>NC_133157.1:117263567-117888567 GCF_040802235.1 Manis javanica
TCTCATTGTGGTTTTAATTTGCATTTCTCTGATGACAAGTGATGTGGAGCTTCTTTTCATGTGTCTTTGGGCCATCTGAATTTCTTCTTTAGAGAACTGTCTATTCAGCTCCTCTGCCCATTTTTAATTGGATTATTTGCTTTTTCTTTGTTGAGGTGTGTGAGCTCTTTATATATTTTGCATGTCAACCCTTTATTGGATCTGTCATTTTCGAATATATTCTCCCATACTGTAGGGTGCCTTTTTGTTCTATTGATGGTGTCCTTTACTGTACAGAAGCTTCTCAGCTTGATATAGTCCCATTTGTTCATGTTTGCATTTGTTTCCCTTGCCCGGGGAGATATGTTCAAGAAGAGGTCACTCATGTTTATGTCTAAGAGATTTTTGCCTATGTTTTTTTCTAGAGTTTTATGGTTTCATGACTTACATTCAAGTCTTTGATCCATTTCAAATTTACTTTTGTGTGTGGGGTTAGACAGTGATCCAGCTTCATTCTCTTACATGTAGCTGTCCAGTTTTGCGAGAACCATCTTTTGAAAATACTGTCATTTCCCCATTGTATGTCCATGGCCCCTTTATCGAATATTAGTTGACCATATATGTTTGGGTTAATGTTTGGAGTCTCTATTCTGTTCCATTGGTCTGTGGCTCTGTTCTTGTGCCAGTACCAAATTGTCTTGATTACTGTGTCTATGTAGTAGAGCTTGAAGTTGGGGAGTGAGATCCCCCCTACTTTATTCTTCCTTCTCAGGATTGCTTTGGCTATTCAGGGTCTTTGGTGTTTCCATATGTATTTTTGAACTATTTGTTCCAGTTTATTGAAGAATGCTGTTGGTAATTTAATAGGGATTGCATCGAATCTGTATATTGCTTTGGCCAGGATGGCCATTTGACGATATTAATTCTTCCTAGCCAAGAGCATGGGATGAGTTTCCATTTGTTAGTGACCTCTTTAATTTCTCTTAAGAGTGTCTTGTAGTTTTCAGGGTACAGGTCTTTCACTTCCTTGGTTAGGTTTATTCCTAGGTATTTTATTCTTTTTGATGCTACTGTGAATGGAATTGTCTTCCTTATTTCTCTTTCTATTAGTTTATTGTTAGTGTATAGGAAAGCCACAGATTTCTATGTGCTAATTTTGTATCCTGCAACTTTGCTGAATTCCGATATTAGCTCTAGTAGTTGCGGAGTGGAGTCTTTAGGGTTTTTTATGTGCAATATCATGTCATCTGCAAATAGTGACAGTTTAACTTCTTCTTTACCAATATGGATTCCTTGTATTTCTTTCTTTTGTCTAATTGCCATGGCTAGGATCTCCAGTACTATGTTGAATAACAGTGGGGATAGTGGGCATCCCTGTCTTGTTCCCGATATCAGAGGGAAAGCTTTCAGCTTCTCGCTGTTCAGTATGATGTTGGCTGTGGGTTTATCATATATGGCCTTTATTATGTTGAGGTACCTGCCCTCTATACCCATTTTGTTGAGAGTTTTTATCGTGAATGGATGATGAATTTTATCGAATGTTTTTCAGCATCTATGGAGATGATCGTGTGGATTTTGTCTTTCTTTTTGTTGATGTGGTGGATGATGTTGATGGATTTTCGAGTGTTGTACCATTCTTGCATCCCTGGGATGAATCCCATTTGGTCATGGTGTACGATCCTTTTGATTTATTTTTGATTTTGGTTTGCTAATATTTTGTTGAGTATTTTTGCATCTATGTTCATCAGGGATATTGGTCTGTAGTTTTCTTTTTTGATGGGGTCTTTGCCTGGTGTTGGTATTAGGGTGATGTTGGCTTCATAGAATGAGTTTGGGAGTATTCCCTCTTCCATTTTTTGGAAAACTTTAAGGAGAATGGGTATTATGGCTTCTGTGAATGTCTGATAAAATTCCGAGGTAAATCCATCTAGCCCAGGGGTTTTGTTCTTTGGTAGTTTTTTGATTACCACTTCAATTTCGTTGCTGGTAATTGGTCTGTTTAGATTTTCTGTTTCTTTCTGGGTGAGTCTTGAGGGTTGTATTTTTCTAGGAAGTTGTCCATTTCTCCTAGGTTTCCCAGCTTGTTAGCATATAGGTTTTCATAATACTCTCTAATAATTCTTTGTATTTCTGTGGGGACTGTCATGATTTTTCCTTTCTCGTTTCTGATTCTCTTGATGTGTGTTGACTCTCTTTTCCTCTTAATAAGTCTGGCTAGAGGCTTATCTATTTTGTTTATTTCCTCGAAGAACCAGCTTTTGGTTTCATTGATTTTTGCTATTGTTTTATTCTTCTCAATTTTATTTATTTATTCTCTGATCTTCATTATGTCCCTCCTTCTGCTGACCTTAGGCCCCTTTTGTTCTTCTTTTTCCAATTTCGATATTTGTGACCTTAGACTATTCATTTGTGATTGTTCTTCCTTCTTTAAATATGCCTGGATTGCTATATACTTCCCTCTTAAGACTGCTTTTGCTGTATCCCACAGTAGTTGGGGCTTTGTGTCGTTGTTGTCGTTTGTTTCCATAAATTGCTGGATCTCCATTTTGATTTGGTCATTTATCCATTGATTATTTAGGACCATGTTGTTAAGCCTCAATGTGTTTGTGGGCCTTTTTGCTTTCTGTGTACAGTTTATTTCTAATTTTATGCCTTTGTGGTCTGAAAAGTTGGTTGGTAGGATTTCAATCTTTTGGAATTTACTGAGGCTCTTTTTGTGGCCTAGTATGTGGTCTATTCTGGAGAATGTTCCATGTGCACTTGAGAAGAATGTGTATCCTGTTGTTTTTGGATGTAGAGTTCTGTAGATGTCTATTAGGTCCATCTGTTCTAGTGTGTTGTTCAGTGCCTCTGTGTCCTTATTTATTTTCTGTCTGGTGGATCTGTCCTTTGGAGTGAGTGCTGTTTTGAAGTCTCCCAGAATGAATGCATTGCATTCTATTTCCTCCTTTAATTCTGTTAGTATTTGTTTCACATATGTTTGTGCTCCTATATTGGGTGCATATATATTTATAATGGTTATATCCTCTTGTTGGACTGAGCCCTTTATCATTATGTGATGTCCTTCTTTATCTTTTGTTACTTTCTTTATTTTGAAGTCTATTTTGTCTGATACTAGTATGGCAACACCTGCTTTTTTCTCTCTTTTTCCATCCCTTGACTTTAAGTCTGTGCGTGTCTTTGGGTTTGAGGTGAGTCTCTTGTAAGCAGCATATGGATGGATCTTGCTTTTTTATCCATTCAATTACTCTGTGTGTTTTGATTGGTGCATTCAGACCATTTACATTTAGGGTGATTATTGAAAGGTATGTACTTATTGCCATTGCATGCTTTAAGTTTGTGGTTACCAAAGGTTCAAGGTTAGCTTCTTTACTATCTTACTGTCTAACTTAACTCACTTATTGAGCTCTTATAAACACGGTCTGATGATTCTTTATTTCTCTCCTTTCTTATTCCTCCTCCTCCCTTCTTCATATGTTGGGTGTTTTGTTCTGTGCTCTTTTTAGGAGTGCTCCCATCTAGAGCAGTCCATGTAAGATGCCCTGTAGAGGTGGTTTGTGGGAGGCAAATTTCCTCAACTTTTGCTTCACTGGGAATTGTTTAATCCCTCCTTCATGTTTAAATGATAATCGTGCTGGATACAGTAATCTTGGTTCGAGGACCTTCTGTTTCATTGCATTAAATATATCATGCCATTCTCTTCTGGCCTGTAGGGTTTCTGTTGAGAAGTCTGATGATAGCCTGATGGGTTTTCCTTTGTAGGTGGCCTTTTTTTCTCTCTGGCTGCCTTTACTTTGTCCTTGTCTTTGATCTTTGCCATTTTAATTATTATGTGTCTTGGTGTTGCCCTTCTTGGATCCCTTGTCATGGGAGTTCTGTGTACCTCTGTGGTCTGAGAGGCCATTTTCTCCCCTAGTTTGGGGAAGTTTTCAGCAATTATTTCATCAAAGACACTTTCTATCCCTTTTTCTCTCTCTTCTTCTTCTGGTACCCCTATAATGTGGATATTGTTCCATTTCGATTGGTCACTCAGTTCTCTTAAAATTCTTTCATTCCTGGAGATCCTTTTCTCTCTCTCTGCATCAGCTTCTCTGCGTTCCTGTTCTCTGTTTTCTAGTCCATTAATGGTCTCTTGATTCTTGTCCATTCTCTTTTGAAGTCCTTCCAGAGCTTGTTTTATTTTTGTATTCTCCCTCCTTAGTTCCATCAGCATGGTTATGACTTTTGTTTTGAATTCTTTTTCAGGAAGACTGGTTAAATCTGTCTCCCCAGGTTCCTTTTCAGGGGAAGATGTTGCAGATGTCAAAACTGTCTGGGTTAGTCTTGTCTGGATCAAATTTTTTTGCCTTCTTCTGTTGATAGGTGCAGTGGTGAGCTATTGGCTTTCTGTCACCTGGGAGAGCTAAGGCTTTCCACTTGCTCCTGGCCTCTTTACTGGGACAACTGCGACCCCTAGTGGCTTATGTTGGGTAGCTGTGTGTAGACTGGGTCTCTATGTCTTGCCCGGCTGGTATGGAGGAAGCTCCCTTGCTGTGGGAGTGGCCAGCCTCAGGCTGCTGCTATGCTCTGGTGGGGCCCCAGAGGGGTAATGGACGGGGAGCTGTTTGGCTGTTTACCTCTGTGAGGGGTCTCAGAGCTGTTGCCCAGGGGGTTAGTGTGCCCAGATTTCCCTGGAATTTCCAGCTGCTATACTGTGACCCAGGATGCTTCCATCCAGCTGTGGCATCCCTGTCCCTTTAAGACTTTCAAAAAGCACTCGCTTTTCTTTGTCACAGGGGCACCGGCTTCGAGACCCACTCACAGATCTTGCTGTCCTGTTTCCCTAGTTTCTAGCACTCCACGCATGCACTGTGTCTGCGCTCTGGTACGGATGGCTAGGGCTGGGTGTTCAGCAGTCCTGGGCTCCCTCTCCCTCTCCGCTCCTACTCATCTCCTCCTGTATCTTACCCCTTTCACCAGGCCCTGGGTTCTCGCGGGTGTGGATGTAGTCTGGCTGTTGTCCTGTGTCTTCTGGTCTCTCTTTAGGATTAGTTGTATTTGTTATATTTTCAAAAACATATATGTTTTTTGGAGGAGATTCCAACTGTCTTACTCATGCCGCCATCTTCAAACTACTCATTCTTAAAGCTGTTGGGAGGACAGTATAAAATAGGCGTCCATGTCACCTGCTGAGCCATGGTAGCCCAGCGTGGCATGTCAGAGTCCTGTGAGGAGGGGAGTGAGTTTCCACAGACAGAATGCCTTGTATGTGGAAGCAGAACCTGTGCAGGGAGGGTGGCAGTCAAGTTTGGAGATTCAGAGTCCTGGTGGGGTAACCAAAGCATTCAGACCTGGAAGTAGCCCAGCATGGGGTGTCAGAGGCCACAGAGCACGTCCACATTTGGGGGTGGGTCACCTGACGCAGTGGCAGTGCCTGATTGAAAGGAAGGGGGCTTCCCTCCTGAGGGCTGATGAGGAGGGCCTCACTGCAGAAAGTGATCCAGATTAGATGGGGCGTCAGAAACTGAGTGGATGAAGTGGACATTCACACTGTAGACAGGCTTAGAATGGGGTTTGAAAACTTGATGGGGAAAAGGGGAAAGGGTGGTGGCCAAGATGGGGGAGACTGGCTATATACAGGGGTGAGTCATCAAATATATTAAGGATAATGAGAGTGAGGTTTCTTACTGTCCGAGAAGGGTGCTGCAAATAGTGGAAAGAGAAGGCTCGAATAAATAGTACTACAGCATTGGATTTGAGATATTGTAGTGAACTCAGTTGTTTTCAATAAACAACTAAAGATATTTAATGTGCAAGTATGAATACAAATATATGAGGGACATGTGTGTTCCCTTCTTTTATCCACTGACAGGATCTAAGAGAAGTGACACGGGCAGTAGCAGTGAGTACACTGCCTACCACAGCTCCTTGGTGCCGTGTCTACAGTAGGGAAAGCATAAGATGATCCTGGAACATCTTAGTGTGCCAGAGAGCAAGGAACTGAGCTGGGAATGATGGAGCCATGCCTGAAAGGCAGAAGTCGGCTTCAAAAGATTCTCAACTGCTCAAAAATGAAACAATTTCAACATCAAAATAAATGATAGTAGCAGGTTATAAATTATTAAATGAAGAATCTAAATCTATACAATAAGAGAATAAAATGATCTTTATGCAAAACAGAATATTTATATAGACTCAAGTACCTTTTCACAAATACTTAATAATTACAAAGGAAAAAAGTGAAACTTCACCATGAAACCTTGTGGAATGGCCGTAAGTGATCAAAGTGAACACCATCAATGACAAGATGATCTGAAACCATGGACCTGTTCTATAGGATCATCATGGAATACACTGAGAAAAGCGTGACACTTGCTTCTGTAATATTCCTGCCAGAGATGTGGAAACTAAATTTAATAACAGCACAAAGCCAAACTGAGGGATATTTGAGAGTCAAAATTGTATACTTGTGAATTGTCAAGGTCATGACTTCAATTGTCACCTTAAGACTAGAAAAAGAAGGGCAAATTCAATCCACAGTAAACAGAACAAAGAGACCCAGAAAAGATCAAATCAGAAATCAATTAAATAGAAAATGAAAACAATGAGAAAATCAATGAGATCACAAATTAGTTCTTTGGGAAAATTAATGAAATTAATAAACCTCTGGCTAGATCAAACAGAAAGAAGACACAAACAACCAATATCAGGAATGACAGGGGACATGACTCCAGATTTTACACATATTGAAAGGATTATAGGGATATTTTATGAACAATTTTATGTAAGTTTAAAACTTAGAAAAAATGGACAATTTCCTTTAAGGATACAGATGATTGAAGGTCATTTTTACTACAAAGGACATTATTGGGACATTTGATTGAAACTACAGTGGAGCTTGAGGATTAGATAATAGTCATGTATTCATATTAATGGTCTGATTTAATGACTGTATTAGGTTCTCTTAGAATGTTCTTGTTTATTGGAAAAATACACTATTTAGAGATGTTGTGCATCAGGGCTGCAATTTCCTCTCTATTGACTCACTTAACTAAGTTCTCTGAACTCTACTTGCAACTTTTTTCCTAAGTTGGGGTTTATTAAAAAAAAAAAGACTAACAGTACTTCCATGCTCCTATATAACAGGCACATATTTAACAGGAAGTTTTCTTTCTTTTATAGCGGAAAGGGATCCTCCTTTATTTGCTATGAATGCAAAGCGTGCCTTATATCACATTACCAGAAATAACCCCCCTACACTACAGTCTAATGAATGGTGAGTATGGCTGAGAGATATATTGTTCAACATGGTAAAATTTAAATATACTTTTTCATAATGTTATCAAAATGATTTCATTTCAATTAGGTGAAGTGTATATAACCTGAAGAAATATTAAAATAGCTTTATTTTATCCTTACATCATGTTTATCCTTTATTATCTCTACCTTTCATAGCATGTATGTAACTCAGTTCAGAAATAAAAGATAGATGATACTACATGGGAGCAAAAAGTATGGCTTTTGTATAAAAAGTAATATATTTTTGTACCTTAGCGACACATAGAACCCTGAGCATGATTTAAACATTCATATTTTAAAACTGCAGTATATAAATTGCCACAACCTGTACAGATATTTAATTGGGGAATGGTTTATAATTGATATGATATAAAACATACATAAAAATGATTTGATAATTTATCAGAATTACCAGATAATTCATAATTTTTGGATGATTCTAATTGTTATTTATTATTCCGAATGTGCTTTGAGGTTGCATCTCCTAGTGCTTCTTTGATAATACTGTTATTCATGTAGTTTATTGAGAACAGATGGACAATTTTAGGAAAGAAGAATTTTTATCAGTGATAGAAAATTTTAATGAGAAAGTCTTCAGGTATATCTAGCATTTGAAAAATTCTAGGGGACTACCTACCGTACTTAACAAATACTTTAAAATTCACAAGTAAGATGCATAAATTAGCAATAATTTATTTTTTATCATTACATTATTAAGGCAAGTTCACAGGTCTTTGCTGCTTCTGTAGAGATGTTTTGAAGAAATCTTGGCACAGAGTTTATTATGGTACATCTGAATAATAAATACACGAAACACAGGCTGTCTACACTGGTTGATACTTTGGGGATTCAAAAAAGAATTCTTGTATAAAAGAATTAAATCTTATTTGAATATTGATGGAATATTTTTTACTTAGTGCCTTACTGAACTCTCATCAATAACACTATATAATAGTATGTTACAGAATTCTACTTTTTAAAAAAATTTTACTGTTTTCTGGAACTTTTGTCCATTTGCTCAAGGACACTAAATACTTAGGTATAAAAATTGTTATTTCCAAAACAAATAGCGTGATGTTCTGAAACACACTATATGGAAGATGATCCAAGAGTTAAGCAAGAAAGAGACGTGGCTAGAGAAAAGAAAAAAAATACTAAGAAGAATATTATATTAGATTTGAATGCAAAAAGGAAAATGATTGACTTCCCTAATTTACCACACGTAGAATGAGTTGTGATACTTAAGTATGTGAGAGCAGGATTTTAAAATAATGTGTGGAAATCTATCTTTCAAAAATGGTAAAGATTCATTAGTTGCTTTGCATAGCTTTTTATAGACTTACATGATGAAATATATAGTGTATTGTGTCTGCTTTTTTTTATTATTTCTATTCTCCCTCCCACCCACAGGGACATGCCTTGATTTGTGGATGTGTTTTTAAAGGAAATAGAAATATGTTCACTTAATACTTTCCTTTACAATAGGTCCGGTTCTTTTCGCAACTTTGTAGAGTCTTGCCTCCAGAAAAACCCTAAAGATCGCCCTACATCAAAGACACTTTTAAAGGTCAGTTATACTCTGTTATGTACACCTAAGAAATTATTTTAAAGAATGTGTTTTATCCTTCTTTGATTCCGCATCAGTGTTAAGTATGCTGTGCTGGGTTTTACTAAAATACTAATTTCATAATACCATTCTTTCTTGGAAATTTTCTTAGTTGCTAAGTTTTTCATTTGTTTTTCAAAATTAACTGCTTTTACCATGTCTGAATAGAATATATAGTTAAATATTCAATATAGTAGTACTAAATGACTTAATTTTTATACGTGCAAGAATATATTCATGAGTTACAACTACAAATTTTAACTCATGTGAAACAATGTCATTTCAAAGGTGGCAAAGCATAGTTTAACTTTGGATTTAATTTTTGTATCTACCATACTTTATATATCAATCTGTCCTATATAAAGTAATATGAAAGGAAGAGAAATGATGTGTAATACATTTACATAAATACCTTGGGAGAAAAGAGATTTCAAAAGAACTGTTAAAAATGGATATCACATTTTTATTTCCTTTTGAGAAATATGTTTTTCTGACTTAGCAATGAAAATATTTTAAAAGTAATGTGAATTCTATTCATTTTTCAATAGGTTTGGTTATCTAATTTAAATAAATTATTAGTATATGCTTTCTGTTCTCAAAAATGTTTTCATTTAGAGGTTGACATCTTATTAATAGCAATAATAGTATTGTTCAATTTAATATAGTTCTTAAAACATCTAGATAAGGCATTAGTGAGTAGCAGTTCACTATCTTTTTGTGACCCTAAGGAATTTTGTGGATTTTTCACTAGAAAATTAGACTTTCAGCATGAATGTTTTAGAATTTCAAAGAAGTTCAGTTTATCCTCACCAACACGCAGTTCAATATGCAAGGATATTGAAAGGATCATGTACATATTCAGTAGGGTTATTTGCAACTACAGTATGTAAAAGAGCAGTATAAAGTTTCAGTAACACTTAGGGAATTCTAGGCCCTAAGCACACTTACAGTCTCAAATGAAAGCCCAAAAACTAGGTATTCACAGTAGCAACAAAAGGTTTAGTACAGCTATGAATTTATGTAAGTGAAAAATAAGCAGGATCCATTTGTAGAAAACTATTAAATAACTTAGAATTACAAGATATATTATTTTCGGATAAAAAAGACCGAATATTATAAATAGTGCTACATACCAAGCTAAGGCTCAGGAAACGGAAGAATGTGACAGGCTTCTTACATTTGCCTAATGAAGGCAAAAGAAGCTCTTTTGGTAATAACCCAACCCACCAGGAATGGGTACTTGACCTTGGGTGATCCTAAACCTGCATATGTATTCATGTACCTGGTCCATTTTGTATATTGACATTATTGGAAGTGATAGGAAGAATCTGTCAAGTGTATCCTTCTCTTTGGCCTAATCACATTTCGGTTGCAGTCTGTCATAAGGAAAAAAAATAAAATGGAATAAAGTGACTTACTGTATGAAGCTATTTATCTCAGAATGAAAAATTGAAAATAATTATCCAGAATTAGAATAATGGTCATGTAATTTTGGCATGAACATTTGATGAAATAATCTGTAGGCATTATGAGTTGAAATAACATACTTATAGCAATAAAAGAGAATAATATATAGTTACAACTCTTCAGAGAAGAAATAAATTTGAGCTAATAAAGGAGATAAAAGTCTTAAAAGAATTCATGATCATCTCATGAACTCCAGTGTACAAGTCATCTTTCTGCAATCTGTGTGCTAACTATAAAACAAAATCTATACATGGAAAATTTCTGAGAAGAAATAAATATCCAAAAAATACCAAATGTAACAATGATAATCTTATAGTTCAATTTTCTTTCTACTTTTCTGTATTGGATAATGTTAAGCTTTATTAAATATTAATGGTAAAAATCACTAATACATAACATCTTTTAATCAACTGCTAGTGTTTTATGAAGTTTCATTTAAGCAACATAAAGAACCCATTATACCCAAGTAGTATGTTATGTAATTCACCATCAGTAAATACATTCCTGTTGAAATCTAATGTAATTCAGAACTGATAGTGTCTCCTCTATGAAACTAGTTCTAAGAATTTGTAAGCGTTTACTTAGGGCTCTATTTGGACTTAATTCTTAATGTTTACTTAGACACTGATTATTTCAACTCTGCCTTTTCATTTGGCCAACAAAGGTGTCATGTTCAAAGTTTTCATAAAAAGTACAGGGGAAGTTATGTAGGCACAGAGTGTATACATGTAAATTAAATTTTATAAATATAAGAGTAAAAAGCATAGCAGAATTAGATAACTATAGATTACATGCATTATCTATAATTATTTAGGATAGTAACTCTAGTGTCCAAGAAGGGATTCATTTGTTCTGAATGAAAAAATATATAGGTCTCAACCTGACTTTTGCCTTCTACTCTTAACCAGCACCCATTTCTTCTTCGGGAGCTCCCTACAACAGTGGTAACAGATCTCCTTCAAAGGGCAAAGGAAGAAAAAAAAAGAGTGCTGGACAAGCTGCGCAATCGAAAGACGAAGAAGGTCCTTTCCCAGGAGGCACATAAAGGGCCAGCAGCAGAAGCACCGGAAGAAAAGGTAATAACTTAGAAATGGCTCAAGTATTGGGGTCTCTTTATTGGCTTCTTTCCTTATGGAACTTCTCTTGCCAGGAATCTTTTATATCAGTGGTTTCCAGATTGTGTCTTCACAGTGATTCTCTAAGGTCCCAGGTGGAGAAAAAGGTTTTGCATTCTTTAAACCAACCTCTTGGTAGTGTACATTAGCATAGTAAAGCTCTGTGAAGTCTTTTCTTAGAGAAACCTGTTCAACTTTTATTTAATCTAGTCCCTCTCAAAATTCTGGTCTACTGAACACTTTTTTGCCTGATTGTCTGATGGCATGGGACACGCTTTTGGAAGTATTTGAAATTACAGGCTTTGGAAGTTGACGGTGCTCACAGAGAAGTCATTAGAATTACCAACCATTCTCCTTATCTTGTTTATTGTATAAACCTCTCCCCCAGTGCCTTTTGTGTAATGTTTGATAAATGTTTATTAAATTGGAAATTTCTTGCTTTTTTAAAAATAAGTAAGTAAATAAATAAAATAAACATGTGACTTAGCTAAATTTATCCTGGGGGGAAAAATTACCAAGCATTCTTATTCTGTTACTAAGAACACTTCATTCTTTTCAGTTGTGTATAGGGATTCATTCCTCTACAGGGTTCTAAAATACTCATTTTATAGGTGTGGAAAGTAATGCTCAGAGTGGTTAACTAACTTACTGTAGAAGCATATGGGTTCGGATTCATATATTACTCTTGAGACCAAGTTGTTTCCATGTTGCCATGTTTCCAAATTTGCAGTAGAAATGTTACAGAACTTCCTCAAAGGAAAATATAAAGCTTATGATTTGTGGAGCTATCTTTTTTAGTCTAAGTATTTTCTGTTTTCTTCTTTGCTCATGTCCCAATGCCAAAGCTTTGATTCTTTTTTATTGCTTTCTATTGAGAAAGATCCCTGCATTCTGAAAACAGGAGTAGTAGTTACTTTTCTTTTTAATAACACTACATAATTAATGAACTATAAAATAGAAGACTTTCTTACATACAGTTTTGGTATTTTTGTTATTGTTTTTTAGTTCTAACAGTAGTCACTAGAAAATTGGGGCTATTTTAGGTATATGAAATGCTTTAGTAAAGTGAAATTAATAAAATTCTGTCATTAAACATTAGAATAACAGCAACTTTTTAAGGCTGTGGATGTAAGAAAAGATCCTCCATATACCATGGGTCTGTATGTATCATTCTGCATATCTTAAAGAGGTTTGGTATGGTAAGACTATAATATTGGTGCCCAGATACCAAAGCCTGCCGGGTTTATTGGGAAGAACAGTCTTCCAATTATGATTAAATATATATGCAATTTTTAATTTTACATAAAAATAGATAGGAATTAATATTAAATTACTTAGTGGAAAAAGTTTAGGCTAAAGACTATATTTTCAGAAGAAAAGAAATATAAAAGGATTCAATAAAAAATAACTAAAAGGGATGTTTATAGGATTTTTAAAAAGGTTGGGGTTTGTTTTCACCATTGGAATCATTGAGAAATGAGCAGCATCTCTGTGTATACCCCATAAGATGTGTAGGAGAAATGGATTTCAAAGTAATGTCAAAAATTTTAGAGTAAAGACTACACTTTGGAAATAACTCTGATTAACTTTTTCACAGAGTTGGTTTGGCTTTTTGGTATTTACTCGTTGGTCACATTTTAATCTGTCAACTAACAACTGATAAACTTTCTGGTCTTGGCAAATACAAAGAATTTCTCAAAATAGACCACTAACATTCTGAAGACTGTGTGTGCCAAGCAGTGTGCTAGGTGCTAATAATCAAGAATTCAGGAGATAAAGATATTTGAATCTAATACTCTTTTCCCTCAGGACCAAGATCACGGTGTTGGACAGACAGGAGCAGTGCACAATATTGGAAGTCATCAGTCTGTTCCCCGTATGTCCAACAGGACCAGGAGTCAAAGCGGTAGGGTTAACATTCTTCAGGAAGCCTCGGATAACAAGGATGAGCTACACGTGATGGAGGGAATCAAAACAATTATGTCTAATAATTCTGCCATCCGTTCAAGACCTGTGAGTATTTGGATTTCAGTGAAAAAAATTTCAACTTTGCTAACTAGTTTTCCTAGTCTGGTTAGTTTAAGAGTTTGGGGTTTTTTTTTCCTTTGGTGTATCAGAAGTTTGAAACATAATTTAGGCAACTTATTTTAAAATGGCAAAAGGCCTTTTAATTCCCAGTTTAATGTCTGCATTTAGGAAACATGTTTTGAGAATGCAAAAAGAATATTTTTTAAGTCTTAGAATAAATAAATAAATACCATATAATGTATTATTTGAAGTTACTTAGATGAAAACGAAGGTATTTAAAAATAGTAAGTATACAACATGATATTAATGATAATGGTTGCCTTTGGGATGTGGAGAAAGGTTTAAGGTGGGTGATAATGAAAAGTGATTTTTGCATTTTCCATAATGTTTACATTTTAAAAATAAAACTGGGTGTAATTGTAGAAAATTACAACTTCTCAGTTTGGTAAATGTGGATGTTTTCTACTTTCACGTGTAAGATTTTAAATTTTCTTGAAAACATTGGAAGGTCAGGTAACTCCTTTTCACAATTGATAGGAATGCTTCCTTTTTAACTTCACTGCTTTCAGTATTACCAAAAGTTAGTAGGCACAATAGCTAAAAGATGGAAACAACCCAAGTGTTCATCAATACATGAATGGATAAACAAACCATAGTGTATATTATATATTATATATATATAAATAATATATAATATATATACGATGGTATATTATTCAGCTGTGAAAAGGAACAGTGTTCTAATATATGCTACAATGTGAGTGAACTTTGAAAAAATGCTAAATGATATAAGCCAGACACAAAAGGAAAAATATTATTAGAATTCCACTTATATGCAATATCTAAAATAGGCAAATTCATAGAAAGTAGATTAGAGGTTGCTAAGGGGCAAATAGAAGATGAAATAAATACTTTTATTTATTATTTTATCATTTTGGTGTCATTAATGTACAATTACATGAGCAACACTATGGTTACTAGACTCCCCCTATTACCAAGTCCCCACCACATACCCCAGTACAGTCACTGTCCATCAGCATACTAAGATGCTACAAACATGTACATGTCTTTGAACATGATGTTTTCATTTCTGTGACAAATACATAGGATAAAATGGCTGAGTCATAGGGCGTATGTATGTTTGACTTTCATAAGAAACATACAGGTATTTTATCTCAGATATGTCCTGCAAATATTTTTTCTCCACCTGTGATAAATTAAAATTTTTAGTTTTAAAATCCAATTCAAACAACCCACTAAAAATGAGTAAAGGCCATGAAAAAGCTAAAAACTTTTCCTCTAAAATCAGGAATAAGACAAGGATGCCTACTCACAACACTTTTATTCAACAGAGTATTGGAAGTCCTAGCTACATTATCAGGCAAGAAAAAGAAATAAAGGCACCCACACTGGTAAGGAAGAAGTGAAATTGTCATTGTTTGGAGATGACCTGATACTACATAAAAAAAGCCCTAAAGACTCCACCAAAAAACTATTCAAATTAATAAATAAACTATACCTCAATTTTAAAAAATGTGTTAAAGACTTGAATAGACACTTATCCAGAGAATATATACAAATGGCCAACAGCACATGAAAAAATACTCAATATAATTAGTCATTAGGGAAACGCAAATCAAAACTACAATGAGTACTACCTTATAGCCACTAGGATGGCCAGCTATTTTTTTGTTGTTGGTAAGGTATCATTGATATACAATCTTATGAAGGTTTCACATGAGCAACACTGGTTACTACATTTACCCATTCTATTGAGTTCCCACCTAACACCCCATTGAAGTCACTGTCCATCAGCGTAGTAAGATGCTATAGAATCACTGCTTGTCTTCTCTCTGCTATTACTGCCTTCCCCGTCTCCCCCCTCTACACTATGTGTACTAATCATAATGCCCCTTAATCCTCTTCTCCCTCCCTTTCCACCCACCCTTCCCACCCCTTTCCCATTGGCAACTGCTAGTCCCTTCTTGGACTCTGTGAGTCTGCTGCTGTTTTGTTAGATGGCTAGCTATTAAAAGCGAAAAACAAAAACAAAGATGGAAAATAACAACTAGGGAGCATGTGGAGAAATTGGAACCCTGCTGTATATTGCTGGTAAGAATGTAAAATGTCAGCTGCTGTGGTAAACAGTTGATGATTTCTCAAAAAGTTAAACATAGCGTTTCCCCATGACTCAGCAATTCTACTCCTAGATATATACCCAAAACAATTGAAAGCAGGTACTTAAACAAACGCGTATACACAAATGTTCATAAAAGCAGTATTCACAATAGCCAAAAGGTGGAAACAACACAGAGGTCCAGCGACAAATAAATAGATAAACTAATGAGGGTATGTGCATACAGTGGAATATCATTCAGCTATAAAAAGAAACGAAGTACTGTTACATCCAATACAATAGGGATGAACCTTGGAAACATGCTAGGTGAAAGAAGCCAGACACAACAGGTCACATGTTATATGAAACATCCAAAATAGGTAAATCCATAGACAGAAAATAGATTGGTGGTTACCAGAAGGGGAGATTAGGGAGCAATTGCTTAAAAGATACAGGGTTTTCTTCTGAAGTAATATATATGTTTTGTAACCAGATATGGGCAGTCTTGCAGAACATCACGAATATACTAAATACTACTGAATTGTCTACTTTAAATCATTAGTCATACATTATGTGAATTTTGTCCCTAAGAATCCAGTTTATACATTTTTTTCTTTACAATGGGGCAGTGGTTTCAGAATATCATGAATATACTAAATGCTACTGAATTGTTCACTTTAAATGATTAATCTTACATTATCTGAATTTTGCCTCTATTCGAGAATCCAGTTTGTACATTTTTTTCATTATAATCAGTGTTTTTTGTGTTGTACCCAAGAAATATTTGCTGACCCCAAGGTCATGACAATATTCTGTGTTTTCCTCTGCTCCATGATTCTGGATTTTAGGTTTAGGTCAAGTGACTCTTTTCAAATTAATTTCTGTGTATAGCATGATTAAGCATTTATTTATTTTGAATACAGAGAACCAGTTGTTATGGCAGGATTTGTTAAAAACACTTTCCTCTTTGAATTAACTTGACATTTTGGTAGCAAATCAATTGACTGAATATATGTGGGTTTGTTTCCAGATTTTACTGTGTTCCTTTGCTCTATTCAGCCTGTCCTTATACCAATACCACACTGTTTTGATTACTGAAGTTTACATCTACCAACTTTTCATACCCCCTCAAAACTTTGGCTAGATCACTTAAAGGGTGTCAGATGATCAGCTATGGAGGTACTCTTTTCTGATAATATTCCTTTCTTTTAATTTAAAAAAAAAAAAAAAAAAAAGCAGTTACTGTGTGCTGACCTCCAATGAGTTCTGCATAGTGGTATAGAGGGCATGTCAAAGTGTGGGCAAAGGGTCTGTTTGTTTCTAAGCAGGAGATCAAGGCCTAGCTTGGATACCCAGAAAATGAACTAAGATACGATATGAGGAGGAGCTTCCGGCATCAGCACTCTCTGGAGGACTTGTGCCGGGGGATGATCATCAAAAAGCCTCCACAGGGATCCGGACGATGCTGCGGTTGTGGCTGCATCCAGCCCACCATCTCCTGGACTTGCCATAAGAATGAGGAGGGAGATGTCTAGGCTGGCATGTGCATACAGTGAGACAACGAATTTGACCGGATCTGTACTGTTGGAACTCAACCAGGAGTTGGGAGGGGTGCAAGTTGTAGCACTCCAAAATCTCATGACTATAGACTATCTATGGTTAAAAGAACATATGGGATGTGAACAGATCCCAGAAATGGGCTGCTTTAATTTGTCTGATGGTTCAAGTACAGTTGGACAATATCCATCATATCATAGATAAATTTTCACAAATGCCTAGGGTGCCTAAATGGTTTTCTTGGCTTCACTGGAGATGGATGGTAATTATAGATTTGCTTTGTTTATGTCACCGTATTCCTATTATGTTAATATATGTGTGCAAATTAGTTAGTAGTTTAAAACCTATACATACTTAAGGTACTATACAAGAAGATATGTCAAAGAAATAATCAATCCTCCCAAGCTTCCTTCGTATGCTACATCTATAGCTTTTCTTCTTCCTTCCTAATTACAACCCTTAAATAGAATTCGTGCCTCATATCGAATTTACCGAGTATCATAATTCCTCCAGGTGGTAAAGATACCTCGAGACAAGTGCTGGGCATAGAAGCCACAGGGCATAAATCTGCAAAGAAGTAAAAAGCTAACCTTTGCAAACAATATGGCTTCTCTCTCACTTACCAACTTTACATTTCCCTGTATGGCCCCGGAAGATGACTGGTTAGCCAGAGACGGGTAAGATTCCTCAAGGGAGGAACAACCTAAGACAGGCACAGTCGCAGGGGGGCCATCAGGTGAGAATTTGGGGATCAACAGAGGTGAGGCTCAGAACCTCACCCCCCCTGCTTTGAGAGAAATCTTCTGCATCCGTGGATGTCTTGATGCCCTTGTCTAGCCTGGATTAATAGTTAGTCCATAGGCACACACCTGATCATCTGATCATCTACATTTGCCTTCTTACAGCACTAAACTATGTTTTCTACCTTTATCTTGCATCTACCTACCACTTCAGCATTTTATTAAAAATAAAAATAATAATAATAGTAGGAGAAATGTGGGATCAACATATAGATCAAGTACAAAAATCAAACGAATATTCATATTTGACCTGATTGTTTATAGGTCATATTGCATGATCAAAACCGAAAGTTTCTGTGATGACTGCCCTTGTACTGTTCACCATGTAAGAATTTATTCACTATGTAAGAATTCGTTCACCATGTAAGAACTTGTTCGTTATGCTTCAGAAGATTGGAGACTGACGAGAATTATGCTTGAGATGGATTAATGATTGTACATTGAGCGTTGACCCCCCTATACTGAATTTTATTGTTGTTAACAACCATTTGATCAATAAATATGATAGATGCCCTCTCAAAAAAAAAAAAAAAAAAAAGATCCTGAAAACAGTAAGATTTTTTTTTTAATTAGGATTTTGTAACATACAGTGTTACTGATGAGAGTTCAGTAAGGCAGTAAGTAAAATATATTTCATGAATGCCTGTCATCAATATTCAAATAAGATTTAATTCTTTCATACAAGAATTCTTTTTTGAATCCCCAAAGTATCAACCAGTGTAAAGACAGCCTATGTTTAGTGTATTTATTATTCAGATGGACCATAATAAACTCTGTGCCAAGAAAAAAAAAAAAAAAAAAAAACTTTGGCTATTCTAGGTCCTTTACATTCCCACTTAAATTTTAGAACCAGCTAGCTTGTCTGCTTTTTCAGATGATATTTTATTAGAAGCTGTTGATGGGGATCTCCTACATGAATTACCTACTTAGTTGATAGTAGACTGGTCTAAGACGGTTTTGAAAGAAAAAGGTTTTGTTTTACTTCATTCTTTCCTCTCCATTGTTGTAGCTTACAGGGGAAATGCCAGAACATGAGCAGGAATCTCAGCTCAGAGAACAACTGTCTGGCTGTAAGAGAATGACACAGCAACATCAGAAACAGCTGGTGAATCTGGAAAAAAAGTTAAAGGCTAAGATGGATAAGCATCGCCTCAGATTAGAGAAAGATCTTGAAACTCAGCGCAACACCTTTGCTTCAAACATGAAGAAACTTCTCAAGAAACATCAGGTGGCAGTGGAAAAAGAGGTAGCTGACCAGTATTACTAATGTGTTTATTCTCACTTGTGACTATTTCAAAATTAACAAAGATGGCATTTTGATGTTAGGGTATCTGTTCCCCAGAACTAGCAAGTCAATTGGGGAAAGGGAGAAATATTTATATAATAGGTAAAATATCAAGTGCTGAGTTAGGAACCAGTAGATATGGAATTATGTCCTGATAACTTGATACTTTTATCATGTAACAGTGGTTAAGTCAAGTAGATCAGATTAAACATGATGATGTGAGAGGTGAGACAGAGGCCTCCTCCCAAAACCACATATAACACAAAAATATAGTTAATACAACTAACCCTAAAAGATCAACAGGAAAGAAGGCAGCACCAGACTGCTTACACCTGGAGAAAAGAACAGACCTCAAAAAGGGTAACATACCAAAGCCATGATCTGGGGTGACCTACGCACTTCTCCCACCCCAGCTCACTGGCAGAAGGAAGAGAAATGGAGTGGAGACGGGGTGGAGGCCTAGGACTGCTGAACACCCAGCCCTGGAGATCTGCTGTGGGAGCAAGAACCTATATTGCATGGTGCTCAAGATTAGTGGTGTTGGAAAGCTAAGACAGGAAGAACAGTTAGACAGACTGAGATTCCAGCTGTTGTGGAAAACAGGGATTCACATCCAGCTGCTCTGGGACAAAAGAAAGGCAGGCAGTATGAGAGACTTCCTAACAGTGAGAGGGCTACTACATGGGCAAGGATTGCACAGGGCTTGCTGCTCAGGAAAAAGGACAGGTAGACAAAATTGTCCAGATGCACTCTGCCCAGCAGGTTGGGAACTTTTCAGGAACTTCAGGCACTCCATCCCCCTGGCTGGCTACACAGCTCCGAAGCCTTCCACCATGATATGCAGCGTGCTGCACCTTCCGGTAGGCTGGCACTGGCTTACAAACCAGCTGCCCCTGCCCTGGCGTCAGTCCATCCAGAGGGATTTCCTGCCTACAGCAGCTACAAATGCAAGGCATAGAGGGTTACACCTATGTGTTCGACTGACTAGTCTGGCTGTGGAGAGATGCACAGTAGCCGGGAAGCAGGAAACAGCTCTACCCAACCCCCAGTCACCAGTGTCACTCTGCTGAGACCCTGACATCACTCCAAGGGCTAAGTAACTCCAGGGAGTATGCTTTCAGGGTCCTAGAGGGTGCCACATACAAATATGAAGTGCCAAAGGAACCTGGTTCAAACCAAAATCCCCAAAACACCAGAAAAGAGGTCAAGTGAAAATGAACTCATCAATCTTCCTAAAAGAGATTTTTAAAAAATCATAAACACATCCATGTAGGTACAGAAAAATACTCAAGAATGCAGGAACAAATCCAGAACAGAGATCCATTAATTATGGAATACAATGTGGGGATTTAAAAGCAGATTAGATATGGTGGAGGAGACGATAAATGAAAAAAAATTAAAGAAGAGGAATGCAAAGAAGCTGAGGCACAGAAAAAAAGATCTCTAGGAATGAAAGAATATTGAGAGAACTGTGTAACCAATCCAACCGGAACAATATTTGTATTATGGGGGTATCAGAAGAAGAAGAGAGAGGAAAAGGGAAAGTGTCTTTGAGGAGGTAATTGCCGAAAACTTCCCCAATCTGGGGAAGGAGGTAGTCTCTCAGGCCATGGAGGTGCACAGATCTCCAAACACAAGGGACCCAAGGAAGACAACACCAAAACATATAATAATTAAAATGGCAAAGATCAAGGATAAGGACAAAATATTAAAAGAAGCCAGAGAGAGAGAAAAGATCACATACAGAGGAAAACCCATCAGGCTATCATCAGACTTCTCAGCAGAAAATTTACAGGCCAGAAAGGATTGGCAGGATTTATTTAATGCAATGAAGCAGAAGCAAGAATACTCTACCTGGCAAGATTATCATTTAACATTGAAGGAGAGATCAAACAATTTCCAGATAAGCAAAAGCTGAGGGAATTTACCTCCCACAAACTGTCTCTGCGGTGTATCTTGTATGGGCTGCTATAGATGGAAGTGTTCCTAAGGCTAAATAGCTGTCACCAGAGGTAATAAAACCACATTAAAGAAAGCAGAACAATTAATTACTAAGCAAATGCAAAATTAAATCAATACTTAATACAAGAATATAATACTTAATATATAAACAATGGAGGAGGAAGAAAAAAGGAGGAGGAAAAAAAGAATCTTTAGATTGTGTTTGTAATAGCACAGTAAGTGAGCTTAGACTCTTAGATAGTAAGGACGTTTCCCTTGAACCTTTGGTAATCACAAATCTAAAGCCTGCAATGGCAATAAGTACATACCTATTGATAATCACCCTAAATGTAAATGGACTGAATGCACCAATCAAAAGACACAGGGAAATAGAATGGATAAAAAAGCAAGACCCATCTATATGCCACTTAAAAGAGACTCACCTCAAACCCAAAGACATATACAGACTAAAAGTGAAGGGATGGAAAAAGATATTTCATGAAAACAATAGGGAGAAAAAAGCAGGAGTTACAGTACTTGTATCAGACAAAGTAGGCTTCAAAACAAAGAAAGCCACAAGAGCAAAGGAGGACATTACATAATGATAAAGGGGTCAGTCCAACAAGAGGATATAACCATTATAAATATCTATGCACCCAACACAGGAGCACCTACATATGTGAAACAAATACTAACGGAATTAAAAGAGGAAATAGAATGCAATGCATTCGTTTTAGGAGACTTCAGCACACCACTCACTCCAAAGTACAGATCAACCAGACAGAAAATAAGTAAGGAAACAGAGGCATTGAACAACACATTAGAACAGATGGACCTAACAGATATCTACAGAGTGCTCCACCCAAAAGCCGCAGGATACACATTCTTCTCAAGTGCACATGGAACATTTTCAAGAATAGATTATATGCTAGACTACAAAAAAGAACATCAGTAAATACAAAAATATTGAAATTGAACCAACCATCTTCTCAGACCACAAAGGTATGAAACTAGAAATAAATTACTTAAAGAAAATGAAAAGACCCGCAAACCCATGGAGGCTTAACAACATGCTCCTAAATAATCAATGGATCAATGACCAAATAAAAATAGATCAAGCAATGCAAAATCTGTGGGATGCCGCTAGGGCTGTGCTAAGAGGGAAGTATATTGCAATACAGGCCTGCCTCAGGAAAGAAGAAAAATCCGATATGAACAGTCTAAACTCACAATTAACAAAACTAGAAAAAGCAGAACAAATGAGGCCCAAAGTCAGTAGAAGAGGGACATAATAAAGATTAGAGCAGGCTGAAATAAAATCGAGAAGAATAAAACAATAGAATCAATGAAAGTAGGAGCTGGTTCTTTGAGAAAATAAGCAAAATAGAAAAACCCCTAGCCAGACTTATCAAGAAAAAGAGTGTCTAGAAATGAGAAAGGAAAAATCACTATGGGTACTACAGAAATACAAGGAATTATTAGAGAATACGGTGAAGAATTGTATGCTGAGTGACTTGATAACCCAGAAGGAATGAACAACTTTCAAGAAAAGTACAACCCTCCTTGGCAGACCCAGAAAGGAACAGAAAATCTGAACAGATCAATTACCTGCAGCAAAACTGAATTGGTAATAAAAATCTACCTAAAAATAAAACTCTTGGACCAGATGGCTTCACTGCTGAATTTTATCAGACATTTAGTGAAGACCTAATACCCATCCTCCTTAAAGCTTTCCAAAAAGTAGACAAGGAGGGAATACTTCCACCCTCATTCTATGAGGCCAGCATCACTCTAATTCCAAAATTAGGCAAATACACCACAAAAAAGTAAAATTATAGACCAATATCTCTGGTGAACATAGACGCAAAAACACTCAACAAAATCACAGTAAAAAATATATCAAACAGAGCATCTGTCATGATCAAGTACAATTTTTTCCAGGGATGAAAGTATGGTACAACATTTGAAAATCCATCAGCATCATCCACCACATTAACTAAAATAAGGACAAAAAGCACATGATCATCTCCATAGAAGCAGAAAAAGCACTCGACAAAATTCAACATCCATTCATGGTAAAAAATATCAACAAAATGAGTATAGAGGGCAAGTACCTCAACATAGTAAAGGCCACATATGACAAACCCAAAGCCAACATCATACTTAACAGTGAGAATCTGAAAGCTTTTCCTCTAAGTCGGGAACAAGAGAAGGATGCCCACTCTTTCCACTTTTATTCAACATAGTCCTGGAGGTCCTAGCCACAGCAATCAGACAACACAAAGAAATAAAAGGCATCCAGATTGGTAAAGAAGAAGTTAAACTGTCACTGTTTGCAGATGACATGATATTATATATAAAAAATCTTAAAAGAATCCACCCCCTAAACTACTAGTACTAAGAACTGAATTCGGCAAAGTGGCAGGATACAAAATTAATACACAGAAATCTCTTGCATTCCTATACACTAATGATGAACTAGCAGAAAGAGAAATCAGGAAAACAATTCCATTCCCAACTGCATGAAAAAGAATAAAATGCCTAGGGATAAACCTAACAAAGGAAGTGAAAGACCTATACACTGAATACTACAAGACATTTAAGAAAAAGAAGATACTAATAAATGGAAATAACATCCCTTGCTCATGGATAGGAAGAATTAATATTGTCAGTATGGCCATCCTGCCTGAAGCAATCTACCGATTCAGTGCAATCCCTATCAAAATGCCAACAGCATTTTTCAGTGAACAAGATCAAATAGTTCTAAAATTCATATGGAACCACAGAAGACCCCAAATAGCCAAAGCAATCATGAGAAGGAAGAATAAAGCAGGGGGCAGATTATGCTCCCCAACTTCAACCTCTACTGCAAAGGCAATTTGGTACTGGCACAAGAAAAGACCCAAAGGCCAATAGAACAGGCTAGGGATCCCAGATATAAACCCAAGCAAATGTGGTTAATTAATATACCGTAATGGAGCCATGGACATAGAATGGGGAAATGACAGCATCTTCAATAACTGGTGTTGGCAAAACTGGACAGCTACATGCAAGAGAATGAAACTGGATTATTGTCTAACCCCATACACAAAAGTAAATTCAAAATGGATCAAAGAACTGAATGTAAGTCATGAAACCATAAAACTCTTAGAAGACAACATATGCAAAATCTCTTGAATATAAACATGAGCAACTTTTTCCTGGATGCATCTCCTTGGGCAAGGGAAACAAAAGCAAAAATGAGCAAGTGGGACTACATCAAGCTTCTGTACAGCTAAAGACACCATCAGTAGAACAAAAAGGCATCCTACAGTATGGGAGAATATATTTGTAAACAACATATCCAACAAGTGATTAACATCCAAAATATGTAAAGCGTTCACATGCCTCAACACCCAAAAAGTGAATAACCCAATTAAAAAATGGTCACAGGATATGAACAGACGCTTCTCCAAAGAAGAAATTCAGATGGCCAAGAGGCACTTGAAAAGATGCTCCATATCACTAATTATCAGGGAAATGCAAATTAAAAGCACAATGAGATATCGTGTCATACCATTTAGAATGGCCAACATCGAAAAGACTAGGAACAACAAATGGTGGCTAGAATGCAGACGAAGGGGATTGCTCCTACACTGCCAGTGGGAATGTAAACTAGTTCAACCATTGTGGATAGCAATATGGAGGTTCCTCAAAAAACTAAAAATAGAAATTCCATTTGACCTGTGAAGTCCACTCCTAGGAATTTACCCAGAGAAAATAAGTTGTCAGATTCAAGAAGACATATGCACCCCTATGTTTATCACAGCACTATTTACTACAGCCAAGATATGGAAGCAGCCTAAGTGTCCATCAGTAGATGGATGGATAAAGAAGAAGTGGTACATATGCACAATGGAATACTATTCAGCCATAAGAAAGAAACAAATCCTACCATTTGCAGCAACATGGATGTAGCTAGATGGTATTACACTCAGTGAAATAAGTTAGGGAGAGAAAGACAAGTACCAAATGATTTCCCTTATTTGTGGAGTATAACAATGAAGCAAAACTGAAGGAACAAAGCAGCACACTCACAAACTCCAAGAAGGAACTAGCGGTTACCAAAGGGGAGGGGTGCAGGAGGGCGGTTGAGGAGGGAGGGAGAGGGGCATTGAGGGCTATTACGATCAGTACACATGGTGGGGAGGGGGGGATCATGGAGAAGACAGTGTAGTACAGAAAAGACATCTGTACTGATGTGGCATCTTACAACACCGATGGGCAGTGACTGCAATGGGGTATGGGGAGAACTCGATGATATATGTGGGTGAATGTAGTAACCACATTATTTTTCATGTGAAACAGTCATAAGAGTGTATATCAATGATACCTTAATGAAAAAAAAGTAATTAAGTATTCTGTTCTAGGCCTTGGGTACTTTGGTTATCTGAGAAGTTTGATAAATCAGTTAGTAGGTGATTTAGGTGTCAAAAAAACATTCATCATTCTCTATGTACTTTTTGGAAACCTTAAATTTATAGTAGCATTTTTATATCAGAAGAATTGAAGAGTACTGTAATATACAGAGAATGTTAAATTAAGAGGAATTAAGAGGGTTTCAGATTCAGATTTAGCCCATTTGTTTACTACAAATAAGTATCATTCTACTGTATGATAAAGGTGCATTTTTTAGGAGTCTTTTATGGAAACTGGTTTCTAATTTCCTTGGTGTCCCATTAGTTTCAATTTATTTTGATAATCACAGTTGTCAAGTAAAATGTAAACTTCTCAATAAATGTACACCATATCTTCAAATATGTCTGGCTAGTCTGCCCTGGGGCATTTAGAGCTACCCTGTTCACCCTTCCCTGCAAAAAAAAGAAGAATCACTCTCTCACAGGAACAGAGAATTTAGCAAAATAATTTCTGGTGTAAATGAATATTTGATTTTGAAATAATTTGGTGAAAGAATGTAGAAATATTTAGTATCCTGTTTGGTGTTGTACTTTCTTGAATACTTTGTAAACAGGTAGATACATTTTTAGGAAAGGAATTCATGAAACAGGATGTACAATATGATTTTAGAATTGTTTTATATATTTATATCAATATCTATACATGCCTAGAAAAAATTAGGAAGGGTATGCACCAAAATGTTTATATTGGTTACCTCTGAGTGGTAAAATCATGCAAGATTTTTCTTTTTTGTGTTTTTCTGTATTTCCTAAATGTTCTACAATGGATATGTATAGTTCACCCTCGAATAACATAGGTTTGAACTGCACAGGCCCATTTATACACATTTTTTTTTCAATAAAGGTCTTGGGAAAGGTTTTGGGAGACAGTTTAAAAGATCATTTTCTTTTTTCTAACTTTATTTTAAGAATACAGTATAGAATTTATACAATATACAGAATATGTGTGAATATCTGTTTATGTTGTTAGTAAGGCTGCCAGTCAGCAGTACGCTTTTAGTAGTTAAGTTTTTGGGGAATGAAAAGTTATAGGAGAATTTTTTTACTCTGTTGGGAGTCAGCATCCCTAATCCCCACATTGTTTAAGGGTCAACTATTGCATGTATCATCAGAAATAAAATAATAATATACAGGTATTTAATATTTAACATTTTCATATTATTTAAAATACAAATTAAAAATCAGGGTTTAATTTGAAGATGAATGTATTACATTGTTTAATACACAAGTCAAGCTAGATAAAAGGTCATAACTTAATTACATTTGTTTTGTTTTATTAGTTGGGGGTGTCGGGCAGCATACTCCACTTAAATGGGGGAAAAAAGGTGAAAACACTGACCCTGTAAAAGATCAGCATTTTAAAGATGAGTTCCATTTTAGTGGTTCTCTGAAATTCAAATCACAAGGATGCTGAGTAATACTTGTTAATAATTTATTGGATATTCTTGTTTTGGTAATGATTATACTGATTTTATATTCTTAGGTGGGAGGAAATATCCTTGCTAATGTGTATTAAACTGCTGCTTTGAAGTTTATCTACTTAGCTAATTTGATCCATTTAAAAATTTTCCTATAGGCTAAAGTGATGTCCAACGAGGTGAAAAAATTTCAGCAACATATTCAGGCTGAGCAGAAGAAAGAACTGAATAGCCTTTTGAAGACCCAGAAGAGAGAATACAAACTTCGAAAGGAACAGCTTAAGGAGGTATTTACTTTATAAAAATTTTCAAGCCACTTACCTGCTTACTGGTTATATCCAATATTGATCTACTCATAGAACCATTAAGATAAATTTTTCTTTTGTTTGTGGCCACTAACAATATATCAGTTTAAGTGAGGACATTGATTTTAACCCATTACTTTTCAATGGCTGAGATCCTCAGTTGAGTGGGATCTAAAAAGAGTGATCTCTTGAAAATGTGAATTATTTTATAAAGCTATTATTTAGTAGCTTTCCTAAGCACTTCTTAAGTAATTGAATCACTAGAAATAAAAATATTTTATCTGTGAAAAAGAGCCATACATCTCTTCCTTTAAAAGTAAATCATACCTTCTTACTTTGGGCTCAGATTACAATAATTTGTTCTTATTCTGATTTTAACACAGAAGAAGGATAAGAGGCATTTCTTCTCATCCCATTTTCTTTCATAGGAAAGCATGCTAATTATGTCTTTATGGCTACAGGATTTCATGTGTGTTTGCCCTTTATGTGCTTCTTTCTTGAACTTATTTTTATCGCACATCTAGGCTATCTGTGAGGAAAGCCATGTTGTCCTAAGGCAATTTCTGAAAGGGGGTTATTATTCAGGATAGTGGTCAGGACAGGAAAATGGTATGTGTCAACTATAGCATATTTATTATATTGCAGAGAATATAAATCAGCCATCTTTTGTAGGGATAAGATGATTTTTCAGAGACTATTGACCTTATGATTCTTCACCTGTTATTCAAGAAAGAAACCAATTCTTTATTACTTTTGTGGCCTTATGATTCTTCACCTGTTATTCAAGAAAGAAACCAATTCTTTATTACTTTTGTGGAGAAGATATTCAAACACATAAATATAAAAAGCACATAAACTTGTAGTTCTCAACTGAAGGATGTCAATGAGAAGACAGAGAGAATACAGGCATATACACAAAGAATCATTTGACTATGTTTTTCAAAATCTTTTGCCAAGGAAATTCCCCACCCACCAAGACTTCCCCAGTTTACACCCTCTTTTACAGACTGATGGACTGAAATTTTTAGTCCATGTAATTAATTATTAGCACACAGATAAATTAATCTTGATAAAATAACCATAATCTCTTTGGTATATTGCTTTTTTGTGTGTAGGAATTTGACCTATAATTAGACATATAAGTCTTATTAAGGACATTGGTGGCACAAAGCCTTGCTATATATGCCCTGCCAAGTGAGGTTCATTGATAAGATTTTTCCAACTTTAAAGAATATAACCTGCTATGTATTCCCATTACTGTAATCTAAAAGCTAAACTCAATACTGGAACATGGGATTTGAAAAGATTGTAAATAGGATTCCCAACTCTAAATAAATATCCAACAAAATGCAGTTCTATTGTTGTTTCCTAGTGAAATCAGGTTTTAGTTTTATAAATGAATATGTTGTTTTAGATAATCCTTTAAGCATATAATTCATAGTCTAATAAGTTCATTTTCTTTTAGAAGGTAGTTTTGTGTCTGTATATGTCTGTGTGTGTGTGTGTGTGTTCATTTAGAATGATAATTATCAGTATAGAGGAAGGGACATACTATAGTCTTAGTGGGTGGGAAATTTCCTTGGCAAAAGATTTTGAAAAACATAGCCAAGTGATTCTGTATATGCCTGTATTATCCCTGTCTTCTCATTGACATCCTTAAGTTGAGAACTACAAACTTATGTTTTTTATTTTTATGTGTTTGAATATCTTATCAATGAAAGTAATGAATAATTGGTTTCTTTCTTGAACAACAGATGAAGAACCATAGGTTAACAGTCTCTAAAAATCATCTTAGACCTAGGAAAGATGGCTGATTTATATTCTCTGCAAGGTTGATGCATTTTAGGTTGAAATATACTAGTATTAATTAGCATCCTCGGGTTTGCACCATTAAATGTATTGTCAATATTCTCATCTTGTCCAGTATAAATACATTTTTTTAGGTAGTTTGTGAGATGATAGTCTTGCCTTGTTCAGTGGTTATAGTGCTGAATATTAAATCTATTCTAAAAGGTCTCTATTTTCCTTTGGTTTTGTTGATTTTCCATTTAATTTCCGGTCTTTTATACTGAACCCATCCTTAACTTTGCCAAAAACTTAGTATTTCTATTGTTGAAACCAAGAAGTGAGACATAACTATATTTTAACCTTAATTTTAATTCATGTGTGATTTTTACATGAAAGCCCTGTCTTCTTCCCCTTTTTGGGAGGACTTTAAAGAAAGATGTTTTACTTCATTCACCAATCATTGCGTGCTTTCAAAGCTACGAGCCATCCTAAATATAGCTGTGCAAAGCTTAAAAGTATGCATGTTTTCTAGTGTATGTTTTCTCTTTTCTTGTCCTACTTCATGGATAACTCCAGAAACAGAAAAATAGTACCTACTTCCTTTAAGGTCATTGCCCTGCCTGCCCATGAGAGAGGGCACAAATTAAGTACTTTTACTGAAGATTACCAGCTACCAAATAGTATATTCATGTAGTTAATTTTTATGTATTTTGAACTCAGTTGTTTTTTATCTTGCCAGGAGCTGAATGAAAACAAGAGCACCCCAAGAAAAGAAAAAGAGGAATGGCTTTCAAAGCAGAAAGAGAACATACAGCATTTCCAAGAAGAGGAAAAGACCAATCTTCTTCAGCATCAGAGACGGTACCTAGAACTGCAATGCCGTCGCTTGAAAAGAAAGTTGTTACTTGGGTGCCATAACTTGGAGCAGGACCTTGTCAGGGAGGTATGTGTAAATGGTGTGAAATCAGAATCTTCCTGAAAATATGTCAGTCACATCCCACCCTCAGGGCCTTAGAGCACCTCTGCTTGCCTTAGCCTAAGTCCTTCTTCCCTGGAAACCCAACCCACACAGTTCACCTTCTCCCTCACTTCATATCTCCTCAATTCTGATCTCCAAATCATCCTCCCTTCTTTAAATATTCTTGCACTCCTCTCTCTCTCTCTCACACACACCACACACACACACACACACATACGTGCACACACTTTTTATGGGGATCTCTCTCTCCCCAAGTAGAATGGAAATTAGATGAAGTCCCAGGTTCTGTTCAGGACTTTTATAGACAGTGGCTAGGTATATCCAGGCCTTGTAGCTAGTGGCTGGCTCATAATAGGTACTCAATAAATATGTATTAAGTAAATATATAATAAATATTAATTCCATGAATGAAAGAACTGTTAATTTTTAAATATGAGAAAATTAATTGGATAACTTATACCTTTTCATCCGAAATGGGTGCCATGAAGGTATATACTACCATTTAACATAGTTTTATAATCATGAAATTATTCATTGGGAATATGTAGAAACTTATGCCAATGAAAACAACGGTTCTCATTATCAGGTATACCTATGAGCATAGATCAATTTATTTCCAAGAGTGGCTTAAAATAAACTTCAAGGATAACATAATTATTCAAATTCACTAATAATTAAATAAATTCAAATGAAAACAATTGCATCAATTAGATAATATTGGTCTAAAAAATTGGTAAGTCCTAGTAGTAGCATGAGAAAGTGGTCAATGTTGGTAAGAATATAAATTGACACTGCCATTTTGGAGCATAATTCATCAGCTTTAACAATTTGATTTGCATGTATCTTCTACCCATCAAATCCGCTTCTAGAATTCTATCCTAAAGAAATAGTAACATAATTATGTGGTGTATCATGTGTAGATGTTTATTAAAATTTGTCATAAAACAAAAAATAGAAAAACTATGGCATCAGAAAGCAGAAGCTTCCTATAAAAATTTTTTAAAATCTGTATTTGTCCATTATATTTTTAGGTAAAGAAAGCATATTATATGCCTATAATATATATTGTTATTCAATTTTAAAACTGTATGTTTTTGTGTAATAGTTGTGTCACGATAAGCATGGGGAAGGTTGGGAAACATATGCACCAAATGTTGGCCCCTGGAGAAGGGACAGCAGAGGCAAAGGGGGCACGTCTGACTTCCTTCTACATAGAAAAAGAGACAGAGTGTGTGAGTGTATGTGTGTGTGTGTGTTGTACATTTGATCTTCTAAACTGAAAAAAATTGTAGTAACATTTATTGATCATGAGGTAGGTATTCTGACAGCTTTCCACTTATGAACTCATTTCACCCTCATGTTAATTTTATGAAACAGCTATGTTATGGTCTCCATTTGAGAAGTAATGAAATGGAAGCACAGAGAGTTTAAGTAATTAACCTAAGGACTCACTGCTGGTCAGTAGCAGAGCCAGGATTTAGAAAGCAGGCAGCCTAGCCCTAGAGTCTTGTGTTCTTAACCACTGCACTATACTGGGTATGCTGCATGTAATAGAATTGAATGTATACTCTGAAGAAATTCAAAGGATGACTTAGAAATCCTGTTCAATACAAAATTAGGAAACATAAATGACGGAAACAGAGTAGAAAGGACATTAAGTCTCTTGGGACAGATTTGATATGTCTTAAGCTTATTGCTTAAAGTAGTATAAATAGTAAATGAACAGATAAGGCAATTGTACTACTAATTGCCCATTTTCTACAGTTCCAGTAATAAAAGTCTAATATTCACTGTGCAGCCATTATTAAATCAGAAGATTACATCTATATATCCTGGTTATTCTGTTTCTTAGGATTTTTTTTCTCCTGGCATTGTACATCAGCAAATTACACCTTTGTCTTTTTTTATGGATTAGGAATTAAATAAAAGAAAGGCTCAAAAGGACTTAGAGCATGCAATGCTACTGCGACAGCATGAATCCACGCAAGAACTGGAGTTCTGCCACCTCAACACAGTGCAGAAGATGCGCTGTGAGTTGATGAGACTGCAGCATCAAACCGAGCTCACTGACCAGCTGGAGCGTAATAAACGGAGAGAGCGAGATCTAAGGCGGAAGCATGTCATGCAGGTTCGACAGCAGCCTAAGAGTCTGAAGGTACCTTTAGCCTAAGCTTCTTGACAAAGGAGAACAGATAAAAGGCATCATGTAAACAGTGAAAGTCTAAGCCAGATGTCTGTCATAAAGAAACTGAATAAGCTTTTTTTCTTTTCATTTTCAGCATGTTTGGTTAGTGTTGGTGTAGAGGGTCTATGGCTACAGACTTCTGCTTGTGTATTTCTCAGCAGAGTACCAAAAAATGGCCAGAACTTTTTAACTGTGGAAAGTGTCATAAATAAGATTCAAAATTCTCATTTTAAGTGTACCCAAATGTCCAGTGTTGATACTACAATCTACATATCACATACTAACCTGCTGGCTTCTCTCTGTTGTTCCAAGTTTTATAGTTTTGGAATCTTATTTCCTCTGAATGTGATTTGTATCCAAAAGAGGCAGTAAGTTCTTAATTAGTACAGATACCAGTGAATGAAAAATGCCTTTTTACCCCCTCTCCCTTCATTGTCAATACTCATCTTTAGAGGAATAGTGGAATTATCACACTGTTACTCCCATTCTTTCTGTGTTTGGTAATATAGGTAAGACCAGGGCATGTGTAGTTGGAGTGTATTTTTTTAATTAGTACATCAGAGTGAAGCAAGGTATTATATGCTCTCTTGTAGACAAATAAGGAAAGACAAGTGTTGGTGGTATATAATATCAAAGGACTTTAAATTTTGTATTTGCTTTGATAGAGAAATTTATTTATATGATACAAAATTTAAAAGATGCCAAAGTGTATTTATTATAAAGTTAAAGGTTTCCCTCTCCTTGTTCTTTAGGCCACCTGGTCCGGCCCCCTCTACCAAAATCAGCCAGAGTTAACAATTCCAAGGAATTTTCAAATTTTATAACTTGTAATGAATATGTGAAGTATGATCACATGAATCTTAATAAACAAAAAACCAAAACGACCCACTATATATGTTGTCACCCACAGTAGTACCTCAGTTAATCTGTACATGTCTGCACATTGTAAACTTGTATTTACATCCAACAAGGCCCCGGTTCCACACTATCTTCTTTATCCCCTTTTTCAAACTCTTTGGCAATTTAACTATAAAACTATCAGGTAACAACACTTACCTGAATAACTCTCCTGAAGTGAAGTGAAATTCACTCACAGAAGTAATCTGTGTCCAAACCAGAAGCTAAACCACACCTAGTGGTATCTCTGATTCCTATTCAACTCCATTCATACAAGTTGTCCTGAACAAAGCACAGAAGCAAAGCTAAGATTCAGCCTTTCCTTGTGAATTTAAGTAAAATTTTATACTTTGCTGTATCTTCAAAACAGCTAATGAACATCGTTTACAGAGTGGCTTGTATGTTGACTACCCTCATAACCGTCATTAGTTAATGCTTATCACAATCAGAATTCTTAATGATTTTCCAGATTAATTTTGTCTTTGTAATGGTTACATAGTAGGGTTTCCCACCAAAAGATATTTAAAGCATGTCTATAAAATGAATTACAGTTTTAAAGTGAGCAGCACCCAGAAGTAAACCAAACTGAAAGCTTGTTTAGTGTCTTTGGTCAGACCATAACTCTGACACGACTTCATTTCTCTGGGGCTTGGGAGAGGTTAGTTGTTTGCTGTTTAGCCCTTCCTCTTTGTTCCCTGTTGTGGCAGCCTTCTCAGTTTGAATGCTTGTAGACACTAGTCTGATTTTCACAGATATTGTTTAAAAAAAAGGGGAAAAATAATGTCTCACAGTCGTAGTTAGACTTCAGATAGAAAGCGTCCTTCTCACGATACATAAGCTCAAGATTTTCCGTAAAAGAAATTGTTCTGTTACTTTAGTGGGAAAGAAAATCACCATGTTCCTCTTAGTTGTATATATCTATCTACTTTCACAATTTGAACAAAACACTCTTTTTTTAAAATTAAGGTATCAATGATAAACAATCTTAAAAAGGTTTCACATGGGCAACATTGTGGTTTCAACATTCATTCATACTATCCAGTCCCCCCCAACCCACTGCAGTCACTGTCCATCAGCATAGTAAGACACTATAGAGTCATTACTGTCTTCTCCGTGCTGTGCTGCATTCCCCATGACCCCACTATATTGTGAGTGCTAATAAGAGTGCCCTTAATCCCCTTCTCCATCCCTCCCCACCGACGCTCCCCAACCCCTTCCCTTTGGTAACCCTAGTCCCTTCTTGGAGAAAACAGACTCTGTTTTAACATCATGTCATTTCACTTACATAAGTAATAGTTGCAACTTTTTAAGGTAAATTTGTACTTGCTAAGTAGTAGTTCAACTTCAATAGTTGCAACTATTCCAACTTTCTCCAAGACTTTAAGGGGGATAGGAGGACTTCAGTTTGCACACTTAGGTAAGCTGACAGTGTTTGTAGACACTGGGGCACCATTTCTGAGGAATGACTTGGGTAAACACCTATTGTTTATCTGCCATTTCTTCATCTGCCATTAGGTGATGTTTTGTCAGTATTAAGTGATTAAGAAACAACTGGAACATGTTTATCCTGCTTTCACTTGAGTGAAACATTGAGGAATATAGTTTGTTCTTGGTAAAAGTATTAATCTTGTTGAAAAAATTTTCCAGGGCATTCCTTTATGTCATTAGCTAGTGATATGGAGTGACTATAGTTTTCTTGGCAATATATTTGAATATTTAAAAGTTTTTTAAAGAATGGAGGCTGTTACACAAAGTCAGAAGAGAATTCTAAATTTCATTGTTCCATTTCTGGCTAACTTGGAAGAATTTTATTAACCAAGGGCAGTATTTAAGAGCAGTGCTAAGCATAACTAAACCAAGAGTTTGTCTTTCTAGCTAGACATTTCTTGACCCTTCACAGAATAAAGGTACATGACTGTGACTTAGTACCTCAATTGGTGTAAAATGCAGAAAAGGATATATATTTGATTTTGTAGTATGGGAGCAATGAGTGTGAACTAGTTCCTTGACAAGAGTGTTTGGTCATACATGCATTTGCACACTTAGTCAACCATTCAATATCTGGCAGTATATATATTGAGGTAAATAATTTCAACTATAGGTTCTGCCTTTGTGTAGCAAATGAGTGTTGTTACTTGTAGGCCTGATGGGTATACCTTATAAAATAGATCTCATCTTACTAAGTTTTGTTGAAACTTGAGTTCATAGAATAATTAACCTGTGATTTAAAAGCCAGAGTTATTCTGTTTCTGAACTCAAATTATTTTATCTCAAAAATGTTTATGTAGTTCATGTCTTCTATCATTACCACAAGAAGGGTTGTCCCTTCTCTTGCCTCATAACTTTTCTTTGACCTTTGAAAGATTAGTTAGCTGACTTTCAGGTTTTTGCTCATGGTGCTAAAGAGTAAACCCTTAGGAGAAGCAGACCCAAAACTTAGCCATCTTAACTGAGCAGTATGACCACAACATTAATGAAATGCTCTCCACTCGAGCTGTAAGTTTATTTTACTTAGGCAAAACAAATTTAGTGCCCCTTTCCTTCCACTGCCTGAATAAAATCCCAACAACTGAAATATTAAGTTGGAAATGAAAACTCTGCTGCACCTTGGGAAATAGTCATGGTGGTCCATCATATTCTTCTTGTTCTCAGCATTGCTTGGAAATATGCATGATGCAAATGTAATTCTCTTTGATACATTTGGACATGAGGTTCCACATAGGCTCTCTGCTGGTGCCTTGCAGAGGTTTAGTACATATACCAACAGTGTATCAAGATTGGAGAAGCAACTTTGTTAAGCAGTGTTCAAAGAGTAGTACTTTATCCAGATGGTCACATTTGAGTGCAGGTACAAAATATTTGCTATGTAAGTTTGCAGACTTTTTCTTAATGGGCCAGATAGTAAATATTTTAGGAGGAAAAATTGAGATTATTATGTGGGTATTTACATAGCCATTTAAAATGTGACCATTTCAGAATGTAAAAAACCACTCCTAATTAGTGGACTATTGAAAAACAAAACATCAGGTAACTGTTCAGATTTGGCCCATAAGCTGTAGCATGCTTGTCCCTGTTCTGTAGTTATTTCCATTGGAGAGAAGAGATTCACAGTCTTATATCAATCAGATTCTATGTTTTTCTTTAAAAAATAATGATTATTTAGGCATCATCCAAATAGTTTATGATAGCTTTATTCTTATAATGCCATCATTGGTTGCTGTGTTTTCCTTTTCCAGAGATGTTTATTCCAAGATGTAAAAGAGAACAGTTGTGCCCTATAGCAGAGTAGTCTGTCTTAACTTACACCTCCTCCTTTCCATAGGTCATGAAAAGATAGCTCACAGGAGGATATATCTGTTTTCTTTCTTTCAGCCGCATTTGGATGAAGCACAGGAGGCAGAGTGCCAGGCTTTGAAAATGCAGCTGCAGCAGGAACTCGAGCTGTTGACTGAACTTCAGAGCAAGATCAAAATGCAGGCTGAGGCACAACATGCTCAAGAGCTTCGGGAGCTTGAGCAGAGGGTCTCCCTCCGCAAGGCACTCTTAAAACAAAAGGTATACGTAATAGAAAAAAGTAATTGTGCCAGTATTTGCTTTCATCAAAATCATTTCATAAATATATTTTCGTGATGACAGAGGTGACATTAGATTGTTTTCACAATACCATATTTCCTTAATTCTAGTTTTCGTAGTGTTTTCTTTTTCTTTAAAATTACTGATTCACTAATGAACCTTAAAATTAATGAGTGTGATATATTAAAGGAATATACTTAAGTAGTAATTGCTAGAGGAATGATGTGGAGTTATGTGAAGACAGTTGAATTGTAAAAGGATAGCTCTGGCTCCGTCTTCCTCACTTCTTTTGTGTACCTAGTTGTACCTAAAGAAATTGGAGAGAAACTTGGATAGTGAAGGAAGAAACTTCAGTAATTGCTTGAGAGAGACAAGGAAAAGGGATCAGGAATATACTTTATTCATTCATCCCTGGTCTGAAACTGTACAGATTGATGCATTACTAGAAAAGAGAAGGTAAAACCAGTTTTACACAGATGAAGAATCAGGCTGAAAATATTATTTTTGGATGTAGCTTTATTTATTTTACTTATTCTTTGTCATATATATTAGAACTAGAATCCCTAAATTCACTTGTGTCCTTTAAGGTACTGAGGCAGTATGTGTGTGTGTGTGTTGGAGAAAGAACGAAGGGTAGAAGCTTTTGAGAAAGAAAGAGAGGAAAGGCATTTGTTCTGAGTAGTAGTAGAATATCACTTGTATCCAGGATTGAATGCTGTGTTCCAGAATTCCTGAGCCATAAGTTCCCAGCAGCTGGCATGGTCTTAGGTCCATTGTAAGTTAACACGTGCCTAATGGTTTTGTCTATTAAAAATTGTCATTGCTTCTGGACCATTAATTGGCCCATAGATTTTCCTCTACTTTTTATAGTTCTTGTGATAAAAATAGAATACCTCATTTCTATTTAAAAAAATATGTTCTTAAAAACTCCACCTAAATAAGGTGTTGCTATTTCTCTGGCACAGCTGTCTTTATTACTGGCTCCTTTAAGAGTTACTTGCCTCTAAAAATTATCTCAATTGTGCTTCTCATTCAAGATGGGAAGACAGAAACACATATAAATTTTTAGAAAAATGTAGTTGTCCCATGTACAGAATTCCTAAATCTGCCTGATTTCAACTTGCATATTTAAAATATAATCTAAAGTTCCATCTCTTATGCTACAAAATCATCACTAAAAGAGAACCTATAGTATTTCAGTAACAGTGTTATGAGAGAAATATTGGTACTGTTTTATTTGTATTTTTAGCTCCACCTAGTGGCTCCAAGAATGCTAATTAGTATCTTAGGTGTAGTCTTATTTCAATATATGAACTAAGGCCTTTATGTTCTACAAAACCAGGTAAAATGTTGGCATAGGGCTAATTCCATTGCCAGAAGTGCAGTGGCACTCTCATACATTGTTAATGCATTCTGGAAAGCAATTTGGAAGTATATATTGATCTTTGAAAATGTTAAGCAAAGAATTTAGAGGAAAGAAATCCTGAATACAGGAAAAGCAATATGCATAAATATGTTAATTATGGCATAGTTTATAATGGTTTAAAACACCTAACCATCTAAAATAATTAAGTGCTTATGACCAAGCCACTTAATTAAATCTTACTCAACCATTTAAATAATGGCTATAAAGATAGCATTAATGTGGAAAAATGCTTATGAGGTGTTGAATAAAATAAAGACAAATCACACTTAAAGTGAGTTGAGCTAATACTTATAATGGCTATATTAATATGGTAGATTGGTTGTGGTGGTTTGTATTTGATAATAGACATACATAAGATTATTTAGTATTAAAAATAATAAAACAGTGGAATAAATCTACAGTGCTTTGAGTTGCTGCTTGATTTTTAGGGCTTATGTTTATATTTCAAGTGAAGTGCATGACTATAAAGCAGTTTGGGGTCAGTCAGTTGGCAACTACCAAGACAGTGATATACCCATGGTATGATTTGACAACATCGTAACATCCATATTTTCTGTACTTTGTGCCTACCGGTTGTACAGATAAGAAACAGTCATCTGAAAAAAAAACGTGCTTCATTTACATTTAAGTTTCAGCAAAATGACAACATAACTATAAATGTTAAATTCTATGTGAATTTCATACATGCATAGAAAGTGGCAGTATTTCCAAAGTATAAATGGGCTTTTCTTTGTCTTAACATTTCCTTTAATTTCCCCTGAATATTTCACTTAATATCAACAAAATGGTTGGTAGTTTTTAAAAAAGAATTGACAATTGGAATATCTTACAGGACCTTCCGAACTGAAAATATTCACACATTTGATTTCAGAGAAGATAGGTTAGGAGAGAAGTCTCAGAAGTCTTATATCCAGTGAAACCACCTTTCTTATTTACAGTAATAAATAAGATATTTTCAAAGAAATGGGAGTTAATATAACCTATCACAAATCTTAGTTTTAATTTTTATTGAAAAATATGCTGAGTTTCTTAAATGACAAAACTAATTCAGCAAACAAAATTGAAGCTGTGCTTACTGGATAAAAGTGGATAAGCATTAATGTGTGTAATATTTTTATCATGAGTTTCCTTCAGATAATATACAGGGCATTCAAATTAGTTAAATACTCAGTACAAGCCTATCCTTTATTAGGACCTTTGAATGAAATGTTGTTAATAAATGGATTTTTGAAATTTTAAAATAGAAAAGATATAAAAGAAAAATTTGAACTTATTTGAATCCTTACAGATATATAAATTTAATTCTATATGAATTGGGTATTTTATATGTAGATATTAAAAGAGTGGAAAAGTTATTTTACAAATACATAATTTTTTAAACTTGGCAATTATAGAGAAACAAATAGAAATTAAAATGTCTTTAATCTCACCACTCAGAAATCACCAGTTAACAATTTGATATCTTTCCCTTAGAAGAAGCACTGTGTCCAATCTAGGTTCTCTTTCAACCTTCATTAGGAAGTGCCCTCTCTAAACCTTTGTAACACTTTAGTACTTAGAGCTTAATAATTTTCAAACTCACCCTACCAAAGTCCATTCTGGCCTATTTGTAATCCCCCAGACACATTTTATCATTTTGCATACCTTTGCCCATATTCCCCCTGCTGAAAATATCTTCCCCTTCCCTTGTCTTCTGGTAAACTTGTGCTTTTCCTTCCGAATCCAGTTTCTGTCACCTTCTCTGAGAAGACTTCTTTGCCCTACTCCTCTTCCCCTATAGAGTGAAGTACGCCATCCCTTTGTATTTCTGCTTTACTTTATAAATCTGTTATTACATCTTATCATATTATGTGGCAGTTTTTTATTTGCATGTGTTTCCATGCTAAATTGTGTGTTTTTAAAAGGGCACTTTAAAAAATGATACATAAGAGGGGACTTGATAATATGGGTAAATGTTGTAACCACAATGTTGCTCATGTGAAACCTTCATAAGATTGTATATCAATGATAACTTAGTAAAAAAAAAGATACATAAAAATTAAGCACATTTGTTGAGCTAGATTTCTGAGTAGAGAACAATGAGTATTGGCTTAAGTCCTCAAGTATCTTGAAACCTAATTTAATACTTCTTTACAAATACTCTTTATTTCCTATTTTTTAAAAACTTTGTATTATGGAAATTTTCAAACATACACAAAAAGTATTAGTGAAATTATTAAGAACTAGTACAATGAAGTCCCCAAATACTCATTACCCAACTTCAACAGTTATCAGTATCTTGCTTATATTTCATCTGTTTCCCGACTCCACATGCAGCTTTTTAGGGGAGCAGAATAGGGGGCAGAGTATCTGAAATATTTTAAAGCAAATCCCAGCATTGAATCATTTCACTCCTAACACAGATAAGGAAATAAGGACTCTTTTACTTCAACATAGCCATAATTCCATTGTGTTAATTAACAAAATTATAATACATGTTTAAGATTACCTAATACTCAGTCCATACTTAGATTTCCCTTTGTATCTAAAAAAAGGTCTTCTTGGTTTATTTAGTTGGGGCCCAAACATGGCGTAGACATCGCATTTGATTGTCTTTTAAGCCTTTTAGTCTCCTGTGCCCTTTTCTTATTATTGTGGACTGGGTCATTTGCTTTGTAGGAATTCTCGCATTTGAATTTGGCTGATTCGACCCTCATGGTGTCATTTAACGTATTCCTCTTTTCTTTACATTTCCTGTAAACTGGTAATTAGATCTAGGGGCATGATTATATTTACTTCAAATTTTTTTTCCTTTTAAAAATTTTTGTGAGGAATTTTCATAAGGGTTACTGTGTTACACTTCCTTTTGCATCACATCAAAAGCTATATAATGTCCAGTTGTCCCATTTGGAAGTCATATTTGATGAATGGGCTCAGATATTCTCATTCATTAACAATTTCTCCATCAACTTCTTCCCATTGTCATTGACTTTATTGTGTATTTTTTCACACTAAAAACTATTCATAGTCAGCTATATATATTTGTAAACCTTTGAGTTGTCCAAAACTGATTATGATGGCTACCCAACCACTGATTTGTAAGTACATAGAGTCTCCTTTCTAATAGAAACTTTATAGTTTTTGTTTGTTTTTCACTTAATGCTCTGATCTTTCTGGAATATGGTATCAGATGACGTTCCATTTTTATTTTCTTCCAGATGGTTAGCCACTTGTGCCTGTGTTGTTTTTCCCATTAAATTAATTAGTGCTTTTGTCCTGCATTAAAACTTACAAACTTCATTCTGTTTCTATTTTACTAATTACTGGTTCCTACACCAATACCATATTTATATTAGAGTGACCTTATGGTGTATCTAATAAGGCTAGATTCTCCTTACACATTTTCTTTTTCAATCTTTTTACCTAATGGATTTGGTAGCCATTGATGATAATTGCCTTGATTTATTATTTCAATAGAGATTATTACCTTTGCTTTTAAGAACTTCATTTTACACATTTTAACAATATAAGTTATATATGATTCCTACAGTACATCTCTTTGATTTTTAAATGTACATCCTTTAAAATAGCCAGAGTGGACATTTTTATGATTCACTTTAAACCAGAATAATTATTGTTTCTGTAGTTTATAGACTTTTTAAAATAAATGCACTTTCTTTTTGCTTCCCCCACCAACCCACAACAGATGGAAGAAGAGATACTGATCTTGCAGAATGAGTGCACTGAAGGAATACGAAGCCTGCTGGAGCGTCGAGCAAAAGAGATGAAAGCATTCAAATCTGAAAGCGAGGGACTAGGTTTTAGAAACATCCATTCTAACCTTGCCCCTGAAGCATTCAGCCACAGCTCCCCCGGAGCTCCTCACAGGGGGCATCCCATAGGTGGCCTACCACAAGCCTGGGGCCATCCAGTGCAAGGTGGGTCCCCAGCCATGCAGGTCACCCTTCTGAGCCAATGCATGGGGTACCCTGAGGTAGCAGTTTGGGAGTTCGCAATAGCCTTCGGGTTCTGAGGCGGACAGCTGCCGGGGGATGGATGGAACAGGGCATGAACAGAAGCACCAGTGTCACCTGACAAATACCCAATGGGTCATGCATGTCTTACACGTAACTTAATAACTGAGAATGGCAAGGAGGAGCCAAGATGGTGGCATGAGTAGGACAGCAGAAATCTCCTCCCAAAAACATGTATTTTTGAAAATACAACAAATACAACCATTCCTAAAAGAGAGACCAGAAGATACAGTAGAACAGCCAGGCTACATCTACATCTGCGAGAACCCAGTGCCTCACAAAGGGGGTAAGATAGAAGCCACAGCCTGGCAGGATCCGAGCGCCCCCTACCCCAGCTCCTGGCGGGAGAAGAGGAGTCAGAGCAGGGAGGGAGAGGAAGCCCAGGACTGCTAAATACCCAGCCCTAGCCATCCGCACCAGAGCACGGACACACAGTGCGTGGTGTGCTGGATACTAGGACCTGGGACAAAAGAAAAGTGAGTGCTTTTGGAAGGTCTTAAAGGGACAGGGGCCTCACAGCTGGACAGAGGCATCCCGGCACACACAGCCCAGCAGCTGGGAATCCTGGGGAACTCCAGGCACCCCGACCCCCTGGGCAACAATGCAGCTTGGAGGCCCCTCACAGTGATAAACAGCCTCCCGCCTGTTCCCCCTCTGGTGCAGCCCCTCCAGAGCAGAGCAGCAGCCTAAAAGTGGCCATGCCCACAGCAACCGTGCGGAACTTACTCCACAGTAGTGGGGCAAGAATCAGAGACCCCGTCTTCATGCAGCTGCCCAGTAAAAGCCACTAGGGGTCACCGTTCTCCCAGGAAAGGAAGGCCAGGAGCAAGTGGAAAGGGACTTTAATATCCCAGCTGACACATATGCCAACTGCCTATGACTACCTCTATCACCATGAAAAGGCAGAAGAATTTCCTACACACCAGACTAACCCAGACATCCTCCCCTGAGAGGGAATCTGAGGAGATAGATTTAACCAATCTTCCTGAAAAAGAATTCAAAATAAAGGTCATAACCATGCTGATGAACTTGCAGAGAAATATGCAAGAGCTAAGGAGAGAGAATACAGAAATAAAACAATCTCTGGAAGGACTTAAAAGCGGAAGGGACGAGATGCAAGAGGTCATTAATGGAATAGAAATCAGTGAACAGGAACGCAGAGAAGCTGATGCAGAGAGAGATAAAAGGATCTCCAGGAATGAAAGAATATTGAGAGAACTGTGTGATCAATCAAAACAGAACAATATCCACATTATAGGGGTACCAGAAGAAGAGAGAGAAAAAGGGATTGAAAGTGTCTTTGAAGAAATAATTGCTGAAAACTTCCCCAAACTGGGAGAGGAAATAGCCTCTCAGACCATGGAAGCACACAGAGCTCCCAACACAAGGGACCCAAGGAAGACAACACCAAGATACATAATAATTAAAATGGCAAAGATCAAAGACAAGGAAAGAGTATTAAAGGCAGCCAGAGAGAGAAAAAAGGTCACCTACAAAGGAAAACCCATCAGGTTATCATCCGACTTCTCAACAGAAACCTTACAGGCCAGAAGAGAATGGCATGATATATTTAATGCAATGAAACAGAAGGGCCTTGAACCAAGAATACTGTATCCAGCACGACTATCATTTAAATATGAAGGAGGGATTAAACAATTCCAAGACAGGCAAAAGTTGAGGGAATTTGCCTCCCACAAACCACCTCTCCAGGTTATTTTAGAGGGACTGCTCTAGATGGAAGCACTCCTAAGGCTAAACAGATGTCACCAGAGAAAAAAATCACAGCAAAGAAAGCGGACCAGTCAAATACTAACTAAAAGCAAAAAATAAAATCAACTACCCACAAAAGCAGTCAAAGGAAACACAAAAGAGCACACACACACACACAAAAAAAAAAAAAAAAAACACCTAACATACAAAGAATGGAGGAGGAGGAATAAGAAGGGAGAGAAATAAAGAATCATCAGATCATGTTTATAATAGCTTAATAAGTGAGTGAAATTAGACAGTAAGATAGTAAAGAAGCTAACCTTGAACCTTTGGTAACCAAAACCTAAAGCCTGCAATGGCAATAAGTACATATCTTTCAATAATCACCCTAAATGTAAATGGACTGAATGCACCAATCAAAAGACACAGAGTAATAGAATGGATAAAAAAGCAAGACCCATCTATATGCTACTTACAAGAGACTCACCTCAAACCCAAAGACATGCACAGACTAAAAGTCAAGGGATGGAGAAAGATATTTCATGCAAACAAGGAGAAAAAAGCAGGTGTTTCAGTACTAGTATCAGACAAATAGACTTCAAAACAAAGAAAGTCACAAGAGATAAAGAAGGACATTATATAATGATAAAGGGCTCAGTCCAACAAGAGAATATAACCATTATAAATATCTATGCACCCAACATAGGAGCACCAACATGTGAAACAGATACTAACAGAATTAAAGGAGGAAAAAAAATGCAGTGCATTCATTTTAGGAGACTTCAACACACCACTCACTCCAAAGGATAGATCCACCAGACAGAAAACATGTAAGGACACAGAGGCACTGAACAACACACTAGAACAGATGGACCTAATAGACACCTACAGAACTCTACATACAAAAGCAACAGGATACACATTCTTTTCAAGTGCACATGGAACATTCTCCAGAATAGACCACATATAGGCCACAAAAAGAGCCTCAGTAAATGCAAAAAGATTGAAATTCTACCAACCAACTTCTCAGACCACAAAGGCATAAAACTAGGAATAAATTGCACAAAGCAAGCAAAAAGGCTGACAAACACATGGAGGCTTAACAACATGCTCCTAAATAATCAATGGATCAACAACCAAATCAAAATAATTGAGAATGGTAATTACACTGGAACAGTCCACCAAAAGAAACTCCCTATAGACATCATCACAAGCAGCCTCCTCACTTGGGTACTACCATGTGGAAGCTGAGTACATATGGTATATTTTATTCATTTTTGTAAAGCGTTCTGTTTTGTTTACTATTCCGGATGTCATAATATTTAGCTGTCATGTTTTGTGTTTTGTTTTGTTTTTAACTTTTGGGGAAATTTTATGTAAAGGGGAATTGGTGTGTATGTGTGTTTATCAAATAAGCACAGACATGCACACATACAGTGCACGTCGTAAAAAGAAACTGGTTAGATGGGTATTTTCTGAAAACTGCAAAAACAATTCAGCATCGTGGCTTGAGTCATCACTTTTGGACAACTCTATCCTAAGAAATTTTTGAAAAGATCTAAAGCCTTTCTCTTTATACCCCAGGTTCTTATGAGCCACTCACAGCAGGCAGCATATGCTAAAACAAATTATTATGGAAACACACCTGTATCCCCTCACCAATGTATTTTGTTTATTAAATAAATGTATTTTGTCTGACTTTTGTGTATTAAATTGGCCTCATTTGGAGTAGGAAAAAAGGACTAATTGTGAAGGAAGAAATGGATACATTGGACATCATCAGCATTAAAAACTTCTGCTCATTAAAGTCATTAGTAAGAAAATGAAGAGGTAAGTCATAGTTCTTGAGAAAAAATACACAATACATAAATTTAAGAAAGGATTTATATCCATAATATATAATTGCTATGACACTGTGAGAGAAAAGCAATCAACCTAATTTTAAAACAAGTGGAAGACTTGAACAGACACTTAACCCAGAAAGATATAAATGCCAAAAAGCACATGAAAAAGTACACATCAAGGAAGGCAAATTAACTATGAGATGTCATGTATACCCATTAAAATATTCAAAGATGGACATTGACAAATGCTGATGGGTGTGTAATATGGTACAACGACTTTGGAAGAAGGATTGGCAGTTTATTCTAAAGTTAAACTGGTCAGACAGACCCCCCATATCCCACATTTGTGTTCTTGTGATGACTGGGAGATTTCTACTTAGATCAGGATACCAAAACAAGTTATCCTGATTTACCCAACATAGGTTTTGGAAATTCTGAATTATTTAATGCCCACTGTGTAAGACATTGCCAGTACTCAGAACACTAAGGAATAATCCTTCCCAGGTGGAGAGCAATAGTTACATTTACAACAAAAACTTTTATGAATGCAGCACCGCAGATTCTTTCTTCAGACAGACCAAGGCAGGCATGCAATTCTTGAGAATAATGCTCGCAAGGTTAAATACATATTTTCAGGGTATACATACTGATGTTTCTTCCTCAGTTCTAGTGTTAATTTGATTCTCAAGTTACCGCAGCAGACTAATTCGTGAAAACAACTATAGTCAGGTACAGATACATTTCTAGGATATTTAAAAGCTTTGTTTTATTTAAAGATCTGGCAATTACATGGAATAGTGACACGCTTCCTGTGACATGCCTGATCTTAACCATATGTACAATGAAAGATATATTACCTAATGACACCAGTGAATGACTAGCCTTTAATGAAAACAAGGTATGTTTATGCACTGACAAGTCATCATTATAAAGGATCACATATTCTTATGTAGTAATAACACAGGGACCACAGAAGGGGAGTGTGGGTCTCTGAGTCTTGAGATGAAACCTTAAATTCACCTTGGGATGGTTCTTTACATTGATTTTGACCAATATGCAGAAAACGACTTAGCATCAGTTGAGCACTTGCTCTGTACCAGGTACTGTATCAGGCATTTAAAAAATCTGACCAGCCTGAGAGGTTCAGGGACTTGGCCAATAGTAGAACTTGTGCAGTTTTTAATATGTATATGCATACATATTTAGAGGCAATACATACTCAAGAATATTTGTTACTGATGGGAGTGTCAGATAAAAAATTTTGGATATTATCCTTTTAAAAATATAACTACTTTTTTTTAAGTTATCTTTTATTTTAGAATCATGGTTTGATTAAGTGTTCTTGTCAAGTATCTAGATTATTTTCTATATTATTTCTATATAATGACATGCCTCCCTGGTTTTTTTTTTTTTTTTCTTGAGAGAGGGTATCTCTCATATTTATTAATCAAATGGTTGTTAATAAAATTCTGTATAGGGGACTCAATGCACAATCATTCATCAACCCCAAGCCTAATTCTCAACAGTCTCCAATCTTCTGAAGCATAACGAACAAGTTCTTACATGGTGAACAAGGTCTTACATAGTGAATAAGTTCTTACATGGTGAACAGTGCAAGGGCAGTCATATCACAGAAACTTTTGGTTTTGATCATGCATCATGAACTATAAACAATCAAGTCAGATATTATTCATTTGATTTTTATACTTGATTTATATGTGAATCCCACATTTCTCCCTTATTATTTTTAATAAACTGCTGAAGTGGTAGGTAGATGCAAGATAAAGGTAGAAAACATAATTTAGTGCTGTAAGAGGGCAAATGTAGATGATCATGTCTGTGCCTATAGACTAAGTATTAATCCAAGCTAGACAAGGGCAACAAAACATCCATGGATGCAGATTCCTCTCAAAACAGGTTCTAAGCCTCACCTCAGTTGATCCCCAATTTCTCACCTGATGGCCTCCCTGCGACTGTGCCTGTCTTAGGTTGTTCCTCCCTTGAGGAATCTTACCCGTCTCTGGCTAACCAGTCATCTTCCGGGGCCATACAGGGAAATGTATAGTTGGTAAGTGAGAGAGAAGCAATATTCTTTGAAAAGTTAGATTTTTACTTCTTTGCAGATTTATGCCCTGTGACTTCTATGCCCAGCATTTGTCTTGAGGTATCTTTACCACTTGGAAGAATTATGATACTCGGTAATTTTCGATATGAGGCACGAATTCTACTAAAGGGTTGTAATTAGGAAGGAAGAAGAAGGTATAGAAGTAGCAGATGGAAGAAAACATGGGAAGATTATTTTTTTTGACATATCGTCTTGTAGAGTAACATAAGCATGTATAGGTTTTAACAAACTAATTAAATTGTGTACACACATTAACAGAATAGGAGTACAGTTAGATAACCAAAGCAGACCTACGATTACCAGCCATATCCAGTGAAACCAAGAAATCCAGTTAGGTACCCTACGCATTTGTGAAAACTTATCAATGATATGACAGATATTGTCTAACTGAATTTCAATAGTTTGAGAAAAATCAGACAAATTAAAACAGCACATTCCTGGGAACTGTTCACATCCAATATGTTCTTTTAACAGTAGATAGTCTACAGTCGCACGATTTTGGAGCACTGCAACTTGCACTTCTCCTAATTCTTGGTTGAGTTCCGACAGTATAGATCCAGTCAAATTTGTTGTTTTACTATATGCACAGGCCAGCTTAGATATCTCCTTCATTCCAATGGCAAGTCCAGGAACCGGTGGGATGAATGCAGCTATAACTGCAACAGCACCAGGATCTTTGTTGAAGTTTTTTGATGATCATCTTCTGGAATGACTCAGAGGATGTTGATGTTGGAAGTTCTTCATATCTTAATTCGTTTTCTGGGTAGCCAAATTAGGCTCTGATCCTCTGTAAAAACACAAACAAACCCTTTGCCCACACTTTGATATGATCTTTATACCATTGTGAAGAACCTATTGGAGATCACCACACAGGAACTTTTTTTTTTTTTTTTTTTTTTTTTTGAGAGGGCTTCTCTCATATTTATTGATCAAATGGTTGTTAACAACAATAAAATTCAGTATAGGGGGGTCAATGCTCAATGTACAATCATTAATCCATCTCAAGCCTAATTCTCGTCAGTCTCCAATCTTCTGAAGCATAACGAACAAGTTCTTACATGGTGAACGAATTCTTACAGAGTGAATAAATTCTTACATGGTGAACAGTACAAGGGCATTCATCACAGAAACTTTCGGTTTTGATCATGCAATATGACCTATAAACCATCAGGTCAAATATGAATATTCATTTGATTTTTGTACTTGATTTATATGTTGATCCCACATTTCTCCTATTATTATTATTATTTTTATTTTTAATAAAATGCTGAAGTGGTAGGTAGATGCAAGATAAAGGTAGAAAACATAGTTTAGTGCTGTAAGAAGGCAAATATAGATGATCAGATGATCAGGTGTGTGCCTATGGACTAAGTATTAATCCAGGCTAGACAAGGGCAGCAAGACATCCACGGATGCAGAAGATTTCTCTCAAAGCAGGGGGGTGAGGTTCTGAGCCTCACCTCTGTTGATCCCCAAATTCTCACCTGATGGCCCCCCTGCGACTGTGCCTGTCTTAGGTTGTTCCTCCCTTGAGGAATCTTACCCGTCTCTGGCTAACCAGTCATCTTCCGGGGCCATACAGGGAAATGTAAAGTTGGTAAGTGAGAGAGAAGCCATATTGTTTGCAAAGGTTAGCTTTTTACTTCTTTGCAGATTTATGCCCTGTGGCTTCTATGCCCAGCACTTGTCTCGAGGTATCTTTACCACCTGGAGGAATTATGATACTCGGTAAATTCGATATGAGGCACGAATTCTATTTAAGGTTTGTAATTAGGAAGAAAGAAGAAAAGCTATAGATGTAGCATATGAAGGAAACTTGGGAGGATTGATTATTTCTTTGACATATCTTCTTGTATAGTACCTTAAGTATGTATAGGTTTTAAACTACTAACTAATTTGCACACACATATTAACATAATAGGAATACGGTGACATAAACAAAGCAAATCTATAATTACCAGCCATCTCCAGTGAAGCCAAGAAAACCATTTAGGCACCCTAGGCATTTGTGAAAATTTATCTATGATATGATGGATATTGTCCAACTGTACTTGAACCATCAGACAAATTAAAGCAGCCCATTTCTGGGATCTGTTCACATCCTATATGTTCTTTTAACCATAGATAGTCTATAGTCATGAGATTTTGGGGTGCTACAACTTGCACCCCTCCCAACTCCTGGTTGAGTTCCAACAGTACAGATCCAGTCAAATTCGTTGTCTCACTGTATGCACATGCCAGCCTAGACATCTCCCTCCTCCTTCTTATGGCAAGTCCAGGAGACGGTGGGCTGGATGCAGCCACAACCGCAGCATCGTCCAGATCCCTGTGGAGGCTTTTTGATGATCATCCCCTGGCACGAGTCCTCCAGAGAGTGCTGATGCCGGAAGCTCCTCCTCATATCGTATCTTAGTTCATTTTCTGGGTAGCCAAGCTAGGCCTTGATCTTCTGCGTAGAAACAAACAGACCCTTTGCCCACACTTTGACATGCCCTCTATACCACTGTGCAGAACTCATTGGAGGTCAGCACACAGTAACTGCTTTCTTTTTTTTTTTTTAATTAAGAGAAAGGAATATTATCAGAAAAGAGTACCTCCATAGCTGATCATCTGACACCCTTTAAGTGATCAACATTAAGGATATTTAAAGCATGCGTTGATCTTTGATTTACCAATAGTTTTATCCTGTTAAGGAGTAATCCCCCTTTTCTTTCTTTCTTTCTTTTTTTTTTTAAATTTTTAATCTACACTTACCTGAAGAATACTATGTTTACTATGCTCTCCCCTATATCAGGTCCCCCCTAACAACCACATTACGGTTACTGTCCATCAGCTTAGCAAAATGTGGTAGAGTCACTACTTGTCCTCTCTGTGTTGTGCAGCCCACCCTCCCCTTTCTCCCTCCCCCCCATGCATGCTAATCTTAATACCCCCCTTCTTCTTCCCCCCCTTATCCCTCCCTGCCCACCCATCCTCCCCAGTTCCTTTCCCTTTGGTACCTGTTAGTCCATTTTTGGGTTCTGTAATTCTGCTGCTGTTTTGTTCCTTCAGTTTTTCCTTTGTTCCTATACTCCTCAGATGAGTGAAATCATTTGGTATTTCTCTTTCTCCGCTTGGCTTATTTCACTGAGCATAATACTCTCCAGCTCCATCCATGTTGCTGCAAATGGTTGGATTTTTCCACTTCTTATGGCTGAGTAGTATTCCATTGTGTATATGTACCACATCTTCTTTATCCATTCATCTACAGATGGACATTTAGGTTGCTTCCAATTCTTGGCTATTGTAAATAGTGCTGCGATAAACATAGGAGTGCATCTGTCTTTCTCAAACTTGATTGCTGCGTTCTTAGGGTAAATTCCTAGGAGTGGAATTCCTGGGTCAAATGGTAGGTCTGTTTTGAGCATTTTGATGCACCTCCATACTGCTTTCCACAATGGTTGAACTAATTTACATTCCCACCAGCAGTGTAGGAGGGAGGAACTTTTTTTTTTTAAGAGAAAGGAATATCAGAAAAATGTACTTCCATAGCTGATCATGCGACACCCTTTAAAAGATCAAAATTAAGGATATGCATTAATCATTGATTTGCAGTTAGTTTTATCCTATCAGGGAGTAATCCCCTTTTTTTTCATTAATCTACAATTACATGAAGAATATGTTTACTAGGCTCTCCCCTACACCAAGTCCCCCCTACAAACCCCATTACAGTCACTGTCCATCAGCATAGCAAAATGTTGTAGAGTCACTACTTGTCTTCTCTGTGTTGCATAGCCCTCCCCTTTCTCCCACTCCCCACATTATGCATGCTAATCATAATACCCCCTTTCTTCTTCCCCCCCTTATCCCTCCCTACCCACCCATTCTCCCCAGTCCCTTTCCCTTTGGTAACTGTTAGTCCATTCATGGGTTCTGTGATTCTGCTGCTGTTTTGTTCCTTCAGTTTTTCCTTTGTTCTTATACTCCACATATGAGTGAAATCATTTGGTATTTGTCTTTCTCCACTTGGCTTATTTCACTGAGCGTAATACCCTCCAGGTCCATCCATGTTGCTGCAAATGGTAGGATTTGCCCTCTTCTTATGGCTGAGTAGTATTCCATTGTGTATATGTACCACATCTTCTTTATCCATTCATCTACCGATGGACACTTAGGTTGCTTCCATTTCTTGGCTATTGTAAATAGTGCTGCGATAAACATAGGGGTGCATCTGTCTTTCTCAAACTTGATTGCTGCATTCTTAGGGTAAATTCCTAGGAGTGGAATTCCTGGGTCAAATGGTAGGTCTGTTTTGAGCATTTTGAGGAACCTCCATACTGCTTTCCACAATGGTTGAACTAATTTACATTCCTACCAGCAGTGTAGGAGGGTTCCCCTTTCTCCACAGCCTCGCCAACATTTGTTGTTGTTTGTCTTTTGGATGGCAGCTATCCTTACTGGTGTGAGGTGGTACCTCATTGTAGTTTTAATTTGTATTTCTCTGATAATTAGCGATGTGGAGCATCTTTTCATGTGTCTGTTGGCCATCTGTATTTCTTTATTGGAGAACTGTCCAGTTCCTCTGCCCATTTTTTAATTGGATTATTTGTGTTTTGTTTGTTGAGGTGGGTGAGCTCTTTATATATTTTGGATGTCAAGCCTTTATCAGATCTGTCATTTACAAATATATTCTCCCATACTTTTTGTTCTATTGATGTTGTCTTTTGCTGTACAGAAGCTTTTCGGCTTGATATAGTCCCACTTGTTCATTTTTGCTTTTGTTTTCCTTGCCCCATGCCTCCCTGGTTTTTAAGCAAAGCTGTCTGAAAGTATTCTTTTTCAGTCTGATCTTCCTTTGAAATTTAAAATTAATTTTTCTCTGAAGTTTTCCTAGCTTCAATATTTTTTTCTTTGTGATATTCAAGTGTTTTAAACCTTAGTGTTTAAAATCTTAGATTTCCTTGCCACCTTCCTCACCACCAAAAGTTCATTAAAACCAGTCCCTTTTTCTTTTATACAGGGGTTTGCTGACTCAATATGAAATCCTTCTCAGAAATAAAGCCTATATTAGCAGCTGCAAACGATGGTAGCAGGAACTATTAGCATTAACTAGAGTCAGAAACTCAGCAAAAGGCAGTATGGCCACAAGTTATCACCAATAAAATGTAAAATTTTGTTCAGCAAGGCAACCTAAGATTTTAAACACTAAGGTTTAAAACACTCATATCAAGAAAAAAAATATTGAAGCTAGGAAAACTTCAGAAAAAAATTAATTTTAAATTTCAAAGGAAGATCAGACTGAAAAAGAATACTTTCAGACAGCTTTGCTCAAAAACCATGGAGGCATGTCATTATATAGAAATAGTATAGAAAATAATCTAGATACTTGACAAGAACACTTAATCAAACCATGATTCTAAAATAAAAGATAACTGAAAATAAGGCCTTTGAGAAAATACTGGGTAAGTTTCTTAAATATATTCTATTTTAAGGGGTATAAGTAGTTAATAACAAGAAAAAAATTTTTTTAAACCTGGAAAATGATACAATGAAAAATTTAAACTAGTTTTGTTATTATATGTTTTTAAAATGATATAACAGGAAGCTGTAATTATTAGTACAATTGGTAAGTAAACCAAGGATATAGATAAGAAAAAGAACAGTGATTTTAATGTATTAAACAGATGAAAACTTGACCAACTATACCAATGGACATTTTTGAAAATAATTTACATTTCTTATAACTGCATAGTTCATCATACAGGACACTAATCTGTCATATAAATTTGAAGATTTGGACTAAAGGTATTTTCAAGCTGAATTACATATGTCATATATGAAAACTCAGAAAAGAATGTCTGTGGTCAATAAAGCATTATAAATATAAAAATTAAAGAGGTATAGCAACAAATTTCCAGAAGTTTTTCATATAAAAAAACAGTTTCTAGGCACATAAAAAAAGGTCTCTCACTGAGCAGGAGGGATAGTGAAGGAGCACTACAGAGTAGAAAAGACTAAAATCACAGTAAGTACATTTGCTCATTACTCTCAGTCGGTTTAGGGCAGTGATATATTATCACATCCAACTGGCCATGGGGTATGTCAGCTATTCATGCTAGGTAGTAACTGGACTGAATTTCTCCATTTAAATGTCACTGGTTTATGGATACATACTCAAACTTTATAAAGGAAATAAACTGTTAAGTAAAATTTGCTTCACAGAAATTCATATTATAGTTAGTTCATTTTATAAATAATTTTATTCCTTAAATAAATAGACTATATTTTAAAGAATGATTTTTTGAAAGCTCAACACATACACTGGTTTCAGAACAAATCCCCTATGCTCCCTATTCGTCCTTTCCTATTTTTGTCCTTGCCATTTCATCTAAAAGATGGAAAGCCCAGTGGTTCTTTTCCACTAGAATTTTTATACCTAGCAAATGAAAAGAACAAACTAATATACTATCAGTTTTAAGTTTTCATTATATAAACCTTTATAATTCTAGTAAAGTTATAGGTAAGAAAAACATATGCATTGTAATAATGATAGCCTTTTTTCATTTCCCCACTGTTGATCTTTTACAAGGCAAACGCATAGTGAGAATATGTAATTGATTTTACAGAATGAAAGGTATCAAGATAAAATGGGAAAATGACACATTTGCCATTGGTAAGCAGGAATTTATCATCAAAAGACAGAAAAATACACTATGATGGGAAAAAGTAAATCAGTTAAACTAGAATACCTAAGTTGGAATGAAAAAGATTACAATGTATTTGACAATGTTCATCAAAAAACAATGTATTAAAAAATGTGTGAATGTAAAGTTTGAATTCAAATTCTAAAATTACTTCTTGAGGACAACATACTCTAAAATCAGAACACACACTAAGGTGACACACTTGAGTTGAAGATGGTGTTTTAAAGGTTAACCTATGAAATTAATCACTTTTAAGATTACTTGGCAAAGATGGACTCATCTGTCAAAAAAAAAGCTAGCTACCTGATTAAATAGTCTTGTAACATAAAAATAACATTTTCATTTATGGCGTGAAACCTGTTACGTCAATTCATTTAATGTGATGCTCAACTCAATTTTTCATTTCAAATAATAGTGTTCATTTCAAATATCAGTCCTAAGTAGTAATATAGCACAACTAAGGAAATTATAAATATTTAAAAAATTAAAATGTCAGTGGAAAACATTCATATGGGGATTAAAAGAAAACATTCATTCAAAAATACTCTTGAATAGGAAGGCAAAATAATTCCATTAGACCTTTAAAAGAGACAGAGAGCAGCCCAAAAATCCAGTTTAAAGGCAAGAATAAATATACAAACTGTTAAGCAAAATCAGGAATATAGATTATTTTCAAACATCTACTTATATTCATTTTAATGAAGAATTAAAGGATACAATATGTTAAAGACATATTTAAAAGACTAGTAGTGGGGTAAGACAGATGAATCAAATTGCTAATATCCTAAATAATGACAAGAGACTTTGAAAAGTAGTGTAATTCATGTTTTTTTCATTCCAGTTTAAACACTTCTATCCAATGCCTCTATCTTTGGTGTCACTGCCACCAATAAACACAGTATACAGCTTAGAAACCTAATTATTATCTTCAACTAGGAAAAAATAAATCAACATTATTTCCTTAAAAATAAGATACAAAGAATGTGATCCCACTTAATTTTGTCTCATGGTCCCACAATATTCTGAAATACCACGCCAAAATGTAAGTTTCAAAGGGAGCATCATCATTTGCTTTAACTGCACCAAAAATGTAGCTACTGTATGCTGGTGTGATGACAGCTAGTAGTATGCAGAGGCTACACAAAGACATAATATACATATGTTCAGCTCACAATTAGTCAAAGGAAGAATTGTTTAATGCAAAACTGAAACAAGGACAACATAATGTCTTCATGTAAATATGCTACAGCTTTGTTCTCTTGCGGTTTAAAAGGACAGTGTAATCATCTTAAATCTAAACAAAATATTATGAAACACAGTAGTTGTTCATGATTAAAATAAAATAGCAACGCAAATTAATTTAACAATGTTAAATATATTCACATGATCACCACTGTGATTCAAAATGGTCACTAATGAAGTTACACAGCAATATGTACATAACATTTGCCACAACAGCTTTTGTAATTTTGACTTCTTGCAGACCAGGTAATTTTAGGAGACAAATAATCTATCAGTTCTTTCATATTATGAAGGAACTAAACGTAAGTAGTTTCACTCCTTGGGGAAGGGCAAGGGGAGAACCTCTAAAATGTCAGTGCAAATTGAAGAGAGTTCTACCTTCTTGAACACTTGAACTTGTTGACCAAGATAGATTCCTATAAGCTGAGGATACACAAACCTTAAGATAATAAACAATCTCGTAACATTGTCAGTGGCATTTAGCAGAAATTTGCCACAAAGAGGGATCACAAGTCCTATAGCAGAGCCTTCTGAAGATATGGTTGCTGTGGCTGAGGCAGCTGTTGACTGCCTCCTGGTTGAGGCAGTGTTGATGATGTTAAACTGTAGTTTGGCACCTGGGAAACACTAGTTCCTGCATTCTGGTAAACAGAGACATCAGCAGCAGCAGGAGGAGGAGGACTATAAACTGAAGCCTGGTTGGGATACGTATTTCCTTGCACAGAACTGACTATTGTGCTGTGGAGGGGAAAAAACATTCAGTTAGATCAATACTGACTTACACAGCTATTTAGAAATAAACATTAAACATTAATTCATTCAATCCATTCAATAAATATTTATTAAATACCAATAATGTGCAAATATTGTTATTCTAGGCACTGGGATATCATAAAAGTGGCAAAAAAAAGTCCCTAATCTCCATGGAGCTTACATTCTAGTAGGAAAATAGTTAATAAAAAAATTTATAATATGACAAGTGGTAATAACTGATATGAAGGAAAATAAAACATAGTAGAAAGACCAAGAATAGTTGAGAAAAGAGATTCCACTTTATGTAGGCTGTTAAGGGAAGGCCTTTCACATATGGCAACACTAAAGAAGAGGTGTAAAAGTGAGAGAGGCAGTCATATCAATTATCTAAGGAAAAAAGCATATCAGGCAAGGAGATCAAGTTTGAGAAAAGATAATGCCAGGCATGTTCAAGGAACACAAAGGAGGCCATGATGGCTGAAGCAGAGTTAGAAAAGAGGAGTATAAGATAAAGTGGAAGAATTAAGGGGAAGGGGAGCCTTGAAATATATAGTACCTTGTAGACCATAATAAAGATTCTAGCTTGTATCTGAGTGAGATGAGAAGACCGTTGTTGGTTTTGGACAAGAGAGTGATACAATTTGACTTAGGTTTTAACACGCTCATTGTGGGCCAAAGACAAAAGCAAGGATACCTGACTAGAGGCTATTATAATTGTCCGGGGGAGAGCCAATAGGCACCAGAGCCATGGTGGACATGGTGGAGGAGGAAATGATCAGATCTTGAAGGTGGTGTCATCAAATTTTCTTAACAGGAAGAGTGGTCAAGCATGTGTGAGTTTTAGAACTGAGTAAACTGGTAGAGTGGCCAGTTAGAAAAGACCACAGGTAAGGACTACAGCACACTGCAGAAGGAAAATCAAAGCACACTTTTGGACATGTCAAGTGAGGTATCTAGGAGATTTACAAGAAAAGATAATGAATAGGCAGTCAGCTATTCAAGTCTGGAGTGCAGTGGAGGGGTTAGGACTGGAAATACACATCTGGGAGTCATCAACATACACATGGTGTTCAGAGTCATAGGCCTGAATGAGATCCCTTAGGCAGTGACTGTAAAAAAGAGAAGAAAGCAGTCCATATTTTGAGCCCTAGATCTAGAAGTTAGGAAGATAAAGAGGCACTAGGCAAAGAAGATGGAGAAGTGGCAATAGGTGGAAGAAAAACTAAGAGAATGGTCATGTCCAAGTGAAGAAAATATTTCAAAAAGAAAGTGGCCATGGGATCTAGCAATATGGAAATCACCAGTCCTTTATAAAAGCAATTCTGTGAATAGGGGATATGAAAGCCTGATAACCTCACTTCTCATATTTCCCAGAATATACAGAAGCAAATCAGAGACCTTCCATCTACTCTCACCATCACATTTATCAGCTATCTGTATCTATACCCATTCATATACTCTGCTTTCCCTCCTGCTGTAACTGATCAATTGTCAGTGCTCCCATCCAAGGCACCCTATACTTAGGCACTGCTCCTTATCCACCAAAACAAAAGAAAAGTGAAAACCCTTCAGAGTTAGTTTTATTCATGGTGTCTGCTTCCTCTCTTCCCATTCCCAACCTGTTATTTGAGTTTCTACTATGTGTAAGACTCCAGGTTAGATACAAAGAGAGAAATACTAAGAGATTTAACACTGACATTCTCCCCTACATTTTGATTAAAAATGTAAAAAAGCTATATAATGGATAATTGCCCAAAATTTTCAAAATATTGCCTATTTCTAAACTTTTCTTCAATTGTTGGATTTATAAATCAGTTGTTGGTAAATTCAATGCTCCGTACTGTGCACAAATTAAAACAATTCATTAGTATAAGAGATGGTCATTTACTGCTAAATTCCACAAATTAATATAAACACTTAAGGAGTGCTTTACAGCATCACCCATTATCATTCCTTTTGTGTTGCACTGTGAGATATAAAGTATTATAAGAAGTCAGATTTCATGCTACTATTTATATCAATACGGGCTACCACACTACTGTAATACATTGTTGAGACTAAATGCTAAGCTCTGGAGCCAGAATGTCTCATTTTGTATCATAACTAAGTGGGACCATACTCCCTCCATGCCTCAAGTTTCCCCCAGCTATAAAATGGGAATAATGTACCTACTCCATAGGTTGTTGGAATAAATGAATTAATACATGAAAAGCATGTAGCACAGTGCATGGTGCTTACTAAACATCCCATAAATGTTAGCAGTATGCAATCATTCCCACTCTGTACCATATTCCTTTACTTCAACTTACAGTTCCACCATCCACCCAATTGTCCAAGGGCAAAACCGGCAATGTGTCCAATACTTCTTGCTGGTATCTCTGCTCTAAACTATCTCCCCAATTTGTCACCCATATGCAATCCTTTGCTAACCTCCTAAATAACTCTTTTCCCATCTCTCTCATTATATCACACAGTTAGACACTCTTAATTTCTTGCCTAATACAGTCTCCCAGTTTCTGACCTAGCCCCTATGAATCCACCCATTGAACTACCATTTCAAGCCCACTAGGAGCTTTCCTGGACAAGACCCAGGCCCCTTCACATAGTATCTAGGACCAGTCATATCCTTGCCAATAACTTCAAGTGTATCTTTCATCTCTCCCAGCAAACTTTAATCCTGTTGTGACACTGTACTGTTGGTAATACTCAACACATATCATGCACTTTTACAACTCCCCATTTTATTCATTCCATTGGTACCATGCTAGTCCATACTTCTGTCTTTGCTCATGACAGAAAATTTTTCTCACTTTTCCCCTCCAGGCTAAGAAAACACAACTTGAACATATTTTCTTAAGAACCTTCCCTGAACCCTAGGTTCCTGAAGTATCCTGCGCGTACTTTTATTCATAATTTATGTGATAATTACATGTTTTTGTGTGTTTGCCTGTACTAACCAGTAAGTATGTAAATCAATGGTCAACTAGTATTTCACCAGGGACCAAGAATACTCAATGAGGAAAAAGACAGTCTGTTCTATAAATGATGTTGGGCAAACTAGATAACCACCTGCTGAAGAATGAAATTGGACCCCTGTCTTATACCATTCACAAATATGAATTTGAAATGGACTAAGTCTTAAACAGAAGACCTGAGACCATAAAACTCCTAGAGGAAAACAGGGAAAAAAGCTCTCTAACAGTGGTCTCAGCAGTTATTCCCTGGATATGACAGCAAAAACACAAGCAACAAAAGCAGAATCAACAAGTGGGACTACATCAAACTAAAAAGCTTCTGCACAGCAAAAGAAATAGTCAACAAAATGAAAAGGCAACCTATCGAATGGGAGAAGACATTTGCAAATTATGTATCTGATAAGGGGTTACTCTCAAAAATTATATATAAAGAACTCATACAACTTAATAGCAAGAAAGAACTAGCAACCCAATTTAAAAATGTGCAGAGAAAATGAACAATTTTCCTAAAAAGATATACAAATGGCCAACAGATCATGAAAAGGTGTTCAATATCAGTAATCATTAGTGAAATGCGAATCAAAACCACAATGAGGTATCATTTCACACCTGTTAGAATGACTATCAAAGAGATAAGAGGTAACAAGTGTTGGCAAGGATGTGGAGAAAAGGGAGCCCTCACGCAGTGCTGGTGGGAATGTAAGTTGGTGCAGCCACTATTGGAAAACAGTACAGAGGTTTAAAATTAAGAATAGAAAACTGTATCACCTAGCTATTGCACTTCTGGGTATTTATCCAAAGAATATAAACATTCTGATTTGAAAGGTATATATATACACCCTGTGCTCACTGCAACATTATTTACAATAGCAACAAAATGGAAACAGCATAAACGTCCATCAGTGGAAGAATGGATAAAGATGTGTAGACTACTACTCAGCCATAAAAAAGAATGGAATCTTGCTATTTATAACAACATGGATGGACCCTGAAGAGATTATGATAAGTGAAATAAGTTAGATGGAAAAAGATAAAAACCATATATTTTCACTCATAATGTGGTATCAAAACAACAACAACAGGGGGGGCGGAGCCAGGATGGCGGCGTGAGTAGAGCAGTGGAAATCTCCTCCCAAAAACACATAGAGCTATGAAAATATAACAAAGAAAAATCTTCCTAAAATAAAGACCACAGGACACAGGACAACATCCAGACCACATCCACACCTGCAAGAACCCAGCGCCTTGCGAAGGGGGTAAGATACAAGCCCCGACCCGACGGGACCAGAGCGCCCATCCCCCCAGCTCCTGGCGGGTGGAAAGAAACCGGAGCGGTTTTTTTTTTCTGGCGAGTGCTTTTTGGAAGCCTTAAAGGGACAGGGACCCCATTGCTAGGGAGGCAGGCTGGCGGGACCGGTGAGCAGGTGCCTGGGATCAGCGCCTGAGGACAAAGAATATCACGCATTTTTCCCTACGGGACCAGTGGGCGGGTGCCTGAGAACAGTGCCTGAGGACGGAGGAAATTGCGCGTTTTTCCCTTTTTTATTCTCTTTTTGGCGAGTGCTTTTTGGAAGCCTTAAAGGGACAGGGACGCCGGTGCTAGGGAGGCAGAGCAGCAGGACGGGTGAGCGGGTACCTGGGACCAGCGCCTGAGGACAAAGAATATCCCGCATTTTTCCCTGCAGGACCGGAGGGCGGGTGCCTGAGACCAGCACCTGAGGACGGAGGAAATCGGGCATTTTTCCCCTTTTTTTGTTTTTTTTCTCTTTTTGGCGAGTGCTTTTTGGAAGCCTTAAAGGGACAGGGACCCTGGTGCTAGGGAGGCAGAGTAGCAGGACCGGTGAGCGGGTGCCTAGGACCGGCGCCTGAGGACAAATAATATCGCGCATTTTTCCCTGTAGGACCGGTGGGCGGGTGCCTGAGACCGGCACCTGAGGACGGAGGAAATCACACGTTTTTCCCCTTTTTTTTTCTCTTTCTGGCGAGTGCTTTTTGGAAGCTTTGAAAGGACAGGGACCCCGTTGCTAGGGAGGCAAGGTGGCGGGACTGGTGAGCGGGTGCCTGGGACTAGCGCCTGAGGACAAAGAATATCGCGCGTTTTTCCCTGCAGGACAGGTGGGCGGGTGCTTTTTGGAAGCCTTGAAGGGACAGGGACCCTGGTGCTAAGGAGGCAGGGCAGCAGGACCAGTGAGCGGGTGCCTGGAACCGGCGCCTGAGGACTAAAAAAAAAGTCACGTTTTTTCCTTTTTTTTTCTTTTTTTTTTCTGTTCCCTCTCTCATTGTTGCTGTTGTTGTTTTGGTTTGGAGAGTGCTTTTTGGAAGTCTTAAAGGGGCAGGACAGGACACTTAGACCAGAGGAAGGGAATCTGGGGATCTCTGGGCACTCTAACCCCTGGGCAACAGGGAGCACAGAGGCCCCTTACGGAGATAAATAGCCTCCCGGCTGCAACCCCTCCAACAGGGCTCCACCATTCTGGAGGAGCAGCCCCAGCCAGGCCACGCCCACAGCAACAGCGGAGATAAACCCCATAGCAACCGGGCAGGAAGCAGAAGCCCTGTCTGTGCACAGCTGCACAGCACAAGCCACTAGAGGTCGCTATTCTCCCAGGAGAGGAAGGCCACAAACCAACAAGAAGGGAAGCTCTTCCAGTGGTCACTTGTACCATCTCTGCAAACTATCTCTATCACCATGAAAAGGCAAAACTACAGGCAGACAAAGATCACAGAGACAACACCTGAGAAGGAGACAGACCAAACCAGTCCTCCTGAAAAAGAATTCAAAATAAAAATCATGAACATGCTGACAGAGATGCAGAGAAAAATGCAAGAGCAATGGGATGAGATGCAGAGAAAAATGCAAGAGCAATGGGATGAAGTCCGGAGGGAGATCACAGATGTCAGGAAGGAGATCACTGAAGTGAAACAATCCCTGGAAGGATTTATAAGCAGAATGGATAAGATGCAAGAGGCCATTGAAGGAATAGAAGCCAGAGAACAGGAACGTATAGAAGCTGACATAGAGATAAAAGTATCTCCAGGAATGAAACAACACTAAGAGAACTATGTGACCAAACCAAAAGGAATAATATTCGTATGATAGGGATACCAGAAGAAGAAGAAAGAGGAAAAGGGATAGAAAGTCTCTTTGAAGAAATAATTGCTGAAAACTTGCCCAAACTGGGGGAGGAAGTAATCGAACAGACCATGGAATTACACAGAACCCACAACAGAAAGGATCCAAGGAGGACAACACCAAGACACATAGTAATTAAAATGGCAAGGATCAAGGACAAGGAAAGAGTTTTAAAGGCAGCTAGAGAGAAAAAGGTCACCTATAAAGGAAAACCCATCAGGCTAACATCAGACTTCTCGACAGAAACCCGACATGCCAGAAGAGAATGGCATGATATACTTAATGCAATGAAACAGAAGGGCCTTGAACCAAGGATACTGTATCCAGCATGACTATCATTTAAATATGATGGCGGGATTAAACAATTCCCAGATAAGCAAAAGCTGAGGGAATTTGCTTCCCACAAACCACCTCCACAGGGCATCCTACAGGGACTGCTCTAGATGGGAGCACTCCTAAAAAGAGCACAGAACAAAACACACAACATATGAAGAATGGAGGAGGAGGAATAAGAAGGGAGAGAAGAAAAGAATCTCCAGACAGTGTATATAACAGCTCAATAGCAAGCTAAGGTAGGCAGTAAGATACTAAAGAAGCTAACCTTGAACCTTTGGTAACGACGAATCTAAAGCCTGCAATGGCAATAAGTACATATCTCTCAATAGTCACCCTAAATGTAAATGGACTTAATGCACCAATCAAAAGACACAGAGTAATAGAATGGATAAAAAAGCAAGACCCATCTATATGCTGCTTACAAGAAACTCACCTCAAACCCAAAGATAAGCATAGACTAAAAGTCAAGGGATGGAAAAACATATTTCAGGCAAACAACAGTGAGAAGAAAGCAGGGGTTGCAGTACTAATATCAGACAAAATAGACTTCAAAACAAAGAAAGTAACAAGAGATAAAGAAGGATACTACATAATGATAAAGGGCTCAGTCCAACAAGAGGATATAACCATTCTAAATATATATGCACCCAATACAGGAGCACCAGCATATGTGAAGCAAATACTAACAGAACTAAAGAGGGAAATAGACTGCAATGCATTCATTGTAGGAGACTTCAACACACCACTCACCCCAAAGGATAGATCGACCGGGCAGAAAATAAGTAAGGACACAGAGGCACTGAACAACACCCTAGAACAGATGGACCTAATAGACATCTATAGAACTCTACATCCAAAAGCAACAGGATATACATTCTTCTCAAGTGCACATGGAACATTCTCCAGAATAGACCACATAATACATCACAAAAAGAGCCTCAGTAAATTCAAAAATATTGAAATTCTACCAACCAATTTTTCAGACCACAAAGGTATAAAAGTAGAAATATATTCTACAAAGAAAAAAAAAGGCTCACAAACACATGGAGGCTTAACAACATGCTTCTAAATAATCAATGGATCAATGAACAAATCAAAATAGAGATCAAGGAATATATAGAAACAAATGACAACAACAACACTAAGCCCCAACTTCTGTGGGACGCAGCGAAAGCGTCTTAAGAGGAAAGTATATAGCAATCCAGGCACACTTGAAGAAGGAAGAACAATCCCAAATGAATAGTCTAACATCACAATTATCAAAACTGGAAAAAGAAGAACAAATGAGGCCTAAAGTCAGCAGAAGGAGGGACATAATAAAGATCAGAGAAGAAATAATCAAAATTGAGAAGAATAAAACAATAGCAAAAATCAACGAAACCAAGAGCTGGTTCTTTGAGAAAATAAACAAAATAGATAAGCCTCTAGCCCAACTTATTAAGAGAAAAAGAGAATCAACACAAATCAACATAATCAGAAATGAGAATGGAAAAATCACAACAGACTCCACAGAAATACAAAGAATTATTAAAGACTACTATGAAAACCTATATGCCAACAAGCTGGAAAACCTAGAAGAAATGGACAACTTCCTAGAAAAATACAACCTCCCAAGACTGACCAAGGAAGAAACACAAAAGTTAAACAAACCAATTATGAGCAAAGAAATTGAAACGGTAATCAAAAAACTACCCAAGAACAAAACCCCGGGGCCGGACGGACTTACCTTGGAATTTTATCAGACACACAGAGAAGACATAATACCCATTCACCTTAAAGTGTTCCAAAAAATAGAAGAAAAGGGAATACTCCCAAACTCATTCTATGAAGCCAACATCACCCTAATACCAAAACCAGGAAAAGACCCCACCAAAAAAGAAAATTACAGACCAATATCCCTGATGAATGTAGATGCAAAAATACTCAATAAAATATTAGCAAACAGAATTCAACAGTATATCAAAAGGATCATACACCATGACCAAGTGGGATTCATCCCAGGGATGCAAGGATGGTACAACATTCGAAAATCCATCAACATCATCCACCACATCAACAAAAAGAAAGACAAAAACCACATGATCATCTCCATAGATGCTGAAAAAGCATTTGACAAAATTCAACATCCATTCATGATAAAAACTCTCAGCAAAATGGGAATAGAGGGCAAGTACCTCAACATAATAAAGGCCATATATGATAAACCCACAGCCAGCATTATATTGAACAGCGAGAAGCTGAAAGCATTTCCTCTGAGATCGGGAACCAGACAGGGATGCCGACTCTCCCCACTGTTATTTAACATAGTACTGGAGGTCCTAGCCACGGCAATCAGACAAAACAAAGAAATACAAGGAATCCAGATTGGCAAAGAAGAAGTTAAACTGTCACTATTTGCAGATGATATGATACTGTACATAAAAAACCCTAAAGACTCCACTCCAAAACTACTAGAACTGATATCGGAATACAGCAAAGTTGCAGGATACAAAATTAACACACAGAAATCTGTAGCTTTCCTATACACTAACAATGAATCAATAGAAAGAGAAATCAGGAAAACAATTCCATTCACCATTGCATCAAAAAGAATAAAATACCTAGGAATAAACCTAACCAAAGAAGTGAAAGACTTATACTCTGAAAACTACAAGTCACTCCTAAGAGAAATTAAAGGGGACACTAATAAATGGAAACTCATCCCATGCTCATGACTAGGAAGAATTAATATCGTCAAAATGGCCATCCTGCCCAAAGCAAAATACAGATTTGATGCAATCCCTATCAAATTACCAGCAACATCCTTCAATGAATTGGAACAAATAATTCAAAAATTCATATGGAAACACCAAAGACCCCGAATAGCCAAAGCAATCCTGAAAAAGAAGAATAAAGTAGGGGGGATCTCACTCCCCAACTTCAAGCTCTACTACAAAGCCATAGTAATCAAGACAATTTGGTACTGGCACAAGAACAGAGCCACAGACCAGTGGAACAGATTAGAGACTCCAGACATTAACCCAAACATATATGGTCAATTAATATTTGATAAAGGAGTCATGGACATACAATGGCAAAATGACAGTCTCTTCAACAGATGGTGCTGGCAAAACTGGACAGCTACATGTAGGAGAATGAAACTGGACCATTGTCTAACCCCATATACAAAGGTAAACTGAAAATGGATCAAAGACCTGAATGTAAGTCATGAAAACATTAAACTCTTGGAAAAAAACATAGGCAAAAACCTCTTAGACATAGACATGAGTGACCTCTTCTTGAACATATCTCCCCGGGCAAGGAAAACAACAGCAAAAATGAGCAAGTGGGACTACATTAAGCTGAAAAGCTTCTGTACAGCGAAAGACACCATCAATAGAACAAAAAGGAACCCTACAGTATGGGAGAATATATTTGAAAATGACAGATCCGATAAAGGCTTGACGTCCAGAATATATAAAGAGCTCACACGCCTCAACAAACAAAAAACAAATAACCCAATTAAAAAATGGGCAGAGGAACTGAACAGACAGTTCTCTAAAAAAGAAATACAGATGACCAACAGACACATGAAAAGATGCTCCACATCGCTAATTATCAGAGAAATACAAATTAAAACTACAATGAGGTATCACCTCACACCAGTAAGGATGGCTGCCATCCAAAAGACAAACAACAACAAATGTTGGCGAGGCTGTGGAGAAAGGGGAACCCTCCTACACTGCTGGTGGGAATGTAAATTAGTTCAACCATTGTGGAAAGCAGTATGGAGGTTCCTCAAAATGCTCAAAACAGACCTACCATTTGACCCAGGAATTCCACTCCTAGGAATTTACCCTAAGAATGCAGCAATCAAGTTTGAGAAAGACAGATGCACCCCTATGTTTATCGCAGCACTATTTACAATAGCCAAGAATTGGAAGCAACCTAAATGTCCATTGGTAGATGAATGGATAAAGAAGATGTGGTACATATACACAATGGAATACTACTCAGCCATAAGAAGTGGAAAAATCCAACCATTTGCAGCAACATGGATGGAGCTGGAGAGTATTATGCTCAGTGAAATAAGCCAAGCGGAGAAAGAGAAATACCAAATGATTTCACTCATCTGAGGAGTATAAGAACAAAGGAAAAACTGAAGGAACAAAACAGCAGCAGAATTACAGAACCCAAAAATGGACTAACAGGTACCAAAGGGAAAGGAACTGGGGAGGATGGGTGGGCAGGGAGGGATAAGGGGGGGGAAGAAGAAGGGGGGTATTAAGATTAGCATGCATGAGGGGGAGGGAGAAAGGGGAGGGTGGGCTGCACAACACAGAGAGGACAAGTAGTGACTCTACCACATTTTGCTAAGCTGATGGACAGTAACCGTAATGTGGTTGTTAGGGTGGACCTGATATAGTGGAGAGCATGGTAAACATAGTATTCTTCATGTAAGTGTAGATTAAAAATTAAAAAAATAAAAATTAAATTAAAAAAAAAAGAAAGAAAGAAAAGGGGGATTACCCCTTGATAGGATAAAACTATTGGTAAATCAAAGATCAACGCATGCTTTAAATATCCTTAATGTTGATCACTTAAAGGGTGTCAGATGATTGGCTATGGAGGTACTCTTTTCTGACAATATTCCTTTCTCCTAATAAAAAAAAAAAAAAAAGCAGTTACTGTGTGCTGACCTCCAATGAGTTCTGCACAGTGGTATAGAGGGCATGTCAAAGTGTGGGCAAAGGGTCTTTTTGTTTCTATGCAGAAGATCAAGGCCTAGCTTGGCTACCCAGAAAATGAACTAAGATACGATATGAGGAGGAGCTTCCAGCATCAGCACTCTCTGGAGGACTTGTGCCAGGGGGATGATCATCAAAAAGCCTCCACAGGGATCCGGACGATGCTGTGGTTGTGGCTGCATGCAGCCCACCGTCTCCTGGACTTGCCATAGGAATGAGGAGGGAGATGTCTAGGCTGGCATGTGCATACAGTGAGACAACGAATTTGACTGGATCTGTACTGTTGGAATTCAACCAGGAGTTGGGAGGGGTGCAAGTTGTAGCACTCCAAAATCTTATGACTATAGACTATCTACGGTTAAAAGAACATATGGGATGTGAACAGATCCCAGAAATGGGCTGCTTTAATTTGTCTGATTTCTCTCAGACTGTTCAAGCACAGCTGGACAATATCCATCATATCATAGACAAATTTTCACAAATGCCTAGGGTGCCTAAATGGTTTTCTTGGCTTCACTGGAGATGGATGGTAATTATAGATTTGCTTTGTTTATGTCACCGTATTCCTATTATGTTAATATGTGTGTGCAAATTAGTTAGTAGTTTAAAACCTATACATACTTAAGGTACTCTACAAGAAGATATGTCAAAGAAATAATCAATCCTCCCATGTTTCCTTCATATGCTACCTCTATAGCTTTTCTTCTTCCTTCCTAATTACAACCCTTAAATAGAATTCGCACCTCATATAGAATTTACCGAGTATCATAATTCCTCCAGGTGGTAAAGATACCTCGAGACAAGTGCTGGGCATAGAAGCCACAGGGCATAAATCTGCAAAGAAGTAAAAAGCTAACCTTTTCAAACAATATGGCTTCTCTCTCAGTTACCAACTTTACATTTCCCTGTATGGCCCCGGAAGATGACTGGTTAGCCAGAGACGGGTAAGATTCCTCAAGGGAGGAACAAGCTAAGACAGGCACAGTCGCAGGGGGGCCATCAGGTGAGAATTTGGGGATCAACAGAGGTGAGGCTCAGAACCTCACCCCCCCTGCTTTGAGAGAAATCGTCTGCATCCATGGATGTCTTGCTGCCCTTGTCTAGCCTGGATTAATACTTAGTCCATAGGCACACACCTGATCATCTGATCATCTACATTTGCCCTCTTACAGCACTAAACTATGTTTTCTACCTTTATCTTGCATCTACCTACCACTTCAGCATTTTATTAAAAATGAAAATAATAATAATAATAAAGGGAGAAATGTGGGATCAACATATAAATCAAGTACAAAAATCAAACGAATATTCATATTTGACCTGATTGTTTATAGTTCATAATGCGTGATCAAAACCGAAAGTTTCTGTGATGACTGCGCTTGTACTGTTCACCATGTAAGAATTTATTCACTATGTAAGAATTCGTTCACCATGTAAGAACTTGTTCGTTATGCTTCAGAAGATTGGAGACTGACGAGAATTAGGCTTGAGATGGATTAATGATTGTACATTGAGCATTGACCCCCCTATCCTGAATTTTACTGTTGTTAACAACCATTTGATCAATAAATATGAGAGATGCCCTCTCAAAAAAAAAACAACAACAACAACAACAACAAATGAACAAACCAACAAAACAAAAACTTACAAAGAACAGATGGTGGGTACCACTGGGGAATGGGATGGGGGATGGACAAAATTGGTGAAAGTGGTCAACTATACATAATGATGAGTGGTAACTATCTGTTTAGTGGTGATCAAATTGTAGTGCACACAGGTATCAAATTGTAATGTTGTACACATGAAGTTTATATTACATGCCAATTTTATCTGAATAAAAAATTCATCATAGGAATATAAAAAGTACAGAATATAGCAATTCAATGAGTCATTAAGAGAGAGGACTGGCTTGGTGGCTTGTACAATACTGCAGGGATTCCTAAAGAACCTGCTCATCACCACAAACAGGGCTGACCATCTGGAATCAGTGATGACACCAACCCTGGATTTTTCTTATCCAGTTCTTATGGTCACAGATGATCAAGGGCACTTAAGACTTTCAACTTCATTGATGCCAAACAATACTCAAAAAAAATCAAATTACTTAGGGTAAGAAGCCTGGGCCTGCTGACTAGGAAGGGCTGGGTTTGCGGAGGGTGGAACTGCTCCTTGGCTGAGAGAAGAGAGTTGCTCTGGGGGAAGGCTGTAGCTCTGGAGATGGCTCATCTGTGCATTCCCTGCAACCAGGTAAGCACCACTTTGAGGAGGCCCTGGGTACACCTAGAACAGTTCATGATAAAACTTAATTAGATTCTCTAAGACTTTAACAAGCATGCCAAACTTTCTTTGTAGAGGCATTCAATTACAAAAAGAACAGTTAAACCTCTGAAATCTTTTTTTTACAGTTACTCCTGTTGACAGGCATTACAAAAAACACTTTTCAGTGAAGTGGGCTTCTGATGATTTTTATTCTTAGGGAAATACTAGCTAAACTCGTATCTCACATACAAGTAGTAAAGGAATTTATCTTGAAATTTTATAGTACTATAATCTCTCCTTCCATGTTGATATTTTAAATACTTCCCTAAAATGAATCCCCAAATGATGTTAAGAAGTCTCTGAATTCACTGTTTTTATCAACAGACTGCATTTCCTTATAGTAGAATTTATATTTCTTAATTACAGTTTATGAACATAGAGGAAGCAAATTTTCTAAAGCTGGGGTCAGTAAATTTTGTATAAGTCCAGATACTAAATACTTTGGGCTTTGTGGGCCCGTTACAACTACTAAACTCTGCCTATATAGAAAGCAGTCAGAAACAGTGTATAAACAAATGAGAATGGCTGTGTTCCAGTAAAAGTTTATTTAAAAAAAAAAACAGGGAGGCTGGATTTGGGTCCAAGGCCACTGTTTGCCTACACTTTCGGTTAAAAACTATTCTTCTAAAGAAACTGAAGTCTTAAATGCTTCATATCTTAAACATATACAATGCTTTAATTTTCTATAGTATTCTCATTAGAACCTTTCATTTCATATGTTTGAAAAGAGAGCTCCACTGTCTATGCAGTAAGACTCTTACCAGCTATTAAGAGAGCAACACAATCAAGAGACAACAATGATCTTAGCACTTCTCTTAAGTTGTGACTCACCGAACTTCAGAATCCAAAAAGTCTTCATTATAAACACATCTATTCTAGTCCTCATCAATACATTTTTTTGAATACTTTGCAAATGAAACACAAAGGGTTTTTTTGTTTGTTTTTTTGGCTCAAACTGGTATGAAGACCCAACAGTAGATGGCAGCTAGCCCTGCATTTCTCAGGTTTGGCTGCTCATCTCCAGGGTCCTGACTCCTCAATTCATGGGAAATGGACCAAAGTTTGCACCATTCTATGTGGATAAAATGCAGTACCTAGCTAATTACTCTATATTCTGAACTTATTGTACTTGTGGGAAAGGGGCTCTTTAAATAGTGGCCTAGGGTTAAAAGAAGGATAAAGGGCTCTGTATTACAGTATATGCACTCTAATGTAAAGGAAGAAAAACCCAGATTAAAGAAGCTCACTATTAAACTAAAAACTGATGATACTTAAAAGAATTTATTAGAAATTTACTCAGACAAAAACTACAGTTCTTAACCAAGTAATTAATTATGAACCAAGTAATTTTAAAAATATACAGATGTTTGGGTCTCAATCCTCAAGATTCTGGCTGAAATGGTATGGGGTGGGGCCAAAGCATCTGTATTTTTTCAAAAAGCTAGACTGGTTATTCAGATGTGCACCCCTGTAGAAAACAATAAAAAAAAAACTATTGGTATAATTAGGATATAATACACTGTATTTTCCAAGTACAAAATTCCTTTAAACTTCACTTTTATTTTAAACATCACATTTTAGAAGGCTTCTCATTTTGAAAAAACATTATAAAAACATTTTACAAAAAAAAATTTGAGAATTTAAAATGATATACTTGAGTTTTTAAAAGCTTACCTGAGAACCAGAAACACCAGATGACTGCATATAATACTGCTGATTCTGTAATTTTGCGTACATGGAATACATTGGATCTTCATTCATTAACTTGGTATACAATGAAAGTGCCTCCATTACTTTAACATTAAGTTCTGAGAGTTCTGAATGTTTTCTGAAATATTATACAATAATTTGAAACATAATTGCTATATAAGTAATGTTCTAAATAATATGACACATCAAAATAGCAAAAATAACAAAAAGTAGTATAAGTAGACATTATTAAAAATTTAACCTGTGACAGAAAAATCCTGTATTTTAGCTCCAAGGCAACTAAAACTATTTAATGTTTAGGTACTGGTGATGTGAGAACTCTAGGTTACTGTACTTAACTTTTACATATCTAGTCATTTTCAGACTCTGGCAATATTAATTCTAGCAAACATGATTAAAATAATAAACCATTAATTTTAATTATGACTAATGAAGTCAAAGTCAAATTCTCTCTTAAAAAAAAAAAGGACAGAGTGTTCTAATTCTAATTTCCACATCTAGTAAAACACAAGAGAATAAGAACTGATTCCTTTGACATTATCTTTAAAATAACAATAAAATAAAAAGGCAGCTCTTTCCCAGCATGCAATTTAGAGAACATCAAAGAAGAAGGTACACAATACAGATACTACAAGTGTTCTTTTACCTATCAATATCTTCCAGCTTTTCATCAATGAGAGGTCCCATCTGGTGACACATTGCTAAGATGACAAAATTAGGAGAAATATAAGAAAACAGAACAAAAGAAACCAAATCCCTGATGAATATTCATATACTTTAAGGAATAAAAAATCTAATTTGGAGTAATAAAAACTGTATTAATTAACCTTAGCTCACAGAACCCAAGACTTATCTTCTTGGGTATTTAGAAAATCAGTACTGTAATTGTACTGAACTCAAAAATTTTTAATGCCGATTTTCATTTTATAACATTTTCATTTTATAACATATAAATTAAATGTTGAATATTTAATTTGGATAGAAAAGTCTAAGAATTTGAGTTCTACTGAAAGTTTGAACTGTATAATAAAGGTAAGACTGAATCACAGAAGACTAAGAAATGTTAACATTTATATCATTCTCAATGTCATTTAAATAGAAGACCATTCTGTAACAGAATAGTAGATACATATTATTCTTTATTTGCAAAGTAAATGGAAAAGAAGGTTTACTTTCAAGATGAAGTAACTCTGGAAGATCTGGTTGATCATCACTGGGATCTGTACTTTGCAACATCTGTAGCAACTGGTCCATTTTATCCTACAGGAATTAAGCAGTTAATATAAAAAGCAACAAAATCATTATGCAACATGTTCTCACTTTCTTAATTAGGTAATGGACAAAGAACTTATATAATTCATAGATATGATGACTTTAATTTTGCTTCTATGAATTCATTGTCTGTGTATTCTCTTCATTACCCTGTGAAGTCAGTTTGAAATCTTCCTATTTACTTTTGAAACTGCTAATAGAGATTCTCTTAAATGAGAAGTAGAGCCACATTTAAACTTGAAATGTTGGATTTCTCAATGTGTTCTGCCATGCTAGTGGACTTCTGCATCACTTTGTTTTGGAGCAGCTATAGCCTTGCCAGACTGATAGGTACAACCACTCTCTCAAGATGGCATTACCTATGACTAACTCAATTATTCCACCATGGTGAATGTAACAGCTGTTTTATATAAGCAAAGCTCAGCTCTGTTACAGTTGTTCTACTTGAGTAGGGCCATAAGGATTTGTTGTACATTTTCTTTTTACAAGTGTTTCACTTTGGAATAAAAGGAAGGAGGAAGATTTGTGGCTTATCTATTCTATTTGGGAAAGGCTGCAAGGCATCTCAAAACGATTCAGATCTAGTTCAGAATCTTTTGTTGTAAGAACCAATGGAACTAATGAAACCATCATTACAAAAATATATCTATATATTACATAGGTAAATATGCATTTATATGTTAGTTTTTAAATATCAAAACACAGATCTCATGTACCAAAAGAACTATAATAATTATAGACTTTCTTTCATGCATGGTTTTTATGTGGTTATAGGTACATTAGGTAAATAACCTAGACTATCAATTCTATGCAGTTAAATAAACCAAAATTAAAACTTTGTATTCTGTAAAGAAATTATTTTGACAGATGAATTAATTACAAGAGTAAAAGTGACACAAGTATATAAAAAAGTCTACAGATGTCAAAAGATTTTGTATTTTGAAATGTACACTGTGTTTTCAATATAAAAGATTCTAATTTTTCATTTTACATAGTCTAAAAAAGAAGGCACATGTCTGAAAATATCGCCTACCACAAAAGAAGGGGGTTTTGTAAAATAAGAGTGGCAGTCAACTAACAGGTAAATAATTTTTGTTGTGTTTGTTTACTGAATTCTATATCATACTTGAAATTATCTATCAAGAAATGAGGTTTCCAAAAATACCTCTTGTCTGATCATACATGTACTTACTTACGTAATGGACTCAGCCAAACAACTTTCCCTGACCCAGTTGGATTCCTTAGCTCTCAACAGTTCTCCACAATGTTTCTCTAAAAGAATGGTCTTCAGGATTAAAGATCGTGGTGTGAGAGGTGAGAAAGAAACCTCCTCCCAAAACCACATACAATATGAAAATATAGTTAATACAACTGAAAGAACAACAGGGAAGAAGGCTGCATTAGAGTGCATACACCTGGAAAAAAAAACAGACCCCAAGGAACAGGGGAATGTACCAAACCTGTGATCCAGCGGGACCCAAGCCCTTCCCCCATGCCAGCTCACCAGAGGGAGGAAGAGAAATGGAGCAGGGAGGGGGTGGAGGCCAAGGACTACTGGAGACCCAGCCCTGGAGATCTGTTCTGAGAGATGAACCAACATTACATGGGGCTCTATAGATTAGTGGGGTTGGAAAGCTAAGCAGGCGGAATACATGGAGAAGAAAATTCCAGCTGCTTGTGAAAACCAGATCCATATCCAGCTGCTATGGGACAAAAGAAAGGCAGGAAGTCTGAGAGACTTCCTAACAGTGAGAAGGCTGCTAAAGGAGCAAGGACTGCACAGAGCTTGCTGCTCAGGAGAGAGGAGGATAGGTGGACAAAATTGTCCTGGCGCACTCTGCCCAATAGGTTGGGAACTTTGAGGAGCTTCAGGCACTCCATACTCCTAGCTGGTACACAGCTCCAAGGCCCCCCACTATGATACGCAGCCTGCTGTGCCTTCCTCCTGGCCAGCAAAGGCTCGCAAACTGCCTGCCCCTGCCCTTGTGCCAGGCTAGCCAGAGGAAGGCCCCACCTACAGCAGCTACAAGGGCAAAGGACAGAGGCTACCACCTACAAACTCAGCCCACTGCCCTTGGTAATGGAGACAGGCACTGCAGCTAAGAAGGAGGAAACAGCTCTTTCCTCCCTACAGGCACCGGTGATGCTCCCCTGACCCCTGCCATTGCTCCAAGGGCTGAGCAACTCCAAAGAGTACAGCTTCTGGGCACTAGAGGATGCCACATACAAATATGAAATGTCAAAGGGAACTGGTTCAAACCAAAATCCCACAAACACCAGAAAGAAGTCCAAATAAAACTGAACTGATCAATGTTCCTGAAAGAGATTTCAAAATAAAAATCATAAACATGGGACTCTCTTGTCCCCTCCTGGCGTGAGCCGGGAGCTCTGTCCTTTCACTGTATCTCTAAATAAAAGCCTGTGCCTTGCTCTCCTAAAAAAAAAAAATCATAAACATGCTCTGGAGGTACAGAAAAATATTCAAGAACTCAAGCAAGAATTAAGGAATGAGATTCAATCATTGAAGAATACAGTATCTGAAAATGAACATACAATGGGGGGATTGAAAAGCAGATTAGATGATGTAGAAGACACAGTAAATGAAATAGAAATTATAGGAGAGGAATACAGAGAAGCTTAGGCACAGAGAAAAAAAAGGATTCCTAAGAATGAAAGAACATTAAGAGAACTATGTGACCAATCCAAATGGAACAATATTCTCATTATAGGGGTAGCAGAAGATGAAGAGAGAGAAAAAGGTATAGAAAGTGTCTTTGAGGATGTGACTGCTGAAAACATCCTCAGTTTGGGGAAGGAGATAGTCTCACAGGCCATAGAGATGCAAGGATCTCCCAACACAAGGTACCCAAGGAAGACAACACCAAGTCATATAATAATTAAAATGGCAAAGATCAAGGATAAGGACAGATTTTTACAAGTAGCTAGGGAGAGACAGAAGATTACATATAAAGGAAAACCCATCAGGCTATCATCACACTTCTCAACAGTAACCTTACAGGCCAGAAGGTAGTGGCATAATATACTTTATGCAATGAAATAGAAGGGCCTCAACCAAGAATACTCTACCCAGCAAGATTATCATTTAAATTTGAAGTGGGGATTAAACAATTTCCAGATAAACAAAAGCTGAGAAAATTTACCTCCCACAAACCATCCCTACAGTGTATTTTGGAGGGACTGCTATAGATGGAAGTGTTCCAAAGGCTAAACAGCTGTCACCAGAGGAAATAAAACCACAGTAACAAAAGTAGACCAATTAATTATTAAGCAGATGCAAAATCAAATCAACTACCTGTGAAGTGAGTCAAAGGATAGACAAAGAGTATAGAATATGACACTTAATATATATAAGGATGGAGGAGGAAGAAAAAGGAGTAAAAAAAAAAAAGAACCTATAGATTGTGTTTATAATAGCATACTGAGTTAAATTAGACTGTTAGATAGTAAGGAAGTTACCTTTGAACTTTTGGTAACCACAAATCTAAAGCTTGCAATGGCAATAAGTACATATCTTCGAAAATCACCATAAATATAAACGGTCTGAATGTACCAACCAAAAGACAGAGAGTCACTGACTGGATACAAAAACAAGACCCAACTATATGGTGCCTACAAGAGACTCACTTTAAACCCAAAGACATACACAGACTAAAAGTGAAGGGATGGAAAAAGATATTTCATGCAACTAATAGGGAGAAAAAAGCAGGAGTTGCAGTACTTTTATCAGACAAAATAGACTTCAAAACAAAGAAAGTTACAAGAGATAAAGAAGGACACTACATAATGATAAAGTGCTCAGTCCAACAAGAGGATATAACCATTATAAATATCTGTGAACCCAAAACAGGAGCACCTACCTATGTGAAACAAACAATAACAGAATAAAAAGGAGAAATAGAATGCAATGTATTCATTCTAGGAGACTTCAACATGCCACTCACTCCAAAGGACAAATCAACCAGACAGAAAATAAGGAGACAGAGGCAATGAACAACACATTAGAACAGATGGACCTAAAAGACATCTACAGAACTCTACACCCTAAGCAGGAGAATACACATGGAACATTTTCAAGAATAGATCATATACTAGGCCACAAAAGGAGCCTCAGATAAATTCAACAAGACTGATATTGTACCAACCACCTTCTCAGACCACAAAGGTATAAAACTAGAAATACATTATGCAAAGAAAATGAAAAAGCCCACAAACACATGGAGGCTTCACAAAGCTCCTAAATAATCAATGGATCAATGACCAAATTAAAACAGAGATCAAGCAATACATGGAGACAAATGACAACAATAATTCAGCACTGAAAAATCTGTGGGACACAGCAAAGGCTGCGCTAAGAAGGAAGTATATTGAAATACAGGACTATCTCAGGAAAGAACAATAATCCCATTTGAAACTATCTAAATTCACAGTTAATTAAACTAAAAAAAGAACAAGTGAGGCCCAAAGTCAGTAGAAGGAGAGACATAATAAAGATTAGAGCAGAAATAAATAAAATTGAGAACAATAAAACAACAGAAAGAATCAATGAAAGCAGGAGTTGGTTCTTCGAGAAAATAAACAAAATAGATAAACCCCTAGCCAGACTTATCAAGAGAAAAAAGAGAGTCTGCACACATAAACAGAATCAGAAAAGAGAAAGGAAAAATCACTAAGGACACCACAGAAATACAAAGAATTATGAGACAACACTATGAAAAATTACATGCTAACAAACTGGATAACCTAGAAGAAATGGACAACTTTCTAGAAAAATACAACCTTCCAAGACTGACACACAAAGAAACAGAAAATCTGAACAGACCAATTACCAGCAATGAAATTGAACTGGTTATCAAACAACTACCTGAAAATAAAACTCCTCGACCAGATGGTTTCCCTGCTGAATTTTATCACAAATAGTTAATGAAAACTGAATACCCGTCCTCCTTGAGTTTTCCAGAAAGTAAAAGATGAGGGAATACTTCCACACTTATTTTCTGAGGCCAGCATCAGTCTTAATATTAAAACCACACAGACACCACAAAGAAGGAAAATTACAGACCAATATCCCTGATGAACACAGATGCAAATATTCAACAAAATATTAGCAAATAGAATTCAAAAATACATGAAAAAGATCATCCATCATGATCAAGCAGTATTAATTCCAAGGATATAAGGATGGTACAATGTTAGAAAATCTATCAACATCATCCACCACATCAACAAAAAGAAGGACAAAAACCACATGATCATCTCCATAGATGCTGAAAAAGCATTCAACAAAATTCAACATCCAATCATGATAAAAACTCTCAACAAAATGGGTATAGAGGGCAAGTACCTCAACATAATAAAGGCCATATATGACAAACCCAGAGCCAACATCATACTTAACAGCCATAAGCTGAAAGCTTTTCCTTTAAGATTGGGAACAAGACAAGGATGCCCACTCTTCCCACTTATAATCCACATAGTACTGGAGGTCATAGTCATGGCAATCAGACAACACTAAGAAATAAAAGGCATTTAGATTGGGAAGGAAGAAGTTAACTGTCCCTTTTTTGCAGATAACATGATACTGAACATAAAAATCCCTAAATAATCCACTCCAAAACTACTAGATCTAATATCTGAATTCAGCAAAGTTGCAGGATATAAAATTAATACACAGAAATCTGTTGCATTCCTATACACTAACAATAAACTAGCATAGAGAGAAATCAGAAAACAATTCCATTCACAATTGCATCAAAAACAATAAAATACCTAGGAATAAACCTAATGAAGGAAGTAAAAGACCTATACCCTGAAAACTACAAGACACTCATGAGAGAAATGAGAGAAGATACCCATAAATGGAAATACATCCCATTCTCATGGGTAGGAAGAATTAATATTGTTAAAATGGCCATCCTGCCTAAAGCAATCTATAGATTCAATGCAATCCCTATCAAAATACCAACAGCATTCTTCAATGAACTAGAGAAAATCATTCTAAAATTCATATGGAACCACAAAAGACCCCGAATAGCTAAAGCAATCCTGAGAAGGAAGAATAAAGTAGGGGGGATTACGCTCCCTGACTTCAAGCTCTACTACAAAGCCACAGTAATTAAGACTATTTGGTACGGGCACAAGAACAGACCCATAGACCAATGGAACTGAATAGAGAGCTCAGATATTAACTCAAGCATATATGGTCAATTAATATACGATAAAGGACACATGGATATACAATGAGGAAATGACAGCCTCTTCAATAGCTGGTGTTGGCAAAACTGGACAGCTTCATATAAGAGAATGAAACTGGATTACTGTCTAACCCCATACCAAAAGTAAACTCAAAATGGATCAAAGTCCTAAATGTTAAGTCATGAAACCATAAAATTTAGAAGAAAACATAGGCAAAAATCTCTTGAATATAAACATGAACAATTTTTTCCTGCACACATCTCCCTGAGCAAGGGAAACAAAAGCAAAAATGAACAAATGGGACTACATCAAGCTAAAAAACTTCTGTACAGCAAAGGACACCATCAACGGAACAAAAAGGCACCCTATAGTATGGGAGAATACATTTGTAAATGACATATCCGACAAGGGGTTAACATCCAAAAATATAAAGAACTCACACGCCTCAACACCCAAAAAGCAAATAACCTTATTATAAAATGGGCAGAGGATATGAACAGACAATTCTCCAAAGAAGAAATTCAGATGGCCAACCAGCAAATGAAAATATGCTCCACATTGCTAATTATCAGGAAAATGCAGATTAATACCATAATGGGATATCACCTCACACCAGTTAGGATGGCCAACATCGAAAAGACTAGGAGCAACAAATGCTGGTGATGTGGAGAAAGGGGAACCCTCCTGTATTGCTGGTGGGAATGTAAACTAGTTCAACCATTGTGGAAAGCAATATGGAGGTTCCTCAAAAAACTAAAAATAGAAATACCATTTGACCCAGGAATTCCACTCCTAGGAATTAATACAAAGAACACAAGTTCTCAGATTCAGAAGGACATATGTATCCCTATGTTTATTGCAGCACTATTTAGAATAGCCTAGATATGCAAGCAACCTAATGTCTATCAGTAGATGAATGGATAAAGATGTGGTACATATACACAATGGAATACTATTCAGCCATAAGAAAGAAACAAATCCTACCATTTGCAACAACATGGATGGAGTTAGAGATTATTGTGCTCAGTGAAATAAGTCAGGCAGAGAAAGACAAATACCAAATGATTTTCCTCATTTGTGCAATATAACAACAAAGCAAAACTGAAGGAACAAAACAGCAGCCGACTCACAGACTCCAAGAAGGAACTAGCAGTTACCAAAGGGGAAGGGTGGTGGAGGGCTGGTGGGGAGGGAGGGAGAGGGATATTGTGGGGTATCATGATCAGTGCACATGGTGTGTGTGGCGTCACGGGGAAGACTGTGTTGCACAGAGAAGACAAGGAGGCACTCTGTGGCATCTTGCTACACTGATGGACAGTGACTGCAGTGGGGTATGGGTGGGGGACTTGATAATATGGGTGAATGTAGTAACCACATTGTTTTTCATGTGAAACCTTCATCAGAGTGTCTATCAGTGATACCTTAATTTTTAAAAAAAGAATTTCAGTAAAAAATAAATAAAAACTAAAATAAAATGCTCTTCGTATGTGCTCATCCCACAATAGCCAATAATGTAACTTAGTGCTGTATTAGCCTTTGTTGTGCAAATGCATTATATTGTTGACTTATATTATGTTCACAGTTAACTAGAAATGTCAGGTCTTTTTCACATGAATTCCTGACAAACAAGGTTCATCACATTTTAAGTCCTTGCAATTGCTTCTTTTATTTTATCTAAGGTAATCCAAATGCATAGTGGTTCATTAGTTTGGAGGGTTTTAATCTATTTTCCATCCTCTAAGGATTCTTTTTGAATGTTACTTCTGTAATCAAAAATATTGGTAAGTTTTCCAACATTTGTCATTAAAAATCTGAAACAACAACAAAACAAAACAAACAACAAAAAAAGAATGGTCTTCAAACCTTCTGCTTCTGACTCTCCCCAAAAGGCAGCTAAAACCTTATAAATCCTTCCACATATTTTAAACATCTCATTTTTCATATTTAGAATGTTACAAAGTATATACTTTCAGGGCATTAAATACTGACATTTTAAAATAAAACAGTCACACATTATTCCAAATAGGTCCTCTAAAAAAACTCACTGCAATTGTATAATTGCAAAAAAAACCTCAGAAAAAAATGGAAAAAACCTAAGCATCCAAAAACAGAATTAAATCATGAGGAAATCATTGCACAGAATATTAGACAGGAATTTGAAGTAATGAGGTACAACTATATATATAGGTACAGTAAGAATGGGACAAGAGAGGGAGTTTCAAGGAAAATCTTGGCTTTGTCTATGTTGGTTGACTTTTTAGAACAACAAAATACATGCAGTAATCAAGTAATCAATTTTTTTCAACAAAGAAAAGCATTTCAACTTCAATACCAAGTCTGAACCAGTGTCACGGACAAAATCACTTACCTCATCAATGAAGGCTTGTTCTGGCTCTGGCTCTATTGTTTCTACCTGAACATCATCACTAAATTGTACCGTCTTCTTCTCCGTTTTAACTGCAAAACATGTTACATTTATCTTTTCCTTATAATAAATTTGAAAATCTATTTTAAAGCATCCTTAGTTCCAGGAGAGAATTTGGTTTCTTCTTATATTCCTCTCAAGCTGAGAGACTCAATTTAAGAACCAGGTTGTAGATTTAACCAATAATGATAGAACATTACTTTGTGAAATTGTATTAATTTTCTCTTATAAACATTTTAGTTTTCATAAAAAATACTTCACTAAAATTAGGAGATGTAATTCTGAAAGGATAATTGATCACCTACTACTTACGAGAATTTAGTAAACTAGTGAACAAAAAGCAAGTTTTACATAGCATAAATGAACTTGGCAATTTAAAATAAACCCTCTTTTTAAATTATCAGACCTTACGAAGAAAAATCTCATTTGGTACACCATGCTGTTTCAGTGTAATGAATTGGAAAGTAGCTGTATGTTTTCAGCATGCCACTCAGTTTTTTCACTAGACTTTTTCCTAGGAGAATGACAACCAGGCCACTGGAGAATTTTTCAAGTGGTATTGACAGGGATCTGAATTCTTCACTAAATCAATCCATATTTTTAATTACATGACTCTTTGCAATGAAAAAAATAACCATTAAGGCATCTGTAAACCATTGGCTAGAAGCCATACTTCTCTTGCTCAAGAAAGCAATCCTGTAAAACTACTCGATAGAACATCAGCTAGTCAACATAAGATTATGATTTACAAGGCAATGAGTTTTCTTGGAAATAACACTGAAAGGCACATACAGCTTTAAAAGACTGATATTCTTTTCTGGATTATTAATTTTTTATCAGTGTGGTCAATCAGTATTCATAAAAATATTAAAAATCAAGATGGAAAGGGAAGTGAAAAAGGGGTAGAATTAAGGAGGGGAAATAGTATTTATTAAACTATTAAATGTGCTTAATGAAGTACTATGTTTCCCCCAGTGAAACTTCAATACAAACGTATGAGATGTGCCCATTTTATAATCGAGGTTAACGGTAGCTTAGAAAATTAATTTTCTTTCAGGAGAAAGCTAATAAATGGCAAAACTTGGTTCTGAATAGCAAATTCTCTGACTCTACTAGCCCACACTACTGGAATCTGGCCTGCGATTTTACTCTCAAATCAAGACATCATATCACATATGTAGTCTGTGTTATGTGCTTCTCTAAAAAATAAAAACAGTTTAATGTCCAACATAAGAAATATATTCATCCCATTCAAGTCATCATAAAGCAAAATTCTACATACAAAAAAATAGTTCCAACTAGCTTCATTTTCCCATGGGGTAAAGAGACATCTGATTTAGATGTTTTTGCCTTTCATAACAGAAAGCTGGCACAGCACATTGTTGCTGTCCATAAGAGATCACATGGTAGACATACTACCCTGACCATGCACAAATTTACAGTGTTTTTTTCTCATAGGGACTAACACAATTACTATGTACGTACGAGTAAGTGTGGTGTTGCATTGTGTGTGTGTATAAAAATACTTATATATGTATATGATAATGTGCTTTCACACTATCTTACTGCATCTCCAAAACAAAAACAAGGTAAATAGGGCAGGTCTTTCTACTTGACACATTAAGTAAAGTGGGTTCCTGTTTCCTCATGAAAAGTGATGCTACAAGAATCACGCTAACACTCCTTTTCCAAGCTTAAGAATTCAACTCTATTACATAAACTCTGATGTTTCTCTTAGGTGGTCGATAGTGAAACATATGAGAAGAGTTCGAACATTTATATCAATGCTGCATGCTATATGATGGGAAAAAACATGAGAGATGGCTACATTAGCCACATGAGATTTTGGATCTCATCCTCAATAGAAGTCCAAGGCAATTCAATCCTCTCCAACATGTGATTCAGGAAAAAAAAAAATCAAAACTCAAAGCCAAAAAACAATAAACCCACCACCGTCAGCCTAGGTTACAAAGTAGGCATGTTATATACACCACTTAAAAAAGGTTCTATAATATGTTTTTGAGTTCCAACAAAAAGAACTCCATTAAATGAATGGGTATCAGGAATCTGTCTCTATAAAAATGGCAAAGACAACGTGGCAGTAACTATGAAGGGCACTGCTTTACCTAAGATGAACATTAATGTTTGGTTTCTTGTAAAATCGCCTTTTCTTGAAAGTGATACATAGACAAACACATACTTATTAATCATTTATTGTATAAATATTTATGTAGTCTGTATTCTGGAAAGTATTCAGTACTAGGTGCTGCTGGAAATGAAAAGATGACAAAGATGAAAATCCTCTCCTAAAATTCTTGTAAACTAAAGACCCAAATATCTTGCAGCTTTCAACTTTTCTCTAACCCCTTCTACCTGGTATTATAGAAGGACAAGATGAGTTAAAGTATTTTGCCAGACAAGTGTAGCTTATCAACTTATAGACAAACACTCTTAAAATTCTAAACTTTTCAATTGCTAACAGAAATCTTTCTAGACTAGAACATATGTGTTTCCTTAAATAGGAGATTATGACTTAATCTTGACAACGTGAACACATCATTATAAAGATGCATTAAAGTACATTATTATGTAGAAATATATAGTGAACTGTCATACCAACATTCTAATAGGCTGCCAGCAATTGAAATCTGCCACTGTTGTGTCTGCCAGTGATATCACTTCACCTCCTTGGCCCCAGTTTCTATTTAATTTCTCCTAGTCAGTAAATCAAACAAAAAGCTATTTATATGACTAGTTATGGCTCTTTCTGAATATCTGACATGGGGACTTAGGAAAGCCATTAAGTTGCTTAGAGGTCACTGCTTTCAAGTTTGGGGCTAGCCACTAGAGAAATGTCTCAACTTTTGATTAGGAAGCATTCTCAATGAGTTTGCTCATTTGTCACACTTTTATCAACTGATAATGAAAAATGTAGTGCATAAATTCCATAACACTTTTTATTCTCCATTTTTACAATATATATGTATACTTATTTATTTAGAAATATATATATATATATATATATATATATATATATTTATATTTAGAAAAATCCACAGCCTGTCTATAGATAATCTTGGTAGATCATTTCAATTCTTGGACGATTAGACAATTTACTGGTAGGGAGTTGCATGTTTAATGAACACACGGGAAGCACTAACATTTCAGAGTCCCTGTTGCAGAAAGTTGAATTTACTCAATTTACATTAAGAAGAGGATTATGTATTGTCATCCACTGACAGAATGGAAAATACTTACTCATTTCTGGTTCAGCAGTGAGATCTGCAGTCACAAAATTTGAGGAAAATAACCCCATGCCTTGATGGGTTTCACCTTTCCACCAGTTGGGATCACTATGAGGAACAAAAAAGAATGCTTTACTATAATTAAGATACTTATTTCTATAAATCTTTACCTTTTATAAGTGTTAAGTGTTTAACTCATATCATTACCAAATTTGAATCCCACAATAATCCAGTGGAGGTGAAAAATGAAATGTAACATTGTTAGAAATAAGAGATGAGGCCTCAGAGAAGTTAATAAGCTATGAAACACACAGTTCTTTATATTTTGGAAGGCTGGTGAATGCTTTCAGGATTTAATATAAGGCTCCGAATCACTCTTTAAAAAAAACGTCTCCGACACTTAAAAATTGTCAACTTCAGGTAGTTCATGGGTGCCAGTATAGAATCCTTTCATTATAATACGATATATGGTAGCTTTTAATCCAAATCTCCATTTCTAAACTAATGCTTTCTCTAACACATATTAGCAAATTTTCCCCCACACGACAACACCACGTATGACAGATGACACTGTTTATAGCACAAAATGTTCACAAGGATCACACGCCCAGGTACATACCCATGGTTCACCATTGTGTCCCTTGTGCCCAGTATAAGGAAAGCTAGCAAGCTCTAAATAAATACTTGTGAATGAATGAATAATCAAGGTTTTGTGTGATTTCCAGCTCAAACTTCACATCATTTTCTTACACTCAAGAAAACATATTACCATAAGTGTGACAGTATAGTAATAACTTTAAATCTATTTGAAATTTTTTAATTACTTGCAAATTTTAGTACTTATCATTAACAATAATCAGTAACAATTTTCAAGTAAACATTAAGCCACAGTAAAAAACAGATGTATTGCCTCCCTAAAATGTAAGTGTATATAATTCCATGTAAAATTCATTTGTTTCACAGATATACTATTCTGTGTAAATAAATATATTATGTATTTCTTATAAATTCCTTAAATATATATACATATTCAAACTATTTTCTAAAATCTGAACTTTTTCTAATTTAATAATCTATATTATTAGATAGAACCACAAATGAATAAACTAAACTAGGCTGCCAAAATAAACAGATGAGAAAAAAATTAAACTACAAAATAAGAATCCAAACAGTATGACACAAGCAAAGCAACCATCATACAGAGAAAAGTATCTGTGTTAATATTTTTTAATACACTTGGTAATGGCATTCAACAGGAATAATATGAAACAGAAGTACTATGTCACATATTTTCATATGAATGTTCAATATAATATTAACCATCACCTGTCATCAAGGACTGTAATAATTTCTCCAGCTTTAAAAGTAAATTCATTATCTTCAGCAGCTTCAAAGTCGTATATAGCACGAACTTTTCGGCCTTCGTGTTGGTGGTTAGTTAGGAGATTGGATGTGCTTGGATACAAAGTGGAAAGAGTGGTTGTCTGTTGCCTTTGTTCCTTCAGGGATAACTCAATGGCTAGAAAATAATGGGTTTTAAAAGACCCAAAATATTAATATATCCAATAATCCAAAGAAGTACAAAAAGACACCTGAAACTAAAAAGGATCATTTCACTAGTGTGACTGTAAACTACAACATAGCCTGATATTATACTGAACAAAAATCATTTCATCAATTTTACTCATTCATTCACAACTAAAAGTTTAAAAATAACAAAAAAAAATTGAACAGCACAGTAACATTTCTCCTGAACAGATAAAATTTAAATTTTTCTGTGTAATAAAAAGACAAATTCTCAGATCCATTAAAAAAAATTTTTGCTGCAGATATTTTGTATTTTATCTTTTCAGTATATTTCTGGAGCTCAAGTATCCAAAACGATAATCAAAATCACTTGGGAAGTCAAGAGTACCAAATCTCATTAAGGACTTAACTAAATCAGGGCCTCAAAGGTAGTATCTGAGAACCTATATTTTATTGCTCCAAAGGTAATTCTTACATAATCAGTCTGGGAATTGGAATTTGGAAATAACTAGTCCCACACCTAACAAATCCACCGAAATAAAATGGATTCCAAATGTGCCTCCTCTCTCTCTACCACTCCTCCCCTAATGAGAGTCATTACCATGTGTCACTCAGGCTCTGCAATGTAACCTTGATGTAATCAATCTTGATAACCCTGATTTCAACTCAAACCATAACTCCTTCCCTTCCATCTCTGTTCTAGATCAATAAGAGACCTGATGGGAAAGCAAAACCTTAAAACTATCATTAGAAAATATAGAAAATATCTTTTAGGAACTTGGGGTAGGGAAAAATATATGAAGACACAAAAAAAGCAAAAATCCTAACAGAAAAGAAAAAATTTTGGCATCAAAATTTAAAACTGCTGTTTGATAAAACATAGAATTTAAAAGTTAAAAGTGTAAGCCAAAAACCAACAGTAGACATCTATAATAAATACAACAGGCAAAAGATAACATCCAAAATAAAGACTTTCTACATATAATTATTAGAAAAAAAAGACTCAATAGAAAGAATAGCTAATAAACATACAAAAAAGGGACTCAGCCTCACTATTAATCAAAGAAATAAAAATTTAAAAAAGTTCTACATCATTTTAAGCCTATCAGATTTAAGTTCAAATGACAATACCACATGTCAGATTAAAAATAAAAATAGTTAAGAGCTTTCATACATTGTTGATGGAAAAGAAAATGACACAACTATTTAGGAAAGCTGAAGATATACCTCCCATGAGCCACCAATATTGCTTTTAGTCACACAAAATAGTCATACACAAACACACACAGACACACACACACACACAAAAGAAAAGGTACAGGAGATACTGAATACACACTTACTATAGTAAAAAACGGTCAGGAAACTCAAATGTCCATCACTAGGTGGAAAAATTACAGTATATATTTGCTCACACACTGGAATATTATACAGAAGTTAAAACAAATGGAACTTGATATATATGTCTCATGAACAGATCTCAAACATATTACCACACACAAAAAACACATATTGTTGCACTATAGATGGTAATTAGGGTGTACTACTTACGGAAAAAGAATTTATTGAACATAAAGAAGTATTTGGTTTTGTTTATGGATATACAGTGTAGTAAAAATATTATAAATATAGGCTGAAAAAAGGACACATATAATAGTAGTTGTCTCAGAAGAGGAAATACGTGATATTGAAGAGAGGACAAAATAGATGTGAGTTTTAGCTGTAAAGTCTTATTTCTTTAACTTGTAAAAATCTCTGGGAAAAAAATATTAAGCAAGAGTCCTAATTTCTTCCCACTATCAGAGACTTAAAAACTTACCTTTTGCTAAATCTTCTTCTTCTTTTTTATTGGCCACAGTACGAGGATCTTTGGCTACCAGACCTGGGCTTGCTTTCGCTTGTTCTGCAGCCTAACACAAAAAAAGAACACAGTACTTGAGGGTTGTTCTCAAATTTTCCTTCTCCCACCTAATCTGAGAACTTGCAAGATCCTACTTATCAATCTATCATAGACTTCTGAATAAGAAAAAATTACAAACTGGAGCAGCTTCCACTTTGAAAGGAGGGGAAAAGTTAGAATTGGAGAAAACAAACTGAGACAATTGGATAATGAGGGATGATAGCCTAATCACACCCTCCAGACTTTGAAAGGAGGGGAAAAGTTAGAATTGGAGAAAACAAACTGAGACAATTGGATAATGAGGGATGATAGCCTAATCACACCCTCCAGATCTGTGAAGTTGATAAACTAAAAGCAGACAGTAGGCAAAACAGAGAAGACACTAACTGAAGGAAGATTTACAAATTTTTAGAAAATTCTAAAATCAAAAAAGTGGGTGAGCAAGGGAAGGAGAGGGTATTTTAAAAACAAAATTTTGGAAAATTTAAAGTACCAATTGAAGAGTTACATTTTATTGCCTCCTTCCAGGTTAAAAATCAGGCTATTACCTTTAGGAACCCCAATTTATATGTAACAATATCAGTGCTCATAAAATACCATTTGTAAACCAAACACAAGTACTTAATTCTGACAATATATTCCTTTCTTAAGCATATTTTGTAGACAAGGTTGTATACAAGTAAATATGTACATAAATTGATTCACACTTATACAATTACAAGCTTCTAAGCCTCAATGGCCTCTGAGGTTTTTTGCAGGGCTATCAAGACAAATCAGACTCTAGCCTCACCATCAACCATTCTGTCAGTTACTGGAAACTGCAGCATATATATTTATCTACTGGCACTTCAACACCTCTAACACACACTTGCTTCTACTTATAATATCTTCTCTGGCTCCTTTTATTCCATCCACATTTTTCTGACTGAGCTTCAATTCACTGGTCAGTAAACAGCTAAAATAATACCTGCTCAATAAGGATCCCCTCCTCTGTGTTCTGTTAATAATACTTCCACAAGGTACTATAATATGGGTAGTTAAAAATGCAAATCGTGGCGTCAGGGAAACATGGATTCAAATCCCAGATCCACCACTTTCTAAAGTATTGGCTTGGTATGTTGACCTTTTTGTGCCTTAAGTTCATCTACAAATCAAGGATAGACGTTGAGGGGATTAAATTAACATGCAGCCTCCAAGATCAGGTGGAATGGTTGGGGTGGGGGAGGGGTGGGGGACCCATTCAGAAGAAGAACATTATTTCCTGATATTTATAATATATGTAGAATTAATGCATGTCATACATATAATAACTATAGCATAAAGAATGCTGAAATGGGAAGTAAATCCTGTACAGTTGTGAGGTTTCTACATTTTACATGAATACTAACTCAAAACACACTGTGAAAACTTACAAGTATATTATAAATTCCAGAATAACCAATAAATAAAAACTGGAATTCTAAAAAATACTTAAACTACCATGTACAACATCTAGAATAATGCCTTACAAAAAGTGACAGACAGTAAATCTCAGTTTCTATTAAAATTATCTGCTTACATGTCTGACTCCATAACCAGGCTGTATATGCCTTGAAGGTGTATGTGCCTAAATATTAATTACAAACAATCCATAGAAGATTATTGAGTAATAAAAGGCAAAATATTCAACATTATAGTAAAATACAGTTCTATATTCTTCACTCATTACATTCTAATTGCAAGCAAATGAGCATGGCATTTATATTGAGTAAAGCTGATTAGAAAAAAAGCTCTTTGTAGTTCACTGAATACACCTTTAAGCATTCTCAATTCTGATCCATCACTAGTTGTAATCATCTTCAGATAATGTTTTAATTATCATTCATATATGAAATGCGTCATCAGATGCAGTTTTTCATTATACATGAATTTTTTTTCACAATATGGTTAATTTCACAAAACAGACATTGATCTTTTGTGGTCTGTGAAGGAATCTCTACTGGTTAGAAAGGAAGTAGAGACAATATACTCAAAGTATTAAAAGGAAAAAACCTACAACCACATACACTCTATCCAGCAAGGTTATCATCCAGAATTGAAGGGGAGATCAAGAATTCGTTCCCCAGATAAAAGCTAAATGTGATCATCACCACTAAACTGCCTGTACAAGAAATAATAAAGGGATTAAGTGGAAAAGAAAAGGCCATAACTAGAAATAACAAAATACAGGACCAAAAAAACTCACAGGTAAAGGCAGACATATAGTAAAAATACTGTATCAACCACTTATAAAGCTAGTATGAAGGTTAAAAGACAAGAGTAGTAAAATTAGCTATATGTATCATAATTAGGAATACACAAAAAAAGATAAAAACCAAAACATGTAGAAGAGGGGAAGCAAAACTGTAGTTCTTTTAGAATGCATTTGAACTTAAGTAACCAACTTAGTAGAGACTGCTATATACATAGGTTGTTACATATGAACCTCATGGTAATTACACACCAAAGACTTACAGGAGACATACAAAAAACAAGGACAAAAGAATCCAAACATAACACTAAAGAAAGTCATCTATTCACAAGGGGAGAGACCAAGAGAAGAAGAAAGGAACAGAGAAGAACTATAAAAAAACACAAAACAATGAAGAAAATGGCAATAAATACATACCTATCAATAATTACTTTAACATAAATGGACTAAAGAAGACATACAGATGTACAACAGGCTCATGAAAAGATGCCCAATATCACGTATCACTATCATCAGGGTGATGTGAATCAAAACCACAAAAATATAAACCCACACCTGTCAGAATGGCTTGTACAAACAAGACAAGTGTTGGCAAAGATGAGGAGAAAGGGGTACCCCTGTGCACCTTTGCTAGGAATGTAAATTAGTGCAATTGCAATGGAAAATACTATAGATGGACCTCAAAAACCTAGTGAATAAACATTAGCCTTAAACAACACATGAGACTTGATGGACTTCATAGCAAAAAAAAAAAAATTGGGCAATTGGACAGAGTACCTGAGTCGACATACCTATTTTTTTTCATTGGTAGATGAAGGGGATTAAGAGGTACAATCTTCCAGTTATAAAATAAATAAGACACAGGGATGTAATGTACAATACAGAGGATATAATCAGTATTGTCATAACTTTGCATTGTGATAGACAGTAAATAGACCTATTGTGGTGGCCATTTTGTCATGTATATAAATTTCAAATCACTATGCTTTATACCTAAAACTAATATAACATAATCTATCTCAATTATTCTTCAATAAAAAAATGAAGGAAGTGCAGAAACAAGCTATAGTAAGATGTACATTCCTGAACTACACACTCTTCAAAGTTCTCTTCTATCATCAGGTTCTACAAATGGCAATGATACTTTTCTTCTTAATGTCAAATGCAATAGCAGGGAGAGCATATCTTATGTCAAAAGTTAGTGCTAAAAGGTGTGTCAATGCTGATATAACAAGCTTTCCAAGTAGTCTTACAGGATACCAAGAGAATAAATAGCAAATAATTCACACACATACAAAAATTAGTACTAAAAGAACTGCAACAACCTGAGTTAGGTGACAAAAGTATGAATTTTCTCAAATTTTTATATTATTTTCTTCTGTACTTGGATGAAAAAATATACCTTAAAATAATCCTTGATGTGTGGAAAAAGATGGCAGTATAGGAAGGCAAGGCAGAAACCTCCTCCCAAAAGCTCATAAAAGAAAATACAGCAAATACAACTAAACCTGAAAACGACCTGAAGACTGCAGAACAGACTACTTACACCTGAGGAAGAAGATACGACCACACAGAAAAGGGTAAAGTGAAAGAACCAAGATAGAATGGGACCCAAGCCCTTCCCACTATTCAGCCAACAGGTGGGAAACAGAGGAATGGATCAGGGAGGGGTAGGAACCCAGAACACTGCACACCTGGCCCTGGAGATATGCTCTGGGAACACAAGCCAATTATACTGGGTTCCGATGATTAGCTGGGCTGGACACCAGGGACAGGTGGAACACTCTGGGAAGCTAGGACTCCAGCCACTGTGGAGGACAGGCATGCTCCGTTGTCAGTCCTGAGACTCAAAACAGAGGAAGCAGTTTGAAAGACTTGCCAGCAGCAGGAGGGGTACCAGAGGGGTGAGGGTTGGATGGAGCTCTTTCCTCAGGAGAAAGGGAAGGTGGAGGATACCTCCCCAGCCGTTCCTTGGACCAAAAGATTGGGAACTCTCGGGAGCCCCACACTCCATTCCCCTTGCTGGCAATGCAGCCCCAAGGCTCTTCCCTGCAAGTGCTGCTTGTAGAAAACCCACTTGGCACAGCAGCAGCGTCAGACTTTGCTGTCTGGCAGGCAGAGGGAGACTCTCCTAGCTTCCTTGGCTTCATTTCAGCCCAACTAGGGAGGTGCCTGCATAAGCCAGCCCCAAGAGCTCCTTCCTCCCTGTGGGTGTACAATCACGGTGCTGCATGACCAGCCTGTGCAGAGCTGCACTTCACCCTGCCCACCCCATCATCCCTGCAGCCCTGCCATTTCTGTAAGCCAGGCAGATGGAGGCTATGCCCACAGTGAGCTCAGCAGAGACTCTTGAGCTGATAACAAAAGCAGTGGCTGAAGCAAACTGTCAAAACAGACAGACTCCACCCACTGCATGCCAAGAACTGGAGACCCAAGAAATAGAACCAGATCCTAGAGAGTAAAGAATCTTGAGCTTCTAAACACCATAAGATGTCTTCTTCATAAAACTGTTACTCCAGAGGCCAGGAAGCATAGCAGAGACATCTAATACAAAGAAAGAAACACAGAAACCTTGACAAAATGAGTAGGCATAGGAATATGATCAAACAAAACTACAAGACAGAATCCCAGAAAGACGATTAAACAAAACAGATCACCAATCTTCTAGATAAGCATATCAAAGAAAAAGTCATAACATGCTCATGGATTTACAAAAAGCTATTCAAAACCTCAGGGAGGACTTCAACAAAGAGACAGAAGACCTGAAAAAGAGCCACTAAGAGCTGAAGAATACAGTATCTGAAATGAAACATACAATGTAGGGATTTAAGACTAGATTAGTAGAGGAGGTAGAGGAGATGGTGAAAAGATAGAAATTAGAGAATAGGAAAACAAAGAAGCTGAAGAACACAGAGAAGAGAGGATCTCTAGGAATGAAAAAATGATGAGAGTTATGTAACCAATCCAAATGAAACAATACTTGCATAAATAGGGTACCAAAAGGAGAAGGGAAAGAAAAAGAGTTAGAAAGTTTCTTAAAGGAAGTAATTTTTGAAAACTTCCCCAATCTGGGGAAAGGAAATAGATACTCAGGTGATGGAAGCACAGAGATCCCCTAACAAAAATAACCCTAATGTAAGTCTGGGGGGAGGAAATCCCAGGGCAAAATACCTCTAAATACAAAATCAGCCAAAGGGAGAAATAAAGTTAAAAATCTGTTTATTCTTACACACTGCAGTCCAGCCTATCTCTCTCTCTTGCTCCAGGAGCAGCAAAACAGGCACCCCTCTCTCCTCTCGGGTACAGATAAGTCCCTCAGTTGCCCAGGTAATACCCATTGATATGGAGGTGAACTTCTCTCCACCCCTTATGCAAATCCACTAAAACCATACTTCTCTCCACCCTTGAGCTCCCATTGATATGCAAATATACTAAAACCAGGCGTGATATTCTGGAGGTATTACAATTTTACCCACACCTAGGAAGAAAACACCAAGACATATAATAATAAAAATGGCAAAGATCAAGGATAAACAGAGAGTGCTGAAAGCAGTCACAGAGAGAAAAAAGATGATTTATAAAGGAAATCCCATCAGGCTATCAGGAGACTACTTAACACAAACTCTGCAGGCCAGCAGAGAGTGGCATGATGTACTTAATGTACTGAAACAGAAGGACCTTCAACCAAGAATCCTCTACCTAGCAACATTATCATTTAAATTTGAAGCAGGTATTAAACAATTTCCACATAAACAAAAGCTGAAGGAATACACCACCACTAGGCCAGCCTTAGAGGGTATGTTAAAGACAATGCTATAGATGGAAGTGACTCAAAGGCTAAATAGCTTTCACTAGTGACAATAAACCCACACTAAAGGTAGTAGAACTAACTGCCAAGCAAGTACAAAATTGAAACAAAACAAAAGAGCAAAATCAATTTATACACAAAATCAGTCAAGGAATACACAAAAAAAATGCAGATTATGACATCTAATATGAAAAATGTGGAGAAGGAAGAAGGAAAAAAGTACTCTTAGATTGTGTTTGAAATAGACTAATCAGCAATTTAAGAGAGACTATTATATAGTAAGGAAGCTATGCTTGAACTTTTGTAAACCACAAAAGTAAAGCTTACAATAAATACACACAAATAAAAATACTTTTTTAAAAGAAAGAAATCCAATTACAATACTAAAGACAACCATCAATAACAAAAGTGTATGAGAGAAAGAAAGGAACAGAGAAGACCTGTAAGAAACAGCCAGAAAACAATTAATAAAATGGCAAGAGGTATGTATCTATTAATAATTACCTTAAATGTTGCTCCAATCAAAAGACAAAAAGCAGCAAAATGAATACAGAAACCAGACCCATCTACATGCTGCCTACAAGAGATTCATTTCAGACCCAAAGACATACACAGACTAAAAGTGAAAGGATGGAAAAAGATATTCTATGCAACTAATAGGGAGAAAAAAGGAGGACATTACATAATGATAAAGGGATCAGTCCAACAAGAGATATAATCATTATAAATATCTATGCACCCAACACAGGAGAACCTAAATATGTAAAACAAGTACTAATAGAATTAAAGGGGGAAACAGATGGCAACACATTCGTTTTAGGAGACTTTTAACACACCACTCACATCAGTAGACAGATCAATAAGACAGAAAATAAGTAAGGAAACAGAGGCACTGAACCATATATTAGATAGAATGGACTTAACAGATATCTACAGAACATTCCACCAAAATGCAACAGGACACACATTCTTCTGAGTGTACATGGAACATTTTCCAGAATAGATCACATACTATGCCACAAATCAATAAATTAAAAAAGACTGAAATTGTATCAAGCAGCTGCTCAGACCACAATAATATGAAACTAGAAATAAATTACACAAAGAAAACAAAAAAGCCTACGAACAAATGGAGGCTAAGTAACATGCTTCTAAATAATCAATGGATCAGTGAACACATTAAAACAAAAACCAAGCAATACATGGAGACAAATGAAAACAAAAACACAACAGCCCAAAATCTGTGGAAGGCAGCAAAGTCAATACTAAGAGGAAAGTACATAGCAATACAAGCTCACCTCAAGAAACAAGAACAATCCCAAATAAACAGTCTAAAATCAAAATTAAAGAAACCAGAAAAATACAAATGAATCCCAAAGTTAGTAAAAGGAGGGACATAATAAAGATAAGAGAATAAATAAATAAAGTAGAGAATAAAACAATAGGAAAAAGAAATCAATGAAACCAGGAGCTGATTCTTTTGAGAAATAAACAAAATAGATAAACCTCTAGCCAGATATATCAAGAAAAAAAGAGAATGTACACACATAAAAAGAATCAAAAAATGAAGAAGGAATAATCACAAAAGATATCAGAGAAATACAAAGAATTATTAGAAAATACAATGAAAAATTATATGCCAATAAATTGGACAACCTAGCAGAAATGGAAAACTTCCTGGAAAAGTACAACCTCCCAAGACTAACACAGGATGAAATAGAAAACCTGAATAGACCAATTACCAGGAATGAAATGAAATTGGTAATCAAAAAACTCCCCAAAAACAAAACTCCAGGTAGATGGCTTCACAGTCAAATTCTACCAAACATTTAAAGAAGAGCTAATACCCATCCTTCTTGAAGTATTCCAAAAATTAGAAGAGGAGGGAATACTTCCAAACTCATCCTATAAGGCCAGGATCACTCTACTACCAATATCAGACAAAGACACCACACAAAAAAATTATAAACCAATATCCCAGGAGAACAAAGATGCAAAAATCCTCAACAAAATATTAGCAAGCCAAATTCAAAAATACATCAAAAAGATCATCCATCATGACCAAGTGGGATTTATTCCAGAGATGCAAGGACGGTACAATATTCTACATCCATCAATATCATGCATCACATTAACAAAAACAAGGATTAAAAACAACAAGACCATCTCCATAGATGCTGAAAAAGCATGTGACAAAATTCAACATCCATTCATGATAAAAACTCTCATCAAAATGGGTATAGAGGGTAAGTACCTCAACATAATAAAGGCCATATATGACAAACCCACAGCCAACATCACACTTAATAGCGAAAAGCTGAAAGCTCTTCCTTTAATATCGGGAACAAAACAAAGATGTCCATGCTCACAACTTTTATCCAACATAGTCCTAGAGGTCCTAGACACAGCAATCAGATGAAAACAAAGAGGGTAACAAATCAGATGAAAACAAAAGATGGGTAAGGAAGAAGTTAAACAATCACTCTTTGCAGATGACTTGATATTATATATAGAAAACCATAAGGAATCCACAAAAAAGCTACTAGAACATATACATGAATTCAGCAAAGTTGCAGGATACAAAATTAATACACAGAAATCTGTGGCTTTCCTATATACGACCAATGAACTAGAAGAAGGAGAAATCAGGAAAACAACTCCACTTACAAATCCACCAAAAAAAATAAAATATTTAGGAATAAACCTAACCAAGGAAGTGAAAGACATATACTCTAAAAACTATAAGACACTCATGAAGGAAATTAGACACCAATAAATGGAAATACATCCCATGGTTATGGGTAGGAAGAATTAATATTGTCAAAATGGTCGTCCTGCCCAAAGCAATTTACAGATTCAAGGCAATTCCTATCAGAATACCAACAGCATTCTTCAACAAACTGGAACAAACAGTTCTATAATTCATATGGAACCACCAAAAACCCCAAATAGCCAAAGCAATCCTGAGAAAGAGTAACAAAGCTGAGGGAATTACATTCCTTAACTTCAAACTCTGCTACAAAGCCACAGTAATCAAAAAAAATTGGTACTGGCACAAGAACAGACCCATAAATCAATGGAACAGAATAGAGGGACCAGATATAAACTCACACATTGATGATCAATTAATACACAATAAAGGAGTCATGAATATACAATATGGAAAAGATAGCCTCTTCAACAACTGATGTTGGCAACAACTGATGTTGGCTACATGTAAGAGAATGAAACTGGATTACTGTCCAACTCCATACACAAAAGTAAACTCAAAATGGATCATAGACCTGAGTGTAAGTAATGAAACCATAAAACTCTTAGAAGAAAACACAGGCAAAAAACTCTTGAATGTAAGCATGAGCAATTTTTTTCCTGGACACATCTCCTTGCACAAGGGAAAAATAAAAAATGAACAAACGGGACCTCAGCAAACTGAAAAGCTTCTGTACAGCAAAGGACACCATCAGCAGAACAAAAAAGGGAGAATGTTTGTAAGTGACTCATCTGATTAAGGGGTTAACATCCAAAATATACAAAGAACTCATATGTCACAACACCCAAAAAACAAAAATCCTGTTCAAAAAATGGGTGGTAGACCTGAACAGACACTTCTCCAAAGAAAAAATGCAAATGGACAACAGGCACATGAAAAGATGTTTCACCTTGCTAATCATCAGGGAAATAATAATTAAAATCACCATGAAATATCACCACACACCAGTTAGAATGGCCACTATCCAAAAGACCTGAAACAACAAATGCTGACAAGGATGTGGGAAAAAGAGAAACCCTCCTACACTGTTGTTGGGAATGAAAACTAGTGCCAATGTTGTGGAAGGCAGTATGGAGGTTCCTCAAAAACTAAAAATAGAAATACCACTTAACCCAGTAATCCACTCCTAGAAATCTACCTGAAGATAATGAAATTCCTGATTGAAAAGACATATGTACCTCTTTATTTATCACCACACCATCTACAACAGTCCAGATATGGAAGCAACCTATGTGTCCATCAATAGATGAATGGACAAAGAAGACGTGGTACATAGACACAATGGAATATTATTCAGCCATAAAAAGAAAAAGAAATCCTGCCATTTGCAACAACATGAATGGATGTAGAGGGTATTGTGCTGAGTGAAATAAGTAGGGCATAGAAAGACAAATACTGTATGATTTCACTTAGTTGTAGAATATAAAAACAAAGCAAAACAGAAGGAGTAAAATAGCAGTAGACTCAAACACTAAGAGTGACTAGTGGTTACCAAGGGGGAAGGGTTGGGTTGGGGTGGGGAGAGGGGGAATGAAGGGGCACAATAATTCAAGGTCACAATGTAAGTTGATCATGGGGACTGTTGAACCACTGTGATGTTCATTTGAAACCAACATAAGATTGTATATTAATGACACTTTAATAAAAAAAGTAATCTTCACATTTTCAAGGCTTTTGTTAAGTATGCTAACAAAGACCTACTTTGAGTAAAATGTGGTAATGACTTAACTGCTAGATGAACTTGTGCAATTGATCCTAGATAATACATTTTTCATTAAACATGATGCTCTTTGCAAACAGGGCTTTTGATAACAAGCTTTTCAGAAAGCAGTATAAAAAACTGTCATTCTACCTCATATTTACTTTATACGAATTTAAAATATTTATTGGGGCTGGAAAATAGCTCAAAATTACCTTTCACTTATTTTATAACATCTTGATAAAAAGGAAAGTAACTATGAATTTTACTATGGCTGATCTATGTCCTAAATCTTTTGAACAGGACAGTAACCAAATTTCTATGCCAGTCAGTAAGTAAATGCTCTTGCCAGTGTTCACTCCACTCTTGTCCTTTGAAACCTAGTCTGGACAAACACATATCCACTAACCTCTATATCAAACGGAAGGCAGGATCGTGTAGTGGAAAGAACACTGGATTGAGAATCAGGAGGCCTGTGTTCTAGTTCCAGCTCTGTCAACTACTAGCTGTGGCCCTGGGCAAGTCACTTAACCCTTCTGGGTCTCTGTTTCCTCATCTGTAAAATGAGGGGGTTGTATTAGAGAATTCCTATAAGTTGTTCCCACAGCTATCTGAGATTCTAGGTTAACCAAACAAAGCTTATCAGATCATTCTTCTTCTTCCTTCGTTATTAGAACAAGTCCTCTCATGCACTGAAATGCAGTTTTTACTTGCACTGCAAGCTGTACTCATCAGCAGTGCTTCTCAAACTTTAACGAGCATAAAGAATTAACCAGGGAGCTTGCAAAAATGGAGATAATGAATCAATAGGTCTGGAATGGGACCTGAGATGCTGCATTTCTATCTAGGCTTCCAGCTGGTGGTGATGATGACGATGACGGGAAACAAACCACATTTTAAGTAACAAGCTCTAGTACAGGTTCGCAGTACAGAAACTGCAAATTGAGCATCTACACTCTTTGGTTCTCTGTAGTGAGTCTACTCTTTGAAAATTAAACATTGCTGCTGTCAAAGAACTTTTAAATATCGTGGATTATTCTGCATAAAATTATTCCTTAATTATTCAGATTTTGGAAATTATTCTAAGAGTATTAAAGGCCAGTCATCAATTATGAATGAATACTCCTCAAAGACATAATTTATCATCGTAAAACTATTCATAAACCAATTTTTTTCAAGAAAGAGGAAAAATACCTATCCTACCTTCATCCCCTGAATATATTTCTAGAACTCCACATCTCAGGAATATTCAGATAAACTAGAAGTGCCTTGGGAGGAAAATCTAGGTAAGTCTCGACGATTCACTTCATGATTCCCTGAACTGGTCACAACCGTGAATGAAGCCTCCACAGCTGTGCTCATGCTTTCACTCTACTCATTATATTGTACCCTCATCCACACAGTGGGGAAAGACAGTACAGTAGATTACCACACATTTTAAGTGCCCTTGATTAGCGGGGCATCCTAAAGGATGGTTACCCAGAATAGAAAAAGAAAAAAAGATAGCTTTCATTTTTTTTCTATATGACATCAATTACATAAAAAATTTTGGGGTGAGGGAAGCTAAGCCTTTCAATCAACTTATTTACTAGTAGCGAGGAAGAAGACTTACACACTGCTCAGCTCCTATTAAGGGGAGAAATGCATTGTGTGCTTTTCTTTCCACGGATGCCCTTACATCCCCTTTGCATTTTTAATATAAGTAGTCATAATTTCACAAAAGAAACTCTAAACTCACCATTTAGCTTTAAGAATATCCTGATTTTTGAGCTGTCATTCTTTGACAGAATTACAGCAGTAAGACAATTTAATAAGACTGCCAGTATTACTTGATATAATAAGCAATTTTGTATTATAAAAACCAGAAAACAAAATTTTAATGCAAAACGTTAAACCAATTCATTTACAAAGAAGAAGAAGCTGGAACACATCAATATTCCACTACATTTTTTGGGGCACATCTGAATGCAAAATTATTAATAAAATTTCCTCTGGAGTAAAAACTAGCTGCATTTAAAGGAAAAAAAGAAAAATTCAAATAAACATGGCTACTTTAGAGAAACAAACTGTAGCACACACACAAGAATGCAAAACACCTGAGAGCCAATAGCTGGAAATGTAACTCCTTACTCCTTAAGGTTCTTAATCATTGCTGATATCAGACTAAGCTGTGGATCATTCTTAAATTCATCTGTCCATTCAACCAAAAGAGCTTTTAATTTTTCACACACCTTAGGATGACCCTAAAATATAGAGAAAAAAAAAGTGCTTGTTTGCTGGCTAACAATTTAACACAGATACCTTAAATATAATAGTGTTATAGATCTCTTTTTGAATTATGTATTACTCCTAGCTATAGATGACACATAATATAGTTGGTTATTAGAAATACACTAATTTTATTTTTACACTATGAAAATAACAATGGGAGATACCATAATATATATCTCACAGCAAATTCAAACAGATAAAATATGTAATTTTAATTTGTTATTTTGGAGGTCAGAAAGACAACACCTTACAGAGCATTCTGCAATTAAGCAATCTTTGTACATCAGGAAAGCATTTTTTTTACTTTGGTTTTTGCAAACCAATAAAAATAAGGTAAAAGAGAATAAATGGTACAGTTCCTTTATGCCTAATACCTGTCTTCTAATATGCATGACTGTGTTTTCCTCAAGCTATTTAATTATCTGAGGCCCAGTTTGAGGTCCACTGCATGTCAATATTCCTGGAAACTTAATTCTTCAAAATAACATGTCCCCATTAAGCACAAAATTGATATGTAAACTGTAAAACATTTGGAAAAAAGAGAAGTCCTTTCTCCAATATACAGCTGTTTACTTTTCATAATAGCTGCTCATGTCACTAAATACAAGCTTTTGAGTACCATTATCTTTAAGTAAATTAGAGAAACCATTATTAGAATCCCTTCATAAATAGTTGTACATTTTGACGGACTTAAAGAACATTGAAAGAGTGGTTATTAAGTAAGAAATAACTAAATATAACAGAATGAAAAACAGAAAAAGTTATCACATAATTATGTTTGAAAAGAACTACAGAATTTTAAATTCTTATTTCATTTCTATACTGTTTTCTACTAAAACCTGGAAATACTTATTTTTCTCACTGAACATGAGGCAGTTTCCCTTTCAACACTTTAAAATGTTTTCTTGATATATAATACCACCCTCCCCAAAAAAGCCAGAAATGATTTCCTTTAGAACAGACTGCATTAATTCTTACTGAGAAAACTCACATGCTATTTCATAATTTAATTTGTTTTAAATTTCTGAAATTATAGGATTTGAATTCTACATTCAGTTAAGCAGATAATAAGTACAGTATTAAAACCCTGTGATGGTTAGGTAGTGTCCTTTTTCATTCATGGTAAGATGAAATCTTAACAATGCCACATTTTGGCATTATTTCTGAATAGTTCTACAATGGGAAATACCTCTGTGCCTACAAAAATTGTTACAAAAACTGCCTAAAATGGACTGGCATTATTTAATCAAATAAAGAAATCACATGTTTTTGTATCAAATGAAAGGAGTGCTGAAGAAAAGCTTGTATGTACTCTAATTTGGCTTGTAAAAAACCCAACTCTCATAGTTAAACATTTGTAGTCTATTCAAGCAAAATGTAACATTTACTTAGATAATGGATAGATGTAACCTAGAAAGTTTTTTTTTTTTAAAAAGCACAGACTAGAGTCCTTTGGGATTTGAAATGTGAAGAACTGAACAATAAAATACAAGAAGGCTGTCTTAATTCACTTCTGAAAATAATGTTCCTTACCTTGTTTAATACATTGCTTACTTCACTAGCAAAATCTCTTGAACATACTTCTAAATGAAAAATTTTGCCACAGTTTGATACACATGCTCCTAGAAGCTAAAAGCACAAAACCAGACGTTAAAAGGGCTCAATTTCAGCAGACAATTTTGTGGTAGAACCTAAAATGAAATCACTCACAGTCAGAGCTTGCATAGCAACATGAGGATCTTTATGGTTCACCCTCCTCATAATAGACCAAAGACAATCTTTAGGTCTAAAAAATAAGAAATCTAACAATCAGTTAGTAGTATATTCAGCTTCTTATTTTTTGGCTTAACTGTAATAGGTGCACTACTACACAAAGGAGAATACTGTAGAAAAATTTAATTTTTATTTTAATTATTTTTTAGTGATTCAATTAAACTGTACACTAACAAGTTTACTTAAAACTTTCAAACAATATTAATGGGCTCTCTTGGCAGTTATAGATTAGGTATTCTGGGATAATTCTGGGTGAAGAAAAGTTTTGAAAATAAAATGGTAGACCAAGACTTCCACTTCCAGTTATGATGGAAAAACTGGAAACAGATTCCTGCTATAAACAATCAGAAAAATATATTTAGAGTATATATTGAGGTAACTGCATGGGATATTAGGCCATGAGCAGTGCTGAATGGTAATGCCAAAGAAGGAATACAAATTAGGTAAGCCAGATATTTGCCTCAACTTTCTACCTGGAGGTACTTTTCCACACATCAGTACAGGCTTTCCGGATCTTAGTGCAAAGATGATCCCAAGACAATGGTGGTCTCACTGAGTTGAGGGGAAAGGAATCAGAATTCAGGAAGTCTGAGAGCTAGAATTTGCAAGACAGACTACAAGGAGCTTGACAAAGAAGAGTTCTAGACACCTGCATAGGGATCCACAAGTCTGTTGTGGAAAAAGCCACACAAGAATAGATTAAAAATGCCCCAAGGCTGGGCAAAAAGTGACAGAGAGCTCTATACTGAAGACTTCTCAAAGCTCACACAGTTTTCAGCCCTCATACCAATGTTAGAGATTCTTGTGGAATATCTACAGCATTCAGTGGGTACTCCAGATGATTTAAACCTTGGTAAGGGTACTAACTCTCCCAAAAGACTACTCTAAATCCATCCTATAAAAGTTAGATGCAAGCCACTGAAGAATAAAGTTGATTCAAATGTAACTTCATTTCTGACAGATAAACTACAATACTACTAACAAGAATACAAAAAACCTGGCACTCAACAATACAACTTCATAACATTGAGCATTCAATAAAAAATTACTAGGTATAATATGGAGCAGGAAAAAGTAACATAACTAGGATAAAATTCAGTCAATTGAAAATGCAGAAATGGCAGAAATAATGGCATTAGCAATCTAGTTAATAAGCTATTTTAAGTATGCTCAATCCTGCAAAAGATATCATCAGCATAATGAGGAAAGAAATGGTATATAATAAAGAACTAGATAAAACATCAAGAAACAAAGAACATATAAAATGAAAAATTAATTGGATGGAAGTAATCAGATAAGAATGCAAGATTAGTAAATCTGAAGACATGCTTCAAGTACCTGAACTTAACTACAGACAAAAAAAGACTAACAAACTTTAATACAGGGCTGTCACTAAAAATATTTTTTAAAGCGATATGGAAATTTTAAAAATCCTAAAAAAGATTTTCCAAACAATTGGAAATAAACAAAAGTTAAACAGAAGAAACAAATATGTAAAAAAAAAAGATTTTAATATTTTATTCCAACCATATCAATATATATTAAATACAAATGGTCTAACCATACCAAATAAAAGACAGAGAATGCTAGATTGGATACAAATAAAGTTTTTAAAGCAGGACCCACCTAAATGCTCTCTACAAGAAATTTTTAAGTATAAAGACATATAACTTAAAGGCAAAAGGGTGGGGGAAAACAAATATATATCATGCAAACATGAACTTCAAGGAAGCTTGAATAGCTAGCTATATTAATATCACACATATAAAACTCAAATGTAAAAGGATAGGGAAACAAATATAACGTCATACGAGCTCGAACAAGAAAGTCGGAGTACCTATATTAATATCAGACGAAGTATACTTTGTGTAATATTACCAGGGACAAACAGGAAAGTTACATAATAATAAGGGGATCTATTCTCCATGCAGACCCAACAGTCATAAGTGTGTATTCTTCTCTAAAAACAGAGCTTCAAAATACATGGTTAAAACTGAAAAGAGAAATAGACAAATCCAGAATTGAAACAACACATATCTGAATAACTCTTGCATCAAATGAAATCACAGAAACATAACTTCACTTAAAGAAATGAAAAAGAAAGCACACTGTCAGTTATCCTATACAAGAATGTTCACTCTTGTACATGAAGAAGGCCAGCTAAAAACTGGATACAAATCAAATGTCCATCAGCAGGTTGATGGATAAACAAATTGTAAGATAGTCATATAATGGAATATCTCTTGGCATTAAACAGTATTATTATACACTCAAAAATTTGGATTTATCTCAAAACATTCTATGCTAGATGCAAGAGTACATACTACATGATTTCATTTTATGAAATTCAAGAAAAAGGAAAATTAATCTATAATGGCAGAAAGCAGATCAGCAGTTGTTCAGAGCAGAGGGAAGTTTTAAGAGTGATTAAATGCTCTCTGTCTTGATATACACAGTACTTACATAGCGTTCATATCTGTTCAAATCAACCAAATTAGCTAACTGTATATTGAAAAGGAATGCATTTTACAATAGATAAATCAGTAAAACAGATTTTTTTAAATAGCAGGCCATGCATGTGGTAAACATGTATTTCTTGGGGATGTTATATAATTAACAGTAATAATAAGAGGAAGTAACTACAACCATGGAACACCTGTGTTTAGGTTCTCTAAATATTATATGATAAGGAACTCGTTCAATATTCAAAGCATACACAGTAAATTCAGACTTGCCCATATCAGTTACCAGGTAGTAACTGGTACAAACAAGATTCAAACCAGGTGTGGCTGACTCTTAATACTCTATGTTCTGACCTCATTACTGCCTTAAAACATAGTAAGATATTACAAGCTAAATGTTCTTCATATAAGCCAAAGGAAGAAAGCCTCAAAATATTAATTGATGAGATTGAAATGATATATATTTACTTTACTTAATATTAAAAACATCACCAACATTTATATAATACTCCACCTAAAATAGCAGTATGCACTCTTCTCAAGGCACATGGAACATTATACAGGACTAACAATATGTTAGACCATAAAACAAATGTCTATAAATGTAAAAGGATACATGTCAAAGAAACTGTATTCTTCAACCACAATTGATGAAATTAAAAATCAGTAACATAAGGACATTAGGAAAGTTCAGAAACATAAGAAAATTAAACAGTCTTAAATAACCAATGGGTCAAAGAAAAAAATCACAAGGGAACTCAAAAAATACTTTGAGATTAACAAAAAAAGGAAAATAAAACACACCAAAATTTATGGCATGAAGTAAAAGAGGAGCATAAAGGTTACTGACCCATAAATACCTATGTTAAAAAAAGATTTCAAATTAATACTCTAAACTTTTACCTTTAAAAACTAGTAAAAGAGCAAACTAACCCAAAGAAAGTAGGAAAAAACAAATATTAGAGAAAAATGAAATCGAGAATAGAAAAATCAAAGCAAAATCAATGTAATTAGAAGTTCATTCATTAAAACAGTCAACAAAATTGACAAACCTTTAGTTAGTATGACCAAGAAAAAAAGATGACCCTCATTACTAAAATCAGAAAACAGGGAACAATACTCCCAACCTTACTGAAGTAAAAAAGGACTTTGAAAAAAGCATTATGAACAATTCTGTGCCAACCAATCAGATAACCTAGATGAACTGGATAATTTCCTCAAAGAAACACTTGCAACTCTCAGAAAAAACAAAAATTGGAACACACCTACATAATAAGTACAAATGCTGAATTACTAAAAGATAAAAAATACACAAACTGGACTTAATCAACATTGAACACTTTTGTGCACCAAAGGACACCATCAAACGTGAAAAGAAAACACAGGAGAAAATAGCTAAAAATCATGTATCTGATAAGGGATTAATGTCTAGAATAAAGGACTCCTACATCTCAGCAAGAACTGCACAATTCAAAAATGAGCAAAGGACTTGAACAGACATTCTCTAAAGAACATACATAATAGCCAATAAGCACAGGAAAAGATGATCAACATCACCACTCATTAGGGAAATGCAAATCAAACCACAATAAGATACCATTTCACACCCATTAGAATGGGTTATTATTTTAAGAAAAGAAAAAAGAAGAGGAAAATATCAAGTATTGGAGATGTGGAGAAATTGGAAGCCTTATACATTTTTGGTGGGAATGTAAAATGGTGTAGCCACTAAGGAAAAGTTTGGGAATTCCACAAAAAGTTAAACATAAAATTGACGTATGGATCTAGAGGGTTAAGATGGCAGCATAAGAGGTGAGATAGAGGCTTCCTCCTAAAACTGCATATAATATGAAAATATAATTAATACAACTAATCCTGAAAAAGCAACAGGAAAAAGGACTGCTCCAAACTGCATATATCTGGAGAAAAGAATAAACCTCACGGAACAGGGTAATGTACCTGGCCGGGCAGATCCCAAACCCCCCCCCCCCCCCCCCCAGCTCACTGGCAGGAGGAAGAGAAACAGAGCGGGGAGGGAGTGGAGGCCTGGACTGCTGAATACCTAACTCTGGAGATCTGCTCTGGGAGCACAAACCTACATTTCATGGTGCTTGCATGGTACTCTCGTGATTTGGGGGTTGGAAAGCTAAGACACACAGAATTCCTGGAGAGACTGAGGTTCCAGCTGCTTATGAGAAGCAGTGATCCATATCCAACTGCTCTGGGACAAAAGAAAGGCGGGCAGTCTGAGAGATTTACTAACAGCAAGAGGGCTGCTAAGGGGCAAAGACTGCACAGAGCTTACTGCTCAGGAGAATGGACAGGTAGACAAAATTTCTGGGTAGCAATCTGCCCAGCATGTTGGGAACTTTCACGATCTTCAGGTGCTCCTGCTCCCTGGCTGGCCACACAGCTCCAAGGACCCCCTGCCGTGATACACAGCCTACTGCAACTTTCCCCCAGCCAGCCCCACCTGGCTCGCAAATAAGCAAACCCTACCCTGGCGTTAGGGCAGCCAGAGAAAAGACCTGTATACAGCAAAAAAAAAAAAAACACAAAGCATAGAGGCTTATAGCTGTGTGCTCGGTCCACAGCAGCTGGAAAGCAGGAAACAGCTCTTTCCTCCCCGCAGGCACTAATACCACTCCTCTGAGACCCCTGACATTGCTGCAGGCGCTGAGCAGTTCCAGAGAGTAGAGCTTCTGGACACTAGAGGGCACCATGTACAAATATGAAATGCCAAAGGAACCTGGTTCAAAGTAAAATTATGAATATAACCCCTGAGAAAGATTCAAATGACATCGACCTCATGAATCTTCCTGAAAGGCTTTCAAAATAAAAATCATTCACATGCTCATAGAGGTACAAAAAAATATTCAAGAACTCAGGGATGAATTGCAGTCTGAAATCCAGAACTGAATCCAGGTTCTGAGATACAGAACACAGTATCAGAAATGAAAAATACAATGGAAAGTTTTAAAAGCAGATTAGATATAGTGGAGGAGACGACGAATGAAATAGAAATTAGAGACGAAGAATACAAAGAAGCTGAGGCACAGAGAAAAAAGGATCTTTAAGAATGAAAGAATATTGAGAGAACTGTGTGACCAATCCAAATGGAACAATATTTGCATTATAGGGGTACCAGAAGAAGAAGAAGAGAGAAGAAAGAATAGAAAGTATCTTTGAGGAGGTAATTGCTGAAAACTTCCCCAATCTGGGGAAGGAGAGAGTCTCTCAAGCCATGGAAGTGCACAGATATCCCAAGGATAGACAAAACCAAGACACATAGCAATTAAAATGGCAAAGATCAAGGATAAGGACAGATTATTAAAAGCAGCCAGAGAGAGAAATAAGATCACATACAAAGAGAAGCCCACAAGGCTATCATCAGACTTCTCAGCAGAAACCTTACAGGCCACAAGGGAGTGGCATGATGTATTTAATGCACTGAAGCAGAATGGTCTGGAACCAAGAATACTTAATCTGGCAAGATTATCACTTAAATTTGAAGGAGGGATTAAACAATTTCCAAATAAGCAAAACAAAGAGAATTTACTTCCCAAAATCCATCCCTACAGTCTATTTTGGAGGGACTGCTATAGATGGAAGTGTTCCTAAGGTTTAATAGCTGTCACCAGAGGTAATAAAACCAGAGTAAAGAAAGTGGAACAGTTCATTACTAAGCAAATGCAAAATTAAATCAATGATCCCTAAAGCCAATCAAGGGATAGACAAAGAGTACAGAATATGATACCTAATATATAAAGAATGGAGGAGGAAGAAAAAGGAGGAGAAAAAAAGAACCTTTAGATTATGTTTGTAATAGCATATTACATGAATTAAGTTAGACTCTTAGATAGTAAGGAAGTTAACCTTGAACCTTTGGTAAATAGGAATCCAAAGCCTGCAATGGCCATAAATACAAACCTATCGATAATCACCCTACATGTACATGGACTGAATGCACCAATCGAAAGACATAGAGTCACGGTATGGATAAAAAAACAAGACCCTTCTATATGCTGCCTACAAGAGACTCACTTTAAACCCAAAGCCATACACAGACTAAAAGTGAAGGGATAGAAAAAGATATTTCATGCAACTAATAGGGAGAAAAAAGCAGGAGTTGCAGTACTTGTATCAGACAAGATAGACTTCAAAACAAAGTCACAAGAGACAAAGGAGGACATTACATAATGATACAGGGGTTAATCCAACAAGAAGATATAACCATTATAAATATCTATGCACCCAACACAGGAGCACCTACATATGTGAAACAAGTACTAACAGAATTAAAAGGGGAAATAGAATGCAATGCATTCATTCTAGACTTCAACACTCCACTCACACAAAAGGACAGATCAACCAGACAAAAAATAAGTAAAGAGACTTAGGCACAGAACAGCACATTAGAAGAGATGGACCTAACAGACATCTACAGAACTCTACACCCAAAGGCAGCAGAATACACACTCTTCTCAAGTGCACGTGCAACATTTTCAAGAATAGATCAAATACTAGGCCACAAAAAGAGCCTCGGTAAATTCAGAAAGATTTAAATTGTACCAACCAGTTTCTCAGACCACAAACGTATGAAACTAAAAATAAATTATGCGAAGAAAATGAAAAATCCCACAAACACATGGAGGCTTCACAACAAGCTCCTAAATAACCAATGGATCAATGACCAAATAAACACAGAGATCAATCAATATATGGAGAACAATGACAACAATAATTCAACACCACAAAAATCTGTGGGACACAGTGAAGGCCAGGCTAAGAGAAAAATATATTGCAATTCAGGCCTACCTCAGGAAAGAACAATCCCATATGAACAGTCTAAACTCACAATTAATGAAACTAGAAAAAGAAGAACAAATGAGGCCCAAAGTCAGTAGAAGGAGGGACATAATAAAGATTAGAACAGAAACAAATGAAATCTAGAAGTATAAAACAATAGAAAGAATCAATGAAAGCAAGAGTTGGTACTTCAAGAAAATAAACAAAATAAATAAACCCATAGCCAGACTTACCAAGAAAAAAAGAGTCTGCTCACATAAACATAATCAGAACTAAGATAGGAAAAATCACTATGGACAACACAGAAATATAAAGAATTATTAGAGAATACTATGAAAAATTATATGCCAACAAACTGGATAACCTAGAAGAAATTGACAACTTTCTAGAAAAATACAACCTTCCAAGGATAACCAGAAAGGAACAGAAAACCTGAACAGACCAATTACCAGCAAGGAAATTGAAATGGTAATCGAAAAACTACCTAAGAAAAAAATTCCTGTACCAGATGATTTCACTGCTGAATTTGATCAAACATTTAGTGAAGACCATCCTCCTTAGAGTTTTCCAAAGAGTAGAAGAAAAGGGAATACTTCCAAACTCATTCTATGAAGCCAGCATCACTCTAATACCAAAACCAGGCTAAGACACTACAAAAAAAAGAAAATTACAGACCAATATCCCTGCTGAACATACATGCAAAAATACTCAACAAAATATTAGCAAACCGAATTCAACAATACATCAAAAAGATCATCCATCATGATCAAGTAGGATTTATTCCAGGGATGGAAGGATGGTACAACATCCAAAAATCCATCAGCATCATAAACAACATCAACAAAAATGACAAAAACCACATGATTATCTCCATAGATGCTGAAAAGGCATTTGACAAAATTCAACATCTATTCATGATAAAAACTCTCAACAAAATGGGTATAGAGGGCAAATACCTCAATATACCTCAAAATACCTCATAATAAAGGCCATATATGACAAACCCACAGCCAACATTATACTTAACAGTGAGAAGCTGAAAGCTTTTCCTTTAAGATCGGGAACAAGACAAGCACTCTTCCACTTCTATTCAACATAGTACTGGAGGTCCTAGCCTTGGCAATCAGACAACACAAAGAAATAAAAGGAATCCAGATTGGCAAGAAAGAAGTCAAACAGTCCCTGTTTGCAGATGACATGATATTGTACACAAAAAAACGTAAAGAATCCACTCCAAAACTACTACATTTAATATTTGAATTCAGCAAAGTTGCAGGATACAAAATTAACATGCAGAAATCTGTGGCACTCCTATATACTAAGAATGAACTAGCAGAGAGAGAAATCAGGAAACCAATGCCATTCACAATTGCAACAAAAAGAATAAAATACCTAGGAATAAACCTAACCAAGTAACTGAAAGACCTATACTCTGAAAAATACAGGTAGAAATTACTCTGAGAAATTAAAGAAGATACCAATAAATGGAAACACATCCCGTGCTCATGGATAAGGCAAAGATATCTTTGGCACCAAAACAAAGTTGGCTATAGCACTATAAAAAAGGATAATGCCATAAAAAGCCAATTAGAATACTTATAAGTGCTGATGAACACTTTACATATCCTAGCACAGCAATATCTCACATAAGCCAAAAACCCCTTCAGAATTGTGTACAAAACCGGCACTACTCAACAGCAGAAGTGATACACAAAAATCTATTAACTATCTCATTCTGCTCCATGCATTTTTTTCAATTCAGTGTTTCAGTATTTCCACAAAACACAGAAGTGAACCTGAAGTAATATATATACATTGTTATTAAGTCTTGTAACTTAATGAAGATTATGGTCAGAGCATTGTTTTTTAAAAGGTTTAGGACTAAGTATATTCAAAGGTTAGTATGGATATCATCACGTCAATGACAAATGGAAGTTGACTACAAACACAGTGTCTATATAACTTATCTGTACAAGTACCTTTTTGAGAGTGAAACGGGTTGTTACCTGGGCATAATACAGATAACAGCAGGCATGAAGTGAAATTATCCAAAGCAAACTGAGTGTTATGGTCACACCAGCCAAAACTATGATCACCCACAAAACCATCTTTTTTATGCATAGATCCGGGAAATGTAGTTCATAAGAGGGTGAGAATAAAAAGCTAGTGCAGGTTTCCCCCACTGTCCGAAGTAGCATGTTCCTATGAAACGTTTAGGAAGTTGAAATGGCATGAAGCAAAGAAGCAACTACCGTTCATTTATATGGAAAATTTTTTGAGCATTTCCAGACCCCCAAATTAACCTCAACTTAGCTTTTTTGACAGATCTTGCTGAGGGATACATAAACTAAGACGAGATAAAGCACAGATGCTCACAGACACAATTCAAAGCTCCAGTGCTTGATGTGAGGTGCTGAGTGTTGCTCCCAGGGAATGAGCTAGGTGGGGCCACTCTTACTGCTGGGGGTGCACAGCTGCCTCTCTAACAACTCACTGCAAAACAAATGCTGAATGCTATTTTCACTTTCCACCTTTTTTCATAAAGTGTAAACAGGTACTCATGTAGTTCTTTCCTAAAGGGAATGGCATAACATGAACTTTCAAAAGGCAGGGGACACCTGTACTTTCATGTAGTTTTGGTTTCTAATGTCTTCTCTAATCAGAGGACAGAAAATAGACATTTCCGGAATCTACATACTGCCTTTGCATATGTCAACTCTGATGAACTAAAGCATCAAAGTCAACTCCATTATTCAAAGAGTTACTCCAATCCCCTTCAACAAACTGTACTGTGGGCTTTAAAGGAAACAGAGCTTTAAGAGGGGGCTCTTTCTCTATCAAACCCTCTCTATTCCCACTTCCCTCCCGTCATACCACTCTTAGCCATTCAGTTTCTGTGAGAAGTCATAGCTACTAGAAATAAGCTACCTCATGCTCAAAGATAAATTAAAATTAAGGTGTGAACCCTCCTTAATCTTCAGACCCAAATATCACAGAGCCATGCTACTGTGCTTTAATCTGCAATTCAGACTTTTCCAATATCCCATACAAAACACCGACGCTGAAGAACGTAAAGCTCTATGGCAACTGTGGAAAGAATATATTCTTTAAATGAATTTTATCAGCAGTCATTCCTCTGATCTAAAAATGAATAAAGAAAACATCTCACTCTTGCTCACTCACTCCACTGGAAAAGTACCCAGAAAGCAAAAGTCCTCCACATATAGTGGTATATGTTTATGTCAGTGCTAAAGAATATTGACCCTTATGATAAATCCAGTTTGGTTACCAATAACATCAGAGTGAATCACCTGCTCCATGTAAATTAAAATTACATTGCAAAAAAATATTCAACAGTTGCAAATGACTCGGTTGATAATGGTTTCATAAACTAATGTTATGCCATTATCTTCACTTTGCCTTTTATGACTTTTCATACACTGAAAGTTTTATTACATCATGCATACAAAGCAAAACCATAAAAGGACACCATTAATGTAAATCTTCATGACTACCAAATAAGTTAAGATTTCATATGTTGGCTGTCCCTGTTTATAAATATGTACACATGGGAAAAACTCTTTCAACATGGAATAATATTTTTCTGTGAAAAGTCATAAATAAGTGTTAGGTGAAAGTAAACCTTTACATTACATTCAAATTCTTATGTGTCTCAAGTATCAAAAATGGAATTTACTATTTTATTAAGATCTACTGCTTTGTTCTAAATAGATATTTCATTGTTTTGCTATATAGTTCAAAGTTCTGATACAATATTTACAGAACTAATAGGCCTCTGTGGCAAATTATATATTCCAAAGATAACCATGATAAGTCCATTCCCACATGTTCTTCTATGATATGACCCTGCCACTTCCCAAAGAGAGATAAAGTCTAATAATTCTCCCCTTGAATCTGGGCAGATCTCAGGGACCTGCTTGACCACAAGAATGTAGGAAGTGACATTCCGAGACTATTAGTTCATAAGAAGCCATGCAGACTACACGTACATCACTTAGAACATTTGCTCCTAGGATGCTCCCTCTGGGAACCCAGTCACTACTCTGTGAGAAACTCAAGTCACATGCGGAGGCCTCAGTAAACATTTTAAATGATGGACTCAGCTAGGGTCCTAGGTGATAACCAGCCATCAATTGCCAGCCATAATGAGCACACATTCCAGTCAGGCCTTCAGATGACTCCAGTCCCAGCCACTATCTGATTACTTCATGACAGAACCCAAGCAAGAAATGCCCATCTGTTAACCACAGAACTGTGAACATAATAACTTGCTCTTTTAAGCCACTAAGTCTTAGGATGGTGTGTTAGGTAGCAATAGGTCACTAGACTCACCTCTAACACAGTGTGTTTGCATATAGGGCCATGTTGCTTTAAACATGCATACTCAGAGCAAGAATTACACTCATGGCAGCTGTAACTGTGAGGCAGCACATACAAGCTCACTAAGTGAAGAGCAGGAACAAGTTTTTAGGAGAAATACAATTTGAGGGGCTGCAAAAGAATGCAGGTAAATTCAACAAGTTAAACATGCATATAACAGCTCAAATCTATACTCAGAATATACAGAAAACTAAGACTGATTTTGCATTCCTGCAATTCTCTTTTCAAAGAATAATTGTGGGTAAAATTGCAGTAGTTCCAGAATCTCTTACCTGGCCTTAGTACATCTCCATATCCAGTAGCTGTTTCCAAGGGGTGGAGAGAAGTAATCCATCACCACATCAACAGGTGATTATCAATAGGTGATCACATAGGGGAGTGAGAGGGCATACCTGGACCTGAGAGGTTGGGTGGTATCCCTTTTTGCAACAGGGATGCGAGAGACATTCTTGGGTGTGCAGAAGTGGAAGACTGCTTATAAGCAATAAATGGGTTTCTCCCACTTTATTTCTACCTTTGACTGATTTTGGTTCAAAGGTAATTTGCCCCAGGCTGGGAGGCAGATTTACCCCCCAGAGTTACTATAATGAAATTTCAGATCTCTGAATAGCCCCCAAGTAAATTTCTAAAATCATCATCACATTATTTATAAATGTTTACCTACTTTTAGGTATGTTGTAGTTATGACAACACTAATCTCTAATCACCAGTCAATGAGACTACCTGAGTCTTTCTATTAATATATGAAGAGAAAACCAAAAATATTTAATGATTCTGAATGAGTCAAGATTTGCGGTATCTTATGCCTTATAAAACTTTGTAAAAGTTTGTTTCAAATACATCTGATTGCTATATCTCATTTGAAAAGTACTTTTGTATCATAAAAATGACAGGTTAAACTGTGATAAGTTTTATACTTTTAAGGAAATTATTACTATTGAAAAGAGAAAATTTAAATTCTAATTATTTTATCTACTACTCAAATCCATCAATGATTTTAGATCAATCAAAATGAGGATACCTCCTCTTAATTACTTCCCTCATGGGGCTTGAGAGAAGAATAATAGGACATTTTCCTTAGATTACTGCAAATATAAAAGAAAAACAGTATAAACAAACAAACAAAAACTAATAGTAATAAGCATATAAAGAACAGTTAATGAATGTACTTGCATAGTTAACCTCTAAACACCTATAAAGAAAGAATGAAAAAGTACAAAGACACTAGCAGTTTGTTTCTAAACAGGGGCACCACTGGGTGTTCAGGGTAGAATAATTCTTTGTAGTGTAAGACAATCACACCCCTGGTCCCCACTCAATCAGTGTCATTAATAACCCCTGTCACTGTGATAACCAAAACCATCCTTAATAGAACAATACCACCAGGGCTAGACAAAAGCACCACTGTGATAGAGAAGAAAAATATCTAAAGCTTGACAGACCTCATCTTAAAAGGAGAGTTCAATGCTTCCTTATCAGTATATTATTACAATATTCCTAGAATCATGCCTGGGATTTAGAGACATTCAACAATGTTTCTACAACAAAGCACAGATATATCTTATTCTTCTATCAAGTTACTTTTACAACTTTCACTTTTAAAGCTATTTTAGAGTGATTAGAACTTTATGTTTTCATTGTACAAGCTATGAAAAGTGCTTTACTGCAATTTACATTCAAGCACTTATGTATATCTATATGAGGGGGTAAATGTGTATGCATCGTTTTTATAAGTCTAAGTATATGCGAGTACGTAGCAGTCACATACTAAAAGATATAGGAACTCAAATCTTTGCTGAGTTAACAAAAATATATTTACCCTATTAACAGATAGCAAAGACCTCCTTAAATATTGAGAGGAGTCTAATTTAGGGGATGCCTTTCCAAAGTATAAAGGCATTACACTAACTATAAAGAAACTCTAATATAAAATACGAAAGGGATCAGAACTGAAATGAATATTCAATGGAATATTCAAAAACTATACTTGATTTGTTTATTCCACCCTGCTGAGGTTCCTAGGACAGCAGACTCCAGCTAACTCCCATGTGTCTGAAACAAAAACTCAGATATTCTCTGAGGATACTTATAACTCAAATCAGAACATACGGTAATTGCTCCTCCTCACCTCTGTACTAGTGTCCTCTGTTCTGAAGTTATCAATGTCCCCTTATTTTTAATTCTTTCACAGCATCCAGCAGAGTAAACACTAAATCTTCATTGAAGCATCTTGGCCTCGACAATTTGTAACTTCCCTTTTCAATAAAACCTTCTAACTTTTCCTTCATGTTGACATCAATCCACTGTTCTGCTGGATTGACTTTGTTCTGACAGGGAAATGGACTCCAATCAGTCCAGTATGTACAGATTGCATTTTCCAAAGGAGGCCACAACAAGATTTTTCATCTCTCATGTGCTTCTCTATCTATTTCCACATCGAGAGGTGAGGCTTATACCCCTTACAGGGTAGATCTTTGTAACCACCTTCACCATGTAAAAATATCTGAAGTGACATCGTGTGACTTCCAATGCTAGGTTATTACAGTACAATGAACCTCTGCCTTGTTCTCACGGGAATGCTTGCTCTTGGCATCCAGCGCAATGCTGTGAGGAAGCCCAAGCAGCCCACAGAGAGGCCCATGTCCCCCACACCCCACAGCCCTGGCCTGGCTCTCAGCCAACAGCCTGAAACAGCTGGCCACCAAGTAGATGAGCCATTTTCAAAGCAGATCCTCCAGGTCCCACTTGAACCTTCCTAGTTGATACCACATGGAACAGAGAGAAGCTGTCCCCTCTGAGCCCTGTCCAAATTGCAGATTCATGGACAAAATAATGATCATTATTGTTTTAAGCCACTCAGCTTGGAGCTAGTTTATTACACAGCAATAACTAATTAATACACAGTCCCAAACCCAAATCCACCCTCCTCTCCATACTGTGGCCACTTCTCAACCCAGGATTGCTCCAGCTTCACTTCAAGTGTTTTTTGCACAAGATACTACAAAGGCAGCCATTATTCATAATAGAATTGTATTGATTTTCCCCACAATTAGATTTATTTGGCTCCTTGCCTCTGTGGGATCATTTTCAAATATTCTATCCTTTATAAGCAGCTAATATAAAATTTCAGGTTGTTTGTGAGAAGCTTCTGGCAATTGGCTTTCAAATTCAGGAGAAAATTAAAAGTTTTGTTATGATAGATGTGTGTTGAGAAATTAAGAATTAATTTGCTTTGCCACACAAAAAGGCTACACGAGTCTTCCCTCTGGGTGTGTTTGCCATGCTGCTCAGCATAAGTGCCATCGAGTGATCCTCTAAATTTGGAAAAGGTCCACATGACACCATTTAGATAGATTTGTATAATCTGATAATCCCACCATTGGATACTTGGTGTGTTTGTTTTGATTGTGGGCCTGAAAAGTGCACTGGAACGTAAACTTATATTACCTATAACAGTTGGCTCCAGGTCCATGAAGAGTGCTCTGGGCACATGCTTCCCAGCTCTTGTCTCACAACAGAATGTATCAAAAGATGCATAAATATTATCCATTCTAGCACTTTCCAACTGATCCTTTTTACCGTTGAGAACAGTGTCATCCGGCTGAATTCCATGTTCCAGACAATAGAGTTCCCAGCAAGCATCCCCAATCTGGATGCCAGCTTGGCCAATACGAATGGAAAGGCACTCCCTCTGAAATAAGCCATAGTAAGTTAGCATTGAGTAGGCCTTCTCAGATAACATGAGCTTCATCACTCAGCATTCAGACACCAAGCTAGCCTTGGTGAAATGTATTATAAGGCTGATTAAAGGTGTCTCATGGAAACCAAAAGCCAGGGTACAAGAACAGTTGAATTAAGGACAACAATTCCATTCAAAGTTTCAACAACATAAACTAAGCACCTATTGTGTAATGGGCTAAGAACAAGTTAAGATTATATATATATTATATACCATATATGTATAAAATCAAGCTGTTTTACCCCCCCTAAAAATTAGCTAGTTATTGGAAAGGTATAAAACCAAAATCAGTGTATAGCCTTGACACAGTTTAAAACCCACTACAGATAAATTAAAGATGTTACATTTTCATATCTTAAGATTTTTACATTTATTGTTCATATATGCTCTAGATAAGGAAGGATGGCCTAAGCTTAAAAGTAGTGAAAAATTAATTGGAGGGGGAATCTAGTAACCACAATGTTGCTCATGTGGTTGTATATTAATGATGTCAAAATTTAAAAAAAAAGATTTTTAAAAGTAGTGAAAAGTTCACCAAGGAAACATGCAATAGATTTGACAACTCCAAATGTAAAAATTCTATACCATAATAAATACCGATGCATACAAAAATTGATTTATATACAGCCCTTCATATATAAGGGTTATATATAAACCAGTTTTATGTTCATCAGTTACAAAAGAAACACTTGCAACATCTACTAGATAAACAGGCAAACGACATAAACAAATGAATTACAAAAGAAAGAAAGAATCTAAAACACAAAGTTTAGGCACAATGGCATTCACAGATTTATTAACTAAATGAGTGAAAACATCAACTTAATCATTCACCTACTGCTGGGCATTTAAAGGAAGATCATCAATACAGTAGTATGTTGTGCATTATTACCCTTAATAATACCTTAATTAATATTATCTTAAATATTTACCCCCAAAAAGGTATGAAGTGGGAAATGCTCATAACATATTAAGTACAGAGTATATAAGCTTTTCGTTGATTGTATATAAAGTATGTCAAATACATTTAAACTAAGCATAAAAACTGTCTTGAAAAATGTGAAATATTGGCGGGGGGGACTTGATAATATGGGTGAATGTAGTAACCACAATGTTGCTCATGTGAAACCTTTATAAGATTGTGTATCAATGATACCTTAATGAAAAAATTGCAAAGTATTAACTCTAGTTATATCTGGGTAGTAAGTGGTCTTTTTGGTTTAAACTTCACTGTTTTCCTTCACCCATATCAGACCCCACATCTCCTATCCCACTTTTAAATCACTATCCACATTTTTTAAAAGAGCAAACAACTCTTTTTGTTATTTAAACATACACAGTTTTAGTAGACATCTAAGAGAGGGAAAGGAAAAGTTAAATCCTGAAAATCTAAAGGGATTACAATCACTGACTTTAATATCATTGAGCTTTGATTGCCAGGGTCATGGAACAAGTCTACATAGGAGGTCTTAGAGAGTGAGAAGGCCATTTTCTGCATCATCAGGGCCCTTCAGGAGGTTTGCCTGTTGATGTGCTAGGTAACCCTACCCTCTTTTCCCAAGGTCTGAGCTTCAGCTACAAAAAGCCTACCAGTCGCAGGTGGGAGGGAGCTCTGGCTGGTCACACCCCTGCAATCTGACTTGGACTCTCTTCCTGCTCAGCCCCGTCAAACCTTGTACTTAGTCTCTTTGATTCTCAAGGCACAACGCAGCTCTCTCTCCTCTTTGAAGAATTCATGTTCATTACTTGAGCAGAGCTTCCCTCCTGTGTTACTTCTCTGCAATTATCAGTCTCTCATGACAGTGATTGTGAACTCAATTTGCAGTGCACTTAGTACCAATCAATACTCCCACCTTTACCTAGCACATAAAAATCAAAACAATACATTCCATCATAAACAGCTTTCTACCACCCCTATCTGCAAAGAACAGTTTCATTCCTTTCACCTGTGAGACTTAAAATGATCCCAGTACATTGTAAGCTACTGTAAACAGATCAGACTCACCTAAATCCCTAGATGTAGGTAAAAATTTAAAGGTTAGGGGGCATTTTGTGTCTCTACATCATTGAAACCATGTACATGTAGATTTCTCTCACAGCAGTCTTCCTCAGCTGTTTACCACCCAGTCGTGTGGGATGCACATATGCCATGTGCTCACAATACCAACATAAAAAAACCACTGCTGCTTTGCATGTGATCTGCTACCCACGTAGTTCAGACAGAGGAGTGATACTGTCCTTTTTTAATTTGGCAGGAATACTTGGCCCAAGAAGAATCGACTTTACCCTTCCTGGTTTGAGAAGCAACTGAGCTTACAACATCACTCTGTTCCAAGGTACCGAAGGCTGTCTTCACCTTATTCTTCCCTCCTTTCCAAACTATGTGTTAAAATAATAGTCACACTCTAAGACTGTAAAATGTCCACTGAATATCAACATTGGTAACTCACAGCACATTAATAAATGCTACTACAAAGCTTCTTTGAATTACTAGGAAGGCATAATCTTCTAGTTAACTTTTTTTAGATAAATAGGAACTGCAAATTCATACACAGTTGTAAGAAATAGTACAGAAAGATCTCATGTGCCCCTTAGCCATTTTCCCCAATGGAAATATCTTGCAAGACTATAATACAATATCACACCCATAATACTGACATTGATACACTTAAGACAGGATATTTCCATCCCTCATGTGGGAAAGCATAATTTTAAGAGCAAAACAACGTAAACGTCCTTACAATGTCAAAGAGAGGGTCCAATGGGGTGAGAAGATCAAAGATGAAAAAGCAGTTTGAAAGGTTTCCATTTAAGAATTAAAAATTCTAAGATGTTAAACATTTCTGTAACTGACACATAAGTGATTAAAGAGACAGTGGATCTTAAAAGGTGCCCCAAACAGAATCACTGTAAGTAACTATTGTCATTATTGTCCCCAAAGAACTCCAGAGAGGACAGAGAAGTTCTTGCACTTTACCCTGCCAGGCATTTATGAGCTTAGCAATGGAAACGTGTGTCTGAAGTCCCCAGAAACTCTAAAAGCATGTTAAAAGTGAAACGATTGATTCCTATAGGAATATCAGCACACCAGGTCTCAAACAAGCACAGAAACTGAAGGAAGCAGAGGTGCTCGCTTCAGCCTTCAATTACGTGAACAACTTCAAATCAACAACTTTTCCCAAAGCAGCAAAAGTGAAGATGAATAGAGGAGAGCCTGTCCAGATCTGCACCCAACATGGATATTGCAAGAACCAAATGTCTTCTCACGTATTAAGAATTAAGTAAAGAATTGTTTGGTGGGAAGAGGGCCAAATTCGGAGTCAAACCTGCTATAAGAGCAAAGCAACACTGCCGGTACCCGAGGAGTACAGTAGCCACTTACCATGCCCTCGGGAAGCTGCTCCACTGCCCGCAGGAGTGACGGAGAAGTGCACCCAGGTCAGCTTTATCACAGGGCAGGAAATGACCCCACCTGCGGACTGAGACACCTGCTCCACATAAAGCAGCTACAGACTCTTCGCCGTTTTGTCAGTTCAGTCTCAGAGTATTGGAGGTGGGCTTGAACACACCCTGAACTAAGTTTGTGCACGACTGCAGATGAATTCCTTCCAGCTTATCCCTGGATTGAAAATAACAAATGCATTTTTAAAAAATCCATCCTTATGGAGAAAGGAAAGTGTCTGAGCAGAATCTGCTGTGCCAGCAAGGAGCTCTTTTTATTGCTTAAGTACTGTTAAATATCTTTTCCGTAAGTAAGATTCAAACAATCCCTAATACATAAAGCAAAACAAAAAAGTGGCCTTTTTACCTCTACCTTTCACCCTTTCACCTGGACCACCACCACTTCCAAGTATATGGGGATAGTCTAGGTTTTTATTATTTATTTTATTTTTAATTATATCATACTTTTTTTTGGTTCATTAAGTTCAGAGAACATACTCTAAATAATTTCTCTCTTTATATACTTAAGACATCCTTTATATTCTGCTATATGGTCAATTTTTTAAAATGTTCTGTGAATGCTTGAAAAGAATGTGTATTCTGTAATTGTTGGATGTAATGGAGATATATGCATCTCCATTACATCAAACTCATTTATTGTGTAGTTTGAATTTTGAGTACCGATTATTTTTAAAGATATATTAAAATTTCCCTTTATGATTGTTGATTTTTCTATTATTTCTTTATCTGACAATTTTTGCTTTATCTATTTTCAGAATATGCTATTGAGAGCATGTGAATTTTAAATTGTTACAGTTCCTACAGAATTCAAACATTTTTTACCATTTTAAAATAACTAAGTTAACTGGGTTTTTTCCTTAAAGTTTGTATTATTGAATATTAACACTATTAAATTACAATTAATATTACTGAATATTAATAAAGAATTACTACTTTAATGTAGTTTTCTTGGTTAGTGTTTGAATATCTTTTTCCACTTTTTACATTCTTACATTCTTTACATTCTTCATTGTCCGCACATTTTTTATGTGTCCTTTGTAAACACACTATGATTTTTTTTCTATTTTTTATCTTTAACTTGAAGAATTTAGTCCATTACATTCAATGCAATATCTCATATAGTTGGGTTTAGATATAGTGCTTACTTCTGTGCTGTTTGTCCTCATATCCTAGGTTATCTTTTGCAAGAAAAGTGTAGAGATATTGATTAAATTTAGATATGTAGTAATATCTTGGATAATTGCTAAAAATAGAAATGGAGTGTTTAGCTCTCAAATAGAATAAGGGAAAAAGGAACAATAAAAATGCTTCATTACCCCAAAGAAATGAGAACGTATATCCACACAAAATTTGTAAACAAACATTCATAGCAGCATTATTTGTAAGGGCAAAAGTGGAAATAACTCAAATGTTCATCCTCTGGTGAGTAGATAAATAAAAGTGGTATATCCATACAGGGGAATACTATTTGGCAGTAAAAAGGAATGAATGAATGATGAATTTTGAAAGCATGCTAAGTGAAAAAAGCCAGACAGAATGACCAAATATTATGTAATTCCATTTATAGCAATTATCCAAGATATTACAACATATCCAAATTTAATCAAATCTTTACCCTCTTCTTGCACAATACGCTTTTCTTAGACCTTAGAATAATTAAATTCCATTTATGTTCCTTCTGTTTTTTTTTTTTATTGTTGTCATATATTTGTCTGCAAGGTAATATTGTTGGTTTAAACAATGTTTTAGATTCACCCACATGTTTACCACTTTCTTTGCTTTGTATTCCTTCTCCCATTTCAGATTTTACTTTTCTTACTTGGGCCTGAGGTAAATCCTTTAGACTTTCTTTGAGAGCATCTTTCAGTCACAAACTTTTTTTTTTTTTTTTTGCTTTTGACTGAAAATATCTTTATTTCACCCATATTCTTGAAAGGTATTTTACTGGGTAGATTTCAATGCTGGTATTTATTCCTCAGTCTACTGTTGCATATGAGAAGCTGTCAGTATAAATCTTGTTCCTTTTAAGGTCTTTTCTCTCTGGCTACTCTGGAATTTTTGTCTTTGTCCTTGGTTTCTTTGGTTTTACGTAATGTGTCTTTATGTGTATTGCTTTTTATTTGTTCTGCTTTGGATTCGCTGGGTTTAATGATCTGTTGGACTTGATGATTCATGTCTTTCTTGAGTTCTGGAAAGTCCTCAGTCGCTATTTTTTAAATATCCCCTTTCCTCTCCTTTTTGTTAGACCTTTTTGCTGTACCTTGTAGAGTCCTTCACATCTTATATTTCCAATCTGAATGTCTATGCTACATTCTGGTTAATTTCTCCAACTATCATCCTGTTCACTCACTGTCTTTCTTTGGCTTTATCTAATCTTTTAAAGTCATGCAGTGAGTTTTCTATTTGAATTACTGTATTTTTTTCATTTCTACAAATTCTTCTAAGTTCTTTTTCAAATCTGCTCTGTTATGCTTATTTTTTTGTAATTGTATACTTCCTGAAGATATTTTCCATCTTGTCATTTATTTCTTTTGATATAGTAATTGTAAACGTTTCTGTCTGATTATTCAGACAAAATCTTTGCAGGTCTGTTTTTTCTGTCAATTACGTCTTCTGATTCTTAGCAGTGGCTTCTTTCCTTATCTGCTTGGTTTTTTTGTGTGTGAGCTAGTGATTTTCCTTGAAAAATTATTTGAGGGAAGTCTCTGCAGTCTGGGATAAAAGTGTAGTTCTCCAGAGAGCATTTGCATTTTCAACAAGACACCTAAGGGATGTTTATCTGTTTAAATATATTTGTTTAATTTTCAGACCATCCAAGTGATGTGATTCTGGGTTGCCCACTGGTCTTAGTGCCAGCTTGTGGTCACAGCTTCTGAGAGACAGTCCCTCCTAATGCCCAGCCCTGCTCAATACCAAGGAAAACCCCCTTGTGGTCTCATGGGTGTTGAGGAGGTGGGTGGGTTTACCCTTATTCTGAAAGTATTTTGGTGGTTGAACTGTATGGTGAAAAGTCTCCTTTTAAATTACCTTGGATCGGACTCTGGGCATTGATTCCTCTCCCTTGCACCAATTAAGTCCATGAACACTGAAATTTCCCTGTTTGGAAAGTACCTTTAACATAAAAGGAGTTTCTGGCCCCCACTTATCTTCTCATTTCCTCAAGATTTGGCCCAATAATTCTTTACTATCTTATGCATCAAAGCCTCAAGATGTTCTTTTGCACTTTAGTCAGCATTTTTTGTTTTACTTAATCAAAATGGTCCCGATAACTTATTGCATCATATTACAGGAGCTAGAACTCCATTTGTTTATTTTTAAACTGGTTTTGGATGTGTCTCTTTTAAAAATAGTGAGAGTCTCTGTCTTTCAATGGGAAAATGCAATGTAATCACTTTTATTGTGATTACCTACATTTGGCTGGGATTTCCATTAATAGAAGTTTTCTATTTCTTAATGCTTTCAACTATGCTTTTCTGTTGTTTCCATATTTTCCTCCTATTTGATAGATTGATTAACTTTTCATTGTACCACAATTTTTCCTCTAGTGGTTTGAAAGTTGTAAGACACTTTTCAGTACTTCTAGCTGTTACTGTTAAATTTTTAATGTGTATACTTCATTATGTATGTTTATATACATATATTATCTCCGTAATATGTATTTTAGTCCTTCAGAAATATTTTCCCCAAAACACACATATGCACATGCACACACACACAGACACACACACACACATTTTCAATACTCCTTTTTTAATCCCTACCCTTGCCCCCATTGCTTCCACTGATAACATTTTGAAACTTTAGTGCCAAAATGCTTTTAAAATAAATTTTTTACCAAGTCCCCAGAGGACATTTCTGTATTGTTTTACTTTCAGTGCTACAAAGCAGTATTTCCTTCTTAATTTGGGGATAAGGGTCTGATAAGGCAGAACAGAGGTAGTTCTCAACTATGGGCATCTTACTCCCTAACTTCTTTCCCTTTTTAAAACTAAACATACTTTACCTTGTGCTATAAATGTAATATAAGCTCAACACTTCACAATTAAAAAATTAGAAAATATAAGTAAAAAAATTTAATACCTAAAGTCTGACCACATGGAGACACTTTAATTCATTGATATCATCTTTTTCCTATGAAATCTCTTAAATTCATAACTCTGAATATACTAGATATACCTCTACATTCCCTGTTTTTATTTAAAAATTACAATGTATTATTCTATTCCACACTTCATAGTTATTTTTTATTGGCTGAAAATATTCTTTCCAGTGAATCAAACATAATTAACCATTTCCCTATCATTGTTTTTTTAGATTGCCTTTATTTACTCTTTCTAATATCATAAACAACAACCATGCCATTAATATCTTCATGTTGTACAGGAAACAAAACTTCAGTTCTACCCTGTTTGGGTGTCCAGCTGGGCATGACAGTTAAAAGGACAGAAGACAGATTAATAGGAGGAAAGGTAAAGGATTTTCACACAAACAAGGGAGCTCCATAGGACAACGAAGACCCACAGGAGTGGTAAAATCTTAGTGCTTATTTATATACTAGAGCAGATGAAGAGAGGCAATTGTGGGAACGTAACTAAAATATATAAGGAGACCAAAGGAAGACGTTATTTTAATAAGGTCTGTTTGTACATTCTTCTCTCTCCCTTGACTTCCCCCCATCTCTGGGAATTAGAATGCTTCTTTCCTCCAGGTATAGAAAGGGCAGTTTTCACAACAGAACTTCATCTCCTGCTTTCAGTAAAAAAAGGGAGGCCAGGATGCCCTTCCTGCTCCTGGTGTTCTTCAACTGCCTGTAACGCAAAATAATCCTAATGCCACAGTAGCATATTTTAGGATGGCATATTCTGCCACCCTTCGGTGCCTATGTAATTTTATTTCTTAGGATAGATTCCTAAGTGTCAAAGGAAAAGTTATTTTTTAAAGACTTTGATACAAAAAAAAGCAATATTTAAATTCAAAGAACGTGCTATTTAACAACTTCATTATTTGAGAAGTCCATTATTTGACGTTGTGCCTTTTGCTTCCTTCTTATAATTAGAGGATGAAGGCACTTTCACTCCTCCCCATTGGGAAGCAGGAGGGCTCAAAATTAGGTTTTACTGGTTTCCTAGATAGCCCTGAGAACACATTTCCATTTCCTTTGATAACTGGGATTTCTCTCACATGAATAATTAGTGTGTATGTGACCAATAAAACCACCTCATATTCGGTCATTACTTTCTACCTCTCTTCTCCCCAAATGCTGAAAAGGAATTAAAACGCTTGCAATTTGTCTTGGACTGTGATGAAAGTCCTAATAAACAGTGCAGTAGGTATTGGGCTTTGGGGATTTAGGAACGGAGTCATTATTAAACCAAGGCCATCCACTAATCTGCAGGACTGCCCAGCGCACCACCTCACTTTTTCAGCTTCGGTCAGGCGCCAGAGGGCCTGGGAGGGTAGAGGGCGGGACTCCACGCATCCTAGCAACGACCTGCTGTCCTCTGATTGGTTGGACCCTTCGTGGCCGCCATTTCAAACCTCGGAAAATGCGGCGGCGGCGCGCTCCTGACCGGAACTGCTGCGGGGGTAGAAGCAGCCGCGCGCGTTCCCCGTCCCTGTGGGTCTCCTGACACGCGGCCGCTGCCTCCCACCACCCATCTCCGCGCCATGGGGCCAGAGCCGGCGACCCAGAAACAGCCCCCGCCGCGGAGGCGAAGCCGCCGGGCCTCCGGTCTTAGCGCTGGCGGCGCCGCGGGGTCTTCGGCCGACACCCCCGACCCCAGGCCGGAAGGCAGGTGAGAGCAGGGGCGGCAGCGACCGGGAACCCGGGCGTCCGGTCCGAAGCTCCGGGTGCGGGGAAGCGGGGACGGGAGGGGCGGGCTGCTCACTCCCTGTCTCCTCCCGCTCCTCCTCGACTCCAGCCCTTCCCCCGCCGGGGGCTCCTGTTCCCTGGGCTGGGCGGGGACGGTGGAAGGGGTCAGCCTTGTCCACCCCGCGCCTCTGTGCTGGGATGTGGGTGGTCCTTGCATGCAAAACCGGGGACCGAAACTGTCAGAAATGGGAGAACCAGAAAAGGCTAGTGAAGAGAGGAGGAAAACGTCAAAAATAATGAAGAGAGGCAGTGTTAAATTGTACACTAATTCAGTAATACTGTTCACCTCTTGCCTAACGTCAGATATTACAGATACTGGGAGTTCTGGTGAGCAGAACAGGTAAAGTTCCTGCTCTGATGAAGCTTAAATTCTGGTTGGGGAGAAAGACAGTAATCAAATACCTGCTGTGAAAAAAGTTAAGGCATTGTAAGGGGGATAGAGATAAGGAGAGGATGGTGTTGCTATTTTAAAAGCCTCTTTGATGATGATGGCATTGGAGCAGAGATCCAAAGAAATTAAAACTAATCCACGGGACTGGAGAGAGGCCCAGCAAGTGCAAAGGCTTTGCGGTAGAATCATCTTTGGTGCATTTAAGGAACTGCACAGAGGCCATGGTGGTTGGAGTGGAATGAAACAGAGAGGATGGTAGATGAGGTCATAGAGATGGCTGGACTGAGACCATCCAGAGGACTTTAAATTTGAATTAGTGAGCTGGAAAGCAAAAGGAAACGATGTGATCCATATTTTAAAAGGGTCACTCTGACTCCTATGGGGCAAGGATAGAACAGGGACACCAATTATGTTATTTTAGTTGAGACATCATATGAGATGTGGAAAATACTCATTTTGGGGATATATTTTGAAAGTAGAGCTAACAAGATTTGTAGATGGATTAAATGTACTATTAAGAGATAAGGAGAAAAGAAGGTTGAGTCTGAGGGTTTTGGCCTGAGCACTCTAGAAGAGTCAGTTTCCATGGTGTCAGAAATGAAAGACTAGAGAAAAGGTTTGCTTTGGGATATGTTATAAGACTTCTGTTAAGAGCTAATCACAATAGTTGTTTTTCTTTTCTCTTTTTTTAACCATTTATTGAAGTATAACACTCAAATGAAAGAGTGTATGGATCATAACTGTTTAGCTCAGTGAAATTTCATAAAGTGAATGCACCACATATAAATTTGGGAGTTATCAGCAAATACATTTGAAATCATGGTACTGGGAAGTCATCTAGCTAGTGAATATCAATAAAGAGTTTGAGGAATAAACCCAGAGGCACTCCCAACATTTAAAAGGTCAGGGTAATGAGAGTGTTCTGGAGAATCAAGTGAGAACAGTATCCAGGAGGCTAAATGAGGAAAAGATTTCAAGAAAAAGGACATGATAACTGTGTCAAATGTTACTTATAAGGAAGGATTGGAAAGTTTAAATTTGATAAGGAATGAAGAGATCATTAAATCTGGTAATGGGAGGAGCATATTCATCTTAACTAATTCCCATAGAGTATTAAAAATATTGTATTTACACTGTTTGCAGTGAGTTGACAAGGGAATAAGGTATGATTTATCTGGGAAATACATGAATGCCATACACTAGTAACATGGAGATGGAAAATACTGTCCTTAACTCTGTAAGAACTTGTCATCTTACAGGGAAGAAAGCTAAGTTAATAATTATAATGATGTGTGATAAAAGTTGCTATATAAGTATACACAGGATGCCATAAACACAAATAAAAAGGATACTTAATCCTGATGGAGAACAGGAAATTATTCCCTTTATGTTGCCAGGCAGCTGTGTCTGGGGACGCCTTTCCCTGTGCACTAGGTGAAACCTCACCCAGACTAGGGAAGTCTCCTGAGGATGAGTGTAGGTAAGGAAGGAGTTCATAAAGCAAGAGGATTAGTGGATGTTAGCAGCTGTGCAGACAGTAGAGCACAGGAAAGAGCAGAGGGATAAAAGGGAAGTTCACTGAACTGCTAAAAACTCCCTTGGCAATTCCTAAAGCCAGGGTCACCTGGCATCTAGTGTCCACTTGATCTGCACAGTGTGGGAACTAAGTAAGCCCCTACGACTCCAGAATTTGAGGGAGCCACAGAGCACTGGATGGAGTGAGATTTTGTTGTGAGAACTTCCCAAATCAAAGAACTATTCTTCAGGCAGCCTACAAAGAGCATGATCATGCAGCCACAGTTCTGTGAGAGTCACCCAGGTGACAGAAATTTGCGAGCCGAAATCAGAGATTTCAGTAGCCCTTTCCTACTTATTTGCAGCACAATAGAGAGAAGACTTGGGGTTAAGACTAGAAAATTGAATGAAAAAGCAAAGTGACAAATACATTTACCTCCAGAGGAGGTCAGCAAGTTCTTGTCTTTAAAATGAAAAGAGTTCAGAGAAGGGCAACAGGCTTCTGCAGCAAGAAAGTTTGTTAAGACAGTGCACACTCAGGCGGCTGTGCAGGTGATCTCAGAAAGTAGGTGCACTTAAGTTTTAGGGTTTGGGTCTTTAAGGATTTCAAGAATAGGGCCAGGGGAGCATAGGCTGATGTGTGGTGTCATGATGTTTGTCTCCAATGAGAGACATTACATCACCGTCCATCATCAGCCCTCTGAATATTCTGTAAGATAAACTTAACACAGAAATTTATTAATTCTGTTCTTCTCCAAGATAATGGTGACCCTCAAGCAGTGAAAACACATCACTGAGAACTGCTTACCTTGCGTTAGGATAGGGTCTTTTGTTGGCGAATCATGATAAAATATGTTAGGAATCTTACCTCCTAACTCCCTGGTTTTTAGAATAGAATCTTAGCCTTAAGATGGAGTCCCTCCTGTTCTTACTACAGTAACCATTATATGTTGGCATTTCTCATCATAGGCAGGAAAAATTAATCATGTTACATGTCCCATGTTCCTGTTCTACCTCACTTTTGTAATCCCAGTTTAGAGAATAGGTCTAAATGGGTGATTTCATGTAGAGGAGGAGAACCATGTTAAAAGGCCCTAAAGCAAATGAGAGTTATGAACTCTAGGTATGCTAATAATTCACTGTAACTAGATGCTAGTAGTGTAGGGGAGAGGACTGAAATAGGGATGGAGAGGAGGTAGGTAGTGATGAAGTACTGTGCTGAAGAGGTAAGATCCACATCATGGAGGGGTTTGGGTTTTATTTTCAGGTGATGGAGAAATACTGAAAGACAAGCCAATGACACGATCATTTTTGCGTTCTTAAAGTCGCTCTGTTTTCCATAAGAAAAATAGGTAACATTTTGGCATCCTAGCACTATTTACATTTTATGAAAAAAAAAAAACTCCTGAAAAAAGTGCTCATACATGTAAACTTCCAAATTTGTGAACCCTTGCAGCCCACCTGTGCATACCAAATTAAAAATCTCAAGTGTAGTTGATAAGTTTGTGGCAAGTCAATCTGCAGTAGCCTAGATGAAAAATGATGCGTGTTTAATCTGACAGCTCATAGTGACATTGGAGAACAAGAAAGTTTGTGGATTACACTTTCAAGAGGTTTCACTGCAACAGGAAAGCAAGAAAGAACAATACAGGGAGATCACACAGGTTTGTGGGCAGACTTTTAATAAGGGACAAAGTTGATATGCTGGGAGAAATAAGTAAGTAGAGGAGAGGTTGAAGAGATAGGAAAGGCCAAGTGATTAAACAAGCAACCGAGAAGGCAGAGAAGGACCAAGATTCTCTCCAAATTAAGGGTAGAGAATTTAACCTGGGTAAGAGCTATGGATGGTATAGGTTTAGGTAAGTTTGGGGAGTTGGGTAAGTTGTGAGCAGTAATTGGAGGGTTTTCCCACTAGGTTTCTACTTTTTGTGTGAGGTTGGAAATTATGTCTGTCGGAAAAAGGTTGTTGACATAAGCAGCATGAGAGTAATGACTTGAATTACCAAGTCTTCTGTCTTTTTATCTTGGTCAGTGTGCCTGAGGATTTATCAATCATGTTGATCTTTACAAAGAACCAGCTTTGGGCTTTATTTATTTATTTTTCCTACTGGTTTTTCTATTCTCTATTTCATTTATTTCTGTTTTAACCTTTGTACTATCTGTTCTGCTTGGTTGAGGTTTAGCTTGCCCCCTTTTCCCCAGTGTCCTAAGGTGGAAGGTTATTTACTTATTTGAAATTTTTTTCTTTCATAATGTAGACATTTATAGCTATTAATTTCCCCATAAGCACTGCTTTAGCTGCATTCTAGAAATGTTGATATTTTATATCTTCACTATCATTCATCTTAAATTATTTTCTATTTCCCTTTTATTTCTTTTTTGACCCATTGATTATTTAGGTGTGTTTTTTAATGTCCACATATTTGTGAGTTTCCCAGTTTTTTTCCTCGTGTTGATTTACAATTTCATTCCATTGCAGTTGGAGAAAATAGTTTGTATTATTTATGTCCCTTTAAATATATTAAGGCTAATGCTCTAGAATGTGGTCTATGAAGGAGAATGTTCCATGCATTTGAAAAGAGCATATATTCTGTTGGATGTCATACTCTATAGATGTCTATTAGATCTAGTTGGTTTGTAAGATTGTTAAAGTCTTGTATTTCCTTGTTGATCTTCTGTCTAGTTATTCTACCATTATTGACAGCAGATATTGAAGCTATTACTGTTGAAATGTCTATTTTTACCTTCCTTTATGTCAGTTTTTGCCTCATCTATTTTATTATTAGGTACATACATATTTGTAATGATTAAACTTTACTGATGAATCAATCCTTTTATCATTATCAGATGTCCCCCTTTATCTTTGATAAGTTATTTTGTTGTTGTTTTAAACTCTGTTTTGTCTGATGTTAATGTAGCCAGTCTAGCTTCTTGTGGTTTGCTGTTTATGTGATATCTTTCTCTGCCCTTTTTTCAAGCTGTTCATATCTCTGAAACTAATGTCTCTATAGACAATATATAGTTAGATCATCTTTCTCCCTCCCCTCCCTTCCCCTCCCTTCTCCTTCCCTCCTCTCCCCTCCCCTCCCCTCCTCTCCCCTCTCCTCCTCTCCTCTCCTGTCCTGTCCTGTCTTTCTTTCTGTCTTTTTTTTGGGTTGCTTACCCTATTTACATTTTATGTTATTATTGATGTAGTTTGATTCATGCTTGCTATTTTACTTTTATGTCTTTTCTTTCTCTATTTCTCCTTTATTGCTTTTTTTTTTGCCTTAAGTGAATGTTTTCTATTTATAACAATTTATTTTGTTTGCTGACCTTTTCATTTAAATTGGTTTTATTGGTGCTCTTTTTTGTGTGGATTCAGATTACATCTGGGCTGACTTGCTTTTCGCGTAAATACTGCCTTTCATACTTCTCTTAAGACAGGCTTATTAGCAACAGATTTTCGAAATTTTTGTTTATCTAGAAATGTATTTATTACACCTTCATATTTGAAAGATAGTTTTCCTGCATATAGGGTTATTTGTTGATAGTTTTTCTTTGAACACTTTGGGTTATCCCACTGCTTTCTGGTTGCCATTGTTTCTTGATGAGTCAGCTATTGATCTTCTTGGAATTCCATTTTAAGCAGCGAGCATGAAAGGTTTTTCTCCTGTTATTGACCGTTTTTACTGTTTAAGTCTGTGCATGTCTCTTTTTTATGGTACTTGGAGTTCGTTGAGGTTTCTGTATGTGTAGGTTATTGTTTTTCTATAAATTTGAGAAGTTTCCAGCCATTATTTCTTCACATTTTTTCTGTTCCTCTCTCTCCTCTTCTTCTAGTACTTGTGTTACATTCATGTTGCAGGGAAGTCTGGTAAATAAAACTCATTTTTATTATGTACTTAAAACCAAGCAATTTCTCTTAAGGTAATTATGCCAGCATATATGGGTGTAGGTACATGAAAGTAATCATATTTTTTATTAAGGTATAATTGATATATACTCTTATGAAGGTTTCACATGAAAACATTGTGCTTACTACATTCACCCATATTAACAAGTCCCCCCCCACACCCCATTGCAGTCACTGTCATCAGCCTAGTAAGATGCCACAGAGTCACTACTTGTCTTCTCTGTGCCGCACTGATTTCCCCATGACCCCCCACACACCATGTATGCCAATGATAATACTCCTCAATCCTCTTTCCCCTCCCTCCCCACCCAACCTCCCCTTTGGTAACCACTGTTCCCTTTTTGGAGTCTCTGAGTCTGCTGCTGTTTTGTTCCTTCAGTTTTGCTTCATTGTTAGACTCCACAAATGAGGGAAATCATTTGGTACTTGTGTTTCTCTGCCTGGCTTATTTCACTGAGCATAATACCCTCTAGCTCCATCGATGTTGTTGCAGATGGTAGGATTTGTTTCTTTCTTATGGCTGAATAGTAGTCCATTGTGTATATGTACCACTTCTTTATCCATTCATCTACTGATGGACACTTAGTTTACTTCCATGTCTTGGGTATTGCAAATAGTGCTTCAGTAAACATAGAGGTGCATATGTCTTTTTGAATCTGAGATCTTCTTTCCTTTGGGTAAATTCCTAGGGGTGGAATTCCTAGGTCCAATGGTGTATCTATTTTTAGTTTCTTGAGGAACCGCCATATTGCTTTCTGCAATGGTTAAACTAATTTACATTCCTACCAATTGTGTAGGACGGTTCCCCTTTCTCCGCATCCCCACCGGCATTTATTGTTCCTTGTCTTTTTGATGTTGGCCATCCCAGCTGAAGTGAGGTGATATCTCATTGTGGTTTTAATTTGAATTTCCATGATGATCAGTGATGTGGAGCATCTTTTCATGTGCCTGTTGGCCATCTGAATTTCTTCTTTGGAGAAGTGTCTTTTCAGATCCTCTGCCCATTTTTTAATCAGGTTGTTTGTTTTTTGGGTGTTAAAGCATGTGAGCTCTTTACATATTTTGGATGTCAACCCCTTATCGGATATGTCATTTATGAATATATTCTCCCTTACTGTAGGATGCCTTTTTGTTCTGCTGATGGTGTCTTTTGCTGTACAGAAGCTTTTTAGTTTGATGTACTCTCATTTGTTCATTTTTGCTTCTGTTTCCTTTGCCCAAAGAGATGTGTTCAGGAAAAAGGTGCTCATGTTTATATGCAAGAGATTTTTGCCTTATGTTTTCTTCTAAGAGTTTTATGGTTTCAAGACTTACATTCATGTCTTTGATCCATTTTGAGTTTACTTTTGTGTATGGAGTTAGACAGTAATCCAGTTTCATTCCCTTACATGCAGCTGTCCAGTTTTGCCAACAGCAGTTGTTGAAGAGGCTGTCATTTCCCCATTGTATATTCATGCCTCCTCTATCATATATTAATCGACCATATATGCTTGGGTTTATATGTGTGCTCTTTAATTCTGTTCCATTGATCTATGGATCTGTTGTAGTGCCAATACCGAATTGTCTGGATTACCGTGGCTTTGTCGTGGAGCTTGAAGTTTGGGAGCATAATCCCCCCCAAATTTATTCTTTCTTCTCAGGATTGTTTTGGCTATTATGGGTCTTTTGTGGTTACATGTGAATTTTGGAACAGTTTATTCTAGTTCATTGAAGGATGCTGTCAGTATTTTGATCGGGATTGCATTGAATCTGTAGATTGCTTTAGGCTGGATGGCCATTTTGACAATATTAATTCTTCCTATCCAGGAGCATGGGATGCATTTCCATTTATTAATGTCTTCTTTAATTTCTCTCATGAGTGGCTTGTAGTTTTCATGGTATAGATCTTTCACCTCTTTGGTTAGGTGTATTCCTTGGTTAGGTGTTTTATTCTTTTTGATGCAATTGTGAATGGAATTGCTTTCCTGATTTTTCTTTCTGCTAGTTCATTGTCAGTATATAGGAATGCCACCAATTTCTGCGTATTAATTTTGTATCCTGCAACTTTGCTGAGTTCAGTTATTCCAGTGGTTTGTTGGTGCATTCTTTAGTGTTTTTTATGTTCAATACCATGCCGTCTGCAAACAGTGACAGTTTAACTTCTTCCCTACCAACCTGGATGGCTTTTATTTCTTTGTATTGTCTGATTGCTGTGGCTAGGACATCCAGAACTATGTTGAATAAAAGTATGTAGAGTGTCTTGTTCCCGATCTTAGAGGAAAAGTTTTCAGCTTCTTGCTGTTAAGTATGATATTGGATGTGGGTTTGTCAGATATGGCCTTTATTATGTTGAGGTACTTGCCCTCTATACTCAGTTCGTTGAGAGTTTTTTATTGTGACTGAATATTGATTTGTTCGAATGCTTTTTCAGCATCTATGGAGACGATCATGTGATTTTTGCCCTTCTGTTTGTTGATTTGGTCTGATGTTGATGGGATTTTCTCATATTTACCATCCTTGCATCCCCGAAATACATACCACTTGATCATGATGGATGATCTTTTTGATGTATTTTTAAATTGAGTTTCTAATATTTTGTTGAGGATATTTGCATCTTTGTTCATCAGGGACATTGGTCTGTAATTTTCTTTTTTTATGGTGTCTTTGCCTGGTTTTGGCATTAGAGTGTTGCTGGCCTCATAGAATGAGTTAGGAAGTATTCCCTACCTTCTACTTTTTGGAAAACGGTAAGGAAGATGTGTGTTAGATCTTCTCTAAATGATAAAATTCAATGGTGAAGCCATCTGGACCAGGGCTTTTGTTTTTAGGTGGTTTGTTGATTACCAGCTGAATTTCACTGCTGGTAATTGGTCTCTTCAGATTTTCTGTTTCTTCCTGGGTCAGTCTTGGAAGGTTGTATTTTTCTAGAAAGTTGTCCATTTCTTCTAGGTCATCCAATCTGTTAGCATATAATTTTTCATAGTATGCTCTAATAATTCTTTATATTTCTGTGGTGTCTGTAGTGATTTTTCCTTTCTCATTTCTGATTCTGTTTATGTATATAGACTTTCTTTATTTTCTTGATAAGTCTGTCTAGGGGTTTATCTATTTTGTTTATTTTCTCAAAGAACCAGCTCCTGGTTTCATTAATTCTTTCTCTTGTTTTATTCTTCTCAATTTTATGTATTTCTGCTCTAATCTTTATTATGTCCCTCCTTCTACTCACTTAGGGCCTCATATGTTCTTCTTTTCCTAGTTTCATTAATTGTGAGTTTCGACTGATCATATGGGATTCTTCTTCTTTCCTGAAAGCCCTGTATTGCAATATACTTCCCTCTTCGCATGGCCTTTGGTGCAACCCATAGATTTTGCAGTGTTGAGTTAGTTATTTGTCTTCATATATTGCTTGACCTCTGTTTTTATTTTGTCATTGATCCATTAACTATTTAGGAGCCTGTTGTTAAGCCTCTGTGTTTGTGGGCTTTTTTGTTTTCTTTGTATAATTTATTTCTAGTTTTATATCTTGTTAACGTGGTTGGTACGATTTCAGTCTTTCTGAATTCACTGAGGCTCTTTTTGTGGCCTAATGTATGATCTATTCTTGAAAATGTTCCCTATGCACTCGAGAAGAAGGTGTATCTGCTGCATTTGGGTGGAGTGTTCTGTAGATGTCTGTTAGGTCCATCTGCTCTAATGTTGCTCAGTGCCTCTGTCTCCTTACATATTTTCTGTCTGGTTGATTTGTCCATTGGGAGGAGTAGTGCGTTGAAGTCTCCTAAAATGAATGAATTGCATTCTGTTTCCCCCTTTAATTCTTTGAGTATTTGTTTCACATATGTCGGTGCTCCTGTGTTGGGTGCATAGGTATTTATAATGATTATATCCTCTTGTTGGACTGACCCCTTTATCATTATGTAATGTCCTTCTTATTTTCTTTGTTTTGAAGTCTGTTTTGTCTGATACAAGTACTGGAACCACTGCTTTTTTTCTCCCTATTATTTGGATGAAATATCTTTTTCCATCCCTTTAGTTTTAGTCTGTGTATGTCTTTGGGTTTGAAGTGAGTCTCTTGTAGGCAGCATATAGATAGGTCTTGCTTTTTATCCATTCTGTAACTTTGTGTCATTTGATTGGTACATTCATCCCATTTACATTTAGAGTGCTTATCGATAGATACTTGTATTGCCATTGCAGGCTTTGGATTCGTGGTTACCAAAGGTTCAAGGGCAGCTTCTATACTATCTAACATTCTAACGTAACTCGCTTATTACGCTATTTCAAACACTGTCTAAAGGGGTTTTCTTTCCTCCCTTCTTTTTCTTCTTCTGCCACTCTTTATATATTAGGTGTCATATTCTGTACTCTTTGTATATCCCTTGAGTGACTTTGGGAGAAGTTGATTTAATTTTGCATTTGCCTAGGTATTTATTGGTCTAGTTCCTTTACTGTGGTTTTATTTTCTCTGGTGACAGCTATTTAGCCCTGGGAGCACTTCCATCTAGAGCAGTCCCTTTGAAATATACTGTAGAAATGGTTTGTGGGAGGTAAATTTCCTTAACTGTTGCTTATCTGGAAATTGTTTAATCCCTACTTCAAATTTCAATGATAGTCTTGCTGGATAAAGTATTCTTGGTTCCAGGCCCTTCTGTTTCGTTGCATTAAATATATCATGCCACTCCCTTCTGGCCTATAAGGTTTCTGTTGAGAAGTCTGATGATAGCCTAATGGGTTTTCCTTTGTATGTGATCATTTCTCTCTCTCTGGCTGCTTTTAATATTCAGTCCTTGTCTTTGATCTTTGCCATTTTAATTATTATATGTCTTCGTGTTGTCTCCCTTGGATCCTTTGTGTCACAAGATCTGTGCACTTCCATTTCCTGAGAGACTATTTTGTTCCCCAGATTGGCGAAGTTTTTGTCAATTATTTCCTCTAAGAGACTTACTTCCCCTTTTTTTCTCTTCTTCTGGAACCTCTATAATATGAATATTGTTTCATTTGTATTTTCATTCTTAGAGATCCTTTTTTTTCTGTGCCTCAGCTTCTTTGTATTCCTGTTCTCTAATTTCTATTTCATTTACCATCTCCTTCACCTCATCTAATCTGCTTTTAAATCCCTCCATTGTGTGTTTCATTTCAGATACTGCATTTTCAAAGTTTCTATCTCTTTCTTGAAATCCTCCCTGAGAACTTGATTATTTTTCTCCAGTTCCATTAGCATGTTTATGATTTTTATTTTGAAATCTTTATCAAGAATATTGGTGATTTCAGTTGCACTTAGCTCTCTTTCTATTGTTTGAGGGATTTTGGTTTCTACAAGATTCTTTTGCCATTTCATATTTCTAGTGATTCCTGTGGAATAATAACTTAGTGTAGGTCGTGGTGCCCTCTTTTTCCTGGAAGCTCTACTCTCTGGACCTGTCCAGCATCTGGAGCAATGGCAGGTGCACAGGTGAGCGTTGCTGGTGCCTACTGGGAAGTAAGAGCTCTTTTCTGCTCACCAGCTGCAGTGCCTGCCTTCATTCCCAGGGCCAGTTGGCTGAGCACGCATGATTGAGCCTCTGCGTTATGCCCTTGTAGCTCCTGTAGGCAGGACCGCCCTCTGGCTGGCCTGGCACTCTGGTGGGGGCAGCAGTTTTGCAAACTGTTACCAGCCGGGAGGAAGGAGCATCAGGCTACATATCACGTTAGGGGGACTCAGCGCTTTGCCTACCAAGGGGTAGAGCACCTGAAGCTCCTGAGAGTTCCCAGTCTGCTGGGCTGAGTGTACCAGGACAATTTAGTCCACCTGTCCTTTCTCCTGAGCAGTAAGCTCTGGGTAATCCTTGCCCCTTTAGCAGTCCACTAACTACTGGGGTGTCTTTCAAAGTGCCCACCTTTCTTTTGTCCCAGAGAATCTAGTTGTGGGTACCTGTTCTTCACAAGGGGCTGGAATCTCAGTCTCTCCATGTATTTTGCCTGTCTTTGCTTTCCAACCCCACTAATCTTCAGAACACTATGTAATGTGGGTTCGTGTTCCCAGAGCAGCTCTCCAGGGGTGGTTGTTTAGCAGTCCTGGGCTTCTACTCCCTGCCCACTCTGTTTCTCATCCTCCTTCCGGTGAGTTTGCAAATGAGGAGGGCTTGGGTACCACTGAACTGCAGCTTTCCTACCTACTCTTTACTGTAAGGTCTTCTCTTTTCCCCAGTTGTAGGCTGTCTGTTGCAGTCTTCTTTCTAGTCGCTCTTTCAGGATTATTTATATTTGCTGTATTTTCATGTTATTTGTGGTTTTGGAAGGAGGTTTCTGCCTCACTTCTTACGTTGCCATCTGCCATGGTAGATTTTTAGTTCAAAAAAGCCTGGGATCTTTAATAGTCTTTTCAGACAATTGTGGATATTTCTCTTTGGTAATATGCTAGGACTGACAAGTGGTAGTTTCTTAATAGTTGGCAGCAGTTTGGAATCTGAAACTGTATTAATGAAGTTTTCTTTTTCTGTTACAGTAAAATCCATTGGTCTTTTAAATTTTAAATGAGTCTTTTTTACCAATGCATATTTTTGTGACATTATGTATTGATCATTTGGAAAATATTGGTGCACTGCATTATGCAGGTCTTCGAAAGGTAAATACATACTGTTCATTGCCAGCAAAATATCACAATTATTAATATCACCACCAAACTCATGTGAAAACTTTTTAGTGTTGAGAAGATATCATTCTTACAGAGATGGGTACAATTTTCAAAAATTCTGATTTTCATTTGAAAGCTCAAATCAGTGGCAGCAATGCTCCATTGTACCATTATAGAGTTAAATGTCTGCAAAATACAAGTTCAAATAATGATGATAGTTTATCTGTTGGCCACACTCTCATGTAAAAATATTGTACTATGGAAATGAACAGCTAATATAGCTCACAATTCAATCACACAACTGCTTTTCCTCAAGACAAGCTGATTACACTGTTACCTTATTCAGAAAGGATTTCCCCCTTCCTGGCAATTTGTATCTTTAAATTGATACATATGATCCATTTACATTTAATGTTTAATTCTTGTTCCTTTGAAGTTAATGTGGTCTGTCTTTGGCTGGTTTTAAGAATAGGGAAGAGAAGTTATGACCAAGTGTACAAATAGAGGTTTTGGCTTTAGGTAATACATTATTAAAGAGAAAAGAAAAAGTTTATGGTATGTTGGCAGATTGAACAGTACAAGCATGTGGCATATAATACAGTAAGATTCATAAGTGCAAATGAGGTGGGGATGAGGAAGGAGTATTGAAAGAGTAAAGAGAGAAAGATTTGAGTTATTTCAGAGGGTAGGAGAGGAAATGACAAGGGAAATATAATAGCTTTCTGGGCAGAACTCAAGACCCATCTGAAATTTGTAGTCAGGAGTTTAAAGTGAAACTTGTCAGCTTTTGTTGGGGGTGTATATACGTACATGTGCATGCATGACTACTTTTTAGAGAGCCGGCCCTTTAATCAACCTGGCCCAAGTGGTTGGAGCTCATTGTTAAGTACACCCATTGCTAATTGTCAGTCCTCTGATCCTAGCAGGAAATTGGCTAGACTAGAGAAGGAGCTAGGGAATAGAAATGGCTAAGATGTGCAGAACCTAAAAGAAATAACTTAGTTTTAAATCTGCACCAAGTTAAGTAAAGAGTTGTGAAGCTGATTCGCCTCTGCTAAATGTTCATACTTGGAACTACTTCATGCTGAGGTAAAGAAAAAAATTTTTGGACATAATGTGTATGTGCTGACTGCTATAGAATTATAGCAAGGGAAAGATAATTAGGTGGAGAAAAGAGCAGAAACAACCAGAATCCAATGAGGTGTAAGTTTTCTATGTTAGGCTTTTTATGTCAGGCTTCTGAACTGCATTCCCCTCTTAACTTCCTCCTCTGTCTGTTCTGGGTAGTAGGAAAGAGTTGTGTCCACTGACAGCCCTGAGCCGCACCACGTGGTTCAGAGCTCAGAAGAAGGCCTGTTTTTCTGGCCTAGTTTTCCTGACAGTTTGTTCTGGCTCCAGGTTTGAGTCAACTCTTTTCTCTGGGAATGTACATTCTTTTAGAGTGAGACCCACAGCCAAATAAAACATCAGTGTTTAAATAGTTTAGGCTTTACCATCATTTCCTGGGTTCAAACTCTGGCTTTCAAGGACTTAATCTCTTTACATCTCACTTCATAGTATCTGTCTCATAAGGTTGTGAAAATTATGTGAAATAATTCATGTAAAGCACTAGAATAGTACCTAAGCATGCAAATAAATACTAGATATCGTTTTCATTTTCTACAGGAAAACACTTGAGGTATCACCTATGTACCCCTTATCAAAGAATATTTAGCAATTAGCTCTACAATCAACTTTTTTGTAGAGTTGGTATATATAATAAGTAACAACACAATATGCTAGAGCAAAATGAACTGGATATGAATCCTGATTCTGTACTTTGAGGCCTTGACCAGGTTAATTAATGCATGTCCCCCAGCTTCTTCATTTATAAAGTGGAAATCGTAATAGTTCCTGCTTTATAGAGTTGCTATGAGGATTGTAAGTTAATGCATATAACTCATATCAACACCTAAAATGCTTAGAATAGTATGTGGTACATAAACATTCAGTAAATGTTTTGCAGCTGTTACTGGTTATTCATTTAAAACATAAAAAACACTGGTTTGTTGATTTCAGTACTGAAAGAGAGGGCCTTACAAAATAGTACAACTTCTTTTATATATGAGGCATTTGAAGCTTAGTGAAATTCACAGTTAGACGCTGGAAAAATTTTGTCCTGTGTTTTCTAACTCTTAATTTAATGTTCTGTTTGCCATGCTTTCTCCACTGAATGTCTGTAAAGAGATGTATCAGTAAAATTAGTGGAACAATTACTATCACTCAACCACATTTAAGGAGCTCTTCACAAGTATTAAAATACTGCATATAAATAGCACTTAAATAATTCTGTTCCTGCCCTTTGGGATCTTAGGAGAATCCATTGACTATTAGGCATCACCTGTATGGCAGGAATCTAAAAACTGATCTTTATAAGGATTTTATATTTTCCTTTTAATAGATTAGAAGTAATGCTATATATTGTTAGAAAAATAATATGTCTGTGTCTGTGGTCTACCACTGGTGATTGGACTTACTCTTTCATTTTTGTTTTTCTAGTAAAATTGATGAATTTGTAGAGTTGATATCCAGGGTTATGGCAGTCTTAAGCCAGGATAGCTGCTGTAGAAACTCAGATCGAGGATTCTTTTCCCTTTTGGGGAATTTAACTTTTGGGATGGGCTATTTTTCACAATATACTTCAACCTAAATCAGTGCATAGAAGCACAAATAGTTGAGTCAGTTCTTGATAACCCAGGATTGTCATTATTATTACTATTAATACTAATAGTTGCTAAAAGTAAAAGGATGCCCACATTAGTTCCTGCTGCTGTTTGTTCTCACATCAAATGACTGTACTTTTGATCAGGTTTATTAACATAACTTGAATATCATAGCACCCATTATAAGTGTGCAATTCAATGATTATTAGTAAATGTTTTGAGATGTGCTTCCATCACCACATTCCACTATTAAAAGATTTTATCACCCCCAATACTCCCTCACTAGTTGTCGTTCCTTATTCTCACTCCCATGCCTAGGCAGCCACTGATCTACTTTTTGTCTTTATAATTTTCTGTTTCTTGACATCTCATATAAATGGAATCATTTTGCATCTGTTTTTGCAGTTCATCCATATTATGGCATGTGGGAATATTTCATTCCTTTTTATTGCTAAATAGTATTCTGTTAAATGAATATATCACATTTTGTTACTCTTTTTACCAGTTGTTAGAGATTTAAATTGTTTCCAGTTTTGGCTACTGTGCATAATGTTGCTATGAACATTTACATTCAAGTCTTTGTGTGAATGGTATGTTTTCATTTCTCTCCAGTAGGTTCCTAGGAGTGGAATTGCTAGGTCTTAAGTTTAACTTTTTAAGGAGTGGCCAAAGTGTTTTCCAAGTCTACTAGACTTCTAATGATGTATGCTTTTAGATAATTTTTTCTTGCCTCACAGTGAACTTGCTGTATCCCCTCTCCTGAATTTGATGCTATGGCAAGACATCCTGATGAATGTATTAAGTTTGCATAATACAAAGGCAGTGATAGTGTGGGTATGAGTATAAAGGACATTGTGATGTCTGGAATGTGTGTGTGTGGTTTCTAGATACTCAGCTGTGTTCTAGACTAGAGATGTTCCAAGATGTATCTATTGTTTGGGAATTTCAGATACAGAAAGCCACCAGTGTGGCAGGGGATATAGTCTACATGATCATCCACTCCTCTGGAATTTTTATGAGGCAGGAGAAGAGACTAAATAGCAAAGATGAGCGGCAATCAAAACAGATGCTATCTGATATTTGACCCAAAGAAATGAGTTGTGTCTGCAATAATTGTCATTATTTTTTGCCTGAATTGCAAAGAAATCAAGAACCTGAGCAACCCAAATATCAACAAATGTTAACTATGTTATTTTATACCATTTTCTCTATACTTATGGTGCCCTTGGCATTTACAGATTAAAATTTTTATTTCAGCTGTTTGTGAGTTTTGCATGGAAGTTTGTAATTGGGCTGAGGCATTTAGTTGGGTTGCACTGCTGATGTGTGGAGACAATTTACTCAGCCCAGCAACTACATTTCTGTACTACTGTATTCTTTTCTTGTTTTCACATAGGAAGTAATTCTTAACAAACCTGGAGGCATCTGACACAGTTTTCAATTATATTTTGTCATATTTTGAGTGTCCCTATGCTTCAAGTCGTCTTTCTTGCCACCATCAGTGACCTACTCTGCTATATTCCTCTAGTCCTTCTATTTTGCTTGCTTTTTAAAAACATTATGTTGCTAGGTCATTTTGGTTCTCATTATAAACCCCTAACTAACCTACCTAGTAATAAGCCAGTATCTTTGTATTTTTGTGGATTGTTTTCCTTTTTCATTGGAAGATTTATCTCACATTGTCTGCTGTATTTTATGAAAATGTTCATTGACCTACCTTTCTGCCATTTATATTTCAGTTCAGGTCTTAATTATCTGCCATGATAGAGAAGGGCAGAGACACAAACATAATCTCTGAAAATATAATTTGGTCTAAAAATGAATCAAATTCTCTTTTTGAACATCAGCTTTACCATTGTAATTATGCTCTATTTAGACTAAAACTAGTTTAGTGTAAAAATAATTTACATTATTCAAAAATACATGAAATGATACAAAAGGAAGTATGTTAGAGGCCAAGAAAAGTCATGGTGGGGATAATAAGAAACACAGTTTAACACACCAAGCTGGTTACTTCATTTATTTTATGCCTTAAATGTTAAAATTATTTAGATATATGAAAAAAGGGAATTGGACAAAAGTTCTTGAATTCTTAAACCTCTCTTTAAATGGACTATACTGGGTATCTTCTAGAAAGTTACTTAAAATCTTAATGTTTTGGGAAATCAGTTTTTTTCCCACAAGGATTTAAAATAGCTATTATATTTTGAGTCAGACCTCTGAAAAATGACTGTATGTCTTTCCAAGATTTTTGAAAATTGGCACTGTCTTGCATACTTTCTGGGTACAGTTTGTTTTTTGGGTTCGTTTTTTTCATGGGTGTTTAAAGTAAATAGAAACTTGTTATTGAAATGGGAAAAAGTAGCATTACTGTAAAGCCGATTACAGCTAGTGCTGGAAAGAATCTTGCCCTCTGATTGGAAATATTTTTCCAGTTTGTTGACCTGCTTAAAATTTCTAAGAACTATTTTTCTTTCCAACTTTCAGACATAAACCCATTCTGAGGTCAGTATGTTCGATTCTAGGGAATAAAGAAATGAATAACTTTGGTTTTGTGTTCTCCTTAATATTTGTCTTATACCTGAAAGGAAGTATCTACTGAATATTTTAAGCACCACCATGATTACCATCTTGAAATGGATATTTGTACTAGATTAAAAATAATCTTCTGAGAAATCATAATTGCTGCTTCTCAACCCATTCCCCCACTGATGGCTCTTTCTAACCATGTAGGATATGATAGCATTTCACTTACCTCAAGCAATGTTTTTTAAAAATGCTCTGAGAACTCATGTGATATGAAGGTCCTATTGTCCCTATAATCTTTCAGTATTTGTTTCTGATACATATATGTATTGTTTAGTCATATGAATTATAATTTATTTCAGATGCCTTGTTTAACTTAAATACCTTACTCCATGTTTTATCAAAAGTCATGCTCTTTTCTTCATTTCTGCTTGATTTTCCTGCAGTGGCTAGAAAAGTCAGTTCCTGAAGTTACTTTGTTCCCCTGAGAGGCCCTCAGAAAAAATCTAAACTCCAAGAGTAATGAAAAGCTTACTGTATTTTAATCTTTCTCAAATAACTATTTAGGAAATGTTTACTTTAAATATATTAAAATCTTTCTGCCTCTATTTCTAATTACTATTAGTAGCATTATATTTCACTATGCCAAAAGCCTTGGTAGTAACTGAACAAGCATAGAGAGGAGAAAAGAAAATCTCCTACCAATTTTGTTGACCCCTCTTTCTAATCTACCTTTTCTGACCTTGCTTGCTGTTGCCTCAGCCCCTTATCATCTATTGTAAGAAATATTGGATCTGTCTCCTAATCTGCCTTTCTCATCAGTCATGCCTTCTTCCAATCTGTCCTTATTGTTACGTAGAAATCAGTAGCTGATAACTACCATACATATTCAGAATCAAGCCCCAGAATTTTTAAGGGTTCTATGTAAGGTCTTTGCTCATGATTTAGCCCTCTCTTATTTCTTTGGATGCTCAAATCAGAGGAACTACTTGCAGTTTCCTGAATATATTTCATTAATTTTTAAATTTTTTTTCATACTGAGAAAAGAAACTTTAAAAAGAATTTTATCAAATGTATATCACTGTGGTTCAACAGTTTCCCCCACCTCCGCCCACACCCCTCCCCCTTGGTAAGTAGTAGTTACTTCTCAGTATCTATGAGTCTAATGCTGTTTTGTGTTTTTTCTGTTTTGCTTTGTTTTTATATTCCACAAATAAGTGAAATCATATATTTGTCTTTTTCCACCTGGCTTATTTCACTGATCCATCTATGTTCTTGCAAATGGCAAGATTTCTTTTCTTTTTATTGCCGAATAATAATCCACTGTGTTTATGTACTACATCTTTATCCATGTATCTACTGATGGACACTTAGGTTACTTTCATATCTTAGCTATTACAAACAGTGCAGCAGTAAACATAGGGGTGTGTATGTCTTTTTGAGTCAGAGATTTTGTTGTCTTCAGGTAAATCCCCAAGAGTAGAATTACTGGGTCAACTGGTATTTCTATTTTTAGTTTTCTGAGGAACCTCCATACTGCTTTCCACAATAGTTGCACCAATTTACAGTCCCACCAAATGTGTATTTGCATTTCTCTGCACCCTCACCAGCATTTATTATTTCTTGTCTTTTGGATAGTGACCATCTTAACTGGTGTGAGGTGATATCTCATTGTGGTTTTAACTTGCATTTCCCTGATGATTAGCAACATGGAGCATCTTTTCACGTACCTGTTGGCCATTTGTATTTCTTCTTCAGAGAAGTGTCTGTTCAGGTCCTCTGCCCATTTTTTGATTGGGTTATTTGTTTCCTGGGTTTGAGGTATATGAGTTCTTTATATATTTTGGATGTTAAACCCTTATCAGATGAGTCATTTACAAATATATTCTTTCATACTGTAGGATGCCTTGTTGTTCTGCTGATGGTGTCCGTTACTGTATGGAAGCTTTTTAATTTGATGTAGTCCCACTTGTTCATTTTTTATTTTGTTTCCCTTGCCTGAGGAGGTGTGTTCAGGAACAAGTTGCTCATGTTTATATTCAAGAGAATTCTGCCTATGTTTTCTTTTAAGAGTTTTATGGCTTCATGACTTACATTCAGGTCTTTGATCCATTTCAAGTTTACTTTTGTATATGGAGTTAGACAGTAATCCAGTTTCATTCTCTTACATGTAGCTGTCCAGTTTTGCCAACACCAGTTGTTGAAGAGGCTGTCTTTTCCCCATTGTATGTCCATGGCTCCTTTATCATATATTAATTGACCATATATGCTTTTGTTTATATCTGGGCTCTCTATTCTGTTCCATTGATCTATGGGTCTGTTCTTGTTCCAGTACCAAATTGTTCTGATTACTGCAGCTTTGTAGTAGAACTTGAAGTTAGAAAGCATAATCCCCCCAGCTTTTTTCTTCTTTGTTAGGATTGCTTTGGCTATTCAGGGTCTTTTTTGGTTCTATATGAATTTTAGAACTATTTTCTCTTGTTTATTGAAGAATTCTGTTGGTATTTTGATAGGGATTATACTGAATCTGTAAATTGCTTTGAGGGCGGTATGGCCATTTTGACAATATTAATTCTTCTTATCTATGAGCACAGGATAGGTTCCCATTGTTGGTGTTTTCTTTAATTTCTTTCATGAGTGTCTTGTTTTCAGAATATAGGTCTTTCACCTCTTTGGTTAGGTTAGGTTTATTCCTAGGTATTTTATTCTTTTTGATGCACTTATAAATGGAGCTGTTTTACTGATTTTCTGCTAGTTTACTGTTAGTATATAGGAATACAGTATATTTCTGTGTATTAATTTTGTATCCTGCAACTTTGCTGAATTCAGTTATTAGTTTTAGTAGTTTTTTGGTGGATTCTTTAGGGTTTTCTGTGCACCATATCATGCCGTCTGCAAACAGTTACAGTTTAACTTCTTCCTTCCCAATCTGGATGCCTTTTATTTCTTTGTGTTGTCTGATTGCCATGGCTAGGACCTCCGGTACTGTGTTGAATAAAAGTGGTGAGAGTGGACATTCTTGTCTTTTTCCCAATCTTAGAGGAAAAGCTTTCAGCTTTTTGCTTTTAAGTACAATGTTGGCTGTGGGTTTGTCGTATTTGCCCTTTATTATGTTGAGGTACATGCCCTGTACCTCATTTTGTAAGAGTTTTTATTGTGAGTGGATGTTGAATTTTGTCAAATGCTTTTTCAGGATCTATTGAAATGATTATTTGATTTTTATCCTTTTTGTTAATGTGGTGTGTGATGCTGATGGATATACTAATATTGTACCATCCTTGCATCCCTGGAATAAATCCCACTTGGTCATGATGGATGATCTTTTTTATGTATTTTCAAATTCAGTTTGCTAATATTTTGTTCAGTATATTAGCATCTGTTTTCATCAGGGATGTTGGTCTGTAATCTTCTTTTTTATGGTTTCTTTGTCTGCTTTTGGTATTAGAGTGATGCTGGCCTCATAGGAAGAGTTGTGAAGTATTCCCTTTACTTCTACTTTTGGAATGCTTTAAGAAGGATGGATACTAGGTCTTCTTTAAATGTTTTTTTTTTTTGTACATTTTTTGTAGGCATAACAGGTGTTTGTGTAATTTATGGAGAAAACAGCCCATGAGGATTAAGGATGAGAGGCAGAGTATACCAATGGACAATATGCCTGGCAATCCAGAAAGCTAAACAATAGCAATTGACCCAAAAGGACCAGGACTTGATTGATAATTGCCAGCTTCCTTAACTTTTGTTCTTGCGTCCAACTTAGAACCCACCAGAGCAAGCCAAATAACACACATGATGCCTGCTACTAGTTAGCCTGCCTACAGCTTCCCCACCCACCAAGCTCTAATCGGGGCACACTTTGAAGCCTTTTTTTTTTTCCACTATAAAGCTTTTCTACCTCTAAGCCTGCCTTTGAGTCTGCCTAAATGAAGTGATGGTGGCTGACTCCCTTGCTATATATAGTAAGCTCAGAATAAATAGTCTTTGCCTTTCTTTTTTTTGGTCTTCATTTCCACAATGGCAGAAAAAACCTATTATTTTATTTATATCTGAAGTGATTGACAATAAGTATAGTTTCAAAACTGTTTTTAATTCCTGTGCTACTTTATATGATTTTCTCCATGTTTTGTAAACATAGAGGCTTATATTTTATAAAGGTGAAGACGTTTTTAATTCCTGTGCTAGCTATGTTGTATGATTTTCTCCATGTTTTGTAAACATAGAGGCTTATATTTTATAAAGGTGAAGACAGGTTTTGTCATATGGATTCTCTTACTTTATTTCTTTAATTAAAAGATGACACAAGAAAAATCTGTCACTTAATAGTAGGAACAAAATTGTAGTCAAATTTTAATCTTGAGGTCTTTGTCTTAGATGTAGTTATTCAAAGCTTTTCATTTGGTGTATTAAAGCATACTTTTAAAAGAAATCAGTGTATGGTAGAGATTTAAACAAATGATAATTAAATGCATTTTAGGTTTTATTTTTTATGTTAAGAATATCCTTTCATTCTTTAAAATATTAGGTATGAATGTTGAATTTTATCAAATAATTTCTTGCATTATTTACTGGTTTTATTTAAACCATTGGTGATATATATATATATCAAAGGAAAGTGCAGAAGTGCATTAAAAGCAGGATATTCTTGCTATGAACGTTTTATTGACCAATTTGTGTATGTAATTGGTATAAGTAAAGATACATTGTACAGTTCTCTGAATATGTTTTTTCTATATTTTTTCTATACGTAGATTTCATATAATTGAACCATGTATATGATCCAAAATAAACTCTGTTTGGTTTAGTGAATTATTATTTTTGCTTAAATAATCTTAACTTTATAAAGGGTCTCTCCCTTTTGTAAAGATTCTGAAAGTGACCAGAACCTATACCTTGATGTTTGTATACCCTTCCTCTTGTTTCTACAATTGAATGACTTATTTTGTAAAGATTCTGAAAGTGACCGGAACGTATACCTTGATGTTTGTATACCCTCCCTCTTGTTTCTACAATTGAATGACTAATGAGGCTACTTTAACTCTAAAACTATGGAACACATTGTTTTTTATCTGTCTAGTGTTTTATTTTACTAATTACTCTCTATTTATTGTTTGAATTGTCTCTTAACAGATATTCAGTTCGGAGAGGTAGCTCCTTCACATTTTTAACACCTGGCCCCGATTGGGCCTTCACTTTGATGAGTAGATATTGGGTTTTTATTTCAAGTCATTAGAGGGAATTGAGTCATAGGCTGTCTTTCAGCCTGGTATACAGCTCAGTTTTGTGTAGTTCTCGGAATATGTTGAGGTACAGAGTTTCTTTTGCCATCTTTAGCAGCCTATTTAATTTTTTCTGCAAACAAGCTGAACTTTTTCTTTCAGTTAAATATGAAACAGATTTTGAAAAGTTCCAGATCTCTTCATCTTCAGCTCTATGCAATCCTTTCTCTTATTCCTACCAGTGTTAAAATTAGGAGACTATATCATGAAATATGAAGCTTTTTTTTTTGTAGGTACTCTAATGGCTTTTTTCTTGTTTGAAAATGTAAAACTCATTGCAGATAATAAGTATATTGAATGGATTTTCTCTTATTAATCATCTTAGTATAGAAGGAGTGAATTATTTTTAGAATGAGACCGTACAGAGGCATCAACTTTGTGCAAAGTAACACTGGAGAATTGATTCTTTTTATAATTAAAAACTCATTACCTATTCTTACTACTCATATAAATAATGTACAAATAAAGCATGAGTTTCCTGCTTTCCGTATTTGGGGAACATAGCAAAAAGTGACTGTTTCTAGTTTGCCAAACTATACTTGTCTACATGTATGGATGTGCTAGTGGATTCATCAGTGCATATTTAATTTGTATTCTGTTCTTTTGTGTTTAATTTATATATCTGTCAGGGAGTCCTGTGCAATATTTCTTTACTCTTATATCAATTATATACACTAGTTGGTCAGTAAAACATTCACAGCAAGAATATCCTGCCTTCAATTCTGCATTTTCCTTTGAAACTTTCATCTTGGTCCCTTTCCTTTACTGGTTTACGAACCTAAACTTAAAATCTTTAGTGGAGAATTGTCTCCAAACTTGATTTTTCAAACATATCAGCAAACATATTTAGATCAAGTACCCCTGATATATTTATTTGTAACTTTTATGTATGTAGCACCATTATTAGCTAATATCTCAAAGCACAGTACTCATTTAGGGTAAGGTTAATGATAGTGGCCATAAATCTTTATTTCAAATAGCCATGATAAATTCACAGTTTGAGGCTGACTTTTTATTGGATCTGATTAGATTGCTGTTGTCTTTAACCTTGTATTATGAGTGATGATGAACTCATCTGTATATTAAACACTATACAGCTTCTTTTTAGGATTAAGAAGTGCATAAAAATAGAAGTTCTAACATTTTCCTCCTACATTTCAGGGAAGTTATCTGGCAAAAACACTTTTGTAGAGGTCTCCCATGACAAAGGATGGTTCATGTGTTAAAACCTTGGAATGCAGTTAAGAAGTACTTAAAGGAAGATGTGTAACTTTTAAATACATAGTTTAAGAAAGAAAAAGCAAAAATTCAGCATATAACTCAAGAGATTAAAAAAACAACAATGGAGTAAACCAAAGAAAACAGAAAAAGCAAGAGTAGAAAATTATAAAATGAACAGCAATCATGATAAAATTCTTGACAAACCAAGAATGGAAAAGAACTTCCTTAGCCTGAGACCTGCCATAAACAGCATACATAGTGGTAAAATGATGACTGCTGTCACCATATCTATTTAGAATTGTACTAGTACTCCTAGCCAACACAGTAAGACAGGAAAACAAGTGGTAGCAAATTAAAAGAGATAGTATGATTTCATTACGTAGAGACAATATGATTGTCTACATAGAATATCCAAAGAATAGCAGTAACAGCTATTAGAACTAACAGGAATTCAAGCAAGGTTACTGGCTATAAAAGCTATAAAAAGAAAAAAGTAGAATGTATATAGCCTAGCAGTAAACAGTTAAATTTTATTTAAAACAGTAATTTTAAAGATGCTTTTATTGAAATAAAAACAATTTTAAAAATTAGGAATAAACCTAATAAAAGATCTGTGAGTCTTTTATGGGAAAAATTAGAAAGCATTAGTAAAGAACAAAGGACACCTACTTAAATGATTATACCCTAGTCATTCAAGAAAAGACTTAATAGCATAAAAATGTCAGTTCTCCCCAAATTAGTTAATAAATTCAGTGCAGTTCTGATAAATCACGTTAGAGTATAATAGATCTCATTTTACACTTCATGTTGAAAAGTAGAAAACCCTGAACAGTGAAAGTAGGATACAAGTCAGGGAACATATGATGTACTGTATTAGCTATTAAGACAACACCAAGGGTACAGTAATTACACAGCATAATGTGGTTGCAGGTATAGACAAATAACTGATGCAACAAAATAGAGAACCCAGTCACTGATCTACATATATATGAGAACTTACTGTATCATAAGCACTATGAAGGAATGGTGCTGTCAGTAAGTGGTATTGGGATGGGGGCAATTGACTGTGTTACCCCATAGCACATACATACAAAAGTAAATTCTAGATGGATTGAATATATAAATATGAAAAGCAAAACCTTAAAAAATTTGAAAGAAAATATAGGATGTTTTAAAATCTGTTAAGTTTCTTCATACATATGTCCATGCACATGTATGATTTTATGTAAATGTATAAATATTATCATGTATGTGCTTTTTCCCTTAGTGCACTCTTCTTTTTGCCTCGAGGTGTCCTCCTTTCCTCTCGTCTCCTCTAAGTCTTTCCATCCCCCCAACCTCTACTTTAATCCATGTCAGCAACATTATATGTACCCTTCTCTGTTTTGCTTAGAGAATTATTTACATAGCCTCACAAATAAGAGATGCTTAGTTTGCTTTCAAAATTAGGATCAAATTATTCATACTTTTCTGCATCTTCTGAACATGACCTTAAGATCAGTAAAGATTTCCTCATTTTTTAGTTTCTTCCAATCGACTTGTCTTGTTCTTTACCATCTTATCTTTTTCTTAATGTCTTTTAGTTAAATTTGAAATTGTATGTTATAGTTTTGCTTTGCAGCCTTGAGCATTTCCTTCTGAGGCGCTTTCCCTGTAGGGATATTATTCTGCCTTTATTCTCTTTTTTCTTAGGGTGATTTTGTATTGGATTTGACTTGCAGAAGTTTCTGCTCATTCTAATGTGAATTTAGTTTTCCTGAACTTTTACAAAGGAGCTTGGTTCAGATAGCTTCTCTAACTTCATAGATCTCTCTCTCTTCTTTTCATGGTGGCTTGTTTCTGAGATGCCATCTTCATGTATTTTCCCCACTTCCATCTGGACTTTATCTTGCCTTTTTTCTCCATTGTTCTGATCCTGCTCAATTTTGATTGCACTCTTACCAGTTTCTCCTCAGGGTGAACCAGGACTTGGAAGGGAGCCCTGGCTCATCAGTTTTGAGAGTTCATTAAGAACTAGGCTGTACCACAAGTAATCTGAAGAGTTATTTTGAGATGTGAGAGAAAGAAGTGTTACTTAAGGACTCTTCTTCAATATTGGTTAAAGACCAGAAGTTAAAGCTATCTATGCAGTTTTTGCTTCTACTAGCTAAATATGCAGTTTTGCTTCTACTAGATTTATCAAGGGATAAATCGTTCCTGGAAGGTATGCCAGGATTGTGTGTATTCATCTTCCAGCCGATAAATCCTGCTTCAAACAACAAATCTTACTTTGTGCCATGAGAAAAGTTTTATGGTAAAGATAACTGTCCCCATGGGAAAAATATATATGTTCCTTTAAAAAAAAAAAACTTGTTTCCCATTATGTGTAAAACATATTTTACTTTTTTTCTAACAATCCTTGACTTAAGTAAGAGTTGTGTTCTTACAAACTTTACATAAGTCAATTATTTAATAGGGTGAAATCACTTCACAAACACATGATTTGGTCAGGGGGCTCTTTAGACAGTATGTATGCTAAAGATAATTTATGAGCATCCCAAATAATTTTCTTATGAATACAGGCAAAGGCTATTTTTTAAAAGTAATTTTACTAGTTGTATGCAGTCTAATGGGTAACATGCATCCCTTCTATGTAAAAATGAAACCATTCTTTTCTTATAGAAAAGAAAATGAAGAGAGAAAGCTGATGATGTTGTAAGCCTTAGCAGCCTTGATCTGAAGGTAAGCCTTATACTACTCTGTCAAAGAAAAGCAATTTTATTTCTGTGGTGTAAGAATATGAATGCTGATTTATTTTGCATTTTTAATGTGCAAAACTGAGTAATATTGGCTCTCATAGATAAATTGTTTTTTCTGCTCTAGTACTTTGTTAAAAATTAAGAGAAAACCTCCCATAAATGATTTTAGCTCATATCTAATAATCACAATCTCAAATGCCTACGAAGACCAGACATGTATCTGCAAAGAAGGGAGGTATGGATATGAAATACTATGGAATACTATTCAGCCATAAGAAGAAAACAAATCCTACCATTTGCAACATCAAGGATGGAGCTAGAGGGTACTGTGCTCAGTGAAATAAGTCACAGAGAAAGACAAATACCAAATGATTTCCCTCATTTGTGGAAAATTTTCTGCTCATTCTAATGTCAATTTAGTTTTCCTGAACTTCTACAGAGGAGCTTGGTTCAGAAAGCTTCTCTAACTTCATAGATCTCTCTCTCTTCTTTTCATGGTGGCTTGTTTCTGAGATGCTATCTTCATGTGTATATCAAGCAAAACTGAAGGAACAAAATAGCAGCAGACTATCACAGACTCCAAGAAAGGGACTAGCAGTTACCGAAGGGGAGGGGAGGGATGGAGGGAGGGAGGGAGGGAGGGAGAAGGGGATTTTGGGGTATGATGATTGGTGCACATGGTGTGTATGGGGTTACGGGGAATACAGTGTAGCTCAGAGAAAGCAAATTGGGACTCTGTGGCATCTTATTATACTGATGGACAGTGACTGCAGTGGGGTATGTGGGGACTCGATAATAAGAGTGACTGTAATAACCACATTGTTTTTCTTGTGAAACCTTGATACCTTCATAAATAAATAAATTAAATTAATAAATAAAAAGCAGGTACTGTTGGCCATCTGAATTTCTTCTTTGGAGAAGTGTCTGTTCAGATAAAAAAAAAAAAAAAAAAGCAGGTATGGTGAAAGTAGAGCGCCATGTCCTTCCTAGAAGAGGTAGCTGCTGCTGTGCTCCAGCTATTGCCGTGTGTGGCACTGTCAAAATAAAGGATATTTTTTTGTGAAACCTCCTGATTTTTAACTGTTGGACCATGCAGGCCAGACAACTTGCCTGCAAGTCAGTTATAGCCCATGGGTTGACAGTGTGTGACGTTCGATAAACTAAAACTCAGTGCACACTTAAAAATTGATTATGTATCATTTTGTGTAAAATTGTAGTTAAGTCCAAACACCTGGTATCTTTGAAATTGCTTATTCTATTTTTGTGATTTGGCAAATTTTATAGAGCCATCTTGTTTTTAAGGAATGTTTTTAAACATTGTTATGAAGAAGTTACATAGTTTAAAGTAAGTTTTTTTAAATGTTTGACATGTTTAAGGATGATAGGTGCTACTGCTTTGAAGCAAAGTTATTTTCTAAAAATTAAGTTTTTATAGGTTTGTCTTTCAACATTTTAGCAAATACAGGAGGCCAGATTGTGTGCACGCATGTGTGTGTGTGTGTGTGGTTACAACATCTTTATAGAAGAATTATGTATTTTAAGTGTTGTGCTTTTTTCAAAACAGTTTTTAGTTGCATTTTTAAAATTTGTATTTAAAGGAAGAAAATAGCGTGAAAAGATAACCCTGGGGTATTAAGATATGCTTCAAATCAAATACAAAAATAAGACAGTATTTGCAGTTTACCACAATAAAATTCATGGTCAAATGTACTTAAAGATCATCCTCCTTTTCTTCACCCCAGCTCCAGCAATTATCAATGTACCATCAGATCCATTTCACATCATCTATCCACTCACCTACCCTGCCTTAGATTATTTTTAAGCAAATCCTAGACATTCTGTCATTTCATCTGTATCATCAAATTCAGTATTCACACATTTGGTTTTGTTGTTGTTCATCTTGTAAGTTTGATTAGAATTCATATAGGGTCCATACACAGTGACTGATTATATCTCTTAAGTATCTTTTGATCTATAGGTTTTCTCACTAGCTCTTTGTCTTCTTGCAGTTTTTTTGTTCTTAAAGAAACCATGTCTTTTTTCCTATAGAGCTTTCAACAGCTTGGATATTCATGAATGTATCCCCCTGGTATCATTTTCTATGTTCCTCTATCCCTTTATTTCAACTGATTGGTGGCTAGGTGTGGAGATTCTTTATATTGACTGTGTTCTTCACACGGGGAGGTATATGTCTTTTTGTGCTTTTTTCAAAATTAGTTATCATTTCATAGATGCATTTTTTTCATTGGAGGTGGCAAAGCAGTGGTACTGTACTTTGTCAGCCCTTCTGTTTACTAACTGAAACATTTCAGTAAAAAGAAAATTCCCCTCATAACCATTTGGTTACTACAAAGTACTAACTTATACTAAAGGCAGAGCAAGTGCTTGATTCATTCCTTTACCAGTTTTTAAAATCATGAATTTTATTTATTAACATTCTCTAATGAATTTCAGTAGGGCACAGGAAATCAACATGTGACATACCTTAAATTTATACCATGTGAATTATGCCTAATAAAGCAGCGGGGGAAAGGACATAGGAGCCATCCTGAAGTAGCACTCAGTGGCCAAAGATGTGATGATTTGATCATAGTAAGAATAATAATTGAAGTGGATCATGATACAACAAGTGTGTGCATACCCATGAGTTTAAAAATACTACAAATGAAAAAATCATAGCTACTTTCTGGGGCTTGAAACCCATTGCAGGACACAGTGTGACCAAAGAAGATGACAGCAAACGTTCTTTTGGGGTGAAAAGGTTTATTACCGAGCTGCTGAGCCGAGCTTTCTATATAGTGCAATAATAGCTTATTCCATAAAGGTAGCCTAGCAACAGGCCAGTTACATCATCAGGTGGTTTAAGTTCCGTGAGAATCCTGGCCATAAGAACCCCAACTGGCCCACACAGCGAACTTGCCAGGGGCTGAAAGCCTTTGGCAAGACAAGTGGCGAAGTCCACAGTGTTCATTGACTACTAAGGAGAAAGAAAGGCTTCTCTTATGGGAGGGGTGCTTCAGCAGGCTACCCCTAGGAGGGGGCAGACAGTGGATTATCTGAGGGAAGCACAGGAGGAGGTGGCACGAGAATGCCAGATGCGGAGAATTAAGGTGAAGGTAAGAGCTTCTGAAGACTGAGCTAGCGTTGCTGTGAGGCACGGTAGAAAAGCTAAAGGTTGCGGCAGAGGAGGTACTCGGGGCAGGGGAGAGAAAGGTGCCATCAGCCCCAGAAACAGAGGAGCTGGGAAAGGATGAAGGGGTGGTGCCAGAGGCACTGACCCCTCCCATATTGAAAGCACGCTCAGTCGTTGTAAAGAAAATACCCAGCAGTTGAAAGTTCCCTTAGGAGAGGAGCAGTCCCCTCGTGGAGCACTCTGTGCTCCACCCCTATAATCAGGCGGAGCTGGTTCATTTGGGGTTCTGGTTTAGGCAGAAGCCCTCAGAGTCAGTATCAGCTTGGCTCCTACGTCTGTGGAACTTAGGGGTGGATGAAATTGTTCTGTTGGGATCACAGATGGGAAAGCTGGCAGCGATTATGAAATGCACATCAGACCCCAGAGAATCACTCCCTCCTCGATTGGCTTATAGCTGCACTTCGTGCTGTGTGGCCCAATCAGGGTGATCTACCATCCTCTCCTGTTAGATGGCAGATGTATGCTGAGCTCCAACAGGTGTTATGAGAGCTAAGCATAAGAAATGCCATGTGTAGTGCAGAGAATTATGGCCCATATGAAGAGATTTTCACTACTGGGTTGAGAAATACTGTGCTTCAAACACCTCCCACATCTGTCTTTGGGTCTCTAGTGGCCATTCTTTCCCCTCACTATGGCCAGCGCATAAGCAAGGTAACACGTACAGTAGCCGAGTGAGGAGAGGTTGAAACAATGAGAAAACGGAGAGAAATAAGGTCTTCTACTCACAAGAAGAACTTAAAGGATCTCATGAAGGTTACGAGGACCCAGATGTGGGTTGGTTTAATACCGGTAGGAGCAGATGAAAGGAAATTAGATGGAAAGTCAAATTAGGTCTTACTAGACCTATGGCAACATCTGAAAACAGAGCAGCAGTTCCAGCTATTAAGACCAAAGAGGCAGAGGTAAAAGCCAGAGCCACAAGTCCGAACTGTGTGTTTGCAAGACTTCCTGCTGGAGAGGGAGACAACCTCACTCGAGCCCACACAGGAAGACGATTGGGGAACATGGTTTGACTGAGGGGAAGGTCGATGTATCTACCCTGAGGGACCAGGGGGAACAGGAGGCCACATGTTGAAATAGCTATCCATTGGTCCCCAGTGAAGTGAACATACAATGTGTCCCGGCTCTGGCGGACACAGGGGGTGAATGTGCACTGATTCATGATAACCTTGAGCAATTTTCCTGAGACCCCAGAATCATAGATGGATATAGGGATAAGGCTGAATGAAACAGGCCCAAATCCCTTGGGGAAAAGGGTGTCTACCCCAAAAAGAGTATAGTGGGTATATATCTCCTATCCCTGAGTATATTTTGGGGATTGATATCCTGCAGGGTGTATGGTTGCTGACCACTGCAGGTGAGTTCAGACTGCTAGTATGTGTGGGGAAGGCAGTTCTGAGGGGACATGGTAGGCACCTTCTCATAGCTCTGCCTGTGCCTTGGCAGGTGACTAATATCAAACAATACAAACTGCCTGGAGGACGTAAAGAGATTGGAGAAACTATCCAGGAGCTCGAAAAGGTGGGTATTATAAAGCCCACCCATAGTCCTTCAATTCCCCAGTGTGGCCAGTAAAAAAGCCAGATGGCTCCTGGCATGTGATTGTGGATTATAGAGAATTGAATAAAGTCATACCCCCTATGCATGCTGCTGTCCTCTCTATTGCAGGCCTGATGGATACCCTCAGCCATGAACTAGGAACATACCATTATGTGGTAGATCTTGCTAATGCCTTCTTTTCCATTGACATTGAGCAGGAAAGTCAGGAACAGTTTGCCTTCATGTAGGAAGGATGGCAATGGACTATCACCATGCTTCCACAGGGATACCTCCAGAGCCCCACCATCTGTCACGGACTTGTAGCCCAGGACGTGACTACATGGGAGAAACTGCCAGTGCTGCGGCTGTATCATTATATTGATGATGTCATGTTCACATCCGATTCTCTTTCAGATCTAGAAGGTATAGCACGTAAACTGCTGCAACATCTACAAGAGAAAGGATGGGTTGTGAACAGTACCAAGGTTCAGGGACCTGGTTTGTCTGTCATATTCTTGGGCAACATCTAGTTGGGTGAGACCCACGTTATACCAGAAGCAGTTATAGGTAAAGTCCAGGCTTTTCCTACCCCTACAACTGTAGCATTGCTGTTGGAGTTTCTGGATCGTCTAGGCTACTGGAGAGTTTATCCTGCACTTGGCACAAATTCTGAAGCCCTTATACCAGTTGGTATGAAAGGGCATCAGGTGGGACTAGGATGAGACTTGTGCATCTGCCTCTACTACAGCCAAATGGGCAGTCAAGGCTGTTCAGGCCTGGAGTGTGATAGACCTATCAAGGCCCTGTGAACTGGCTGCACATGTGACTGAAGACGGTGTCTCTGGCAGCGGCTTGAAGGAACTTGCCAACCTATTGGATTCTGGTCACAACTCTGGAAAGGGGAAGAGGCAAGATACACTTTGATAGAAAAACAACTGGCTGCCGTATATCATGCCTTGCTGGCTACAGAACCCATCACTGGAATGGACCCGATAAAGTCAATAACCAACTCTCCCACCTGGCGTGGGTGTGACACTGGACCCAAAAGCCAAGGAGTGGTGTGGCACAAACGCCCACACTGGCCAAGTGGGGTGCTTACCTACAGCAACGTAGTGCCCTCTCTAGTAGCCCCTTGAGTGAAGATTTCCCTTGCTTTTGAACCATTAGTAGCCAAAAGTCCTTATCGGGCGGGAAGAGCCCCTATGCCCAAAGATGCATGATACACAGACAACTCCAGCTGTGGGCAGGCCCCAAAATGGAGGGCCATAGCTTTCCATCCTAAGACTGAGACAATATGGATGGAAGATGGTGAAGGGAAGAGCAGCCAACAGGCAGAGCTGTGGGCCATGTGGCTTGTGGTCAGCCAGGAGCCCTCCCCTATAGTTGCCTGCACTGACAGCTGGGCTGCCTATCAGGTCTTGACCCTGTATCATGCCAACGGCCTGGCTGTTCACCGACCCATTTGGGGACAAGAATTGTGGCAAGACTTATGGACCTGTGGTCAGACTAAAATAATTACAGTTTATCGTGTGACAGGTCATTTGCCAGTGGCATCCCCAGGAAATGATGAAGCAGATGAATTGGCCCTGATACATTGGTTAGAAGGAAAGCCTGCCTCTGATGTAGCCCAGTGGTTACATCAGTGTTAGTTGCATGTGAGGCAAAAGACAATGTGGGTTGTAGCCCGTCAGTGGGGCTTGTCTTTTTCCTTTGAAGAAGTTAGTAGAGCCTGGCAGGAGTGTATCGTGTGCTTCAAAAGGGACTTACACCAAGTTCCACAGCAACATGGGAAAATAACTAAGAGGGCTATACCCCTTGTCAGGTGGCAGATAGACTATATTGGGCCCCTACCTGTGTCAGAAGGATATCGTTATGCCATGACTTGTGTGGACACAGCTGCTGGACTTGTGGTTGCTTTTCCTACCCATTATGCACACCAGCAGATGACCAAAAGAAGCCTAGATTGTCTTTGCCACCTGTGGCCCACCACAGGTAATTGAGAGTGATCAGGACACCCATTTTACTGGACATACACTGCAAGAATGGGTGCCACAGCTGGAAATCAAATGAAAGTTTCATGTGCCATACAGTCCTACCGCGGCAGGCATGATGAAGAGGCACAGTGGCTTGTCAAAATCCGGAAGTCAGATACCAATAGTCTGTGGGGATGGTCAGTCTGCTTATGTACCGTGCTATGGCATTTGAACGAGAGACCCCCGAAAAGGAGACCTGAACCTCATAAATGTGTTAACACCTATGGCTGCCTCCCCTATGCAACTGCAAGTACAAACCAAGGAAGAATCACTGAAGCCGAGGTTTGGTCACCAGAATAATATCTTGCCACCAACACCAACTTCACTGAACCCCAGAGACTCCATTGAGTGGACCTGGCCTAGGACCTTTCGACACATGGACCAACGATGGCTGGCTCTCCTGGCACCTTGGGGACAAGGCCTGGAAGCTGGCCTCCTGTCTATTCCTGGAACGACCGCAGAGTGGTCCCCAAAGGTCACAGTAGTATATCCTGAAAGGCCAGAAGGTAGGAGATACTTACCGGGCAGTTTGTTTTATCATTATGGCCAGTGCATGCACCTCCAGTAGCACTATATACAGACCCTTCAGTAACCCCGACGGGGAAAGGAGTAAAAGTATGGTATACTAGACCTGGAAGGGGGACCCCCTTCCTGCTACAGTCCTATCACAGGACCACTCTCTTGCATGCATCCTACCTGATGGACAAGATTTGCCTATGTTGTTGTCATTAAAACATGTGTCTTATCGCCTCTAAGGTCTTTTGTGGATTAGGAACCTCCTCTGACTTGAGGATTATTATAATTTTTGTTATCTGTGTCAAAATCTTGTTGTATCTTAATTTTTGTTAACCTCTACGTTGTTTTTATCGCCTGTTGCTGTTGTGGAATCTGGTTACAGTGCCCCAGCTTTCTCGCACAGGGACCATTGAGGACGATTGAGAGCATGTAGATTGTAGGGCGAGAATCCTTGAGGGGTGATGTCTTAACAAAGGGTTTCAGACCCAGGGCAGTTCGCTATGGATTCAGTGTGACCAAAGAAAATGACAGCAAAATGTTCTTTGGGGTGAAAGGGTTATACCCAACTTTATTTCCAGGTGGCAGGTCAGTCAGTAGAATCCCATTAACTCAGAGTGAGTCTGTATGCAGCAAGCCAGTCTCTGCCTCTGGGCCCCTTTGTCCGCACAGCCAACCTCTGGGCCCCTCTGTCCTCACAGCCGTTCTCCGGGCCTCTCTGCACAGTCCTCCCGCACAGCTGCCCTCTGGGCCTCTTTCCTCGGCGCTGCCACCACTCCAGCCTCTTCTCTGTTCTCCAGCAGCCTTGCAGTCCTGCCACCGTGTTGCGTGCAGAGCAGTGGGCGGAGTTCTTTGTATAGAGTCAACAGCCATGTATTGCCCAGAGGTGTGCAGTGAGCTATTCAACCATGGCCAGGTGAGAATCCTGGCCACAGGAACTCTCATTTTATGCACAGGTGGAGTGTGGGGAAGTTAAGGTTCCTATGGCCAGGATCCTCACTAAACTTAAACCACCTGATGATGTAACTGGCCTGTTGTTAGGCTACTGCTTCCATGCCTTTAAGCAATGAGCTATTATTACACTATATGGAGAGCTCCACCCAGTGCTCTGGACGGAGGCAAAAATGCTAGTGGTTGACCGCTGTGATAACAAACCGAGTAATAAGCACTTTCACCCCAAAGCATGTTACTGCTGTCATTTCTTTGGTCACATTGAATCCGTAGCATCTGAAACCTATTGGCAAGACAGACCCTCACCTCATATCTTAGAGGTTTGATAGACCTTCTTTTCTTCCAAGAGCTACAAAATATATGTAATTTTTTTTTCTTTGTAGTATATGCTACCATTTATCTAAGGGCTGAAATATAAATACATATTATGTATTTACTTTTTCTTGTTGTTGCTGTTATCATTAATCTACAATTACATGGAGAACATTATGTTTACTCGGCTCTCCCCTTCACCAATTCCCCCCCACAAACCCCGTTACAGTCACTATCCATCAGCGTAGTAAGATGTTGTAGAATCACTACTTGTCTTCTCTGTGTTTCACAGCCCTCCCCTTTCCCCCACCCCCCACATTATACATGCTAATCATAATACCCCCTTTCTTCTTCCCCACCCTTATCCCTCCCTACCGTCCCATTCTCCCCAGTCCCTTTCCCCTTGGTAACTGTTAGTCCCTTCTTGGGTTCTTTGATTCGACTGCTGTTTTGTTCCTTCAGTTTTTCTTTGTTGTTATACTCCATATTTGAGTGAAATCATTTGGTATTTGTCTTTCTCTGCTTGGCTTATTTCACTGAGCGTAATACCCTATACCTCCATCCATGTTGTTGCAAATGGTAGAATTTGTTTTCTTCTTATGGCTGAGTAATATTCCATTGTGTGTATGTACCACAACTTCTTTATCCATTCATCTACTGATGGACACTTAGGTTGCTTCCATTTCTTGGCTATTGTAAATAGCGCTGCGATAAACATAGGGGTGCATCTGTCTTTTTCAAACTGGGCTGCTGCATTCTTAGGGTAAATTCCTAGAAGTGGAATTCCTGGGTCAAATGGTAAGTCTATTTTGAGCATTTTGAAGAACCTCCATAGCGCTTTCCACAGTGGTTGAACTAATTTACATTCCCACCAGCACTGTAGGGGGGTTCCCCTTTCTCCACAACCTCACCAACATTTGTTGTTGTTTGTCTTTTGGATGGTAGCCATCCTTACTGGTGTGAGGTGATATCTCATTGTAGTTTTAATTTGCATTTCTCTGATAACTAGCGATGTGGAGCATCTTTTCATGTGTCCGTTGGCCATCTGAATTTCTTCTTTGGAGAATTCTCTGTCTGACTCCTCTGCCCATTTTTTAATTGGATTATTTGCTTTTTGTTTGTTGAGGTGCATGAGCTCTTCATATCTTTTGGATGTCAAGCCTTTTTCGGATCTGTCATTTATGAATATATTCTCCCATGCTGTAGGGTACCTTTTTTTTTCTATTGCTGGTGTCCTTTGCTGTACAGAAGCTTTTCAGCTTGATGTAGTCCCACTTGTTCATTTTTGCTTTTGTTTTCCTTGCCTGGGAGATATGGTCATGAAGAAGTCACTAATGTTTATGTCCAAGAGATTTTTGCCTATGTTTTTTTCTAAGAGTTTTATGGTTTCATGACTTACATTCAGGTCTTTGATCCATTTCGAATTTACTTTTGCATATGGGGTTAGACAGTGATCCAGTTTCATTCTCTTACATGTAGCTGTCAGTTTTGCCAGCACCATCTGTTGAAGAGACTGTCATTTCCCCATTGTATGTCCATGGCCCCTTTGTCGAATATTAGTTGACCATATATGTTTGGAGTCTCTATTCTTTTCCATTGGTCTGTGGCTCTGTTCTTGTGCCAGTACCAAATTGTCTTGATTACTAGACAAGCTTTGTAGTAGAGCTTGAAGTTTGGGAGTGAGATCCCCCCACTTTATTCTTCCGTCTCAGGATTGCTTTAGCTATTCGGGGTCTTTGGTGTTTCCATATAAATTTTTGAACTATTTGTTCCAGTTCATTGAAGAATGCTGTTGGTAGTTTGATAGGGATTGCATGGAATCTGTATATTGCTTTGGGCAGGATGGCCATTTGACGATATTAATTCTTCTTGGCCAAGAGCATGGGGTGAATTTCCATTTGTTAGTGTCCTCCTTAATTTCTCTTAAGAGTGTCTTATAGTTTTCAGGGTATAGGTCTTTCACTTCTTTGGTTAGGTTTATTCCTAGGTATTTTATTCTTTTTGAGGCAATTGTGAATGGAATTGTTTTCCTGATTTCTCTTTCTATTGGTTCATTGATAGTATAGGAAAGCCACAGATTTCTGTATGTTAATTTTGTATCCTGCAACTTTGTTGTTTTCTGATATCAGTTCTGGTAGTTTTGGAGTGGAGTCTTTAGGGTTTTTTTATGTACAATATCATGTCATTTACAAATAGTGACAGTTTAACTTCTTCTTTACCAATCTGGATTCCTTGTATTTCTTTGTTTTGTCTAATTGCCATTGCTAGAATCTCCAGTACTATGTTGAATAACAGTGGGGATAGTGGGCATCCCTGTCTTGTTCCCGATCTCAGTGAAAAGGTTTCAGCTTCTTGCTGTTCAGTATGATGTTAGCTGTGGGTTTATCATATATGGCCTTTATTATGTTGAGGTACTTGCCCTCTATACCCATTTTGCTGAGAGTTTTTATCATTAATGGATGTTGAATTTTGTTGAATGCTTTTTCAGCATCTATGGAGATGATCATGTGGTTTTTGTCCTTTTTGTTCATGTGGTGGATTTTCAAATGTTGTACCACCCTTGCATACCTGGGATGAATCCCGCTTGGTTGTGCTGTATGATCCTTTTGATATATTTTTGAATTTGGTTTGCTAATATTTTATTGAGTATTTTTGCATCTACGTTCATCAGGGATATTGGTCTGTAATTTTCTTTTTGGTCTGTAATTTTCTTTGCCTGGTTTTGGTATTAGGGTGATGTTGGCTTCATAGAAGGAGTTTGGGAGTATTCCCTCCTCTTCTCTTTTTTTGGAAAACTTTAAGGAGAATGGGTATTATGTCTTCTCTTTATGTCTGATAAAATTCTGAGGTAAATCCATCTGGTCCAGGGGTTTTTTTCTTGGGTAGTTTTTTGATTACTGCTTCAATTTCTTTGCTCGTAATTGATTTGTTCAACTTTTGTGTTTCTTCCTTGGCCTGTTCCTCTCAGTGCCTCCGTGTCCTAACTTATTTTCTGTCTGGTGGATCTATCCTTTGGAGTGAGTGGCCTGTTGAAGTGTCCTAAAATGAATGCATTGCATTCTATTTCCTCCTTTAGTTCTGTTAGTATTTGTTTCACACATGCTGGTTATCCTGTGTTGGGAGCATATATATTTATAATAGTTATATCCTCCTGTTGGACTGACCCCTTTATCATTATGTAATGTCCTTCTTTATCTCCTGTTACTTTCTTTGTTTTGAAGTCTATTTTGTCTCGTACTAGTACTGCAACACCTGCTTTTTTTCTCCCTGTTGTTTGCATGAAATGTCTTTTTCCATCCCTTGACTTTTAGTCTGTGCATGTCTTTGGGTTTGAGGTGGTTCTCTTGTAAGCAGCAGCATATAGATGGGTTTTGCTTTTTCATCCATTCTATTACTCTGTGTCTTTTGATTGGTGCATTCAGTCCATTTACATTCAGCGTGACTATTGAAAGATTTGTACTTATTGCCATTGCAGGCTTTAGATTCGTGGTTACCTAAGGTTCAAGGTTATCTTCTTTAGTATCTTACTGTCTAACTTAACTCGCTTATTGAGCTGTTATAAACACTGTCTGGTGATTCATTATTTCTCTCCCTTCTTATTCCTCCTCCTCCATTCTTTATATGTTGGTTGTTTTATTCCGTGCTCTTTTGTGTTTCCTTTAACTGCTTTTATGGGTAGTTTATCTTATTTTTTGCCTTTGGTTAGTATTTGGTTGGTCTGCTTTCTTTGCTGTGATTTTACTTTCTCTGGTGACATCTATTTAGCCTTAGGAGTGCTTCCATCTAGAGCAGTCCCTTTAAAATATCCCGTAGAGGTGGTTTGTGGAAGGCAAATACCCTCAACTTTTGCTTGTCTGGGAATTGTTGAATCCCTCCTTTATATTTAAATGATAGTCGTGCTGGATACAGTATTCTTGGTTCAAGGCCCTTCTGTTTCATTGCATTAAATATATCACGCCATTCTCTTCTGGCCTGTAAGGTTTCTGTTAAGAAGTCTGTTGATAGTCTGATGGGTTTTCCTTTGGAGGTGCCCTTTTTTCTCACTCTGGCTGCCTTTAGTACTCTGTCCTTGTCTTTGATCTTTGCCATTTTAATTATTATATATCTTGGTGTTGTCCTCCTTAAATCCCTTGTGTTGGGAGATCTGTGGGCTTCCATGGTCTGAGAGACTATTTCCTCCCCTAGTTTGGGGAAGTTTTCAGCTATTATTTCTTCAAAGACGCTTTCTATCCTTTCTTCTCTTCTTCTTCTGGTACTCCTATAATGCGCATATTGTTCCATTTGAGTTGGTCACTCAGTTCTCTTAATATTCTTTCATTCCTGGTGATCTTTTTATCTCTCTCTGCCTCAGCTTCTCTGTATTCCTGTTTCTCTGATTTCTGTTCCATTAATGGTTTCTTGCGCCTCATCCAGTCTGCTCTTAGGTCTTTCCAGAGATTGTTTTATTTCTGTATTCTCCCTCCTGACTTCATCCCTTAGCTCTTATACTTCTCTGCAAGTCCATCAGCCTGGTTATGACCTTTGTTTTGAATTCTTTTTCGGGAAGATTGGTTGAATCTATCTCCCCAGGCCCTTTTGGCGGTTGGGTAATTCTGGACTAGACCAAATTCTTCTGCCTTTTCATAGCGATAGAGGTAGTTGTAGGCAGGTAGCGAAAGTGTCAACTGGGAAAACAAAGTCCCTTCCTGGTTGCTGGTCACCTTGCCCTTCTCCGCTGCCTGTGTCGGTTACCTGGTAGGGACTCTTGGATCATCTTTTCCAGTAAGACCTAAACCACAAGAAATGGTCTCCAATGTCTGCAGAGGAGATTTTGATTAGATGTGAAGAATTTCACAATAGCATAACTTTTGCAATGTCTGCAGAGGAGACCCAATTGGAGAGAAGGTAGCCCAAACAGTGCCCCTCTCCGTGGGCTGGCCCCATAAGTGCCCCAGCTTATGTGTGAAAACTCTGATAGCTCTCCCAGGGACACCTGCAGCATGCCTGAGAACCAGGCTGTCCCAGTAAAATCCCCTGGCCAAGGTCCTCTGCCTCATTTTATGAGTAGAATTTTGGTTCTTGAATCCAGACTCTTGCAGCCTTATGCAAGTCCCAGATATAGCACAGTCATAACTTACAAACTAAAAGTACTCCCTAAGGAGAGCCCCCAGTTTGGAGCAAGACTGTATCTGTATCCCAAAACCTGTGGGGAAATGTTCATCTGTTCCCAAACAGAGGTTTCCACTAACAGGGAACAAAGCAGGCAAAGAGGTTTTGCAACAAGCAAGCCCTCAGTTTCAAAGCTGTGGGGCATCTAGGACTCCATAGAGCTAACGCAGACTTCTTTAACCCAGAACGCAGGATAGCCCAGAGGCAAAGAAAGGGCATGTGGCATCTGACCCCATCCACAACCTCTCCTCTCACCAGCAGCCTGCTGGAAGGGAGGGTGCTACTGGGAAGAGAGGACAGCTCCCTCCTGTGGAATTAAGCTTTATTGTGATCAGGGCTCTTTTACAGCAAAAACAAAGCCATAGTGATGGCTTCTGGAAAATGAACAGCCAAGTATTTCTTTCAATGTGTATTTCAATTCATCCATCCATTTACAGTTATTTGTTGAAAGTCTATGTGCCTGATACTGTGCTGTTTTCTAGAGATTGAGAAACTCCTGCCCTCGGGCAGCGAGGTGAGCAAGCCACACCCACAGGTGCGCTGCAGATGCCTCAGACCTCAGACCTCCCTGGTACTGGTGGTGCCATCCAAGTGAGAAAGAGGGGCGTGGCCAGTAGGTAGCCTAGCAACAGGCCAGTAACATCATGAGGTGGTTAACATTCCGTGAGAATACTGGCCATAAGAACCCCAACTGCCCCACACAGTGAACTTGCCAGGGGCTGAAAGCCTTTGGCAAGACAAGTGGTGAAGTTCACAGTGTTCATTGACTACTAAGGAGAAAGAAAGGCTGCCCTTATGGGTGCGGTGCTTCAGCGGGCTGCGCCTCAGAGGGGGCAGACAGTGGATTGTCTAAGGGAAGCACAGGAGGAGGCACGAGAAGGCGAGATGTCGAGAATTAAGGTGAAGGTAAGAGCTGCTGAAGACTGAGCTAGCATTGCTGTGAGGCACGGTAGAAAAGCTAAAGGTTGTGGCAGCGGAGGCACTCAGGGGAGGGGAGAGAAAGATGCCATCAGCCCCCGAAATGGAGGAGCTGGGGAAGGATGAAGGGGTGGTGCCAGAGGCACTGACGGCCTCCTGTATTGAAAGCACGCTCAGTGGCTGTAAAGGAAATAAAAGACCCAGCAGCTGAAAGTTCCCCTAGGTGAGGAGTAGCCCCCTCCCCAGGTCGTGGGGCACTCTATGGACCACCCCTATACTCAGGCTGAGCTGGTGGATTTGGGCTCCCAGTTTAGGCAGAAGCCCTCAGAGTCAATATCAGCTTGGCTCCTGTGTCTCTGGTACTTAGTTACAGCCTTTAAGACCAAAGAGGCAGAGGTCAAAGCCAGAGCCACAAGTTCCACCTGTGTGTTTGCAAGACTTCCTGCTGTAGAGCGAGCCAGTGTCACTCGAGCCCACACAGGAAGACGATTGGGGAACACGGTTTGACTGAGGGGAAGGTCGAGGTATCTTCCATGAGAGACCAGGGGGGAACAGTAGGCCACATGTTGAAAAAGCTATCCATTGGTCCCCAGTGAACATACAAGGTATTCTAGCTCTGGTGGACACAGGGGCTGAATGTTCACTGATTTATGGTAACCCGTGAGCAGTTTCCCCAGGGCCCTCAGTATCATAGTTGGATATGGTAGTAAGGCTATCAAGAGTGAATCAAGCGCAAATCCCTTTGGGAATTTGGGAATCGGGTGTCTACTCCCAAAAGAGTATATTGGGTATATATCTCCTATCCCTGAGTATATTTTGGGGCATTGATATCCTGCAGGATCTATGGTTGCAGACAACTGCAGGTGAGTTCAGACTGAGAGTACGTGTGGTGAAGGCAGTTCTGAGGAGACATGGTATGCGCCTGCCTATAGCTTTGCATGTGCCTTGGCGGGTGACCAATACCAAACAATACAAACTGCCTGGAGGATGTAAAGAGATTGGAGAAAGTATCCAAGTGCTGGAAAACCGTGGGTATTATAAAGCCCACCCGTAGGTCCTTTAAATTCCCCAGTGTTGCCAGTAAAAAAGCCAGATGGCTCCTGGCATGTGACTTATGGATTTTAGAGAAATGAATAAAGTCATACTCCCATGCATGCTGCTGTCCCCTCTATTGCCTGATGGATACCCTCAGCCACGAACTAGGCACCTACCATTATGTGCTGGATCTTGCTAATGCCTTCTTTTCCATTGACATTGAGCCAGAAACTCAGGAACAAATTGCCTTCACGTGGAAAGGATGGCAATGAACTTTCTCCGTCCTTCCACAGGGATACCTCCAGAGCCCCACCATCTGTCATGGACTTGTCTCCCAGGACGTGACTACATGGGAGAAACCGCCACTGGTGCAGATGTATCATTATGTTGATGATGTCATGTTCACATCTGATTCTCTTTCAGATCTATAAAGTGTAGCACCTAGACTGCTACAATATCTACAGGAGAAAGGGTGGGCTGTGAACCAGTACGAAGGTTCAGGGACCTGGTTTGTCTGTCAAATTGTTCGTGGTTGTCTGGTTGGGTAAGACCCAAAGCTATACCAGAAGCAGTTATAGATAAAGTCCAGGCCTTTCCTACCCCTACAACTGTAGCATTGCTACAGGAGTTTCTGGGTCTTCTAGGCTACTGGAGAGAGTTTATCTCACACTTGGTACAAATTCTGAAGCCCTCATACCGGTTGGTATGAAAAGGCGTCAGGTGGGAGTGGGGTGAAACTTGTACACATCTGCCTTCACTACAGCCAAACAGGCAGTGAAGGCCGTTGAGGCCTTGAGTGTGATAGACCAATTAAGGCCCTGTGAGCTGCATGTACATGTGACTGAAGACGGTTATAGCTGGGGTCTCTGGCGGCGGCTTGAACGAACTTGCCACTGTATTAGATTCTGGTCACAACTTTGGAAATGGGCAGAGGTATGATATACTTTGATAGAATAACAACTGAATGCCATGTATCACTCCTTGCTGGCTACAGAACCCATCACTGGAATGGCCCCGATAAGGGAAATACCCACCAATCCCATCTTGGGATCGGTACGAGAGTGGATGCAAAAGCCAAGGAGTGGTGTGGCACAAATGCCCACAATGGCCAAGTGGGGTTCTTACCCTCAGCAGCATAGTGCCCTCTCCAGTAACCCCTTGAGTGAAGAACTCCAGTGCTTATTGGGCTGGTGACATATACTTGTGAAAAGCAGGAATAATTTTCTTTTGAACCATTAGTAGCAGAAAGACCCTATCGGGAGGGAAGAGCCCCTGTACCTGAGGATGCATGGTACACAGATGGCCCCAGCCATGGGCAGTCCTCAAAATGGAGGGCCATAGCTTTCCATCCTAAGACTGAGACAATATGGATGGAATATGGTGGGGGGAAGTGCAGCCAATGGGCAGGGTAGCAGGCTGTGTGGCTTGTGATCAGCCAGGAGCCCTCCCCTATAGTTGTCTGCACTAACAGCTGGTGTCTCTCTATCGGGGCTTGACCCTGTGGCTACCAGCCTAGTACAATGCCAAGTGGCTGGTTGGACACCTACCCCTTTGGGGACAGGAATGGTGGCAAGACTTATGAGCCTGTGGTCAGAGTAAAATAATTACAGTATACCATGTGACAGGTCATTTGTCAGTGGCTCCCCAGGAAATGATGAGGCAGATAAATTGGCCCAGATACATTGGTTAGAAGGAAAGCCTGCCTCTGATGTAGCCCAGTGGTTACATCAATGTTTGTTGCATGCGGGGTTAAAGACAATGTGGGCTGTAGCCTGTCAGTGGGGCTTGTCTTTGACCTTTGAAGAAGTTAGTAGAGCCCAGCAGGAGTGTGCCGTATTCTCCAAAGGGACTTACACCAAGTTCCACATCAATATTGGACAATAACTAAGGGGGCTATACCCCTCGTCAAGTGGCAGATAGACTCTGTTGGGCCTCTACCTGTGTCAGAAGGATATCAGTATGCCATGACTTGTGTGGACACAGCTACTGGACTTCTGGTTGCTTTTCCTACCCCTTGTGCACACCAGCAGACAACCAAAAGAGGCCTGGAGTGACTCTCTGCCACCTATTGCTGACCACAGGTAACTGAGCGTAATCAGGACACCCATTTTACTGGACATACACTGCAAGAATGGGTGCCACAGTTGGGAATCAAATGCAGGTTTCGTGTGTCATACAATCCTACCACAGCAGGCATGACAGAGAGGCACAGTGGCTTGTCAAAATCTGGACTAAAGTCAGTTACTAATAGTCTGTGGGGTCAGTCCGTCTGTTGGTGGACCATGCTATGGCGTTTGAACGAGAGACCCCAAAACGGAGCCCTGAGCCCCGTAGACATGCTAACACATATGGCTGCCTCCCCTATACCACTGCAAGGACAAACCAAGGAAGAATCACTGAAGCTGAGGTTCGACCACAGGAATAAAATCTTGCTGCCAGCACCAACTGCACTGAACCCTGGAGACTCCATTGAGTGGACATGGCCTTGGACCTTTCGACACCTGGACCAACGATGGCTGGCTCTCCTGGTACCTTGGAAACAAGGCCTAGAAGCTGGCCTCCTATCTGTATTACTGGAATAACCTCAGAGTGGCCTCCAAAGGTCACAGTAGTATATCCTGAATGGCCAGAAGGGAGGAGAATCCTACCGGGCAGTTTTGTTTTATCATTATGGCCTGTGCATGCACCTCCAGTAGCACTATGTAACCCCCATAGGGAAAGGAGTAAAAGTATGGTATACTAGACCTGGATGGGACCCCCTTCCTGCTACATTCCTGTCTTAGGACTACTCTCTTGCATGCATCCTACCTGATGGACAAGATTTACCTATGTTGTTGTCATTTAAACATGTTGTCATGTGTCTTATCACCCCTAAGGTCTTTGTGGATTGGGAACTTCCTCTGGCCTGAGAATTATTATAATTTTTGTTATTAGGAACCTCCTCTGGCTGAGGATTACTATAATTTTTGTTATCTGTATCAAAATCTTGTTGTATGTTAATTTTTGTTATTATCTCTAAGTTGTTTTTCTCTGTTGCTGTTGTGGAATCTGGTGACAGTGCTCCAGGTTTCTCGCACAGGGACCACTGTGGAAGATTGAGAGCTTGTAGATTGTAAGGCGAGAATCATGGTGTGGTGGAGTGTGGGGGAGTTGGGGTTCCTATGGCCAGGATCCTCACTGAACTTAAACCACCTGATTATGTAATTAGCCTGCTGCTTGTCTGCCACTTCCAGGCCTTCAGGCAATGAGCTATTATTGCATCATATAGAGAGCTCGGCCCAGTAATCTGGGCAGAGGCAGAAATGCTAGTGGTTGGCCCACCTCCGCGATAACAAGCCAGGTAATAAACACTTTCATCCCAAAGAATCGTTCTATTGTCATTTCTTTGGTCACACTGCATCCATAGCGAACTCGCTGGGGTCTGAAACCATTGGCCAGACAGACCCTCACCTCATATCTTAGAGGTTTGATAGACCTTCTTTACTTCCAAGATAACAAGATACTCCAGGACCACCTACACTTTTTTTTCTGCTCCACACCTGAAACCAGTTATTTCTAAAAGCCCTGGTTTCCTTAGGAAATGGTAGAGGCTAAAATCTGGGCATTTTTATGTACACTCCTTGGATTGATCATTGTTTCTCATCCTCTTTTATGAGCAGAGCTAGGAAATATATGTAATTTTTTAAGGTATAATAAATCATAAATTTATACTCTTTCCAATTCAAGGCTAAGGGTTTTCACATGATCTTGTCAGTCTTATTATCTAGATCTCTTTGAACTGCACTAAAAATCTGGGTTCCTGGAGATACTGACTTAATTATTCACTTGATTTCCCCATGGGTCAAAGACAGCAGTCTACATTTCTATAAATTACTACTGTTACAGTTACTGAAAACATTCTATGGGTTACTTGTCATTTTCTTTTGCTTTTTTACATATAGGTTATAGTAAGGATGTACAAATTACCATGTTTTCAAATTACTGAACTAATTCTTTTCTGTGTGTAATTATGACAACTCAATTATTTCTTTTATGCTATAGAGACATTATTCTACTCCACACTTTCTGTTTCTTATCATAGTTTTCAACGGGACGCATGATTTTTTCTGTTACTTTTTAAGTGCAGTAAGTTTTCCTGTAATTTTAGGTCAGAGGAGTGGGTCAAATAGCCTGTTTTTCAGCTTTGTAACTGGAGTTCTCTCTTCTATTGTTTTCACAAAGTGATTTCTAAAAATACAACCCTCAGGCTATCTGAGAGCTTTCCTTTTTTTTGACCCACCTCTCTTTTATCTGAACTTTTTCTTGTCTTTGTTTCTCTTATTGTGTTCTGCTCAATTTGGATCCTACTCCTTAAAGTTTTTCTCAGAGCAATGTTAGTTTTGAGAGCTTATAGGGCTCAGACTGCTTCAGCACCAATAGACTTTGTTCTTACTCTCAGCCTGAGAATTCAATCCTTGGAGTCCTTCCCAGGCTAGTCTCCTGTTTTCATGCCACTGAAGGGCCCTATGCTCAGGGACACCAGAGAAGTCCAGTTGTCTTCTCTCTGCATCTTTGGGCACAAATGCTGACACCATGCAGGTCTCAGAGCTGTCTGACAAACTAAAGGTTTTGGGGGAAACACTGTCTCTTCATTTTGTTGTAGTTTGGCTTTTCTGTTTTGTTATGTGTTTTTTTTTTTCTTTGAAGAGTGAAGACCTGTTAAATATTTAATTTACGTAGTAATGAGTGAGCCAGCAGAATGATGAAGCTGGTCAGAGTGCTGTGGAAACACTGAAGTATTCTAGTCACTGAAGAGTGATGGAATAAGATTGCTACATTAAGTGCTAAGCAGAATAATGACCTCTGCATCTCTACCTGCAAAGTATTTGCAGTGCTATCAGTTTTCTACAGTTAACATCTTACAGATGTAACCCTTATGGTTGTAAAAAAAAAAAATCCTAATCAATAAGAAACAGTGAATCAAATAAAAGGTACATGGCCCTAGAAAATGAGGTAATCCATTGCAAAGCATTCTGGCATCCTTTTTGTCTGATTTCAGGTTCTGGATATTTCTAATTGTTTCCTTAACTTTATCACCTTTCTCACATATGCTCTTTCATAGCTAATTTTAGAACACACAGTTTTTTTTGTGAACATGTTTTTCTATTATGCTTTATTTTTCTTTGTAGGTATGTTATTTTTTTCCCTATACCTTTCTTCTTATGAAAACCTTGTAGATTTCACTGTTCTTTTTTTCTTTTGCTCATTATTTTGTAAAATTAGTTTTAGAAAGGAGGACTGACTTGATATATAAATCTTAGGACAGTTGTTATATTATATTATAAACTAATATCAAAAGACTCAAATTGCTAAAATCAGAAATGCAAATGGACATATTAATACTAATTTACAGAAATAAAAAGTATTAGTACTGTGAACAGTTTTATACTAGCAGATTAGATAATTTAGCTGGAGTGAACAAATTCCTAGAAATGCACAACCTGCCAAAACTGAATCATGGAGAAAATCTGAATGTACCTAGAACTAGTAAAGGGATTGGATACATAATCAAAACCATTCGCAAAACAACAAAAAGACCTTAAGCAGATGGTTTCACTGGTGAAGTCTACCAAATACTTAAAGAAGAATTAACACCACTCCTCAAATTCTCCCAAAAACTTGTAGAGGAAGAGCATTTCTTAACTCATTCTATGAGGCCAACATTACCCAGACACCAAAGCCAGACAAAGATACTACAAGAAAAGAAAACTATAAGCCAATATCTCTTCTGAGCATATGTACAAAAGTTTTCAACAAAATACTGGTAAAATAGTTGCAGCAACATATTAAGCAGGATTATATACAGTGACCAAGTAAGGTTTATTCCTGGCATGCAAAGATGGCTCAACAAATGAAATCCAGTCAATGTAATAACACCACATTAACAGAATTAAGGAAGGGACGGTGAAAATGGTTATTTCAATTGATGCCGAAAAAGCAATAAACAAAAATCAAAATATCCTTTCATGATTAAAAATATCTAACAAACTTGGAACAGAGAGAAAATTCCTCATGGATAAACAAGAGGTGGTATATACATACATCGGAATATTATTCAGCCTTAAAAAGGAATAAGATTCTGATACAAGTAACAACATGGATGAACCTTGAAAACATTACACTAAGTGCAGTAAGCCGGACACAAAAGGAAAAACATGATTCATCTTATATGAAGTTCTTAGAATAGTCAAATCCATAGAGACAGAAAGTAGAATGGTGGTTACAAGGGAGTGAGTGGTGGTAAGGGAAGATGGGGAGCAGTGGGTACAGAGTTTCAGTTTTGATAAGATGTCAAAAATTCTGGAGAAGAGTAGTGGATATACTTGGATGACAGTGTGCACATACTTAATACCTCTGATCCCTACAGTATTGTATCCTTTAAAATGGTCACTTATGTGTTACATGTGTTTCCTCACAATTTTATTTTTATTTTGGTATCATTAATCTATAATTAGATGAAGAACATTACGTTTTCTAGGCTCCTCCCTTCACCAAGTTGCCCCGACATACCCCTTCACAGTCACTGTCCATTCGTGTAGCAAGATTCTGTAAAATCACTACTTGTCTTTGTGTTGTAGAGCCCGCCACGTACCCATGCCACATTATACATGCTAACTATAAGGTCCCCTTACTTTTCTCCACCCTTATCCCTCCCTTCCCACCCATCCTTCCCAGTCCCTTTCCCTTTTGTAACTGTTAGTCCATTCGTGGGTTCTGTGATTCTGCTGCTATTTTGTTCCTTCAGTTTTTCTTTGATCTTATACTCCACATATGAGTGAAATCATTTGGTACTTGCCTTTCCCCACCTGGCTTATTTCACTGAGCATAATACCCTCTAGTTCCATCCATGTTGTTGCAAATGGTAGGATTTGTTTTCTTCTTATGGCTGAGTAGTATTCCATTGTGTATATGTACCACCTCTTCTTTATCCATTCATGTACTGATGGACACTTAGGTTGCTCCCATTTCTTTGCTATTGTAAATAGTGCTGCGATAAACATAGGGGTGCATCTTTTTCAAACTAGGCTGCTGTATTCTTGGGTAAATTCCTAGAAGTGGAATTCCTGGGTCAAATGGTATTTCTATTTTGAGCTTTTTGAGGAACCTCCATACTGCTTTCCACAATGGTTGAACTAACTTACATTCCCACCAGCAGTGTAGGAGGGTTCCCCTTTCTCCACAACCTCGCCAACATGTGTTGTTGTTTATCTTTTGGATGATGGCGATCCTTACTGGTGTGAGCTGATACCTTATTGTGGTTTCAGTTTGCATTTCTCTGATGACTAGCGATGTGGAGCATCTTTTCATATCTGTTAGCCATCTGAATTTCTTCTTTGGAGAACTGTCTGTTCAGCTCCTCTGCCCATTTTTTAATTGGATTACTTGCTTTTTGTTTGTTGAGGCGTGTGAGCTTTTTATATATTTTGGATGTCAACCCTTCTCCATGATTCAGTTTTGGCAGGTTGTGCATTTCTAGGTTAACACCACTCCTCAAATTCTCCCAAAAACTTGTAGAGGAAGAGCATTCTCCCATACTGTAGGACACCTTTTTGTTCTATTGATGGTGTCCTTTGCTGTACAGAAGCTTTTCAGCTTGTTATAGTTCCACTTCTTCATTTTTGCTTCTGTTTTCCTTGCCCAGGTGGATATGTTCATGAAGAAGTCACTCATATCTATGTCTAAGAGATTCTTGCCTACGTTTTTTTCTAAGAGTTTTATGGTTTCATGACTTACATTCAGATCTTTGATCCATTTTGAATTTACTTTTGTGTATGGGGTTAGACAGTGATCCAGTTTCATTCTCTTACATGTAGCTGTCCGGTTTTGTCAGCACCATCTGTTAAAGAGACTGTTATTTCCCCATTGCATGTCCATGGCTCCTTTATCGTATATTAATTGACCGTATATGTTTGGGTTAATGTCTGGAGTCTCTATTCTGTTCCACTGGTCTGTGGCTCTGTTCTTTTGCCAGTACCAAACTGTCTTGATTACTGTGGCCTTGTAGTAGAGCTTGAAGTTGGAGAACGAGATCTCCCTCACTTTATTATTCCTTCTCAGGATTGCTTTGGGTATTCAGGGTCTTTGGTGTTTCCATATGAATTTTTGAACTATTTGTTCCAGTTCGTTAAAGAATGTTGTTCGTAATTTGATAGGGATTGCATCAAATCTGTATATTGCTTTGGGCAGGATGGCCATTTTGACAATAGTAATTCTTCCTAGCCAAGAGCATGGGATGAGTTTCCGTTTGCTAGTGTCCTCTTTAATTTCTCTTAAGAGTGTCTTAATATTTTTCAGGGTATAGGTCTTTCACTTCCTTTGTTAGGTTTATTCCTAGGTATTTCATTCTTTTTGATGCAACTGTGAATGGAATTGTTTTACTGATTTCTCTTTTTATTACTTCATTGTTAGTGTATAGGAGAGCCACAGATTTGTGTGTGTTAATTTTGTATCCTGTAACTTTGCTGTATTCCGATGTCAGTTCTAGTTGTTTTGGACTGGAGTCTTTAGGGTTTTTTATGTACAGTATAATGTCATCTGCAAATAGTTTAACTTCTTCTTTACTAATTTGGACTGGTTGTATTTCTTTGTTTTGTCTAATTGCCGTGGCTAGGACCTCCAGTACTATGTTGAATAAGTGTGGGGAGAGTGGGCATCCCTGTCTTGTTCCCAGTCTCAGAGGAAAAGCTTTCAGCTTCTCACTCTTCAGCATGATGTTGGCTGTGAGCTTGTCATATATGGCCTTTTTTATGTTGAGGAATTTGCCCTGTATACCGATTATGCTGAGAGTTTTTATCATGAATGGATGTTGAATTTTGTCGAATGCTTTTTCAGCATCTATGGAGATGATCGTGTGGTTTTTGTCTTTCTTTTTGTCTATGTTGTGGATGAGGTTGATGAATTTTCGAATGTTGTACCATCCTTGCATCCCTGGGATGCCCTCTTGGTCATGGTGTATGATCCTTTTGATGTATTTTTGATTTCAGTTTGCTAATATTTTGTTGCGTATTTTTCATGTATGTTCATCAGGGATATTGGTCTGTAATTTTCTTTTTTGGTGGGGTCTTTGCCTGGTTTTGGTATTAGGGTGATGTTGGCTTCATAGAATGAGTTTGGGAGTATTCTCTCCTCTTCTATTTTTTGGAAAACTTTAAGGAGAATGGGTATTATGTCTTCTCTGTATGTCTGATAAAATTCCGAGGTAAATCCATCTGACCAGGGGGTTTTGTTCCTGGGTAGTTTTTTGATTACCGCTTCAATTTCTTTGCTGGTAATTTGTTTGTTTAGGTTTTGTGTTTCTTCCTTGGTCAGTCTTGGAAGGTTGTATTTTTCTAAGAAGTTGTCCATTTCTTCTAGGTTTTTCAGCTTGTTAGCAGACAGATTTTCTTAGTATTCCCTAATAATTCTTTTTATTTCTATGGGGTCCGTAGTGATTTTTCCTTTCTCATTTCTGATTCTGTTCATGTGTGTTCATTCTCTTTTCCTCTTAATAAGTTTCGCTAGAGGCTTATCTATTTTGTTTATATTCTCAAAGAACCAGCTCTTGGTTTCATTGATTTTTTCTGTTGTTTTATTCTTCTCAATTTTATTTCTTCTCTGATCTTTATTATGTCCCTCCTTCTGCTGATTTTAGGCCTCATTTGTTCTTCTTTTTCCAATTTTGATAATTGTGGCATTAGACTATTCATTTCAGATTGTTCTTCCTTCCTTAAATATGCCTGGGATGTTATATACTTTCCTCTTAAGACTGCTTTCGCTGCGTCCCACAGAAGTTGGGGCTTTGTGTTGTTGTTGTCATTTGTTTCCTTATATTGCTTTAATCTCTTTTAATTTCATTGTTGATCCATTGATTATTTAGGAGCATATTGTTAAGCCTCCATGTGTTTGTGAGCCTTTTTGCTTTCTTTGCACAATTTAGTTCTGGTTTTATACCTTTGTGGTTTGAAAAGTTGGTTGGTAGGATTTCAATCTTTTTAAATTTACTGAGGCTCTTTTTGTGGCCTAGTATGTTGTCTATTCTGGAGAATGTTCCATGTGCACTTGAGAAGAATGTGTATCCTGTTGCATTTGGATGTAGAGTTCTATAGATGTCTGTTAGGTCTATCTGTTCTAGTGTGTTGTTCAGTGCCTCTGTGCCCTTACTTATTTTCTGTCTTGTGGATCTATCCTTTGGAGTTAGTGGCGTGTTGAAGTCTCCTGAATTGAACACATTGCATTTTATTTCCTCCTTTAATTCTGTTAGTACTTGTTTCGCATATGCTAGTGCTCCTGTGTTAGGTTCATATAAATATTTATAATGGTTATTTCCTCTTGTTGGACTGAGCCCTTTATAATTATGTAATGTCCTTCTTTATCTCTTGTTAGTTTCTTTGTTTTGAAGTCTATTTTGTCTGATACTTGTATTGCAACAGGTGCTTTTTTCTCCCTGTTGTTTGCATGAAATATCTTTTCCATATCTTGACTTTTAATCTGTGCATGTCTTTGGGTTTGAGGTGAGTCTCTTGTAAGCAGCATATAGATGGGTCTTGCTTTTTTATCTATTCTATTACTCTGTGTCTTTTGATTGGTGCATTCAGTCCATTTACATTCAGGGTGATTATTGAAAGATATGTACTTATTACCATTGCAGACTTCAAGTTTGTGATTACAAAAGGTTCAAGGTTAGCTTCTTTACTATCTTACTGTCTAACTTAACTTGCTTAATGAGTTATTGTATACACTGTCTGGTGATTCTTTATTTCTCTCCCGGAGATTCTTATTCCTCCTCCTTCATTCTTCATATGTTGGGTGTTTTGTTCTGTGCTCTTTTTAGGAGTGTTCCCATCTAGAGTAGTCCCTCTAAGATACCCTGTAGAGGTGGTTTGTGGGAGGCAAATTCCTTCAACTTTTGCTTGTCTGGGAATCGTTTAATCCCTCCTTCATATTTAAAGGATAATCGTGCTGCATACAGTGTCCTTGGTTCAAGGCCCTTCTGTTTCATTGCACTAAATATATCATGCCATTTTCTTCCGGCCTGTAAGGTTTCTGTTGAGAAATCTGATGATAGCCTGATGGGTATTCCTTTGTAGGTGACCTTTTTTTTCTCTCTGGCTCCTTTAATACTCTGTCCTTGTCCTTGATCTTTGCCATTTTAATTATTATGTGTCTTGGTCTTGCCCTTCTTGGGTCCCTTGCATGGGACTTCTGTGTGCTTCTGTGGTCTGAGAGGCCATTTCCTCCCCCAGTTTGGGGAAGTTTTCAGCAATTATTTCTTCAAAGACACTTTCTATCCCGTTTTCTCTCTTTTTCTGGTGCTCCTATGATGCGAATATTGTTCTGTTTCGATTGGTCACACAGTTCTCTTAATATTCTTTCATTCTTGGAGATCCCTTTCTCTCTCTCTGCATCAGCTTCTCTGCATTTCTGTTGTCTGATTTCTAGTCCATTAATGGTCTCTTGCATCTCGTCCATTCTGCTTTGAAGTGTTTCCAGAGATTGTTTTATTTCTGTATTCTCCGTCCTTAGTTCTTGCGTATTTCTCTGCAAGTCCATCAGCATGGTTATGACTTTTGTTTTGAATTCTTTTTCAGGAAGATTGGTTAAATTTATCTCCCCAGATTCCTTCTCAGGAGAGGATGTGGAAGATGTCTCGGTTAGCCTGTTCTGGATCAAACCTTTTTTGCATTTCATGTTGATAGATGCAGTGGTATGCTATTGACTCGTCTGTCAGCTGGAGTTCCACTTGCTCCTGGCCTTTCTTTACTGCGACAACGGTGACCCCTAGCAGCTTGTGTTGGGCAGTTGCGCGTAGACTGGGTCTCTGTTTCTTGCCCCGCCGCTATGGAGGGAGCTCCCTTTCTGTGGGTGTGGCCAGCCTCAGGGCGCTGCTCTGCTATGGCGGGGCTCCTCCGGAGGGGGTATGGATGAGGGGCTGTTTATCGCCATGTGTGGTCTCAGAGCTGCTACCCAGGGGGTTAGGGTGCCTGCAGTTCCCTGGAATTCCCAACTGCTGGGCTAAGTATCCCGGGACACTTCCGTCCAGCGGTGGGGTCCCTGTCCCTTTAAGACATTCAGAAAGCACTCGCTTTTCTTTGTCCCAGGGTTGCCGGCAGCAGGGACCTGCTCACAGGTCTTACTGTCCTGTTTCCCTAGTGTCCAGCACCCCATGCACTGTGTGTCTGCACTCTGGGTGCGGATGGCTAGGGCTGGGTGTTTAGCAGTCCTGGGCTCCCTCTTCCTCGCAGCTCCGACTCCTCTTCTCCCGCCAGGAGCTGGGGTGAGGGGCGCTTGGGTCCCACCGGTCCGGGGCATGTATCTTACCCCCTTCATGAGGCGCTGAGTTCTCATGGGTGTGGATGTGGTCTGGCTTTTGTCCTGTATCTTCTGGTCTCTCTTTGAGGGATAGCTGTATTTGTTTGATTTTCAAAAATATATGTTTTTTTGGGAGGAAATTCCCACTGTCCTACTCATGTCGCAATCTTGGGTCCACCTCTATCTTGTCTATTTTTTTTTAAGAAAAAAATGAATAATTACTGTGTCCTCCAAAGCTTTTCTCTTTTGTTCACCTCTTTTATTCTTCTGTTAAGCCATTTACTCGTCATGGTGACAGCAGATCCCCAGCTTCTGCCCAAAAGTCATCACGCAGGTCAACAGTCCCAACACCTGCCAAAAGGAGAAGTAGCGTCCTGTGGTCAGAGACGTTAGGCATCAACATTAGAGAGTCTTTAGCTGCCAAAGAAATCAAACGTCAGGAGGTAAGCTGCCATTCAGTAGCGAGAGCATATATATTGGCTTATACTAGAAAAAAAAGTACCTGTTTTTTAAATAGGTGTTTTGCCAGAAGATTAGCAAACTAATGCCTGAGGCAAAATCAACTTGCAATTTTGTATTTGACAGTAATTCTTAATACATGCTAAGCAACACTTTGTGATTGGTGGGGGTCTCTTGATGGGGTAAATTCATAATACATAGGGCACTATATAAAACATTGAGACTCCATTCTGAATTTGAGTTTTCAGATTGAGTCACTTTAAAAAGGACTGTTTGAAACATCAGTTAAATAATGGTGAATATCAATTGTACATAATTTGCCTTTCTCAGAGGAATGGATGGTAACTTATGATGTTTGCTTCATTTTTTTTAGGCAATATATGAAATGTCCCGAGGTGAACAGGACTTAATTGAAGATCTCAAACTTGCAAGAAAGGTCAGTGTATAATTTTTTGTCATACACTCTGGTTTTTAGAAATTATATTTAACAAATTCTAACATAGTTTTCTTTTTAGAAGCAGCAAATATCTGCTAGTGAATACTATTTTTTACATGAGCTTTATTAGATACATCTTCAAATATGAATGTCAGTGAGAGAGTTTTTTAGGAGGATTAGCAAACATATACTTTAATTTCTTCTATTTTTTACAGTAGAATCCACAGTAGCTTTTGTACAGTTACTCAAACTTGCATTCAACTACAGATCTCTCATAATGTCTTCTTTACTTGATATCTCTGTGTGACGCATTTCTCCCCCTCTGGTAGGCCTACCATGACCCCATGTTAAAGTTGTCTATCATGTCAGAAGAGGAACTCACACATATATTTGGTGATGTGGATGCTTACATACCTTTGCATGAAGGTGAGATATGCTACTTAATTTTCTTTAGAATCTTGAACAGCAGGAATAAAACGAAGTTTAAATCTAAACTTCTAATTTAGTGCTGCATTATTTCTAAAATAAACCTCTTCTTGGTATTTCTGCTTTTTTATGCTTCAGATTTGTTGGCAAGAATAGGAGAAGCAACGAAGCCTGATGGGATAGTGGAGCAGATTGGTCACATTCTTGTGAACTGGGTATGTAGTATTTTACTCCAGATAGTTTTTCACAAGTACATGCCACACTTGTCATTGCAATAAATATCAGAACCACTTGATCCAGGAACTGGATTATAAAAACAGATAAACAACACATTAAAACTGAACAAATTTTTGTAGCTATGAGAACTTACAGTCTCTGTTTAAAAACCTACTTGATGAATGATACAGTTTTCTTTTAGAAATACGTTCCTCCTTGCACAGAGTTTTCACATTATATGCCATTAATTTTCTGTTTCATTCTTTCAGTTAATATTTGAGTGCCTGCCAGTTGCTTGGCACTATTGTGGGAGGGATCACTGGGAATTGAGAGATAAAAGGCAGTCTCTCCATGACTAATCTAGTGAGGGATAGACAAGTAAAGAAACAGTCTGAAGGTTGGTGATGAAAGTGATACAGGAAGGCTATGGTGTCCTGGGACTAGAGAAGACTAGCATCTAACTAGTTGGGGAAAGTAAAAGTCATGAGTGTTTGGTTGAATTTAGCTACAGTAGGGAAATTAGAAAAGGGTGTTTGGTATTGGCCTAGAATACTCTACTCCCCCTAATATCAGCTGCAGGACAATGCTCACAGCTTGTCAGCTTTCCAGAACAGCTGTGAGCTTTATGTTTCATGTTCACAAGCTTACTAATGGACTGACCATAGCAGGAACTTACCGTACTTTGTTTTCTCGTGTCACTCTTCAGTTGCCAGGCTTGAATGCCTACGAAGGCTACTGTAGCAACCAGCTGGCAGCCAAAGCTCTTCTTGACCAAAAGAAACAGGATCCAGGAGTCCAGGATTTTCTCCAGCGATGTCTTGAGTCTCCTTTCAGCCGAAAACTAGATCTGTGGAGCTTCCTTGATAAACCCCGAAGTCGCCTAGTCAAATACCCTTTACTGTTAAAAGAAATTCTTAGACATACTCCAGAGGACCACCCTGATGTTCAGCTTTTGCAGGAAGCTGTAAGTAGTACAACTAATGATTCTTGTGTTTTCCAAATTTATACATTAGCTTGTCTTAGAAAGTTATGCAATGCTACTCCCAATTATGCATAGTGACTCAGCATCGGGAGGTGTTTGGTGGATGTTTTAAGCACCCCATATGCTCGTGCACCACACACTGAGTAATAAAGAGGCAGGACACAATCTGTATTTATATTCTAATCAAAAGACTGGATTCTGGTCTTACCACTTCCACTAGCTAACTGTAGAACTTTGGGCAAATTACCTATTTAGGCTGAAACTGTTTCTTCATCTGTAAAATGAAGGGACTGACTGAATTAACTAATTTCAAGAGTCCCTTCAAGCTTTAAAATTCTATCATTTTGATGTGGTGTTTTAGCCCTGTAGGGACACTGACTACATTACTCTGAAAAGACTCCATCAGTTTTTTGATAATTTTTAGATATTGATAATACAAGGAGTTCTCTCCGAAATCAACTTGAAGAAAGGAGAGTCAGAATGTCAGTATTACATCGACAGACTGGAGTATCTGAATGAAAGGCAGAAGGATCCTCGAATTGAAGCAAGCAAAGTATTGCTTTGCCACGGGGAGCTGAAGAATAAAAATGGACGTGTAAGTGTATCTTAGAACTAACAGGAAATGAGCCATTGCTTCCCTTTCCCACCCAGTTTGTTTCCAAATAGATTATGAAGCAGGTTGTAAAATGGACTCATCAAATAGTGAAAGGTTACTGGTTTTTGTTTTTTGTTACCAGCTTTCATAACGCACACATTTGGTTTCTGTCTTTACAGAATAACTTAAACATCTCTGGAGAATCAATAATATTTTATTTTTTAGTTTTGGAGCATAAATCAATTAGGCTCGCAGTTTTTCTGAATAAATTATTAGCTCCATGTTTCATAAAAAAATAATCTGTTAGAAGATTTTTCTGAAGAGTTGATAGTGATGGAAGTAGTTTTAGCATTACTAACCAGACTTCTGCAGCAGACTAACTGGAAGCAAACTTACTTTTAGAATTTTAATTGAAAAAGACCTGCCAGACCTGAGTATAAGCATGAGTGGTATTTTTATTTTCATTATTTGCTTTTCAGAAGCATGATTAATAAGTTGAGGTTCTTTTTGGAAGAAGATGAAATCTGACGTTTCTGATTTATATTGTGAGTCCCTGCTGTTCTTTAAAGAGTGAAACTTGTGTGGGACAAAGTAGAACCATTAACATTTTTAGCCGCTTGCATTCTTTAAATCCTTACTTTGTTAGAAAACTTTGGTATACAATCCTGGTCTTTCCACGCATATTCCTACTGATAGGTCTTTGTGGGGTGCAGTGATTACTCTGCTGCTACCTCATCTACTGTTATATGCCAATTAAAATTTTGTATAGTCTGAGATTAGACAGGCTATCCAAGCAGAATATGCATAGCCTTAGAATCCTCTTTCTGAGGTCATCCAGAAGGGGAATCTCAAATAAATGTGATGAAATCAATCATGTCTAAATTCCAATCACTTAAAATCACAGGGTTCCACACATAGGAAGTATTTGTTTCTCATTTCTGCAGAAATTTTACATTTTCCTCTTTCAAGACATCTTGGTTTTGACTTGGCCTGTTACACAAAATGAGTGTCACTCTTACCAAGTTTACCGACGACCAATCCCCATCCAAGAGCTGGTCTTGGAAGACCTGCAGGATGGAGACGTGAGAGTGGGAGGGTCCTTTCGAGGGGCTTTCAGGAGCTCACATAAAGGTAAAAATACAAATTGTAAAATTGTTTCAATTAACAAACTCAGAAACTATGTGAATTTAGTTTTGATCTTTAAAAATTCTGTCTTAAATCTTCTGCATCCGTGGATGTCTTGCTGCCCTTGTCTAGCCTGGATTAATACTTAGTCCATAGGCACACACCTGATCATCTGATCATCTACATTTGCCTTCTTACAGCACTAAACTATGTTTTCTACCTTTATCTTGCATCTACCTACCACTTCAGCATTTTATTAAAAATAAAAATAATAATAATAATAGGAGAAATGTGGGATCAACATATAAATCAAGTACAAAAATCAAACGAATATTCATATTTAACCTGATTGTTTATAGGTCATATTGCATGATCAAAACCGAAAGTTTCTGTGATGACTGCCCTTGTACTGTTCACCATGTAAGAATTTATTCACTATGTAAGAATTCGTTCACCATGTAAGAACTTGTTCGTTATGCTTCAGAAGATTGGAGACTGACGAGAATTAGGCTTGAGATGGATTAATGATTGTACATTGAGCGTTGACCCCCCTATACTGAATTTTATTGTTGTTGACAACCATTTGATCAATAAATATGAGAGATGCCCTCTCAAAAAGAAAAAAAAAAAAAATTCTGTCTTAGATTAATATATAAGATACATTTAAATATTCACACAATTCAACCCCCCCCCCCAAAATCTGATTTAAGAAATGAGAACCTGAATGGAAATTTTCTGAACATGTACAGATAGCCAACAAACACATGAAAAGATGTTCAGCATCATTAATCATCAGGGATGTGCAACTCAGAACTGCAATAAGATATCACTTTACATGAGTCAGAATAGCTAGTATTAAAAAACAAGTAACAAGTATGGGCAAGATTGTGGTGCACTGCTGGTGAGAGTGTAAATTGGTGCAGCCTCTGTGGAAACAGTGTGGAGGCTTCTCAGACAGTTACAGAGAGGAATACCATATTACCCAGTAACTCCACCTCTGGATATTTACCTGAAGAAAACAAAAGCACTAATTCAAAAAGATATGTGTACACCTATGTTAACTGTAGCACTATGTACAATTAGCCAACATATGTGTCCATCAATAGATGAATGAATGAGGAAGATGTGGATACATGTGCAATAACTCAGCCATAGAAAAATAATTAAATCTTGCCATTTGTGACAGCATGGATGGATCCAGAGGATATTGTACTAAGTGAAAAAAGAGAAAAACAAATACCATATGATTTCACTTCCATCATACAGCGTCTGAAAAACAGACAAAACAGAAATAGGTTCATTCAGACAAAGAATAGGTGGTTGCCATGGTGGGTTGGGTTATTAGACAAAATAAATGAAGGGGATAAAGAGGTGCAAACTTCAAGTTACAAATTAGTCACAAACTGAAGGTACAGCATAGTGAAAATAAAAAAGAATTCTGTCTCTACACAAAAAATTACAAATGAAAGATTCCATTGTCCTATAGCTGCTGCTGTCATCAAGTTGTGCTCTGGCACCAGAGGTGCATCTAATAATGTCCCAAGGCTTTATTTAATGCATCCACCTAACAAGTGTACATGTATAGAAATTCCAGCACCCACACCAAGATTGTATGACCATTTTATCTCCACAAACTGTTTTTAAGTGTGATTTCCTTTCTTTTTTCCAATTTTTCTTTTCCTAGCTAAAAATATCTTTAGAGTTGGCTTTCAAGACCCCTCTCCAGGCCAGTCTCTCACTCTGCAAGCCAATGATGTGTTCCACAAGCAGCAGTGGATCAACTGTATTCGAGCCGCCATAGCCCCTTTCCAGCAGGCCACCAGTCCAGCCGAGCTGCAGGGTTTGCCCAAGCTCCATGAGGAGTGCGACCAGAACAACCCCTCCTCTGGGAATGTCGAAACCCAGAGAAGGGCATCTGCAGCATCCAGTGTGACTCAGGTCGAAGTTGATGGGGACGCTTCAGCGTGTCTCCCCTGCGTGCACCACAGACGACATGAAGAGTGTCAGAGCGCACTGAGCACAGCCTGGCTTCCCAAAGCCAAGGGACAAATCTCCATTGGGTGTTGAATGGAAAGAGACTTCAGTATAAAGGAAGTTCTGTGTATTACTGGCGCAGAGCCTGTTTATTTATAAATGTATACAGTTTGGTTTTTCTTGAAATGTGAGCATGGGAGCGTTGCAGGGTTACTTAACACTAGTATTCACATTTTCTGTTTTTGGTTCTTTTTGTTTTTTTTTTTAATGGCAGCTAAAGATATATATACAGATTACTGTTAAAACTGCAGCCTTCTTTTTTAAGATATATTCTCATAATTTGGAACATGCAAGCCTGGTATTTTTAATCAAATAAAATATTTATGGAATTGGTTTCTTCTTCACTCTAAATTCATTAGGACTTCCCAATACCTACCTGTTGTGATATTTACAATATCTACCAAACCTTAAAATTTTGCAAATACTGGGATTTTACCAGTGTTTCTTTGATAAACTGCGTGTGCAGAATTTGAAATTTTAACATTGTCTCCTAAAATCTACACACAATACAGGTGTGTAATACATTAGAATTTATACTGAAACATAAGTTCCTTTTGAAACAAAGTATAAAACTTTATACAGATATTCCATTTTATGAACTGGAATACTTTATATTAGTTTTTTTTCTCTACACCTTCCTCATTTTCATTCACTTAACCTGCCAATTATTTAATTTTTTTTTCTTATAATGTAGTTTTTGGTATTTGCTTTATTTATTTATTTTTTACTTTGACACCTTTACAGTTTGGTAGCCTTTATTTTTCCACCTTGATAAAAATGTGTACATATGTGCATATATAGACGTATATATATATATGTTTTTAAAATCATACTAGCTTTATCAGTGGAAACCAAGCCATACTGTTTTTTAGCCAATTAAGCAAACTGCGATTTTTCCAGTGTAGCATTGCAAGGTGGTGAACACACATGAACTGACTCAGTGTATTCTGGACTTCTGAAAGAATACCACCTTAAGGATTTTGTTGAGAGCTTTAGTGTTTTCTGAAAAGCAAGAGGGCAGGCAGTTGGCTGCTAATACATAAAAAAGAGGGAAAAAGAGAGTAGTTTGGTCTTAAGGTAAAAATATCTGGTTGTGCTAGAACATGCAAGAAGGTAGTAAAAGCTAAACTTGAGGGTGTAGAGTAAGTTATCGAAGGCTTGGGGAAAGTGAATTTTATTTGTTGGTTTATACCTGCAAATAATGAGTTTGAAAAGAAGCAGGTGTGTTGAAAATCTGACCATATTATATCAATTTTTGTGGATTTATTCATGAGGTAAAAAGTAATGAATCTTTTACTCTAAATTATTTCTTTTCAAATGAGATCATAGTCTTTAAGTGGAGGACTAAATGCTCGGTGTCACAGCAGATGTATAATGTTGATCATTCAAGGAAATGTTGACTATTCTGTGAATTGTATTTGGCTGGCGCAAGTGAAAATGGAGAAAGATTGTAAATAGATCAATCCAAATGACTTATTATTTAATAATTTATGTGTTTGTTTGTTCATTTGTTTATATTTTTGTTATCATTAATGTACAGTTACATGAAGAACACTATGTTTACCAGGCTACCGCTTTCAGCATATCCCCCCCACACACCCCACTACAGTCACTGTCCATCAGCGTAGCAAGTTGCTATATAAACACCACCTGTCTTCTCTGTGTTGAACAGCCCTCCCTGTACCCCCCACAACACTATACATGCTAATCGTAATGCCCCCTTTCTTTTTCCCCACCCTTATCGCTCCCTTCTCACTCATCATCCGCAGTCCCTTTCCCTTTGGTAACTGTTAGTTCATTCTTGGGTTCTGTGTTTCTGCTGCTGTTTTGTTCCTTCAGTTTTTGCTTTGTTCTTATACTCCACATATGAGTGAAATCATTTGGTACTTGTCTTTCTCTGCCTGGCTTATTTCACTGAGCATAATACCCTCTAGCTCCATCCATGTTGTTGCAAATGGTAGGATTTGTTTTCTTCTTATGGCTGAATAATATTCCATTGTGTATATGTACCACCTCTTCTTTATCCATTCGTCTACTGGTGGACACTTAGGTTGCTTCCATTCCTTGGCTATTGTAAATAGTATTGTGATAAACATAGGGGTGCATATGTCTTTTTGAAACTGGGAAACTGCATTCTTAGGGTAAATTCCTAGGAGTGGAATTCCTGGGTCAAATGGTATTTCCATTTTTAATGCAGAATGGTTGAACTAGTTTACATTCCTACCAGCAGTGTAGGATGTTTCCCCGTTTCTCCGTATTCTCGCCAGCATTTGTTGTTCCTATTCTTTGCTATGTTGGCCATCCTAACTGGTTGAGGTGATATCTCATTGTGGTTTTAATTTGCATTTCCCTGATAATTAGCAGTGTGGAGCGTATTTTCACATGGCTGTTAGCCATCTGAATTTCTTCTTTGGAGAATTGTGTGTTCATATCCTCAGCCCATTTTTTAATAGGGTTATTTGTTTTTTGGATGTTGAGGTGTATGAGTCCTTCATATATTTTGGATGTTAGCCCCTTGTCATATATGTCATTTATACATATATTCTTCCATACTGTAGTATGCCATTTTGTTCTGCTGTTAGTGTCCTTTGCTGTACAGAAGCCTTTTAGCGTGATGTAGTCCCATTTTTTTCTTTTTGTCTTTTGTTTCCCTTGCCCAAGGAGATGCGTTCAGATAAAAGTTGCTCTCTAAGAGTTTTATCATTTCATGACTTACATTCAGGTCTTTAATTCATTTTGAGTTAACTTTTGTGTATGAGGTTAAACAATAATCTAGTTTTATTCTCTTGCATATAGCTGTCCAGTTTTGCCAACACCGGCTGTTGAAGAGCTTGTCATTTCCCCATTGTATATCCATGGCTCCTTTATCATATATTAATTGACCATATATGCTTGGGTTTATATCTAGGCTCTCTAGTCTGTTCCATTGGTTTATGGGTCTGTTCTTGTGCCAGTACCAAAGTGTCTTGATTACTGTGGCTCTGTAGTAGAACTTGAAGTTAGGGAGTGTAATTCCCCCTGCTTTATTCTTCCTTCTCAGGATTGCTTTGGCTACTCAGGATCTTTTGTGGTTCCATATGAATTTTAGAATTATTTGCTCTAGTTTGTTGAAGAATGCTGTTAGTATTTTGATAGCAAGTGCATTGAATCTGTAGATTGCTTTAGGCAGGATGGCCATTTTGACAATATTAATTCTTCCTATCCATGAGCACGGGATGTGTTTCCATTTATTGGTATCTTCTTTAATTTCTCTCATGAGTATCTTGTAGTTTTCAGGGTATAGGTCTTTAACTTCCTTGATTAGGTTTATTCCTACGTATTTTATTCTTTTTGATACAATTTTGAATGGTATTGTCTTCCTGATTTCTCTTTCTGCTAGTTCATCATTATAGGAATGCAAGAGATTTCTGTGTATTCATTTTGTATCCCACAACTTTGCTGAATTTGGATATTAGATCTAGTAGTTTTGGAGTAGATTCTTTAGGGTTTTTTATGTACAATATCATGTCATCTGCAAACAGGGAAAGTTTAACTTCTTCCTTGCCTGTCTGGATGCCTTTTATTTCTTTGTGTTGCCTGATTGTTGTGGTTAGGACCTCCAGTACTATGTTGAGTAAAAGTGGGGAGAGTGGGGGAAGGTTTTTTACTAAGTGAAATAATTTTGTATTAATTTGAGTTGTGCTAAGTTGTATGTTTTATTGACTATGTCTAATTCATATTGGCATGTAGTTTCTTTTTTTATAATATCTTATGTTTGTGGGATGTGTAGTGATCCTATAGGATACGTCTTTTTCATTCCTGACATTATTTGTACCTTTTTAAAAAGGAGTTAACCATTGTATTAGTCTTAAACCCATTCTCTTCCTTGACAGTTCCTCTATTATATGTGTTTTCTTTTCATTAAAATATGTTATCTATATTATTTCCTTTCTTGTTTCTGTGGGCTGAATTTTGTCTAACTTCTTGAAGTTGACAGTGCATCGATTTTTCAGTCTCTTTTTCTATTGTATGCCTTTAGGGTTACACATTTCATGTAAGTGTGGTTTGAATATATAGTTTTTTGGTCATTGGGTTAATATTGTTTCTATAATTTCCTTTGTGATTTCTTCTTTGGCCCACAGGTACTTAGAAATTTACTTACTAATTTTTGAAGATATTCTAGTTAATCAGCTTAATTCCATTGGAACTGAAGAACATATTCCGTTATGATTTTGATTTTTTTGAAATATACTGAGACTTGCTTTATGACTGTGAATATGGCAATTTTGGAAAATGTTCTGTGTGTTTTTGAAGATCATATATATTCTGTAGTCATTAGGTGTAATGTTCTATATGCATATCCATCAAAAAAGGTTTATTCAGTGTTTAGATTGTTAGTATCCTTATTGATTTTTTTGACTGCTTGTTTTAACTATGAGAGAAATGTTTTAAAATCTTTCACTACAATCTATCAAACTGGATTTGAACATTTCTCTTTGTATTTTTTGCTGTGTATGTTTTGAAGCTATATTACAAGATAGAAGCAAATGTAGAATTGTATCTTCTGGGTGTATGGGCATTTTTATTATTACGCAATATTCTTTAACTGTAATGTTTCTTGTTCTAAAGTCATATTTATCTCATAGCAGTATAACTACCATAGCTTTCTTTTGATTTGTGTTTTCATGGTATATCTTGTTTTGTAGTCTTGCTTTTGATCTTTCTGTATTATACCTCAATGCATTTATTTAAGTAGTGTAGTTTTTAGAAAATCCATCCCTGAAATATTTATCTTTTAATTGACATTTAGTTAATTTACATTGGAGATAATAACTGATGTATTTGGGCCTAAAACTGCTATCTTATCATTTGCTTTTTATTTGTTCTTTCTATTCTATATTCTTTTTAAAATCTCTTTTGTCTTTGGATTATTCTCTGTATCCCAGATTAAGCTTTATTTCTCTTGTATTGGTTATCCTAGAGATTATAGTATGCATCCTTGTCTTATTAAAGTCTAATGTAAATTAATACATTTTCCTCATCCTAAATAATTTGGAAGTCTTAGACCAGTGCTACTCAAAGTGTGGTTTTTGGTTCAGTCTGTGGTCTGTGATGGTTAATTTTATCTGTCAACCTTGTTAGGCCATAGTACCTAGATATTTTGTCCAACACTAGTCTAGATATCACTATAAAGGTATTTTAAAAATGATATTAAGAGCAGACTTCTGTAGGCTACTTATTTAAACTCAGTAGACCTTGATTAGAGCAGGTTATGTTCCACAAAGTGGGTGGCCTTCATCCAATCAGTTGAAGGCCTTGAGGAAGAGGGGTTTCTGCCTCCAGACTGCTTTCAGACTCCTGATGTAGCACGAACTCTTCCGTGGGTCTCGAGCCAGCTGCCCAGCCTGTTCTGTGGATTTTCGACCTGCCAGCTTCCACAATCGCGTGAGCTGATCCCTTAAAGTAAATCTCTCTCTCTTTATGTCCATCCTGTTGATTCTGTTTCTCTGGAGAATCCTGACTAATACAAGGCCTTACACCAGAACCTGGGGAGTTCACAAGGATTTCCTTCCTTGGCAGGTCCCAAATTCTCATTTTTGTCCCCTTGCCTTATAAGTTTGTTGAAAGTTTTGCTCCATTTCTGTGGCTCTCAGAAGGGAGATCTCCCTAGGGAAAAGGTGGTTGACAATGGTAGGTCCATTTCTCTGAGTTCCCTTCTTTTCTTGGTCTGTAATTATTCACTGCCCTGTTTGTTCTCTGTTGCCCTCAGACAGATTCAGAACTATTTTCTCAGCTTTTCTAATTGTTTCAGTGGGAGAGTTGGTCTGGTTTATGTAGTCCACTGTTACCAGAAGTGATTCCCCTGGTGTAAGTGGCTGTCTGTCCTTCTTGTTCAAAATGTACACAGGAAGTCTGAGACTTCTTTTGGATCAAGTCTTCTGTTTGCTTTTATTTCATTAGAGGAGCTTTTGAAATATCCAAGGTAAGAAAACAGAAAGTGGTTGGATAAACAAATCTAGAACTCAGGAAGAGAGATCTCTGTGGAGAAAAATTTTGATATCAGCAGCATGTAGATAACATTAAAAATGATGAAATGAATGAAGTCACCTAGGAGAGAGTCTAGATGGGGAAATGAATAGGAATTGGGAATGAACTTTTAGGAACTCCAACATCTAGAAGTTAGAGAATGAGCTATAGGTGAAACTGGGAAAAGGTCAGCGGGATGGGAGAGAAGCCATGAGAGTGTAATGGCATAGGAGCAGAGAGCAAAGGGGATGTAAAGAAGCAGAGAATGACTAAACATGATTTATCTGATGCAAAGTCTGACAAGACAAAGCCTAAAAAAAATCTCTGATTTTTGAGCATCACAAATATACTAGAGACACTTCACAGATGACCATCTTGTGAAGGAGTTTATTTATTTATTTATTTATTATAGCCTGAGGAAGAGCGACTCGGGGCTGTAGGAGGCCTTCCCGGCAGCCATCGCCTCTGTGACTTTTCATGTCTAATATGATAATAAGCTCGGTGCTATCTCAGCCTGAAAGACTTATTTGAAACCTGTGCTCCTTCCTTTTGGAAAATAACTTGGGCAATACCTGTCAAGAGCAAAGAAGGATCATGATGTCCCTACTTCTCCCTAATACTTACCAGCTCTTCAGGGAGTGAACATGTAGTTCCTGTTCTAAACCTGGGCACGGCCGCACCCCCCGAGGCATGCTTTCATCGCTCACCCCCACAGAACGCCCTCCCATACTGCGTATCTCACCAGAACTCAGAGGCAGAGGAAATGCTGATTTCTCATCCTAGGGATGTGTGCTTCTTCACAGCAAGCGTTTTACTTTGAGTTCTCAATGTAGCTTTCTGTAGTCTTTGGTTCAGAGGACATTTCAGACTTTAGGAGAACCTGTTACTTTTACTTGCCAATTTTTCCGAAAATACTGGTGTCAGGGATTGGAAAAAGTGGCAGTAATACACAGCATATACTTAACTACAATCTCCTTATTTTCCTAGAAAATATTAAAGCTTGGGTGCTTCCCCGTAGAAATGCTTGGCAATGTGTTAGTGTATCTGGTGAATTTGACCACTAGACACACTGATGGTACCTACACTGTAATGAAAAGGCCATTGCCTAGCAAGAAAACAGGGACCCCAGTGCCCACTACCCTTGGCGGATGAGTGTGAGGTGAAATACCCCCACTCTGAGCTATTGACTTGGAACCAGGTACAAAATGAATTTAGTTATTTTTTTAGTTTATCTGATTCACACCTGGTGAGGTAAGCAGAGTCAGCATGAAATGATGGCGAACTGGTTTACTCAAGAGAGGACACTTGAGAGAGAAGTCCTGCTGCTGCTTCAGGGAAAGGCTGTTTGGACACAGTTTAAGACCCTTTAAATGTGATCTTTAACCAGTGAAATCCTGGCTAAACTGTCTAACCCTACTTACTTGCTAGATCTTGGTGGTTATTAAAAAGAGGATGTATTCATGTATGGTAATATCTCTGTGGGTAAAATTAAATAATTTGAGTGATTGGTAAAATGACACAACCTGAAATGTTTTAGTTCTACGTAATTGAGTCACTTCATCTTTCTGATTTTGATCCCTAAATGTAGTGTGGGAATAACAGAATCCTTGTCCTACCTACATCACAAGGTTATGAAGATCAAACAGGACAATGTATGGAAGGCTCTAGCTAAAGATAGGACTTTGTTTACTGTAATGTAATCTTTGCCAAAGTCATGTCTGTAGCTTTATCTCCTGTCAGTCACTGAGTATTGGAAAGGCTCTCTGTAGTCTCACAACACTGGCCCAGTTTAATCACTATCCGGCTCTCATAACCACCCAGGACCACCACAAACCCTTGAGACTTACAACAGACTTGTTTAAGCACTAAGGAAAATAGCCAAGAGCTTAAACTGTAAAGGCCATAGATATTGTCCTGTGGTTGGTCATTTTAATAGCAGAAGGAAACGTGTGTATTCATTGGCTGATGACGGTTGTAATAGGCAACTGTGCCAGCACCAAAGCCATGAAGCATAAGGAGAGAGAGAGAGCCGGGAAAAGCTGGTGTATTTAAGATTCATGAAAGAAACAAAACCAACAGGATATATATGTACATTCATGTGTAAATTAATTTGTGTATATATATATGTGTGTGTGTGTGTGTGTATGTATACAGATTATATGTATGTCTATATATGTATATATATAGAGAGACACACAGATACATATATTTATTTATTTATTATAAGAATTGGCATACAATATTATGGAGCCAAGAGGTCCCATGACCTATTTGCAAGCTGGAGAACCAATAAATGTGAAAGTGTAATTCAGTCCAGTTCAAATTTCACACCTGGCATCCACAGCAGACATTGTTGAGCAGTCACCGCTCTCATTTTACTTAGTCAATGTGACTGAGTGGCAAGGAAAAGAGTGATCCCAGGGGTGAAGTACTTGCTGTGTGGGAATGTGGAGAGTGTCACCCACAGCCTAGTGGAACAGCATGTGAAAGGGATAAATACAATTCATAAAATTATCTGATTCTCACCTGGTGAGATAAGCAGAACTGGTGGGTCAGGTCCAGAAATGTAAGGATCTGGTCCACGTAGAGGTCAAGACAGTGCTCTAGGTTGTTGCTACAAATCCATTAGAATAGGCACAAAAAATGAAATCTATTTGCCACCAGAATTTTATTCAGCCTCTTCAAATGACAATCAGGAAACTGTGGGACAAGAAAATGAAATAATGTGTTGAAGTTCACACAAATAGTCAACCAGGAGTAAACCCCAACTTTCTCTTTACTCAGTTGGAAACTCAAGACCCATCTCTGTTTGGGGCTATTTTACTGAAAATTGATTCCTGGAGTGGTTGGGCAAAGTAGAGAAAGGAAAAATTTTAGATATTAAGGTTTAAGCCAGTGGATCTTGAGCGAGGGTTTTGTTAATATACTGGCTTGCTTGGGCTGCTGTAACAAAGTACGAAGACTGGGTGGCTTAATCACAGAAACTTACTGTCTCACACTTTTGGAGGTTAGAAGGCTGAGGGGTTTAGTTTCTTCTGAGGGCAGTAAGAGAATCTGTTCCATGCCTCTCCCCTGGCTTCTGGCAGCTAGCTGGCAATTTTTTGTTTGTTTGTTTCTTGGACTGTAAACATGTCACCCTGGCCTCTGCCTTCACATTCTCTGGGCATTCTTCCTGTGTGCATGTGTGTGTCTTTCTATCCAAATTGGTCCTTTTTTGTGTGGACAAAGTTATAGTGGACTGGGACTCGCTCTAATGACTTCATTTTACTTGGTCATCCGCAAGAACCCTATTTCCAAATAGGCACATTCTGAAGTACTAGGGGCTGGGACTTCAACATACGAATCTGGGAGATACAATTTAACCCATAATGGTGAGGTTCAGTTTCTCCCAAATGTCAGGTCTCTGGCTATGGGAGTCTGAATCCAGTCTAACAGCTTTCTTAAAGAAGTATGTCTAACATTAGGGTTGATTCTTCAAGAAGTTGTCAATAACAGAACATGCAGATGATTTCAGAAACCATTGTTAATTCTGTTTATTGTACAATGAAGATGTTCAAGGTGCATACAACTGTGCTTATGAAGGAGAGAGAATGGCCAGGGGAAGGTAAACCATGCAGCAGAGAATGATTCCTCAGAGACTTTGGAGCGAGGTTATGCTATGCTGCTGCTAGTTAGAGAAATGGCTAAGGACGACCACAGCTGGACAGCTGGCAGATACCCTTGGATGAGGCTCATCTATACATAAAGATTAAGGAGATGCTAGGAAACCACCATGTTCTCTGGGACTGGACAGAGCCAGAGGCATGTGAAAGGGTAATACTCTGTTGCCTGAGAGCCTTGCTCCCCAAGAAAATTACTCTTAAAGGGAGATCTAAAATACAGTGATTCACATTTAGGTATGAATGACTGATAAGAGTTTACAGGGGGCTGTGTCTTGAATGATTTGTGATTGTCAAGGCCTTAAATTAGAGGAGTAAAGCTCTAAGGCTAGAATTGGGATAACCCAATTCTAAATGGCACCTCTTTTATTAGCTAATCAGCCCCAAATTAAAATGCCACAGTGTTCATATATCTTCCACAATTGTCAGTGATCTAAGAATTTGATGACTACATTAGCAATTTTTTTAATTCCAGGAAGATGCAAAATAGGAGGTTATGAACATATGAGCCTAAACTTGCTTGCCATGCTTGCCTCACCTACATTTGTGCTGGCAATCTCATCTGATTATCCAGAGTTTGTCAGAACAGGACGTGTTATCCAGTCCATATCATAGCCCCCTCTCTTTTCATCTGACTTCGATGTATAAAGCCCAATTCTGTTTGTTTCCTGGCAATCAGAAAGGAGCTTCTCTTTCTGCCATGGATTTCCTGATAGTGCCAAATAGTGCAGAATCACTGAGAGAAGGGCTTCCCCTATTTCTTTTCAGAATGGTATTCACCAGCCTTCCCTGTCCCTTGTCTCTGCTCAATCCCCTTGGTCTTTTGTCTAACTCAGTCGAAGGGAAAGGGTGTAGATGTCTTGGTACAGGTTAAGTGTAGGTATAAATGTAGATATCGATATCAGTGCAGGCACAGGTGCAGGCAGGATGTAGGTGCAGGTGTAGTATGGAGGAAGCCTTGGCAGAATCTGGCAGGTGAGGATGGCCTGGACTAAACGTCTCACGGATCCTGACTTAACTCACTGCCGTCTCTCAGCAGCTCTGGAGCATGGTTTGGTCGGCCACTGAAGGTGGCTGTCAGCTGCTATGGGGTCTCCCTGGCAGACAGCCAACTCCGTCACCCCTCAGAGAGCTCATGATACCCTTAAGAAGGCAGGCAGGATTCCTCCCAGGAAGTTAACACAAAATCAGAGAATCCCTGATCTTGCTTTCTCTCCTGCTCAGACAATTGACCTAACAACTTTATAGGACATATTAGCATGTAGTGGATACAGGCAATAGGACCCCCAGATAATAAATAATTCAGTGAGAAATACATTCCAGAGAAGTTGATGTGATCAGAGAGCTCTTTGATATGTACGTCTTCAAACACTCATTACGTTATATTATTATTGCAAAAGCTAATTTATTCTGATTAAAAAATATTCTCCATGAAAAGAATGGCTGGGGGAACTTAAAGTTCTGGGGAGAACAACCCCAGAGTTACATTTAAATAGCTCCTCTAGAGTAAATGCCTTTCTGAATTAATTGTCAGCTCACTGAGTTTCTTTGCTGTTATGTACTTTGAGGCCTCACTCTTGCAGAGAATGGCAGGGTAGAGATTCAAGACCAGGTTCTCAGCAGACACCCCCAAGGCATGATATTCCTGTCTGGTTGGATGAATTCTTTCAGGAGTGTGATGAACTGATCAATAGCTTGCTTGACTATCTGACTGCCTGCCTGCCCACACTCTTTCTTTCCTTGACCTTACAATTATGTTTATTTGATGTGCATAAAAACTCAAAACACCTCAAAAACAAAAAAACAAACCCCCAGAGTTACAATTTCAAAGAGTACCAAAAGAAAGAAAATCCTAAAAACTCAAGCTTCCTTCCACCCTTGACACAGTTTCTAGTTCTGTTCCCTATAGGCAACTAGCATTTGGCAGTTTCTCATGTGTCTTTCCAAAGGTATACTAAGTAAATGTTAATATATGTATGTTTCTCTCTGTTTCTCTCCCTCTCTCTGTCACTTACATGATCATACTATACATGTGGTGTTATGCCTTGCTTTTTTCACTAACAATTTCTCTTGGTCATTGTTCTGTCATCTATCCATCTCTCTCTCTCTACCTATCATCAATCTTCTATCTATCTCCAGCCAAAGTATTTATAATGGCTGCATAGTATTCCATTTCATGAATACCTTCATTTATCTAGTCAGTTTCCTGTTGATATTTGGGTTGTTTTATCTGTGGCTGAAGTGATTGCTAAGGTGGATGTGGGGAGCATGTGCAGAGACTGGGCTTTGTTTTGAGGGTAGTTACCTCCTGGATTGTTGGGACAATTGAGGGGCATTTGTGGAGGCTGGGTGGGAAAAGGTAAAGAGTTCCATGTGAGAACAGATGCCCAGTGAGTGACTGGGTGAAGTCTTGCTCTGTGGGATGTCATTCATTTTTTCCTCCACCTTCCCGGGAAGTCCTCAATAAAATCGGCATCACTGGCAAATGATTTTGACCTTCATTCACCCATTCATGACATACATGGCATTCCTTCTGTGTGTTAGTCACTGACCAAGGTGCCGTCTCCCCAGCACAGCATGTACAAAACACCCCCCCACCCTGCTATTGTGGTGTGTGCATGATACATGTTTTGTCTTCCCTTCAGTAAAGTAAAATTCAAAGCAAATAAATATATAACTCTTCCTTTCAGGAAAGTAAAATTAAAAGCAAATAAATATGTAACTTTTCCAAAGACAAAAACAGGCAGGCCTGGAGAGGGACAGCGGGTGTTGGAATTATCTTCCTTGGCAGTGGTGCTGAGTGTTCCCGTCGGCAAGGTGAGTTCACGGTGGGCTCTGAGGCTGCTGGGCAGTATCACCACATCTGGTGTCCTGGGTCACCTGTTGGCCTTCCCTCCCCTCCCCTCCACATGCCCACACAGGCCTGCTGCCAGCTGGGCATCACCAGCAGATGCTGCCTCTAGCCAGGAGTGGAGCACCATCTCATTTCAAGGTACAGTGTATGATGGAATTTGTGTCAGAGGCAGAGAGGAAAGGGGGAGTAGCCTAGGGAAAAATGGGGATATTGTACCCTCAGATTAATTCAACATCATTGCATTACCAAATGGCTTCTCATCGTTCACGTTTAGCAGGGGGCAGGGAAAATTATTCATTATTCAATATGAACTGAAATGAAAATGCCACACTTTTTAAAACATGCAAGGTTACCTACTATGGTAACTGCTTGTGGAGTTTTAATGTGTCTGCAGCACAGCTAATGAACTTGCTCTGAGCTTCGTTGGAGTTCCTATTTGAGATGATTGTCTTGGTAACTGAATGCACCACAGAGAGTGAGAACATCAGAAATGCTGAGGCTGCTGTTACCAGTCTGAGCCTTTTATCAGGGCTTTCTCAGCCACCACTATGAAGGCTGTTCTGTGTCCCTGTCTAGTCCTTTTCAGATGTGTAGGGTGGTCAGGGTTTTCTAGAAGTTCCATGGCCCATAATGTTATATGTGCTGTGGTTTAGAATCCAGACTGTGAAGTCAGACCAGTCTGGGTTCACATTTGCCAGAAGCCATTCACTGTGTGACTTCAGGCATTTAACATCACTGTTTCCTCATCAACATGTTAGAATAATTTTAGTACCTACCTCAGAGAGGTGCCGTATAAACCACAGCAGACGTGTTTGTAAAGCCCCTGGTCCACGTAGGCGCTCAGTAAACAGAGCTGTTCTCTTCTCATTCTCCTTCTCCTCCTTTGTCACCACCACCACCACCACCATCATGACTGGCATCATTTGTTCCCCTTTCTGCCTGTGTGTGTAATTGGTGTGTTGGGATCTGAGGTATTGTGTCCAAACCAGGCAAACACTAAAGGGAGGTGTTGGCACAATGGGTACCATCTTCTAAGGCCCCAAGGAAACAAGCAAGTGGGTGACTGAGCTCTGGTTGGTCCAGGCTTCATGGCAGCCATGTGATTTGGGCCAATCCTTTCATCTCTCTGGGCCCCACCCTCCTGTTTGGTAGGACAAAGAAATCAAACATAATGATCCCAGGAGCTGTCTGCTCCAAGGGGAGTGGCACCTAACAGACCACACCTAGCTAACCTAGGGTGTGTTTGGCAGCAAATAGCAAAGTAAACAACGGACAGTGGCTTAAACAAATGACACAGGCTTAAAAAAATTCCAAATAAATTTTTAGCAAACCAAATCCAACAATGTGTAAAAATGGTTATATAGTACCACCAAGCTGGAGTAATTTACTCTTTGCATCCTCTGAATACAGCTCATTCAATAACCCACTTAACATGTATATAGTTTCTTCTTTGACAACATTGGATCTTTCTTGAGAATGCTGGTGGTATATATTTTTGTACCTCTCAGAGTTTCTAGTTTAGTATTTTGCAAAATAAGCATCCATTAATTTAGCTGAAAAAATTAGAATGAATGCAAAATCCTGGTAATCATCATGGTGCCCAGCATGTTACTGCCAGGTATGTCTCAGGTCTATCAACAATTTGTAAATTGGTAGATTGTTGAGACTTCTTTTTTTAGTCTAATGGTTTGCATATGTAATTCCTCGTGAACTCTTAACATATCACAAGAATATTATAAAACAGCAATTGACCTTGTGAACAAAAGAGAAGTCACAAACATTATTTATTACTTTGCCAGTCTTAATAAAGACTTAGTGTGCTAATAGTTTCTCACGGAGACAGCTGTTATCAGTTAAGTAAAAACATCATTAAGTTGCAATCACAAGTATCAATAGAAGCAGAAGCAACTCATTTTCTGATTGCTGCCAGGCATTAACTGGTTTAGGGGTATCCATTCCAACAGCTTTCTGTTGTATTGTGTTATTTTATGACTGTCTATTCAACGCATCCACATCTACACACATTTATTGAATATTATAGCTGGAAGCACTTTAAGAGCATCTCACCCAACATTTTTCAAACTGTGGCCCAAAGATCTCTTAGGGGTTTCTGGAAACCTCTTAAGGGAGTTTCTGGGTGTTGTAACACAGGGCTGGTGTACAGTTCTTTGGGTGAAGTGGGACACTTTGACATGGCTATCTTGATACGAGATTCATCTTGGCTCAATCCGTTCGATGCAGACCTTGTGTCATGGCATGGCTGCGCAAAATGATCCTGTAAAGTCATCACATCACTGTTCCTCATCATCAGTAATGTGTGCAATAGCTATTCTTGATCCTTACTCTACCCTAATCCCTACTCCTGTTCTGGGGATTTTCATTTTCTATTTTATTCACTTATCAATTGTCTGAATTCTTATGCTGCATATTTATTACTTATATTCAGAAAAAATATTAAAGATATTTCTTAGAAGTCTGATTAAACTGGGATAGGTTCTTAGGAGCATTGTGCGTATCTCCCCAAGCCAGCAATATATAGAAAGAGTGAAAGTATATATTACCAAAAGGTCTGAGAGAACTGTTAGAAATATAATTGGCAATTTCCTTTGCAGGCTGGAGCTGAGAATAAATGGCTAAATATCTCTACACAAAGGGTCTTTAACTCTGATAGGTGAATTAAAGAATTTGAGACATGGACCAGTCAATGAGTAAATTCTTAGAGAACTCCTGAGCCTCACTCTGTCTCGGAGCACATCCACCCTTCACCACACCTGCAGCCTCACCCCATCCCTACTGCTCCATCTAAGAATGGTGTTGGCAGCGTGAATGTGTCGTATGGGCTTATTGGTTTTTCACATTACTTTGTGTATTAGTTTCCTGTGACTGTTGTAACCAATTACTACATACTTGGAGGCTTAAAACAACAGAAAGGTATTCTTTCACAGTTCTGGTTCCCATTAATCCCACATCAAGGTATCAGCAGGACTGTGATTCCTCTGAAGGCTTAGGGGGGTGGATTTCCCCTTGTCCCTCCCAGCTTCTGGGGGCTCCAGTGTTCCCTGGCATGTGACCACTGAATGCCAGTCTCTGCCCCTGTGTTCATATGGCCTTTTCCTGTGTGTCTGTGTCTTCTCTTCTGTATCTTATAAGGACACCTCTCATTGGAGGTAGGGTCCACCTAGACAATACAGAATGATCTCCTCATCTCAAAGTCCTTAACTAACTGCAGAATCCCCCTTTTTAAATAAGGTAGCATTCCATCTTTTACCCTGTAAGGTAATATTCACAAGCTCAGGGGATTAGGCTGTAGATATGCCTTTTTGATGCTCCCATTCAACCTCCTGCATTGATAATTAAAAAACAAAATGGGTAGTTGTTTTAAAAGCTTAAAAGTTGAAATTTCAGTTTATTGTATTTTCTTCTGAGTCAAAATATTCCTTGGTCAAACATCTGCCAATATCAGAACGTCACTCATCTGACTCTGGAGCCCATCTCTCTATCAGCTGGAGCCACTTACCTATTTCGGGCCTCTCTCCAGCAGCTTAGACTAGAATAAAACTTATACAACTACATGTAAGATTGGTAACTCCTACTTCTTGCCTAATAACTTCATTTTTTTCTATGAGGAAATGAAGGCCCAGAGTTTGGAAAGAACACCGTTTTTGAGTGCTAAAGGCTGCAAACTTTGTTCCATTGTCACCAATCACCAGTTCTGGGACTGCGGTTACATCACCTAATTTCATTGCTCTTTAATCTCTTCATTGATAAAGAGATGCTAATAATGGTTCTGCCTCTCATTAGAATTGTTATGAGTAAAAAAATGCTTTAAAAGTAGGTATAACATTCTATTTATGATATTATGAGGATTTCTCAACATAAATTTGAAATCACCCCAGAAATGTGTTTATGCCTTGACATTAAAGGTGAGCAGGGAAGACAGGTAATTATGAACTCCTGAGCTAGAAGAGACTTACTCTTTCATTATAACCTGCAGCTACCTGGGGAGCTATTGAGAACACAAACACAAATTATAATAATTTAAAGGTTCAGAAAGGGAAGTAAGGAAGAAGCTATGAATATTAGGGCCCATTTAGAGCAGAGGTGGCAGATTCACAAGCCTAAAGAGGCCAGGCAGGTAATAGAAACAAATAAAGCAGGTTAAGCATAAGAAAAATGGAGACAGACATGTAATGGAAAATGGTAATGGATATAATGGTTGGGGAACAATGAGTAGTGAGGACTGTAGAGAACTGGGAACTGGGGAGCAGTACTTGGTTCCAACTCAGGGAAACTGTTCATCTTTAGTTGTCTGCTGGTTGTTGCCACTGAGCAAGCTAGATCTTCCAAGGAGGAAATGTGTATTTTTACATGAGCTATTCTTGTATCAATAGGTGGGTAAACCAGCCTATGTTGTAATAATAAACAGCTCTCAAATCCCAGTGGCTTAAACAATGGTTTATTTCTGCCTCATGTGACCTCTGGGAGTCTGACAACTCTTTAGTGCAACTTCCCGCTGTGCATCAACCCAGCATCCATGCTCTGGCATCTCAACACCAGGCCTCCATGTTCTCAGTGACCAAGTGTTATGGGCTGAATTGCATCCCCCAAATATATATATATATGTTGGAGGCTTAAACCCTAGTAGCAGAAAATGTGACCTTATTTAGAGATTCAGTATTTATGAGCTAATCATGTTTAAAAGAGGTCATCAAGTAGACCCTAAAGAACTACCAGAAGCAAGGAGAGAGCCCTGGATGGATCCTTCCCTAGTGCCAGAGGGGGAATGACCCAGCCAACACTTTGGTCTCAAGGTGAGACAATGATTTCTGTTGTTGGAGTCACTCAGTTTGGGGTACTTTGTTACAGCAGCTCTAGGAAATGAATACCCCGAGAAACAAGACTAGGGAACACGCATAGGGGCTTTTCCCTGCCTCAGCCTCAAAGACACATGTCATTTCTGCTCACAGTGCATTGGCCATATGCCCTCATATGGCCCCACTGACTGCTATGGGGCTGGAAATTATGTCCAGGAGAGGTTAAGTGGATGTTGGTAAGCACTAGTAATACCTATTTTCTACTCCTGATTTTAGAGTGTTAGCATCTAATATAGTTTGAAAAAAGGGAAACAAGACTGAACAAGCCTACATCGAATGAGCCAAACAAACCCTCCTTTGCTCTGGGGTCTCACCAGTGGGTACTGGACTGGGACCTGTAGGCAGTGCTGGACTGTTCATGGGTTAAGATTTTTGCTTCTGAAGGAATGTGGGTTTTGGTTATGGGCAGGCATCAGCACAACTGGAGCATGGCACCTTTGGTATCAAACGGAGGTCTGAGCTTGGAAAAAGGATTCCAGAACATGAGACAGTGCAGATGGAGGTCTTGGAAAGCAGAGGATGCAAAGACCACCACCCACTGATGGTTTTTGGCTGGAGCCGATTTTGTTCCTGTCCTACGTCCTGTGTCCTCTTTTGCTTCCTTCCTGAACAGCTACTCCATTCTCTCCAAGAACCAGGCCAGCCCTACCTAGTTCATCGGAATTACAGGTGAAGTTGGTTTATGCAGATAACCTGGGGAAGCTACCTACTATTCGTGGCATTATTTCTGGAAACACACAATTTAAATTTCAAATCACTGGCTTAGAAAATAAGTTTCACAAAACAGCTCATGGGTGAATTTGGGAATGTGGGTGTATGAGCATGTACATATTTACAACCTTGATTTATGCTCAACCTAGCAACAGCATTTTAAAATTATTGGTGTGCAATATACTTTACTCATGTGCATATAATTTAAAAATAATATGTCTGGATGCTTTCAACTGAATTTCTCTCAAAATATGTATCATATTAACTTGGCTCATGGATCGTGCTCAAAATTATTCTTGAAGAACATGCTTGGTTGGTTTTACTGAGCCTATTTTTTTTTGAGTATTCTAAAAAGCAAGAGAAATAAATGAGACAAATTGTATTGTTCATGTCCTGCGGCACAAGCTAGAGAAATATAATTGGGCTTCAAGCCAAATTCTGAAGGCAACTGGAGTGGCTTATGTCAATTGGGCATAATTATTCCTCAGCTCCTATTGACAGAAAGAAAAATCGGTAGTGATCTGTTTCCTGATGCTGGGGATTCAGAGAGAATATATGGGTTCCAGATTACAGCAGATGGGTGCGTGCAGAAGCTAGTGATTTGTCATGTGTCAGGAGCAGGGGATCCTCCGGTTTAGAGGAGTCCTTGTGGATCAGTTGCCTTGGGCATCTGTTCTATGGCTGGAGGCAGCACCATGCACTCAGCAAATGTTTGCGGAATGAATAATGAATGTTTTTCAGAGACTTTCCCTGCAAGTGTGTCCTCCTTTTCTCTCCACCTGACCGCTGTATGGTCCATTTTCTGATGACCATAGGAACGTACAGAGTCTGGACCAAACAGGCTAAGGCTCCACCCTTAGATTCATTTATTCAACAATTATTTATTGGACCTACTAGATGTTGGGACTGTGCTAAGTCCCAGATGTCTAGCTAATCATAGTCAAATCTGGGAAAATGTAGTTTGTCTTGAAAATGAGAGAGATGTCTGAGCAGGACAAAGGTCTTCAGTACAGCAGAAATGGTTCCGTGAGAGGTAGGAGCCTCGGCATGCTGATTTTCTTTTTAGGCTTCAGAGATGTAATCTGTCCATGCAAAAGATGGTTATGCCTGATGCCATTCCTTCCTCCTGGACCTTGCTGCCTTGGAATCCTTATACCATCAGTTTCCTACCCTCTGTTATATTTTCAGTCTGCTGTTTACGGGCACACCTCCCCCTCAGCATATAAATGTGTTTAAATCTTTTACCTGAACAGAACCAAGTCCTAAATTTGCTTTTCAGTTCCTCTTTAGTTTCCACTTTCCTTGTTCCTTCATGCAGAAACAAGCAAATAGGAAGGGTTAGTTTACTCGGTACCACCCTTTCCTCATGCCCCCTTGTCAGAGCCGCCAGCATGGCTTCTGCTTCTTGCACTGTGCTTAGAACTGTTCCGATGGGGGTCATGCATCACGATTGCACGCTTAATCCTTTTAAAATCGACATCGTTAATTGTTTTGGTGGCATTTGACCCTGCTGACCAGGCCTTTACTAAAACCCTCTCCTCCGTGGCTTCTGTGTCCTCTTGCTTTCTCATGTGCCTTCCTGATTCTTTTTCTCAGGTACCTGCACAAGCAACTCTTATTCCACCCACACTTTAAATGTCCTTTTCTGAGTTCTGGATTTTGGACACCTCTGCTTTGCACTCTATTTACTTTCCTCAGGTGATTTCATCTACTTGCATGTCCTTAGCCAGCCCCTATGCTGACAATTTCCCAGTCTGTTTTTCCAGCCTAGGCTTTTTTTCTGGGTCAGACCACATACCTACTATTGTTAAATTCTCCACTCATATGTCCCCCAGGGACTTCAAATAAACAGTGGAAAAGTGAACTCTTCATCTTTCCCCTCCATGTTTTTTCCCTTTGCCTCAAGGCATGTTATAATTATTCCCTCAGTTGCCTATCATAATGCAATTAACAACCACTAGGTCTCATCAATCCTGCCAACTTGAGACACTTCCCCCTTTCTGCATCCCTACTCCCACTAGCTTGTGAAGGCCTCATAACTTTCTGCTTGGATCGCTGCTGCAGCTTTTACCCCTCTGGCTGGCCTGCCACCTAGGTTGCCCATTGTCACAGACCACGTGGTGACCCACTCCTCCACCAACCCCACCAAAATACATGCATTGAAGCCCTAACCTCCAGTGTGACTTTATTTTGAGATAGGACTTTCAGAAAGTAATTAAGGTTAAATGAGGTCATAAGGGTGGGGCTCTAATCTAATGTGACTGGTATCCTCATAAGAAGAGGGAGTCAGCAGGACTGAATACACCACAGAGAAAATATCAAGTGAGGATGCAGCAAGAAGGTGGCCGTCTGTAAGGCAGGGAGAAAGGCCTCGGGAGAAGCCCAACCCGCTCTCACCCAGGTCTTGAACTTCCAGCTACCAGAACGGTGAGAAAATGAATTTCTGTTGTTTAAACCATCCGGTCTCTGGTATTCTAGTACACCCACTGTTGGGTAAAGGGAAGTTTTCAACTAGAACGTCCTACCTGGTCCTGATAGTGGTATGCATATAAGGGCCTGTTTATACTCAGTGTGAAGTTTACCATCGCTGGTCCATCTCAGGGCAGGTCAGGAGCATGAGGTGGAGAGAAAATGGCCATTTTCTCCTCCTCTTCTGTCTTCGTGCCCAATTGGTCAGGCGGTCACCAGTCATAAGAGATGTGCCCATGGTATTACTCCCAGAAGAAGGGATGGGGTGATGGGGAGCACCCACCACTGTCACAGGGAGGGCTGGAGCTTGATTTGTAGCGAGGCCAGAGAGGGAGGACTAGAGAGCACCACAGCAGAGGGGACTGAGCTGTGACAAATAAAAACCCTTTACCCTAATCTCTCATCCTCGTCTTCCTTCAGTCCTATCAGATCCATAAGGAACTTGCCCTTGGCAGGGAACCCACTCCCTCTTGGAGCCACACCCACTGAAATAGATTCTTTCAAAAACAAATTTGATCACATTGCTGCCTGCTTAATCTTCTTTTTTGTGTAAAGTCCCCTCTGCATTTCCTGCCCCTCCCCTGCACTCAGTACTCTGGCCTTGCTGAATAACAAAATGGGCCAAGCACTCTCTGTATCTTTGCAAATGTTTATTCCTGGCTGGGTTGTCCTCCCTTGTCTAGACCATCCCCCTTCCTTATAACTTTCATTTGCCTTCTGTGACCTGGCTCTCGCCTCTCTGGCCAGCGGGGTGCTGTCCTAGAGCTTCCATAGACCTCAGCTTCTCCATTCTCCAGACTGTGAACTCTTAAAGGTCAGGACAGAGTTCTTACTCATCTTATTTTCAGCACTCTGTATGATGCTTGGAAGATAGCAGACATTCAAAAGTGATTTTAAATGAATGGGCAAACAGTTAAAACTATTCTCGGGGGTACAAAAGAAAATTGGACAAATTTTCACAAATCACCATGTTAAATTATGTTAATCACATGTATATCACAGTGATAAAAGCTAGTCAGGGAGTAACCTATTTTTGGTCCTGAAATATATTGGATCTTCACATGTTGGTGGCCCAAAGACTAAAAAAAGCACAGTATTGTCATTGTTGCAATAACAATAGCAGTTTTCACTTACTGAGCCATACTCTATGCCTGAAGTATGTCATGGGTTATTAAAGAGTCTGAGCCCAATTCTTTTGTGTCCATGTTGTGGGGTTACCCACATCACCACTAATTCTCTGACACCACCAATGGCGAGGAGGAGCAGACACCACCCCCCACCCTGTCCACTGCATGGATATGTAGTATGAGTGAGCAATAAACTCTTGTAGTCTTAACGCTACTGAATATTTTGCTACAGCATGTTAAATTCCATCTTGACTATTAAAGATCCTTGTCATCCCCTCCACAGGGCAGCCCTGGGGTCCATTGCAGCAGCTCCATCCCCTGTATAAAGAGAATGTACAAAGCAGAAGGGAAACTTGTACTTCTCAACAATCGAACCATCTCTGCCAACACAGAGTAAGTCTGCTGGATTCCAACTGCTCAACCAGGTCTTGCTGGGTTACTAAGTGTCTAGTATCATCTCTTTAAAGACCTTAAATTTCTAAGTTGGAGAGACAAGAAGGATGAAACTATAATCAACAAAAATATGTACAAATACAAGCTGTAATTATGTGAATGCATTGTGGAGGTGGTTAGCCACCAAATGATATTAATTATAATACATTAATGACATTAATCAGGGATGAAAGGTAGAGACCTTGAACTGTCACTTTAAAGTTGGAGGAGTTTACTGCAGGTTTTTCAATCTTAGCATTACTAACATTTTAGGCCAAATAATTGTTTGTTTTGCAATTCTTTGCTGTTCTGCACATTGTAGGCTGTTTAGGGTATTACAGTATTCCCGCCTCTATTTGCTAGCTGCCAGTAGCATCACACCCGACTCCAGTGGAAAGCCAGTGATGTCTATATCATTGCTACAAAGTTCCCTGGGGCCAACACCACCCCACCAGCTGAGGACCACTGGCTTACTGAATGCAGCTGTGGATGATCTGATCTTATATTTCTACCAGGAGGTAGACCAGTGTAGTATGGAGAAAACAGCAGTTGCTTAGACAGAGGCTTGAGGAACAGGAAGGTGATGCCCACAAATGTTTCCTCTCCATGAAAGACATATTCCCTGGAGACCTTGGCCAGGGATCCCTTGTTGTGGGTTAAGCAGAGAGGCCTTGCTTTCTGTTTTAATGTTTAATATCCTTGGAAAGGATTGCACAGGAGGCTCTGGCCAAGTATTTATAAAGCAACAAAGGGAGAATCTAAGAATAAATTAGAGCTAAGAGAAAAAAGTAGCAAGACACTGCACTGAAAGAGCAGCAGGGCCCAGGAGGCAGAGCTGATAGCAGGAAGGAAGGATAGCAGAAAACTACTAGAATAGTGTTGTCACAGGCTAGCCGAGGATGAGAGCCTGGGTGTTTTCATGGGGAGGAAGGAGGGTGAGAGACGATTTAGGAATGTAAGAGGAGAGTGTGCAAAGCTGAATCAGAATCAAACTTGGGGAAACTCGGAGGGCACTGGGTGCTGGGGTGAGAGGAGAAAGGAAAGCCAAAGGAGAGAAAATCCTCAGCACCCTGGCATGTGTACAGGGGTCTGTTGGCCTGACCGTGTTCCTTCTATGGCCTCATCTCACTGCACTCCCCCGATGCTTGGGGCCTAGCCACTGGGGCCTTCATCTAGTTGTTAAAACGCTCTGAGTTTCATCCTGCTTTCCCACATGCTGATCTCCTTCCCTTATACCCCCCTTCCTTACCCTGCCGGAGTTTTTATCTATACCCCTTTTCCGACAATGATTACCCATGCTTCACAGCTCAGCTCTATGTGTTACCTCCTCTGAGATGATTCATAGCATCCTGCTTTTCATAGAACATTTCTTATTCATAACTGGACATTGATTTGTGGGGTTACTTTATTGCTGACCGTCTCCCTCCCAACTTAAGGCCCTAATGATAGCAGAAAATCTCTCAGTTTTGTTCACCATCTTCTCCAGAGAACCTAACTTCAGGCCTGGAATATAGTATGTGCTCCATAAATTATTTTTTGAATGAATTCATAAGGGCCAATATTTTTCTACCTCAGAATTGTGCCTGGTTGTGTAGCAGCAGGATCCAGAGTGGTATAGAAAAAATAGTAGGGGATAAAGAAAGCAATCATAACAAAAGATGCAAACTTATCACACCAATAGTCTTATCTTTATCATTAAAAAGATTTGTTCTCATTAAAATTCTAGGTTACTAAAAAATGGCATTGCTGGCTTATATGGTCAAAGTTCCCCTAGAAAGGTGCTAATAATTAGGTCAGGGGACTGTTTTGGCCAGACACCAAGTTTCTGTTTCATTTTGAGTTGAACCCTACTGGCCAATGGAGCCCTGGATATGTGGGCTCAATGAATCTGATCAGCTATGCTCCCTGCAACTGGGAGTTTGTGAAACCCATTCTCATGGCTGCTACAGCTGATAATTTATCAGAAGTTGGTTTGTGAAGCATGGCTTCTCTATGGAACAGATGGAATTGTTTTCAAGATTCTAAGGAAACATTTGGCAGGACAGATCCCAGTCACAATTTCCAGAATGTTGGCTATCTTCTGTCTTCAAAATGGATGAAGTCATAGAAGAAATGATATCTGTGGAATGGAGTGACTTTCTTCTGTATCTGATATATGCAAGTTTTATAAATCCAAAAAGGCACAATGAAGTCTGGTGATGGATGCAAATTATTTGAATTGAAATAATACTAGAAAATCAAGGTTGTAAGGATTACATTTATCTCCTAACTTTGCCTGTTGGTTCTCTTTCATGACTGAAACCTGTTTCCTTGTTAGACTAAAAGAACTTCCTGACATGGATTGGCTCTTTTGGACTTCACTCCACCCTCTTTCTACTTTGTTATGTTAAAAGCTAAAAAAGCAATTTGAAGTATTATGGTGGCTGAGTCATTTCTCTTTTCTTGCTCCTTTTGTTACAACTAATCAGATATCCATAACTGAAAAAGAAGCACCTCTGCACAGCAAACCGGGCCATCTGAGTGATCCGTCCATCTATCTGCATCTGAAAGTGGGTGGATTGGCTGTGTACAGGTTGGAGTGAGGAGGTGGCAGTGGAGATGGCTGTGGAAGAGGCAGTGACAACAGAGAAGGTGTCAGCAGGTCCATCAGCAGCCAGTGTGACCTTTTTGGTAAAGGGAGTGGAGGGTGAAGGTAGGTAGCGGGGGTCTGCCTGGCCATGCCTGCTGCAGCTGGAGGGGCCAGGTGCTCTCTAAGAAGATGCCACAGTGACTGGGGGAGGAAGAGGAAAGGGAGCTCAGCAGACAGAGCGTGAAGGAATTCTCCTTCTACTGTCAGCCCTGGGAAGCAAGAGGACCACCCAGGGACCTCTGGACACTCCCTACTCCAAAATTTGAGGATACCCCTATTCTGCTGTAGGCATACCAGGAGCCCCAAAGCTCTGAATGCTAAATAAATATACCCTGTCCTCACCTTTGCTTTTTTTTTTTTTAAATCGGGCATGCTTCCAAACTTGACAGCAAGTTGGCTCCAATAAGAGAAACCAAAAACTTGTGCCCTAGTGCCACCTTGTGGATAACAAAAGGATGGCTTCTAACTACCAATCTGTTGAACTGTTAGACTCAAAGTAAACAAAGCCTTGCTTAAAACAAGAAATATTCACTATTTCAAATGCTGGGGCAGAGGAGTTCTGAAACATTGTAAAAAGTCATGATAATATGGTATCAGGAAAAGAAAATGACAATTTCCCAGCAACTAAATCCAAAGACGTGAGATAATGTGATCTAACTGATATACAACTTAGAATAGCTGTTATGAAGAAATTCAATAAGCTACAAGAAAAGGCAGGGAGATGATACAGTGATCTCAGGAATAAAATGAACAAACAGAAGGAATGACTATTTTACCAAAGAGAATGAAATTCTAAAAAAGAACCAAACAGAAATTTAAAACAGAACCAAACGGAGCTGAAGAACTCAATAAATGAGATGAAGAATTCATTAGAATGCATTGGAAATAGAGCAGATCATATGGAAGAGAAAATTTGCAAGCTTGAGGATAAATATATAGAAATAAGTCAGGTGGAAGAGGAGAGAGGACTAAGATTTTTGAAAAGTGAAAAAAACCCATGAGAACTGACTCTTACTACAAAAGCTAACATAAGAATAATGGGTACACCACAAGAAGAAGAGAGGAAAAAGGGAACAGAGAGTGTATTTAAAGAAATAATAACTGAGTGTTTCCCACACCTGGAGAAGAAATGATATATACAGGTCCACAAAGTTAATGCAACATCCTATTATCTCAGTACAAGAAGACCTTCTCAAAGACACATTGTATTAAAACTGTCAAAAGTCAGCAATAAAGACTGTAACAGCAGACAAAGGGAAAAAAAGATGGTAACTTACAAAGGAACCCCCATGAGGCTATCAGCAGATTTCTTAGCAGAATTTCTATGGGCCAGGAGGAAATGGGATGACATATTCAAAATATTGAAAGAGAAAAACTGCTAGCTGAGAATACTCTAGCAGGCAAAGTTACCCTGCAGACATGAAGAAGAAATGCAGTTTTCCTGAACAAAAGCTGAGAGAGTTCACTGCCACTAGATGTGCCTTACAAGAAATGTTGAAAGGAGCACTTCAGGCTGAAACAAAGAAATGGAAAGTACACAAAATTCTGAGTAAGGTGATAAAAAGCCAGTCAGATTTAGAATACTGTAATACTTATAAAATGTATATACTATTTTAAATATATTTTAATATGTATTTTAAAATATACATATTTATAGAAAATATCCTATTAACTATATTATAAACGTTAAAGAGAGCATTAAAAATAACTGTATATTTTTAAATGACTAAATAACACTACTACAATGTGCTAACAAAATCACAGCATAAGAAGAGATGATTTGTGATGTCAAAAATATAAAAGGGGAAGAGTAAAAGAATAGAACCTTTAAGGGTAAATGAAGATAAATTGCCACCAGGAGAGAAAAGGACTATTTTATCTATGAGATGTTTTATGTAAACCTCATGGTAACTACAAAGCAAAAATCTAGAACAGAGACACAAAAGAGTAAGAAAGAAGCCAAGGAGACTGACCAAATCATCGTGGAAAACCATCAACTTACAAAGGTAGACAAAAATGTAAGGAAAAAGAAACAATGGAGAGACAAAATAACCAGAAGATAGAAGATAAAATGACAAAAATATAAGCTCACATACCAATAACCACCATAAATGTGAATAGATTGAACTCATCATTCAAAAGGTACAGAGTGGCTGGATGGATAAAAGAAACAAGACCCTGAGTATCTGCTGCCTACAGGAGGTTCATTTCAGCTCTAAGGACACACATAGGTTCAAAGTGAAATGATGGAAGATGATATTCCAAGCAAATGGAAATTAAAAGAAAGTGGGCATGGTTATATTTATATCAGTCAACATATACTTCGAGCCAAAAAGGGTAACAAGAGACAAGATCATTATGTAATGATAAAGAGATCAGTACATCAATAGGGTAAAATAATCATAAGTATAGTCCTAATACCTGAGCACCAAAATATATTGAGTAATTAATAACAGATCTTAAGGGAGAAATAGACAAAATAAAATAATTGTAAGGACTTCAGTACCACACTGTCAGTATTGGATAGATTTCAGACAGAAAATCAACAAGGAAACATTGGGATTGAGCCACAATTTAAACAAATGGACTTAATAGACATACACAGAACATTCCAAAAGTGTCAGAATCCACATTGTTCTCAAGTGCACATGAAACATTCTTCAGGATAGATCATATGATAGGCCATAAATCAGATCTTAGCAAATTTAGAAAATTGAAATCATACCACATTTTCTCTGATCACAATGGTAAGAAACCAGTAATCAACAAGAAGAACTAAGAAGATATTCAAATATGTGGAAACTAAACTACATACTTGTAACCAACCATTAGGTCAAATAAAAAAAATGAAAAGGGAAATAAAAAATTATCTGAAAACAAATGAAAATGAAAACACAACATGCCAAATATTGTGGGATGCAGTAAAAGCAATTCTGAAAGGAAAGTTTATAGTAATAAATGCATATATTAAGAAATGAGAACAATCTCAAACAACCTAACTTTGTGTCTCAAGGAGCTAGAAAAAGAAGGACAAATTAAGGCCAAAGTGAGCAGAAGGAAGGAAATCATAAGGATGAGAGCAGAAATAAATGGGAATAGAAACAGAAAAATAATAGGATCAATGAAACTAAGAGCTGTTTCTTTGAAAAGATAAAACTGATAAACACTTATCTAGACTATGAAAAAATGAGAAGACTCAAATAAATAAAATTAGAAGTGAAAGAGACATTTCAATGGATACTACAGAAATACATAGAATCATAAAAGACTACTATGAAGAATTATATGCCAACAAATTACATAACCTAGAAGAAATGGACACATTTCCAAAAACACACAACCTCCCAAGACTGAATCAGGTAGAAATAGAAAATCTGAACAGACCAATAATGAGTAAAGAGAGAGATTGAATCAGTAATTGGAAAAACTTCCAACACAGAAAATTCCAGAACCAGATGGCTTCACAGGAGAATGCTATCAAATACTTAAAGAAGATTTAATACCAATCTTCTCTGAACTCTTCCAAAATATCAAGGAGGAAGGAGCATTTCCAAACTCATTCTATGAGGCCAGAATTGCTTTGATACCAAAACTACAGAAGGATACTGTAAGAAAAGAAAACTGTAGACCAATATCATCAGTGAATGATGAATATAGATACAAAAATTCTCAACCAAATATTTGCAGGTTGAATTCAAGAACACATTAACAGGATTATATGCCATGACCAAGTGGGATTTATCCCTGGATACAAGGATGGTTCAATGTATGCAAATCAATAAATGTAATACATCACAGCAATAAAACAAAACATAAAAATCGCACGATCATCTCAGTAGATGTAGAAAAGCATTTGAGAATACATCTTTCCATGATAAAATACCTTAACAGCTTAGGTATAGAAGGAACATAATAAAGGCCATAAATGATAAACCCACAGCTCACATTATACTTAATGGAGATAAATTGAAAGCATTTTCCTGAGATCAGGAACAAGGCAAGGATGCCCATTCTCACCACTTGTATTAAACATAGTACTGGAAGTCCTAGCAGGAGCAACTAGGCAAGACAAAGAAATAAAAGGCATCCAAACTGGAAAGGAGGAAGTAAAATTGTCATTATTTGCTGATGATATGATCCTATATATAGACAATCCAAAAGAACCAGTCAAAAATCTGTTGGAATTAAGCAATGATTTCAGCAAAGTGGCAGGATACAAAATCAACTTCATTCCTTTACATTAATGATAAAATCTGAAAAAGAAGTAAAACCATCTCATTCATAGTAGCATCAAAAACAATACCTAGGAATAAATTTAATCAATGATGTGAAACATCTGTACAATGAAAACTACAAAAGTTTGCTGAAAGAAATCGAAAAAGACACAAATGGGAAGACATCCATTAATGGATCAGAAGACCTGATATTGTTAAAATGTCCATACTACCCAGAGTCATCTACAGATTCAATATAATCCCCACCAAAATACCAAATGCATTCTTCATGTAATAGAAAGAATAATCCTCAAATTTGTGTGGAAGCACAAAAGGTCCTGAATAGCCAAAGCAATATTGAGAAAAAGGAACAAAGCCAGATATATCACACTTCCAGATTTCAAACTAGAGTTGGCCCTTGAATAACATGAGTATTATGGGTGGCTGACCCCCTGTGCAGTCAAAAATCCACCTATGATTTTTTACTCCTGCAAAACTAAACTATTGTCTACCATTGACCAGAAGCCTTAACAGTAACATAAATAGGTTAATACATATTTGTATTTTATGTGTATTTCATACTGTATTCTTACAATGAAGTAACCTAGAGGAAAGAAAATGTTTCTTCAATGTGTCTCAAATCTCCAAAAATTTTTCCAATATATTTATTGAAAAAGATCTGTGTGTAGGTGAACTCATTGCAGTTCAAACCAGTGTTGTTCAAGGGTGAACTGTTTACTACAAAGCCATAGTAACAAAAACATTATGGTACTGGCACAAAAATAAACACATTGACCAGTGGAACAGAATAGATAGACCAGAATTAAAGCCTGGAATATAAAGTCAATTAATAAGCATCAAAGATGCCCAAGAATACCCAGTGGGGGAAAGGATAGTCTCTTCAACAAATGGCTCTAGGCAAACTGGAGAAGCACATGCAGAACAATGAAACTGGACCCGTATCTCACAACACTCACAAAAATTAACTCAAAATGGATCAAAGACTTAAACATAAGACTTGATATCATTAAACTCCTAGAAGAAAATGTAGGAGAAGAACTCATTAATACTGGTCTTGGCAATAAGGTTTTGACATAGATGCCAAAAGCGTAAGCAACAAAGGAAAAAAAATCAACAAATGGGGCTTCATCAAACTCAAAAAGCTTCTGCACAGAAAAACAATTTAATGAAATGAAAAGACAATCTACACAATGGGAAAAAATTTTTGCCAACCATGTATGGTAAGGAGTTAGTATCTAAAATTAAGAACTCAGTTAACTCAATAATAAGAAAATAGACAATCTGTTTAAAAAATGGGCAGAAGAACTAATAGACATTTCTCCAAAGAGAACATCAAATGGCCAACAGACACATGAAAAGATGCTCAACATCCCTAATCATCTGGGAAATGCAAATCAAAATCCTAAGATATGACCTCACACCTGTTAGAATGACTATCATCAAGGGGACAAGAGACAACAGGTGCTGGTGAGGCTCTGGTGAGAGGGGAACCCTTATACATTATTGTTGGGAATGTTAATTGGTCCAACAACTGTGGAAAATAGCACAGAGTTTCCTCAAAAATTAAAAATAGATCTACTATACAATCCAGCAATTCCACCTCTAAGTATATACCTAAAGGAAATGAAAATAGGATTTTGAAGAGATATATGCACTCCCATGTTTATAGCAACATTATTCACAATAGCCAAACTAGGGAAACAACCCCAATGCGCATCAAAAGATGAATGGATAAAAAGGATGGGTACATATGCACAATGGAATATTATTTAATCATAAGAGAGGAAGATACCCTCCTATTTGCAACAATGTGGGTGGACCTTGATTACATTATGGTGAGATAAGTGAGAGAAACACAGTAAGTGCTGTATGATATGGCTTATATGTGGAACCTAAAGAAGTTAAACTTGTAAGAAACAGAGTAAAATGGTGGTTACCAGGGGATGGTGGAGAGGATAACAGTGATAGTGACTTAGGGGTACAGACTTTTAATGAGTAGTAAATAAGCCATAGAGATCTAATGCCCAGTATAATGAACATAGACAATAATATTGTACTATGTGCAATGTGATAAATATCACTATGTCGGCAATCATATTACAAGGCTAAAAGTATCAAAGTAACACACTGTATACATTAAACTTATGCAATGTTACATGTCAAATATACTCAATAAAAACTTTGTAAAAATTCCTGTAATAAATTAAATTTTAGATAAAAAGAGAAATCAGTATGCTATGTATAATGAGAAAGAAAGAAGTTAGGGCATTCATTAGTTAAAATAGCTAATAAATAAATGGGGCATAATAGCTTTAAAGGGTATATAGAAGAAGAGTGAGGAAATATTATTTATGCAATTACATCACCAGATTGTCTATCTTGAAGAAAGCACAAATTGCACAAATTCAATAAACTTGTATTAGAAACATATATAAAAAAGAAAGCTATAAAAGCTACATGTCCCAGATTCATAGATGTAAATTTTGTTCTGCCAATTAGGTGTACTCAGGCTGAGATCTGGAAGAAAGGATACACATGCCATTTTCAACAGCTGTTGTTGGCAAGCTGGGTCATGACATGCGAGAGTTGGAAGGGTCTGGGTGAGGGGCCCGGGGTCCTGTCTGGTCATCGGATTTGTGGGTATGAAGGGTAGCTGAAGCTATGGCCAAAGCTGCAGCTTCCTAATCTGTGGCTTGTCGTGCTGGAGTGACCTTGAAATCTGTAGTAGAATGGCAGCTCTGACGCTCCTCCAGTCTTGCCAATGTCTTTGTAAGTCCCTAACACCCAATATTAAGCTCTCTGCTTCAACTACCTGGAGTAGTTTGTTTTCTGCACTCAGTCCTGACTGTATAGTAACTAAACTCACCACAAAGGAGTTCATTAACGCATTTGTTCATTTGTTTGTTTATTCATTCATTCAACAATTGCTCATGGAGTTACGGAGTATTGGCCTGGTGCCAAGGCACTGAGGCCTCCCTGGTGGACGAGACACAGATTCTGCCCTTAAAGAATTTAGAGTAAGAGCCAGTGTCTGCAGTGGGGTGTGGAGGCAGTAGAGAGAATTCTTAATGATTAAAAAGCCAGTGTGGAATGCCTAATAATATAAAAAAATGGAAACTAACACTCATTGATTATTCATTAATGCAAATATTGCACTGGGATTTTATATGTCTTATTATATTCATTCTTCACACCAATCTAGTGAAGCTGGTTATTACCCTCATTTTGCAGAATCAAACTAAAACTCGAAAGGTTGAGTATTTTGTCCGAAGATCTGAATCAGCACCTGCCTGTCCCCAAAGTCCACGATCTTGGAAAACATTAATAACCTCAGGCTGTGCTGTGCAGTCGCCAGGCCCCCAGAAGAAATGCACAAAGGGCTCGGCCTCAGCGCCCCGTCAGCGTCTCAGTGTCTCAGCAGCCCACCAGCGTTCATTCGTCCATTCTGCTTTCCCTTCCATTTTGGTTTCTATTATTTTCCCTTCCTTTCGGGTTCTCTTGGCCTGCCCAGCAGATAAGTTTTCTCGTTCCTTCTGCTGTTGATTTCCTCTCACTACACTTCTCTTCCCCTCAGTTTGGGCCTCTTCCGTTTCTGTCTCCCTATGTCTTTCTTTCCTTCACCACCTTGAATCATATATTCTCTGTCTCGTCCCTCCCTCCGGGTGCGCTCAGGCTCCCTGCGCCTCTGTGCCCCTCATCCTCCGCCTGCCTGTTTATCTCCGGGGGAGTCCGTGGTGCGGAGCCCTGGAGCCTCTGTGTTCAGGGCGGAGGGCAGATGATTTCATCTTTTTCTTTTGGTTCTGCCTTTCGATGGGAGAATTAGAGAACTCTTACCTCTTAGTCGTCAGTGAAAATGCCCCTTTGTTAACAATGTAAGAGTTTTTACTTTCTGCCCCTGTCGTCTTCAGACTCGGTTTCTGCCCCGGGTTGCTCTTGCTTTCATAAAACTCATCCTGGTGACGCCACTTTTCCTTCTTTCTCCGCCTGGCTCTGTAGGGAAGTAATGGCTTTGCCGATGTGCCAGATGTAATGGGGAGGGCTTGGAATGTAGAAATCCCTGACAGATTTCTAAAAAAATTAGTATTGACCTTGGTACAAATTGAACAAGGAATGAAAAGTTCTAAATGGATCTTGTACCCTCTTAATCTTGTCTTGTGCTGTGATCACGTGGTAATTGTGGGTCTCACCTCATTTAAAAAATCATTTTGGTCTGGGTGGAACGGGTATATAGATCACTTTTAGTTAGTCCATTCAGTAATAATTTAACATACTAATTTTATACCTAGTCTTCATTCAAGATACATTCAGTTACAACACTAGAATGTCAAAATTCAGCCAACATTGATGACTTGGAATGAATGACAGGACCAAGGAAGGCAGTTGGTTAAAGTAAAACGTAATTCTGTCCTAGCGAGTCAGGATCTGCGGGGTAAAGTTCTTGGCACTACTTATCTTCAACTGTGTCTCTTAGACCAATAACTAACCTTCTCTGGTCTAAGTTTCTTTATCAGTAAAGGACGGTGGAGGGGTGGCTTATTTGTGAGTCACTTCCTACTTTCACTGTGTATGACTAAAATTGTGGGCGATCTAATCTCATTGCAATCTTTGAAGATTGTTAAAATCATTTTATTCCTTCAAGTATCTGCAAAATTCATCTTCAGCCTAGAAATACATATTAATATCCCTTAATATACACAACAGCAAAATGCTGATTGTAGAGCTTCTCCTTTTCTCCCACCAGTTCCAGTTTGCTTGGTTCATGGACTCAGATAGCATCCTGCCCTATGCACTGGCCCCAGCCTGCTGGGTAGTTTTTTTGATTACTGATTCAATTTCATTGCTGGGAATTGGTCTGTTCAGATTTCCTGTTTCTTCCTGGGTCAGTCTTGGAAGGTTGTATTTTTCCATAAAGTTGTGCACTTATTCTAGGTTACCCAATTTGTTAGCCTATAATTTTTCATAGTATTCTCTAATAATTCTTTGTATTTCTGTGGTGTCTGTAGTAATTTTTCCTTTCCCATTTCTGATTCTGTTTGTGTGTAGATTCTCTTTTTCTCATAATAAGTCTGGCTAGGGGTTTATCTATTTTGTTTATTTTCTCAAAGAATCAGCTATTGCTTTCATTGATCCTTTCTATTGTTTTATTCTTCTCAATTTTATTTATTTCTGCCCTAATCTTTATTATGTCCCTCCTTCTGTTGACATTAGGCCTCATTTGTTCTTCTTTTTCCAGTTCAATAATTCTGAATTTAGACTGTTCATTTGTGGTTGTTCTTCCTTCTTTAAATTGGCCTGAATTGCTATATACTGTCCTCTTCGAACAGCCTTTGCTGCATCTCACAGAAGTTGGGGTGTTGAGCTGTTGTTTTTATTTGTCTCCATATATAGCTTGATCTCTGTTTAAATTTGGTCATTGACCCATTGATTATTTAGGGAGAATGTTGTTAAGCCCTCCATGTGTTTGTTAGTCCTTTTGTTTTCTTTGTATAATTTATTTCTAGTTTTATACCTTTGTTATCTGAGAAGTTGGTTGGTAGAATTTCAGTGTTAATTTGCTGAGGCTCTTTTTGTGACCTAGTGTGAAATCTATTCTGGAAAATGTTCCATGTGCACTTGAGAAGAATGTGTGTCCTTATGATTTTCAGTGGAGTGTTCTATAGATGTCTGTTAGGTTCATCTGTTCCAATATGTTGTTCAGTGCCTCTGTCTCCTTACTTATTTTCTGTCTGATCTGTCCTTTGGAGTGTGTGGTGTGTGGACCTCTCCTAAAATGAATGCATTTCATTCTATTTCCCCATTTAATTCTGTTAGTATTTGTTGTACATATTTGGGTCCTCCTATGTTGGGTGTGTGGATATTTATAATGGTTATATCTTCTTGTTGAACTGACCCCTTTATCATTATATAATGTCCTTCTTTGTCTTTTGTTACTTTTTTTGTTTTGAAGTCTATTTTGTCTAATACAAGTATTGTATCTGCTGCTTTTTTTCTCCCTATTGTTTGCATGAAAATCACCTGCTGTTGACTCACTCCCCTAGACTAGAACAGTGTCTGACAAAATGTATGTTTATTGGATAAATGAAAATATAGGTATATGCACAGATATCTATATATTAATTCAACAAGTATATTTATTTATATATTTAATGTTCATTTGGCATATATTTATTTATGTTATCTATGAATGAATAAACATCCCTGGAAGATTTTTTTTCGTATCCAATTTTTATATTCATTTAGAATGCGGGAGTGGATGGAATAATCAATTTTGTTAAGTGTAAGAGCTGTTTTAGAATAAATGCAGTAACAGAAGAAATAAATAAAGGTTTTCATTTCTTTTCTGTAGCTCACTGCACCATGAACATGGTTGGAATGACACCTAGAATCACCTTAGGACACCTTGACAAAGTGCCTCCAGTGCCTCTGAGAAGAGCCTATGTGTTTCTGAATATATCTTTGATGTACCTTATTTAGGATTTTGCTAGTATAAATTCTAAGCTGTAGTCTTAACTGTACAAATCTGTTAAGCCACACATACCCTTTGGTTTTAGTGCTGGGATCTTTCTCCTTTGATTTTTCTCCTGTATCCATGTGTAACCTCACTTTTAAGATGGCCTCAAGGAAAATGTACATATGGTAATGATCGCATGAAGTTCTGAAGGTAGATTTCACATGGCTTTCTCTGTGGCCTAATGATTAGATATTCCTCCCTCCACTGAGGGGAGCACCTCATTTCTGTTTTTTATTCGTATTTGCATTCATAAAGTATTTGTAAGCACTCACTGGATAACAGGCCTCAGGCTCACCTCTAAGATTAAAATACTGAGGCTAATTTAGCCTGCTTCTATCTTTGCCTACTCAGGGGTCTCATCTGACCTCATGCTGGAGCCTTAGTATTCTTCCCATCTGTCCCCCAGCAGAGTCACTGTCTTGCTGTACTGGAGGGGTGAGTGATGCTAACATTTCTCTGGTGTATTTCAGCAACTTGCAAGTATATACAGTATACTGGCTGCAATCTTGAATGTTGGGAACATTGAATTTTCTTCTGTGGCAACTGAATACCAGATTGACAAGAGCCACATTTTCCAATCATGGAGCTCTGGAGAACTGTGAGTTTTATTATCTTTCATGCAAAACTGAACTTTTAAACAAAATTTAATGACATGCTGTAAGTGTCACATAAGGGTAATTTCAAACAACTGTATTTATATGGGGTTCTAAAAAGTGAATGATCAGATTCAATTTGTGTACAATGAAGTTTTTGAAGTCCACTATTTAAACTAGATTGTCATACAGACCCCACAGAAATACAAAGAATTATTAGAGAGTACTATGAAAACCTATATGCTAACAGGCTGGGAAACCTAGGAGAAATGGACACCTTCCTAGAAAAATACAACCTTCCAAGACTGACCCAGAAAGAAACAGAAAATCTAAACAGACCAATTACCAGCAACGAAATTGAAGTGGTAATCAAAAAACTACCCAAAAACAAAACCCCCGGGCCCGATGGATTTACCTTGGAATTTTATCAGACATACAGAGAAGACATAACACCCATTCTCCTTAAAGTTTTCCAAAAAAATAGAAGAGGAGGAAATACTCCCAAACTCCTTCTATGAAGCCAACATCACCCTAATACCAAAACCAGGCAAAGACCCCACTAAAAAAGAAAATTACAGACCAATATCCCTGATGAATGTAGATGCAAAAAATACAGAACGAAATATTAGCAAACCGAATTCAAAAATACATCAAGAGGATCATACACCATGAACAAGTGGGATTCATCCCAGGGATGCAAGGATGGTACAACATTCGAAAATCCATCAACATCATCCACCACATCAACAAAAAGAGGGACAAAAACCACATGATCATCTCCATAGATGCTGAAAAAGCATTCGACAAAATTCAACATCCATTCATGATAAAAACTCTCAACAAAATGTGTATAGAGGGCAAGTACATCAACAAAATAAAGGCCATATATGATAAACCCACAGCCAACATCATACTGAAACAGTGAGAAGCTGAAAGGTTTTCCTGTGTGATCGGAAACAAGACAGGATGACCACTCTCCCCACTGTTATTCAACATAGTACTGGAGGTCCTAGCCATGGCAATTAGACAAAACAAAGAAATACAAGGAATCCAGATTGGTAAAGAAGAAGTTAAACTGTCACTATTTGCAGATGACATGATATTGTACCTAAAAAACCCTAAAGACTCCACTCCGAAACTACTAGAGCTAATATCGGAATTCAGCAAAGTTGCAGCATACAAAATTAACACACAGAAATCTGTGGCTTTCCTATACCCTAACAATAAACTAATAGAAAGAGAAATCAGGAAGACAATTCCATTCACAATAGCATCAAAAAGAATGAAATACCTAGGAATAAACCTAACCAAGGAAGTGAAGACCTATACTCTGAAAACTATACGACACTCTTAAGAGAAATTAAAGAGGTCACTAACAAATGGAAACTCTTCCCATGCTCCTGGCTAAGAAGAATTAATATCATAAAAATGGCCATCCTGCCCAAAGCAATATACAGATTCGTTGAATCCCTATCAAATTACCAACACCATTCTTCAATAAACTGGAAGAAATAGTTTCAAAAATACATATGGAAACACCAAAGACCCTGAATAGTGAAAGCAACCCTGAGAAGGAAGAACAAAGTGGGGGAGATCGCACTCCCCAACTTCAACCTCTACTACAAAGCCACAGTAATCAAGACAATTTGGTACTGGCACAAGAACAGAGCCACAAACCAATGGAACAGAATAGAGACTCCAAACATTAACCCAAACATATATGGTCAACTAATATTTGATAAAGGGGCCATGGACATACAATGGGGAAATGACAGTCTCTTCAACAGATGATGCTGGCAAAACTGGACAGCTACATGTAAGAGAACGAAACTGGATCACTGTCTAACCCCATACACAAAAGTAAATTCAAAATGGATCAAAGACTTGAACGTAAGTCATGAAACCATAAAACTCTTAGAAAAAAACATAGGCAAAAATCTCTTAGACATAAACATGAGTGACCTCTTCTTGAACATATCTCCCCAGGCAAGGGAAACAAAAGCAAAAATGAACAAATGGAACTATATCAAGCTGAAAAGCTTCTGTGCAGCAGAGGATACCATCAATAGAACAAAAAGGTATCCTACAGTATGGGAGAATATATTCATAAATTACAGATCCAACAAAGGGTTGGCATCCAAAATATATACAGAGCTCACGCACCTGAATAAACAAAAAGCAAAGAATCCAATTAAAAAATGGACAGAGGAGCTGAATAGACAGTTCTCTAAAGAAGAAATTCAGATGGCCAAAAGACACATGAAAAGATGCTCCACATGGCTCGTCATCAGAGAAATGCAAATTAAAATCACAATGAGATATCATCTCACACCAGTAAGGATGGCTACCATCCAAAAGACAAAGAACAACAAATGTTGGCGAGGCTGTGGATAAAGGGGAGCCCTCCTACACTGCTGGTGGGAATGTAAATTAGTTCAACCATTGTGGAAAGCAGTATGGAGGTTCCTCAAAATGCTCAAAATAGAAATACCAGTTGACCCAGGAATTCCACTTCTAGGAATTTATCCTAAGAATGCAGCACTCCAGTTTGAAAAAGACAGATGCACCCCTATGTTTATCGCTGTACTATTTACAATAGCCAAGATATGGAAGCAACCTAAATGTCCATCAGTAGATGAATGGATAAAGAAGATGTGGTACATATACACAATGGAATATTACTCAGCCATAAGAAGAAAACAGATCCTATCATTTGCAACAACATGGATGGAGCTAGAGGGTATTATGCTCAGTGAAATAAGCCAGGCAGAGAAAGACAAGTACCAAATGATTTCACTCATATGTGGAGTATAAGAACAAAGGAAAACTGAAGAAACAAAACAGCAGCAGAATCTCAGAACCCAAGAATGGACCAACAGTTACCAAAGGGTAAGGGACTGGAGAGGACGGGTGGGAAGGAGAAGGACAAGGGTGGGAAAAAAGAAAGGGGGCATTACAATGAACATGTATAGTGTGGGGGGGGACACGGGGAGGGCTGTGCAACACAGAGAAGACAAGTAGTGATATTACAGCATCTTACTACGTTGATGGACAGTGACTGTGAAGGAGGTATGTGGGGGGGACTTGGTGAAGAGGGGAGCCTAGTAAACATAATGTCCTTCATGTAATTGTAGATTAATGATACCAAAATTAATAAATAAACAAACAAACAAACAAATAAATAAAATAGATTGTCATGCCTAGAAGTTAACTAATTACTGTAAAAAATATTCCTAAAGATTAGGCCTTTATGATTGTTTTAGGAGCTATTTACATTTCACTGTAAAAATACAGAAAAAAAAATATTTAGTGAACTTTTAAAAAAAGAGTTAACGTTATCTTACAGATTTAACATCTATATCATTTTATAAGTAATAAAGACCTGAATATTTATTTTCATACTGGATGGAGTTTTTTAGATACATTCATGCTGGGTTGATTAATTCCAATCATTTTCTATACAAGAAAAGTACATCATAGTATCTTCTTCAAATCAACTTTTCTCCTACTAGCAGAGTTTGATGAATTACTCCAATAATTTAAGGTTTCTGACTGATAGCTTCTGGTGGCACAGCTTTTTTATTCAGAATTTACCCTATCTTTTATTTTTAATATTGGCATACGTCCTCATAATTCCAGATTTGTTATAAATGTCATTTTTAACCTAGGGAATCATGATATAAATTTTCATATATATATTTTTTCTGATTTATACTTACTCAGAAACAGAATATAATATTTTAGGGTAAATTCAGAGGGCCAAATATCAAACCTTCCTTGTCTGGACCTGTCCTCAAATCCTTATCATCTCCCTCCACTGTGTCTCTGGAGCCATCATGGTAACGCAGCAGAACAGGTGTCTGAGGTTGATGTGTAATAAGTGACAACATATACTTGGAAACTTGTTCTGATTTTTCATATATTAAAAAAAAAGCTTAACTGACACATAAGATATTAGGTTATCTGAAGTGGAAGAAATAATGAAAAAACTCCAGTGGTTAAGATTAAAACTAACCATTGATCATAATTAGAAGAATGAGCTGTAATAGAGATATGTTGTAGACATGAGTATACTTAGAAATTACCAAGCTAAAAGTGATTTTGATGTTGAGAACCTTTTTCTGTATAGCAGAAGACAGTCACATATATGGGTCACAGAAAGTTAATGTGAATATAGTTAAAATTAATTATAGCACTTTCTGGAACAACCACTCATGGAAAGTAGAAATTTTACTCACATTAAATTATTTATAATCAAAGTTACAAAGAATTAATCTCCAAGCCAAGGCCATGTTTCTCTAGATGGTGTTACAGGTACCTTGTTCCAATCAGGCACTAGTTCTGGCAATTCCTATACCATAAATATCAATCAGATCTGACCACTTCTCTCTGTTGTCACCATTCTCATCCAAGACAACATCACCTCTCACCTGAACTGAGTGAACTCCCAACTGTTCATCCACATCCATTCTTGAACTTTCCCAGGCCATTCTCCACAGTTCATTAAGAAACCACTCAGTGCATGTGTCAGTGGATTCTCTCAGACTCCCTGTCCTCCTTGTCCCTCTCCTCCTCCCTCTATCTTCCCAACTCAATTTCTTGGTTGGCTACCATTCTTTCTGGATAGACACCATCAAGACGAGAATTTTGTTTTACAACATATTACATTTAGCAATGTATCCCCAGGTAAAATGCCTGGCAGATACTAGGTCCTCAGTAAATATATGTCAAATGAATGGACAATATGGGACTAGAAATATGTGTGTGTGTATATATATATATATATATCAATCAGTGGGAGACACTATTCAGAAATAAGTCCAAGTGTAATTACCAGAAATGACTTTACAAATCACTAAAGAATCAGTATCCTAGGGACAACCAGCTGGCTAACCATTTGGAGTGGGGGAGAATTTGAATCCTTCTCATAAACCATATACCAAAATGAATTCCAAATGGATATCAACTTAAGATCAAAAACATCATAAAAGTACAAGACAAAATGCATTTATATAATCCTGAGATTGGAAAAAACTTGAAGGGCTTTATGTGCAGAAAACCAAAAGCAGAAATGATTTTAATGGATATTTGACTATATAAAAATTTAAACTTTTTCAAACTAAAAAAAGAAAAAGAAATGAAATTGTAACGCAAACAGAAAATTGAGGGGAAAATTTATATATATGTATGAAACATATCAAGGCATTACTCTCTTGAAGCTATAAAAAATTTATATACTGATTAGGAAAGGGTGACTTTATCAATGAGAAAAGGCAGTTTACAAAATCAAATCACAAATCACCAATAAAAATAAAAGTTTTATGGTCTTCTGGGTATAAGTTGCAGAAGTTACTTAAAATACATTTGTTTGGGTATATCCTGAAGCCTGGGTTACCTTCTACAGTTAATTTCTACATTTTGAAAATGTGTATAAAATAATGGTATGCATATCATACCAAATATATTCATTGTGCTTTTAAATTACTTAACACAATTCAGTGAAATTATGTTTGGCGTCACAAACAACCACTGGCTCATGCAGATGCTTCACTCGGTCCACCAGTTCAGTTTGGCTTGGGCCCTATTATACAGTGGCCGACATTTGACCGGTCAAGATAAGCAGAGAAAAATGATCAAGAAGAGACCTAGGATTACTATTGAATAGTATCTTATTTTTACATTATAAAGCCTTCATGTATTTGTCTCATGCCATTTGAAGAAGGCAAATTAAGACATTTTCATTCCCTGGGAAATTACTTTCTTACCATTATTTCTTCTAACAACACATCTGTTTTATTTCCAGCTGCCTCTTTGCTTTGCATTCAGGCAGAAGAGCTGCAGGAAGCTCTCACCTCGCACTGTGTGGTCACTAGAGGAGAAACCATCATACGACCCAATACCGTAGAGAAAGCTACGGACGTCAGAGACGCCATGGCTAAAACTCTCTATGGACGCCTCTTTAGCTGGATAGTGAATCGCATTAACAGCTTATTGAAGGTAAAGACCTTTATGGAAACATGTTTTCCCAAGTGTCAGGTGATACAAATCCATTTTCTAATTTTTCCAATTTGTATATGAGTCCCTTTGAAGATTTCCTAATTGGTATCATTTCATTATTAAAGTTTTATGTCAGTCGATCTGCTTTATTTCCCAATGGTACCATTTCATTGTGACATCTAGCTGTAACATTTTTAAGCTGCTGAAACATAAAACTGTAGCAACATGAATAAACATGATAGAATGTGAATTTTTAATGTGACATCTTACTTGTCAATGTGTATGTTTCTTTTAATTAGAAGTTGTAAAGTATATACCATGTTTATACTTGCATAAAAAGTCAATTCAGCAGTTCTTTGTTTTTGTTTTGAGTGACTGAATTAAATTTTGAAGGCAAAGGAAAACTTTTTTTCATATTTTAACACTCACTATATTGCCATGACAGTAGGAATTATGACCTTCAGTGAGATTTAGTTCAGAAATGTGCTAGTTAGCTAGCAAACAGTAGAGCCAGGATATGAGCAATAATGTTATCTGACCATAAATCTATGGCCTGCCTAGTACCTCATCTTAGAAATAAAGGTGGTCACAGTCACCATTGAATGAGTGCTCTTTATAGGCCAGGGGTTGTGCATAGGTGGCACTCCTTAATTTGCATCTAATGTTTTGTTCTGCCATAAATTATATAACTTTTAGAGATTTGTATTTGAAAAAGCAAGATAGAGGCCTACCTTAAGATCATCTCATTCATACTTACTAAGCATAAAAGGCCATTTTATACACATTCAGGCATGTAATTCACTGCTATTTTTCCACTAAAATACATGCCATGCACACCATGATATATCCAAACTGTCCAAGAGACTACCCATTATTCCTCCATATGTTTTACTCTCTGTCCCTGAGAATTGCTTCTTTACCTTCCTGCTGAACTGTAACCTATTTGACTGCATGTGCAAATGACAACCCAGTTTGCGCATTGTGATTTAATGGTCAGAATAGTCTGTATGTTGATGTGTGGCCATCTGTATGATGCCAAGCTTTCAGATGAAAATGGAAAATTTTAAGAATTTTTCAATATCAATATAGTCCACAGAATGTAAGCGAAGATATTCAGAGATTTGACCTCATTTTGTCAGTTATCATCCTTATCTTTGGCACTAAGTGGTACCCAGAATGATCTTACTTTGAAACAGGTGATCTGCTGAAAATTCCACTGTAGTCTATTACTTGGTAACTTTCCTGTCTATACACTAAGGAAAATTACCCAACTTTTAGATTTTTAAATTTCATACAGAATAGTTTTACAGTTTAGTGTAAAAAACAAAAACAAGACCATTAAAATAATTTATCATTTGAATAGTTTAGTTCAGTCTGTCAGGGTTTACACTGAGATTTTGGAGAGCCTGTGTTCAGTGTGACCAGCTTGTTGTGTGACCCTGGGCAAGTGACTGCATTTTCTTCATCTCTTCCTCCTCAGCCATTAAATAAAGGCATGGAATGGCAAGTCCGTGGTATGAATAGTTGGTGGGTATCTTGGAACCTTTTAAGAATCTCCTGAAAACTATACCCTTCACTCCAAAGTAGAAAATGGATAATGTTTCTATGTACTCACCAAAATTAGTGCACACCGTTGTGACTCCAGACCACCTGAAGGCCATTAACAGAGCCCCGTTTGAGAATCCTTGACCCTGAACATCTCTAAGGTCTTCCCAGCTCAAACACATTATTTTATAAGTATCTGTCTAAAGGACAAAGAGATTTTAAGAGAATAATAATTTTGATTTAACAAACATAAACTTTAGCTACACATTTTGCCTCATATGAATAGGTAGAATTGCACTTACAATTCAGAATTTGGGGAATTTTCAGAAATATCCGATAGCTTTCTTTGTGTTGATCCCATCTCATATTCAAAGTGTTCTGCAACTCTGAGTTCTGAATTCAGACAATTCTTCCAAGTGTAGAAAGCATCCTTCAGTTCAGAGCCCTCGGTTGCTAGTTGTCATTCCCAAATCACTTCCTTGCACCACACTGAGAGTTGGCATAGATTACATTAATAGAGAGTGCAAAGAGACATGTTGGTACTCTCCTTTTTAAATTCACATGAAATAACTTTGCAGTGTATATATTTACTGGAGGAGGGGCAAGCTTTTTGACAAAGTATCTACCCTTTAGTGAAAAGAGGTAACCATTGTGGAGGAGTAGGAAAAAAATGCTTTTGGAATATTTAGTTGTAAAATAGTATTTAATTGTATTTAAAAATATATTTAATTATAAAATAAATTCAAATACATTTGCATCTTCAGTTTACTATTTATTCTATATTAAAAATCATGAGTGAATGAGTCAAAAATAAATAACAATTCTTTAAAATAAGTGTTTTTAGCAAGATCTTTTCATTGTTATCTTAAAATGAAGAACTAAATATCCTCTTTCACAGAAGTTTTGCTTTTCCACTATGGTCTTTATTGAACATGTTTTTGCTATGTTTGGACTGCTAGCCAGGCTTTCCCTACGATTCATAACTCACTCAGGGCTGTGATTCCTGTGCTCCCAAATTCATAGGAAAATGTTTCTTTTGTGGGAGTATATAAGATAGTATGGAAGTGGTTTCTGTAGTACAAGGAAAATATTGTACCATTTACATACTAAAAAGATGCTACCTACTTTATCTCCCTGTTCTATGAAGGAAAATATTTTCAATTAAGAAAAGTTTTCACTCTTTGTCCTGGTAGTAATTTCTTAGCTAAATTACAAGTGTCCTTTGAGATACCCTGCTTTATATTACCTCTTAAGAAAATAAATAACTCAAAATAATGCCTCTTTAATTTTTCAGTGGGAATGGTGATGAACTGAGCATTGGCATTCTGGATATATTTGGCTTTGAAAATTTCAAAAAGAATTCCTTTGAGCAGCTGTGCATTAACATTGCAAATGAACAGATTCAGTATTATTTCAATCAACACGTGTTCACATGGGAACAGGTAAGTTAAGATACCGTAAAGATGAGTGCTTATTCCATTTATACACAGACTTGTACTAATGAAGCAGGACCTAAATCATAGATGTAAAGCTGTAAACATTTAAGAAAGTCAAAGAAAAGATTTTCTTTCTCCTTGCCCATGGTAAACACAAAAACTAGTTATTCATTTAGGGCATCTTGATATATAATGTTGAATGTACTCCATTAAAAATCGATGCACCCTTCTCCAAAACTTAGCAAGTGTGAGCTCTTGGAAAGAAAGAAGTTTCCCTTGGTAATTTAAATAAGCTGATGTGTCCAACTGTTTCCCTTTCTGTAGACTGCATAGCTGAAATTCTTTTTGAAATTTAAATGTCCACCTAAAATGCATTAAACTTCAGAATCCCCAGTAGCTTGGCAATGGAACACAAGATAATGGGTTTGATACAAATGCCATGAAATGGTAATTTGTCAGGATATATGTGTAATTTATGATTCAGTTTCAAAAATCAGACTTGAGTTGTATTTGGCAAAACTGGAGTATTAATATTATTAAATTACTTTATCAAGTCTAAAAGAAATAGGTCATTTTATATGTCAGTATGTCATCTGTCTCCTTTAATAATATTAAATCTCTTTTTGTTTAGTAATTAGAACTGAAGGTTTTATTTAAATTTGAAATAAATTAGAAGTACATGAACCTCTTTTGATTCAAAATATTTAGGTTTATTGAGAATTTGCTTTGAAATTGCACTTTGAAAACAGTGGTCACAGAAGAAAACATTTAGTTCTTGACATTTCTAAAGCCAAAAAAAAAAAAAAGAAAGAAGTTAAGAGTTTTTATGTCTTTGTGCAGCTCTCATCTACCCCAGGATCTTGTTCTATCAAATATTCATTCTTTGTCTTTCTGACCCTCTCCATTAGTGCCATATCTTAGGCTAGATACATGATGAAATCTTTACAAATCTTTAAAGATAAAAAAACTCCTAACCAGCTTGTCTGTGTAGTCATGGCGCTCTCTCTTCCCTTCACAACCAACCTCCTTGAAAGCATATTTAATATTCATTGCACTGTATTGATTATTTCCCCAACTGGGTATCTTGAGTCCATAGTATCTGGCTCTGACTCCCTAACTCTGCTGGAATGGCCCTTCCTAATTTCATCAGTCATTAGTATCAGGACCATTTTAACTTCCGCATTATTAGCCTTTCTGTAATTTTCAACTTTGTTGACAAGATTCCTGTTTCTAGAAAACTTCTCTTTTGGCATCCCTAATAGTTTCTGTTTCTCTTCCTCTTTAATGGGTTCCTTTTTTACTCCTCCTACACCATCACTTACCCAACCCTGGCTGTATACTATAATCATTTGTGATTGTTTATCTTTGTTGAATACCAATGTCAAGACCCTGTCCTAGACCAATTAAATCAGATCTTTTGGAATGACCCTGGGAACAATAAGTTTTTAAAGGTTCCCGATCTATTCCAATGTGCAGCCAAGGTTGAGAATTATTGCCCTAAATTCTAGTTCCTCAAAGAGTTCTATCCTTGACCCTTTTCTTATGTTCCCTAGGAAAGATCACCCATTTCCATTATTTCAACCACCCTTACATGCTAGTGAAGCCCACCTTCCCACCTCCAACCCTCTCTCTCAACTCTTGGTCTCCATTTAGGACAGCTTCCAGAACTTTATCTGGAATTGAACTCAACATCTTTCCCTCTACTTATGTTCTTTTTCAGTGAATGATATCTCTATCCATCCACTTCCTCAAGCCAAAAATCTTGTTACATGTCATTTCTCATCATTGAAATCCAAAAAAATCAGCGAGATTTGTTCATATTCTTCCCTCCTCTATGTTCAGGTAAAAATAATTGACAGTACAATATCTGGTTTACATCTTTGCCTTTCTCACTAGGCCACAAATTCCTTGAGGTCAGAGATTGTGCTTTTAATGCATTTATCATCTTCAGAGCCTAACACTTAGCAAGTACTCAATAAATATTATTAAATTACAGTTGACACTTTAATAATGCAGGGATTTGGGATACTCGCCCCTGTGCCATCAAAAATCTGAGTGGAACTTTTGACTTCCCAAAAACTTAAATACTAAAAACCCACTGTTGACTGGAAACTTTACTGATAACATAAACAGTTGATTAGCACATATTATGTATGCTATATGTATTCTTACAATAAAGCAAGCTAGAGAAAATAAAATGTTTTTTCAAATTGTCATGAGTCTCCAAAACCATTTTCTATTATATCTGTTGAAAAAAATCCACATGCAAATGGACCTGCATAGTTCAAACTTGGGTTGTTAAAGGGTCAACTGTAATGTCATTGTACTTTATTGCCTCATAATGTTCACAGAATCCATTCTAACCAGAGACTAAAAACAAGTAAATTTTTTTGTTTTGCACTCTTGGATAGGGATCTATTAGGATTACATTCTGCACAGGACCAGCTACAGCATCATGTATTTCCTATTTAAATTAATTAACAACTTGTGTTGGTAGACGTCCATTCTCCTTTTTGGGTTGAGGTGAGAACCTGGTTTTATTGGAACTAGACTTTAAACCAATTATATAGCTTGCAATAATTATTCATCTTTCACTTTTCATAGAATGATACAGTTTACAATTCACCTTAATTGAGAGCTTTAAATTTCATAATCCTAGTGCTCTTAATTCTTTTGTCTTTGGACTTGTTACACATGCAACTATTCTATAGGGCTTTTTTTTAAAGGTATAGTTGATATACAATCTTAAAGGTTTCACATGAGTAACATTGTGGTTATTACATTCACCCATATTATCAAAACCCCCACACACACCCCATTGCAGTCACTGTTGATCAGCATAGTAAGATGCTATAGAGTCACTACTTGTCTTCTCTGTGCTATACTGCCTTCCCTGTGGACCCCTCCCCCACATTATGTGTGCTAATCATAATACCCCTTAATCCCCATCTCCCTTCCCTCCCCACACACCCACCCCACTCCCTTCCCTTTGGTAACTGCTAGTCCCTTCTTGGAGTCTGTGAGTCTTCTGCTGTTTTGTTCCTTCAGTTTTGCTTTATTGTTATCCAATAAGGGGTTAACAAATGAGGGAAATCATTTGGTACTTGTCTTTCTCTGCCTGGCTTATTTCACTGAGCATAATACTCTCTAGCTCTGAAGCCGGGGTTCTTGTTCACGAAGCCAAAGAATGAGCTTCACAAACACTCAAGGTAGGAGAGCAAGGTACAGGAGGCTTTTATTTAGAAATAAAGTGAGAGGACAGAGCTCCCAGCTCAGGCCAGGAGGGAACAAGAGTCTGTTGTTGGCTCATTGTCTAGGGGTTTTATGCGTGGTTGAGGATTTTCAGGAATGAGGGTAAAGGGTTAGGGGTGCAGACTTGTTGAGTGGTCCCAGAATACTCATTCTTGATGAGAAACAGAGGAGATTTTCAGCTCTAGATTCTTTCTCAAGATAGCAGTTTCCCTCTGGGAGCATGTCAGTTAAGACTGCCTACCCTGCCCCCATGGGGGGCTGGGATGTTGCCTGTTTGCTGAAGTAAGTTAAGAATCTTACTTCTTAACTTCTTGGGCTGTTTATAGTTGGGCTTGCTTACTAAATTAGTCTTTTTCCTAGGTTGCAGATTATGTGGTCAGGATCAGAGAAGGAAATATAGCACATAGGTATGGTTAAAATAAGCTGGGCCTTTTAGCAGGCTAAGGTAAATTTTACAGTGAAGTCACGGGTTATGCTGAGACACTTTTCTTTATCTGCAGAACGCTCAAGCATTCCCGGCTAAGTTGCTGCTGGCCTTTTGAGTTTTAACTGATCTCACTGAAGATGTCTATATATCCCTAGTCTGGTATCTTTACCCTAGAGAATTACTGTGACTCTGACTTTGCGTAATGCTTATCACAGAGTTTCAATAGGGACTTCTTTGCACATCACTACATTGTTCTGACTGTAATTATCTTGCTCTGCTTTTTCTCCAGAGGCCCTCACCCTACTCTGCCTAATCCCATGGTCCCCTGTCTCAGCTGCATCCATGTTGTTGCACATGGTAGAATTTGTTGTCTTCTTATGGCTGAGAAATATTCTACTGTGTGTATGTCCCACATCTTCTCTGCCCATTCATCTACTGGTGGACACTTCAGTTGCTTCGATGTCTTGGCTATTGTAAACATAGGGATGAATATGTCTTTGAATCTATCATCTGTTTTCTTCGGGTAAATTCCTAGGAGTGGAATTCCTGGGTCAAATGGTATTTCTGTTTTTAGTTTTTTGAGAAACCTCCACATTGCTTTCCACAGTGTGTGAAGGTTCCTCTTTCTCTGCAAATCCTTCCAGCATTTGTTGTTGTTTGTCTTTTAGGTGTTGGCCATCCTAACTGGTGTGAAGTGATATCCCATTGTGGTATAATTTGCATTTCCCTGATAATAAGCAACATGGAGCATCTTTTCATGTGCCTGTTGGCCACCTGAATTTCTTCTTTGGAGAACTGTCTGTTCAGATCATCTGCCCATTTTTTATTTGTGTTATTTGCTTTTTGGGTGTTGAGGTGTATGTGTATGAGTGTTTTATATATTTTGGATGTTAACCCCTTATTGGCTATGTCATTTATGAATATATTCTCCCATACTGTAGGATGCATTTTTGTTCTGTTGATGGTATCCTTTGCTGTACAGAAGCTTTTTAGTTTGATGTAGTCCCACTGTTCATTTTTGCTTTTGTTTCCCTTGCCTGAGGAGATGCATTCAGGAAAAAATTGCTCATGTTTATATTCAAGAGATTTTTTGCCTGTGTTTTCTTCTAAAAGTTTTATGGTTTGATGACTTATATTCAGGTCCTTTATCCATTTCGAGTTTACTTTTGTGTATGGAGTTAGACAGTAATGCCATTTCATTCTCTCTCTCACATGTAGCTGTCCAGTTTTGCCAACACCAGTTGTTGAAGAGGCTGTCATTCCCCCTTGTATGTCCATAGCTCCTTTATCATGTATTAATTGGTCATATATTTTTCAGTTTATATCAGGGCTCTCTATTTTGTTCCATTGATCTATGGATCTGTTCTTGTGCCAGTACCAAATTGTCTCGATTACTGTGGCTTTGTAGTAGAGTTTGAAGTCAGGGAGCATAATCCCTGCTGCTTTATTCTTCCTTCTCACGATTGCTTTGACTCTTCAGAGTCTTTTGTGGTTCCATACGAACTTTAGAACCAGTTGTTACAGTTCATTGAAGAATGCTGTAGGTATTTTGATAGGGATTGCATTGAATCTGTAGATTCCTTTAGGCAGAATGGCCATTTTTACAACATTTATTCTTCCTATCCATGAGCACAGGATGCATTTCCATATATTGGTGTCTTCTTTAATTTCTCTCATGAGTGTCTTGTAGTTTTCAGGGTATAGGTCTTTCACTTCCTTGGTTAGGTTTATTCCTAAGTGTTTTATGCTTTTTGATGCAATTGTAAATGCAGTTGTTTTCCTGATTTCTCTTTCTTCTAGTTCATTGTTAGTATATAGGAATGCAACAGATTTTTGTGTATTCATTTTATATCCTGCAACATTCCCAAATTCAATTATTCTAGTAATTTTTGGGTGCATTCTTCAGGGTTTTTAATGTATAATATCATGTCATCTGCAAACAGTGACAGTTTAACTTCTTCCTTACCAATCTAGATGTCTTTTATTTCTTTGTGTTGTCTACTTGCCATGGCTAGGACCTCTAGTACTATGTCGAATAAATATGGGGAGAGTGGGCATCCTTGTCTTATTTCCAATCTTAGAAAAAAGCTTTCAGCTTTTTACTGTTAGGTGTGATGTTGGCTATGGGTTTGTCATATATAGCCTTTATTATGTTGAGGTACTTGCCCTCTCTACCCATCTTCTTGGGAGTTTTTATCATGAATTGATATTGAATTTTGTTGAATGCTTTTTTGGCATCTATGGAGATGATCATGGGGTTTATTGTCTTTTTTTGTTGATGTGGTGGATAATGTCTATGGATTTTTGAATATTGTACCAACCTTGTGTCCCTGGAATAAATCTTTCTTGATCATTATGGATGATCTTTTTGATGTATTTTTGAATTTGGTTTGCTAATATTTTGTTGAGTATTTCTGTATGTATGTTCATCAGGGATATTGGTCTGTAATTTTCTTTTTTGTGGTGTTTTTGCCTGGTTTTGGTATTAGAGTGATGTTGGCTGCATAGAATGAGTTTGGAAGTATTCCCTCCTCTTGTACTTTTTCAAAAACTTCAAAGAGGATGGGTATTTGGTCTTCACTAAATGTTTGATAAAATTTGGCAGTGAAGCCATCAGTCCAGAGATTTTGCTCTTAGGTAGTTTTTTGATTAGCAGTTCAATGTCATTGATGGTAATTGGTCTATTCAGATTTTGAGTTTGTTCCTGGGCTATAAGGCTCTTTTAAAATATCTTTGAGAGGCTTTTAACAACTCAAAATTGCTCCCAACAAGTTCAAAATTCAACTAGAATTAGGATTATACTTTGAGGAATTGCAGCCATCCTTCCAAGTGCCTTCCTAAAGTAACTACCCAAGAATCCCTTCTTTTTAATCTTATGGACCAGTCACTGCAGCTGAGTGATCAGGTCAATGAATGGTGATCCAGTGGATTTTCATTATTCAGTGATTCTCTTCATTTGAACCCTGGGTCCACATTTGAATTTTTATTCTTTCAATCTGTTACTTCCCTGTGGAAGCAAAAATTGTAGCTGAGAAAGGCTAACTGTATCTGTATGTATTAGCTATTACAGATAAAGAGAACACATTTTTATAAATGACAAACAGCTATTAATCATCAATGAAGGTCATAATCACACCTTCTTTGCTCAAATATAATCATAGGTTTGACCTGAGAGCTCTTTCAGGTAATAAAGCCATTATTGTTTATCAGTTAGACCTATAGTATTCTCAATTTCATGAATATACAAATGACCCAGGCAATCCAAGCAAGAAGCTGCCAAGCACATTCACAGGTAAAACAACTTCTGGTCCTGTGTAAGCCAGCAAACGTTATCTTTATTGACTGATCCACAATAGTGGGATATAAATAAAGCTTTCTGCTGTAGCCGAAGTTCAGTTTACATGTAAATACACAGTGGAAACACTCCAACAGAGTGGTTAGGAAGCTATTTTAAATCTCATTTTCCCATTATTTTCCACTGAAAGAATAATCATTAGAGCATAATAGAACAATTTTAGTGAAAGAACTCATGAGAGTGACATAATCCATAATTTGCTGAGTGGATAGTTTAAAATAATATATAGCTCCTTAAATTGATATTTCATAATGTTTGAAGCTTCCATACTTCTCCAGATCTAGAAGAACCATTGTACATATACTGCCTTTGAGAAAAGATAAAGGGACAATTTGTATATGAAAATTATATGGTAATCCAGGTTTCCATCCCTGCAAATAAATGATGAGTATAGTTGTAATCTTTTAATTAAAAGTTGAGACTCAATCAAACTTTCTCAATGAATTGCAACTGAAACGTGTATAATTTTCTCTCAATTTTATTAATTGCACAAATAGAGCACTCATATTTCAGCCTTCTATTATATTTATAGAACATTATGTTTATGCACACTATTTCCTCCCATATTTTTTAAGAGACTTTAAGTTAGCAGCTCAAATGGAGACAAGTTATAGCATTTCCAGTAGGTCAGTCCTCTGTACTGACTCTTCATGGTAATCATGTAGCTTAGATTTTGGTTTTGCTTGTTTTCTGGTTTTCTTTCATGTCAAAAAGAGCTCAGCAGCAATCAGAGTGTGATAGAAAGCCTGAAGTTCTCTTCGAGTTAGAGCCATACTGCTGTTTTTTGTGCGTGCTGCACGTTGGTATAATCATTATGGTATAGAACATACAAAAAATATTGAGTCCTGTTCCCTAGTTTACTTTTCAAGTCTAGGGGAGTGAACACCAACCATTGATTAATCACCCGTGGGCATGAGTTTAAGTTGGAACAAATGCTGTTGTTGCTCAGGCCCACGAGGCCCCCAGAACATGCATGTGATACTACAAAGCACTGTTCTGGAATCCTGTGGGAGTCACTCTGTATCCTTATGTGCCTGTTTATATCCGGAGAAGCTTTCTTATCCATTAGTGCAGCACGTCTTTCTGGCCATTAACTGAACTAAAGTTCATGTTTAAAGTGAGCAAATAATATTTGTTTTTGTACAAAAATAAATTGTTACTTATATGATTTATATATGCACCTGTGGCTTTAGAGTTAAAAGTCAGAAGTCATTTTATTAGCAGGAAACCATTTACAGCACATAATGGAAACAGTAGCTGCAATTATGGCTCTGGATTCTCTTGAGAAAGTGATGTGTATGACTTTCATCACCAGCTGTTCATACCGTAAAGTTTAAAGCTTTTGAAATTTTGAATGTGGTCTCTCACATATAATACGTGGCAATTACAAAGAACAAAAATTCGTTCAATTATATAAAGTTTACACTTTCAATATTTTTTACATTTAAAGTAAAAAGAGTCAGTCATCTGATAAAAAAGAATGTGTGGATAATTTAAAATAAACCCCTTACAACTGCCTCCAAAATTGTTTTGCCTGCAAAGTGTGAATTTTTATTTTATGTCCAACTTTGTTCCCTATTAAACAAACCACATGTGTGGTGATAGCTTGTGCCTTATTTTAGCTTTCCAAGTGAGGAAGGCTATATTTAGGTATTTCCTTTAAGCCTTAAAACAGCCAAATGTTTAAGAAACGATTGATACCACAACCCTTCCTTTTTAAAATGCTTTGCCAAGTTTTGAGTTATTGTTTGTGATCACATATAAATACTCCTTGAGCTTCTCACATACTAAATGAGTATGGAAGTTGATACCCAAATGACACATGTGGGCACATCCCTGCAGCAGCTCTGCCTCTGGACCTGTCCTCCTCTCCCTCTGGTCCTGCAGGCAGTCCCTGGCCTCCCGACTTCCCTCCCTCCCTCAGCAGCTTCACTGCGCACAGGTGTTTCGCTTTCATGGATGAGGTTGGGTCAGCACTCTTAATGTGATGGGAGGATTTGTGGTCCTTATTTTCGTAATTTGAAATTATTTTAAAATATTTTTTTATCTTTTAATTATGATAAAAATAATTTTCAGTGGAATATGCTATTAGGAGCACAGATCTATAGATGTTGTAGTTTTCTGTATGTGAGGTTAGGGCATCCCATTTACAAAATGATGGCAAATTTCTTCGTAAAGATTTTGACACAACAGTTAAGGAGAAATTGTGGCAGGTGAAAGAGATCAGATTATATAGAAAACTACACTTCTGATTTCATGACTGAAATTCCTTTTTCTTCTAAGTTGATACCTATACTTGTAAAGTCCTATATGACTTTTAAGAAGTTTTCAAGAATAGGTATCCTACACAAAAAGTGGCTAGATTAGAATTTTCATCTTAACATGCATTGTATACTCTTTTTCTGAAAAAGGAAGCTGCTCTAGGAAACATCATTTAAAACTACTTCTTCCAAAGTTCATTAAATATAAGTAAAATAAAACATGAATATTTTATTAGGAATTATCCAAAATATTTTCTCACTAGGTTATTTTTCTAACTCTGGATTAATGACCTATGTCATCTCAAATTAATGATGATAACATTCCCTGAGGCTTTCCATTAGCATTACACAAAAATCAAAAGGATCATTGATACCAGCTTTGAATAGAAAATACAGGAATAGATTTCAAGTCACGAATTTTATTTTGCATCAAAAGTATAGATTTTTTTTATTAAAGTATCATTGGTATACACTCTTATGAAGGTTTCATAAGAAAAACAATGTGGTTATTGCATTCACCCTTATTATCAAATCCCCCCCATACCCCATTGCAATTACTGTCCATCAGTGTAGTACGATGCCACAGAGTCTCTGAATGTCTTCTCTGAGCTACACTGTCTTCCCTGTGACCCCATACCATGTGCACCAATCATGATACCTCACAATCCCCTTCTCCCTTCCTTCACACCCACCTTCCCCAACCCCTTTCCCTTTGGTACCCACTAGTCCTTTCTTGGAGTCTGTGAGTCTGCTGCTATTTTGTTCCTTCAGTTTTGCTTCATTGTTATACTCCACAAATGAGGGAAATCATTTGGTATTTGTCTTTCTCTGCCTGACTTATTTCACTGAGCATAATACCGTCTAGCTCCACCCATGTTGTTGCAAATGGTAGGATTTGTTTCTTTCTTATGGCTGAATAGGATTCCATTGTGTATATGTACCACTTCTTTATCCATTCATCTACTGATGGACACTTAGGTTGCTTCCATTTCTTGGCTATTGTAAATAGTGCTGCAATAAACATAGGGGTGCATATATCTTTTTGAATCTAATAAGTTGTTTTCTTTGGGTAAATTCCTAGGAGTGGAATTCCTGGGTCAAGTGGTATTCCTATTTTTAGTTTTTTGAGAAACCTCCATATTGCATTCCACATGGTAGAACTAATTTACATTCCCACCAACAGTGTAGAAGGGTTCCCCTTTCTACACATCCTCACCAACATTTGTTGTTGTTGTCTTTTCTATGTTGACCATCCTAACTGGTGAGAGGTGATATCTCATTGTGGTTTTAATCTGCATTTCCCTGATAATTAGCAGTGTGGAGTATGTTTTCATGTGCCTGTTGGCCATCTGAATTTCTTCTTTGGAGAAGTCATCTTTCTGATATGTCATTTACAAATGTACTCTCCCATACTGTAGGATGCCTTTTTGTTCTGCTGTTGGTGTCCTTTGCTGTACAGAAGCTTTTTAGCATGATGTAGTCCCATTTGTTCATTTTTTATTTTGTTTCCCTTGCCAGAGAAGATGCATTCAGGAAAAAGTTGCTCATATTTATATTCGAGAGATTTTTGCCTATGTTTTCTTCTAAGAGTTTTATGGTTTCATGACTTACATTCAGGTGTTTGATCCATTTTGAGTTTACTTTTGTGTATGGAGTCAGACAATAATCCAGTTTCATTCTCTTGCATGTAGTTGTCCGGTTTTGCCAACACCAGTTGTTGAAGAGACTGTCTTTTCCCCCTTGTATATCCATGGCTCTATTATCGTATATTAATTGACCATTATGCTTGGGTTTATATCTGGGCTCTCTAGTCTGTTCCATTGGTTTAGTCTATGGGTCTGTTCTTGTGCCAGTACCAAATTGTCTTGAATACTGTGGCTTTGCAGTAGAACTTGAAATTGGGGAGCATAACCCCCCCCCCATTCTCCCACCACCGCTTTATTCTTCCTTCTCAGGATTGCTTTGGCTATTTGGGTCTTTTGTGCTCCATATGAATTTTAGAACTATTTGATCCAGTTTGTTGAAGATTGCTATTGGTACTTTGATAGGGATTGCATTGAATCTGTAGATTGCTTTAGGCAGGATGGCCATTTTGACAATACTAATTCTTCCTATCCATGAGCACTGGACGTGTTTCCATTTCTTGGTATCTTCTTTAATTTCTCTCATGAGTGTATTGTAGTTTTTGGAGTATATAGGTCTTTCATTTCCTTGGTTAGGTTTATTCCTAGGTATTTTATTCTTTCTGATACAATTGTGAATGGAATTGTTCTCCTGATTTATCTTTCTGCTAGCTCATCATTAGTGTATAGGAATGCAATAGATTTCTGTGTGTTGATATTGTGTCCTGCAAGTTTGCTTAATTCAGGTATTAGATCTAATAGTTTTGTGGTGGATTCTTTAGGGTTTTTTTACATACAGTATCATGGCATCTGTAAACAGGGACAGTTTAACTTTTTCCTTACCAATTTGGATGCCTTTTATTTCTTTGTGTTGTCTGATTGTTGTGGCTAGGACCTCCAGAACTATGTTGAATAAAAGTGGGGACAGTGCACATCCTTGTCTTGTTCCCAATCTTAAAGGAAAAGCTTTCAGCTTTTCACTGTTATGTATGATGTTGGATGTGGGTTTTTCATATATGGCCTTTATTATGTTGAGGTACTTGCCCTCTATACCCATTTTGTTGAGAGTTTTTATCATGAATGGATGTTGAATTTTGTTGAATGCTTTTTCAGCATCTATGGAGATGATCGTGTGGTTTTTGTCCTTTTTGTTGATGCGGTGGATGATGTTGATGGATTTTCAAATGTTGTACCATCCTTGCATCCCTGGAATAAATCCTACTTGATCATGATGGATAATCTTTTTTATGTATTTTTTAATTCGGTTTGCTAAGATTTTGTTGAGTATTTTTGCATCTATGTTCATCAGGGGTATTGGTCTGTAAGTTTCTTTTTTTGTGGTGTCTTTGCCTGGTTTTGGTATTAGAGTGATGCTGGCCTCATAGAATGAGTTAGGGAGTATTCCCTCCTCTTCTACTTTTTGGAAAACTTTAAGGAGGATGGATATTAGGTCTTCACTCAATTTTTGTTAAAATTCAGTGGTGAAACCATCAGGTTCAGGGGTTTTGTCCTTAGGTAGTTTTTTGATTGCCAATTCTATTTCATTGCTGGTAATAGGTCTGTTCAGATTTTCTGATTCTTTCTGGGTCAGCATTTGAAGGTTGTATTTTTCTAGAAAGTTGCCCATTTCTTGTAGGTTATCCAGTTTGTTAGCATATAATTTTTCATAGTATTCTCTCATAATTCTTTGTATTTCTGTGGTGCACATAGGCGTTTTTTTCTTTCTAATTTCTGTTCTGTTTATGTGTGTAGACTCTCTTTTTTTCTTGATAAGTCTGGCTAGGGGTTTATCTATTTTGTTTATTTTCTTAAAGACCCAGCTTTTGCTTTCACTGATTCTTTCTATTGTTTTATTCTTCTTGATTTTATTTATTTATGCTCTAATCTTTATTATGTCCCTCCTTCTACTGGCTTTGAGCCTCATTTTTTCTTCTTTTTCTGGTTTCATTAATTCTGAGTTTAGACTGTCTATATGGAATTGTTCTTCTTTCCTGAGGTAGGCCTGTATTGCAATATACTTTCCTCTTAGCACGGCATTCGCTGTGTCCCACAGATTTTATGTTGTTGAATTATTGTTGTCATTTGTCTCCATATATTGCTTGTTCTCTGTTTTTATTTAGCCATTGATCCCTTGATTATTTAGGAGCATGGTGTGAAGCCTCCATATGTTTGTTGGCTTTTTTGTTTCCTTTCTGTAATTTATTTCTAGTTTCATATCTCTGTGATCTGAGTTGGTTAGTACAATTTCAATCTTTTTGAATTTACTAGGGCTCTTTTTGTGGCCTAGTATATGATCTATTGCTGAAAATATTCCATGTGCACTTGAGAAGAATGTGTGTCCTGTTGCTTTTGGACAGAGTGTTCTCTAGATGTCTGTTAGGTCCATCCGTTCTAATGTGTTGTTCAGTGCCTCTGTCTTCTTACTTATTTTCTTTCTGGTTGATTTGTCCTTTGGAGTGAGTGGTGTGTTGAAGTGTCCTAAAATGAATGCATTACATTATATTTCCCCCTTTAATTTCTGTTAGTATTTGTTTCACATGTGTGGGTGATCCTATGTTGGGTTCATAGATATTTATAATAGCTATATCCTCTTGTTGGACTGATTCCTTTATCATTATGTAATGGCCTTCTTTGTCTCTTGTTACTTTCTTTGTTTTGAAGTCTATTTTATTTGATACAAGTACTGTAACTCCTGCTTTTTTCTCCCTATTAGTTGCATGAAATATCTTTTTCCTTTCCTTTATTTTCAGCCTGTGTATTTCTTTGGGTTTGAGATGAGACTCTTATGGGCAGCATATAGACGGGTCTTGTTTTTTAATCCATTCAGTGACTCTATGTCTTTTGACTGGTGCATTCAGACCATTTACATTTAGGGAGATTATTGATAGGTATGTACTTATTGCCATTGCAGGTTCTAGATTCATGGTTACCATAGGTTCAAGGGTAATTCCCTTACTATCTAACAGTCTAATTTAACTCACTTTTAGTATTCTATTAGAAACATAACCTAAAGGTTCTTTTTTTTCCCTCCTTTTTCATCCTCCTCCATTCTTTATATATTAGGTGTCATATTCTGTACTCTTTCTCTATGCCTTGACTGACTTTGGGGGTAGTTGATTTGATTTTGCATCTGCTCAGTAATTAATTGTTCTACTTTCTTTGCTGTGGTTTTATTTCCCCTGGTGATAGCTATTTTGCTTTAGAAACACTTCCATCTATAGCAATCCCTCCAAAATGCACTGTAGAGGTGGTTTGTGGGAGGTAAATTCTCTCAGCTTTTGCTTATCTGGAAATTGTTTAATCCCTCTCAGTCTATCCATGTTTCCTTTGTCCCAGAGCAGCTGAATGTGGATCCCTGTCCTCTACAAATGGCTGGACTCTCAGTCTCTCCAAGTATTCCACCTGTCTTAGCTCTCCAACCCCATCTAATATCCATAGTACTATGCAATGTATGCTTGCGCTCCCAAAGCAGATCTCCAGGGCTGGGTGTTCAGCAGTCCTAGGCTTCCACCCTTTCCCCGCTCCATTTCTCTTCCTCCCTCAAGTGAGCTGGGGTGGGGGAACAGTTTGGGTCCTGCCAAATCAAGGCTTTGGTACGTTACCCTGTTTCGTGAGGTCTACTCTGTTCTCCAGGTGTATGCAGTCTGGTGCGGCCTTCTTTCCTGTTGCTCTTTTAAGATTAGTTGTAGTAACTATATTTTTATATTATATATGGTTTTGGGAGGAGTTCTAAGTCTCACCTCTCATGCCACCATCTTTAATCTCTGTGTCCAAGAGGTTAGATTTTTACAACACATATTGTCATATTGTTTTCATCATTTTTAGTTTTTAAATATATGTTACTTTGGTAAAATGTCATTACAAAAAGTAATGAGTATATGTAGAAAAAGAAAATGATAAAGCAAATGTGGTAAAATGTTAGCAATTGGGTAATTCTGGTAAACTGTGCCTGGGAATTCTTTGTAGTGTTCTTGCAACTTTTCTGTAACTTTGAAATTATTTCAAAGAAAAGTGGCAACATTTCTTTTTTCACTATAATGAATGTACTCAATTCACCCTGAGTGAGTAACACCCTGAATTCTAGATTTTCAGCCTTTAAAATCTTTCTCTCAGAATGTGGATGATTAACATGAGTAGCTTCTCATGGTTTCCTTTCTCAGTGGGCAATGTTTTTCATAATATGTACACTCATATGAGCAGTTGGGGAGCAGGAGTTCTTTCATTAAAAGACAATTCCAGGAATAAATGTGTTTATGTGCCTTCTTTCCCCTTGTAAGTGTTCTGCCAAAAGAACATATATTAGTTTGTTCACCAAGTTTCATACCACATTCAGTCGGTTTTGGCATTTTGAAATGTTAGAAGCAGAAGAAACATAAATACATCACCTATATTTCACAGATAGTAAATGGCTCCTGTAACTTGCCCAAGGTTACAAATGGTTAAACAAAGCCAGAACTAGAACCTGGGCTTTCTGATTCCTATCATGGGTTCTTCTCATGTACAAAGAAGCAAAGTTGAAAAGAACCAGGGACCTAACAAAATAACCTCTTATGCTGCTGAAAAGCGTTCTCCACCTATGAGGAAGAAAGGGGGAGAGGGAGGGAGAGAGGGAGAATGGGCAGAAGTGAGAAAAAGAAAGACAGAGACTGTCTTTTCACATAAAAGGCCAAGGAGAATCAACATGAGACAGGAAATCAGGAAATCGGAGAGAACATGAGCATGGAGGATGGTGGCAGTGGTGACAGAGAAGTGACAGGAAGGAGCAAAGACCACCTAAGTGGAAGGATGTAGAATCAGCACATGGAAAAAATGGAAAACAGAATATAGCAAAAGCAAAGAAATCCTAGGATATGACTTCAGGGCTGGAGTGGAAGAGAAGAGAGCATCTTTGCTGTGCCCTGAAGGATAGGGATGCTGCCTCTTTCATCATCATCTCTGCCTCTCCAGCCCCACCCATCACTGAACAGACACACCCTTGGTGCTCCAAGAAAGTTTGAGAAATTTCAGATGCACCACTTTTTACAGTGATATAGGGAGACAGTGTCAGAAACCTAGGTGGATTCCTAATGCCATCTCTTGATATGAATCCCATTTCTTCCTCTCATGCTTGAAATGAGTAGAAGCATAAAAATGTGGAGTTACTTACAAAATAAAAGAGATGCTGATGATGACTGAAAAACAGCAAACACAGGAGAGTAAATATTGAGGATCATCTATACCAGCCATTAAAAGATTTCCACATTATAAAATATGTAAAGCTGCAGAGCAGTGTCATATGATGCACTCACCTACATGAGAGGGATATGACTTCATTTCACAGGTACAAAAAAAAAAGAAAACCAACAAAGTTAATCTGAAAACCAGATGGTTTCACTGCTGAATTCTATCAAACAGTTAAGAAAAATTAGTACCAATTTTTCTCCAACTCTTCCAAAAACATACAAAAGGAAGGAACTCTTCCAAACATATTTTACAAAGCCAACATTACATTGTTACCAGCCGAAGACACCAAAACAAAATGAATATCCCTGATGAACAATAGACGTGAAAATCTTCAACTAAATATTAGCAAACCAAATTTGATAGTAAATTAAAAGGATCACACACCATGATCAAGGGAGATTTATATCAGGATGATTCAATGTACACAACTCTATCAGTACAATACACCAAGGATGTTTTCAATAAAGTCCCTGAGCTTTTCATTCTGTTTAATTCTGTCTGGTCTCTAGCTTCACAGATCTTCAGCAACATCGCAGTTACTGCTGATGGCATAATGCGCCTCTGAGCCCAAGAAAAAGTCAAATTATGCTTATTATATTCTGTTTCAAAATAACACTCTCATTATAGCTGGCAGGCATTAGATGTGTAATATGTGCCATATTCACTTTATTTCCTTAAAAACTATCCACTTAGGTAGGTTTGTTTTGATATCATTAATGTACAATTACTTGAACATTACTAGACTCCCCCTATTATCAAGTCCCCCCCACATACCCCATTACAGTCACTGCCCATCAGCATAGTAAGATGCTATAGAATCATTAGTTGTCTTCTCTGTATATACTGCCTTCCCCATGTCCCCACCCCCCTACATTATGTGTGCTAATCATAATGCCTCATTTTCCCCCTTATCCCTGCCTTCCTACCCATCCTCCCCAGTCCCTTTCTCTCTGTTAGTCCGTTCTTGGGTTCTGTGAATCTGCTGCTGTTTTGTTCCTTCAGTTTTTTTCTTTGTTCTTATACTCCACAGATGAGTGAAATCATTTGATACTTGTCTTTCTCCACCTGGCTTATTTCACTGAGCATAATACCCTTTAGCTCCATCCATGTTGTTACAAATGGTAGGATTTGTTTCTTCTTATGGTTGAATAATATTCCATTGTGTGTATGTAGCACATCTTCTCTATATATTCACCTACTGATGGACACTTAGGTTGCTTCCATTTCTTGGCTATTGTAAATAGTGCTATGATAAACATAGGAGTGCATATGTCTTTTTCAAACTGGGCTGCTTCATTCTTACAGTAAATTCCTAAGAGTGGAATTCCTGGCTCAAATGGTATTTCTATTTTGAGTTTTTTGAGGAACTTCCACACTGCTTTCCACAATGGTTGAACTAGTTTACATTCCCACCAGCAGTTTAGGAGGGTTCCCCTTTCTCCACATCCTCTCCAACATTTGTTGTTGTTTGTCTTTTGGATGTTGGCCATACTATCTGGTGTGAAGTCATATCTCATTGTGGTTTTAATTTGCATTTCCCTGATGATTAGCGATGTGGAGTATCTTTTCATGTGCCTGTTGGCCATCTGAATTTCTTCTTTGGAGAAGTGTCTGTTCAGATCCTCTGCCCATTCTTTAATTGGGTTATTTGCTTTTTGTTTGTTGAGGCACATGAACTCTTTATATATTTTGGATGTCAATCTCTTATCGGGTATGTCATTTTTGAATATATTCTCCCATACTATAGGATGTCTTTTTGTTCTACTGAAGGTATCCTTTGCTGAACAGAAGCTTTTCAGCTTGATATAGTCCCACTTGTTCATTTTTGCTTTTGTTTCCCTTGCCCAGGGAGATATGTTCATGAAGAAGTTGCTCATGTTTATATCCAAGAGATTTTTGCCTATATTTTTTTCTTAGAGTTTTATGGTTTCATGACTTACATTCAGGTCTTTGATCCATTTTGAGTTTACTTTTGTGTATGGAGTTAGACAATAATCCAGTTTCATTCTCTTACATGTAGCTGTCCAGTTTTGCCATCACCAGCTGTTGAAGTGGCTGTCATTTCTCCATTGTATATCCATGGCTCCTTTATCATATATTAATTGATGATATATGCTTGGGTTTATATCTGGACTCTCTAGTCTGTTACACTGGTCTATGGGTTTGTTCTTGTGCCAGTACTAAATTGTCTTGATTACTGTGGCATTGTAGTAGAGCTTGAAGTCAGGGAATGTAATTACTCCTGTTTTATTCTTCCCTCTCAGGATTGCTTTGCCTATTCAGGGTCTTTTGTAGTTCCATATGAATTTTAGAACTATTTGCTCTAGTTCATTGAAGAATGCTTTAGGCATTTTGATAGGGATTGCATTGAATCTGTATATTGCTTTATGCAGGCTGTCCATTTTGACAATATTAATTCTTCCTAGCCAAGAGCATGGGATGAATTTCCATTTATTAGTGTTCTCTTTAATTTCTTTTAAGAGTGTCCCATAGTTTTCAGGTTATAGGTCTTTCACTTCCTTGGTTAGGTTTATTCCTAGGTATTTTATTCTTTTTGATGCAATTGTGAGTAGAATTGCTTTCCTGATTTCTCTTTCTGCTAGTTCATCATTAATGTGTAGGAATGCAACACATTTATATGTTTTAATTTTGCTTCCTCCAACTTTGCTGAATTCGGATATTATATCTAGTAGTTTTGGAGTGGATTCTTTAGGGCTTTTTATGTATGGTATCATGTCATCTGCAAAGAGGGACAGTTTGACTTTTCCCTTTCCAATCTGGATGCCTTTTATTTCTTTGTGTTGTCTGATTGCTGTGGCTAGGACCTCCAGAACTATGTTGAATAAAAGTGGGGATAGTGAGCATCCTTGTCTTGTTCCATATATTAAAGGAAAAGCTTTCAGCTTCATGCTGTTAAGTATAATGTTGGCTGTGGGTTTGTCATATATGGCCTTTATTATGTTGAGGTAGTTGCCCTCATACCCATTTTGTTGTGAGTTTTTATCATGAATGGATGTTGAATTTTGTCAAATGCTTTTTCAGCATCTATGGAGATGATCATGTGGTTTTCTTCCTTCTTTTTGTTGATGTAGTGGATGATGTTGATGGATTTTCAAATGTACCATCCTTGCACCCCTGGAATGAATCCCACTTGATCATGATGCATGACCTTTTCATGTGTTGTTGAATTCGGTTTGCTAAGATTTTGTTGAGTGTTTTTGCATCTGTGTTCATCAGGGATATTGGTCTGTAATTTTCTTTTTTGGTGGTGTCTTTGCCTGGTTTTGGTGTTATAGTGATGTTGGCCTCGTAGAATGAGTTTTGGAGTATTTCCTCCTCTTCTACTTTTTTTAAAACTTTAAGGAGGATGGATATTAGGTCTTCACTAAATGTTTGATAAAATTCAGCAGTGAAACCCATCTGTGCCAGGAGTTTTGTTCTTAGGTAGTTTTTTTATTACCAATTCAATTTCTTTGCTGATAATTGGTCTATTCAGATTTTCTGTTTCTTCCTGGGTCAGCTTTGGTAGGTTGTAGTTTTCTAGAAAGTTGTCCATTTCTTCTAGGTTATCCAGTTTGTTACCATATATTTTTTCATAGTATTCTCTCATAATTCTTTGCATTTCTGTGGTGTCCATGGTGATTTTTCCTTTCTCATTTCTCATTCTGTTTCTGTGTGTAGACTCCCTTTTTTTCTTGATTAGTCCGGCTAGGGGTTTGTCTATTTTGTTTATTTCCTATAAGAACCAGTTCCTGCTTTCATTGATTCTTTCTGTCGTTTTATTCTTCTCAGTTTTATTTATTTCTGCTTTAGTCTTTATTATGTCCCACCTTCTATTGACTTTGCGACTCATTTGTTCTTCCTTTTCTAGTTTCATTAATTGTGAGTTTAGGCTGTTCATTTGGGATTGTTCTTCTTTCCTGAGGTATGCCTGTATTGCAGTATGTTTCCATCTTAACAAGGCCTTTGCTGCATCCCACAGGTTTTGTGTTGTTGAATTATTATTGTCATTTGTCTCCATATATTGCTTGTTCTCTGTTTTTATTTGGTCATTGATCCATTGATTATTAAGGAGCATGTTATTAAGCCTCCATGTGTTTGTGGACTTTTTCATTTTCTTTTTGTAATTTATTTCTAGTTTCATACCTTTGAGATTTGAGAAGCTGGTTGGTACAATTTCTATCTTTTTGAATTTACTGAGGCTCTTTTTGTGGTCTAGTATATGATCTATTGTTGAAAATGTTCATGTGCACTTGAGAAGAATGTGTATCCTGTTGCTTTTGGATGGAGTATTCTGTAGATGTCCGTTAGGCCCATCTGTTCTAATATGTTGTTCAGTGCCTCTGTCTTCTTACTTATTTTCTTTCTGGTTGATCTCTCCTTTGGAGTGAATGGTGTGTTGAAGTGTCCTAAAATGAATGCATTGCATTCTATTTTTCCCTTTAATTTCTGTTAGTATTTGTTTCACATATGTAGGTGATCCTGTGTTGGATTCATAGATATTTATAATAGTTATGTTCTCTTGTTGGACTGACCCCTTTATCATTATGTAATTTCCTTCTTTGTCTCTTGTTACTTTCTTTGTTTTGAAGTCTATTTTGTCTGATAGAAGTACTGCAACACCTGCTTTTTCTCCCTGTTAGTTTCATAAAATATCTTTTTCCATCCCTTTACTTTCAGCCTGTGTATGTCTTTGGGTTTGAAGTGAGTCTCTTGTAGGCAGCGTATAGAAAGGTCTTGTTTTTTAATCCATTCAGTGACTCTATGTCTTTTGATTGGTGCATCAGGCCATTTATATTTAGGGAGGTTATCGACAGGTATGTACTTATTGCCATTGCAGGCTTTAGATTCGTGGTAACCAAAAGTTCAAGGGTAATTCCCTTACTATTTGACAGTCCAATTTAACTCACTTCATGTGCTATTACACACACAACCTAAAGGTTCTTTTTTTTCCTACCTTTTTCTTCCTCCTCCATTCTTTGTACATTATGAATCATAGTCTGTGCTCTTTGTCTATCACTTGGGTGACATCTGCTTAGCCTTAGGAATACTTCCATCTATAGGAGTCCCTCCAAAATGCACTGTAGAGGTGGTTTGTGGTAGGTAAATTCTCTCAACTTTTGCTTATCTGAAAATTGCTTACTCCCTCCTTCAAATTTAAATGATAATCTTGCTGGATATAGTATTCTTTGTTCGAGGCCGTTCTGCTTCGTTGCATTAAATAATATCATGCCACTCCCTTCTGGCCTGTAAGGTTTCTGTTGAGAAGTCTGATGATAGCCTGATGGTTTTTCCTTTGTATGTGATCTTTTTTCTCTCTCTAGCTGCTTTTAAACGTCTGTCTTTATCCTTGATATTTTCCATTTTAATTATTATATGTTTTGATGTTGTTTTCCTTGGGTCCCTTGTGTTGGGAGGTCTGTGCACCTCCATGGCTTGAGAGACTATCTCCTTCCCCAGATTGGGAACGTTTTCAGTAATTACCTCCTCAATGACACTTTCTATCCCTTTTTCTCTCTCTTCTTCTTCTGGTACCCCTGTAATACAAATATTGGTCCTTTTGGATTGGTCACACAGTTCTCTCAATATTCTTTCATTCTTAGAGATTCTTTTTTCTCTTTTTGCCTCAGCTTCTTTGTATTCCCCTTCTCTAATTTCTATTCCATTTGGCATCTCTTCTACTACATCTAATCTGCTTTTAAATCCCTCCATTGTAAGTTTCATTTCAGATATGGAATTTCTTAATGATTGAATCTCCAACTTAAATTCGTTCCTGAATTCTTGAATATTTTTCTGTGCCTTCATAAGCATGTTTATGATATTTATTTTGACCTCTCTTTCAGGCAGATTGGTGAGTTCAGTTTCATTAGGCCCTTTTTCTGGGGTTTGTGAAATTTTGGTCTGAACCATGTTCTTTTGACATTTCATATTTCTGTGTGGTGCCCACTAGTGCCCAGAAGCTCCAGTCTCTGAAGGTGCTCATCCCCTAGAGTGAGGCTGGGAGTCATAGGGGAGCAGAGCTGGTGCCTGAGGGGAGGAAAGATCTGTTTCCTGATTCCCATCTGTGGTGCCTGTCTCAAGTGTCAGAGCCAGTGGGCCGAACACACAGATGTAAGCCTCTGTGCTTGGCGTCTATAGCTGTTGTAGGCTGATCTTCCTTCTGGCTGGCCTGATGCCAGCGCAGTGATTGCTGGTTTGCATACCAGTGCTGGTAGGCCAGGAGGAAAGTGCAGCAGGTCATGTGTCACAGTGGGGTGTCTCGGAGCTGAGTAGGCAGCCAGGGGGATGGGGTGCCTGAAGCTCCTCAAAGTTCCCAACCAGCTGGGCAGAGCACACCCAGACAACCTTGTCCAGCTCTCCCCTCCCCTGCGCAGCAAGCTCCATGCAAACCCTGTTCCTTCAGCAACCCTCTCGCTGCTAGGTAGCCTCTCAAACCGCCTGTCTTTCCTTTGTCCCAGAGTGACTGGGTGTGGATCCCCTCCTCCACAAATGGCCACAGTCTGTCTCTGAAGCACTCCACTTGTCTGAGCTCCCCAACATCCAGAGCACCACACAGTGTAGGTTTCTGCTCCCAAAGCAGACCTTCAGGTATTGGTGTTCAGCAGTTCTAGGCTTCCACCCCCTCCCCCGTTCCATTTCTCTTCCTCACACGGGTGAGCTGGGGTGGGGGAAGGGCCTGGGTCCCGCCTGATAAAGGCTTTCATACATTACCCTGTGTTCGTGAGGTGTGCTGTGTTCATGAGGTCTGCATGCAGTCTGGTTCAGCCTCCTTTCTTGTTGCTGTTTTAGGGTTAGTTGTAGCAAATAACTATATTTTCATACTATTTGTGATTCTGGGAGGAATTCTCCATCTCACCTCTCACGCCACCATCTTGAATCTCTCTCGTCTTAGGTAGTTTAAGAAGAAGTCAAAGAAATGCACATATAGTAGACTATCATTTCACCTATCAAGAATACCAGGGAAAAAAATGCTTGATGAGAATATTCATTGCTAGTGAGGATGCAGCAAGGTAGGAGTGCTGATTAGGGAGCACATTGCTGTAAGATTTTTTTTTTAATCTAAAGATGCACAGCAGCAGTCTGTAAAATATTTATGTGAGTTGATCATCTAATCTGTCCTAAAGATAAAATCACCAAAACACAGAAAAGCTTGGTGCACAAAGATATGCATCAGAGCACTATTTAAAATAGATAAAGAAGTAATCTAAAATATCCCAAGATAAGAGAAAGGAATAGAAAACTATAGGATGTAATCTCATGTAACCATTAAAATAATGTTTATGAAAATATATTATTTACATGGGTATATGCTTACATTATAATGTTATTTTTCTTTTCTCAAAGGAAATACAATTAAATAAGTAGGATGATTTTTGTCATTAAAAATATTAGGCATAGAAAAAGACTGTAAAGAGTCCACTAAATGTTAAGGCATTATCTATGGGAGATAAATTTGTAAATGAATTATAAGGTCTTAACCATTTTTCTGTATTTTAAATTTATGTGAGCATGTATTGCATTTATAATCAGATATTAAGGATTATAAACACACATCCACATGACTTACTATTTTCACCCTAGTCACCATCTGTCTGGGAAACTACTTTTCAAAATGACTTTTAGAAAACGAACCCAGAAAGGTTGTTAGGGCTACCGTAAAATATCACAGACTGGGTGGCTTAAAAAGCAATTTTATTTTCTCCCAGTTCTGGAAGCTGGAAGTATAAGATCAAAGTATGGGCGGGCTTGGTTTCTCCTGAGGCCTATTTCCTGGACTTGCAGATGGCAGCCTTCTTGCTGTGTCCTCGTGTGGCCTTTTCTCTAGGCAGGATCCTCTCCAGTGTCTCTTCTTCTTCTTTTTCTAAGTCCTATGGGATTAGGGCTTTACCCTTGTGGCCTGATTTACCTTTAAAGGCCCTCTCTCCAGATGCAGCTACATTGGAGATTAGGGCTTCAACAATGAATTTTGAGAGGACACAATTCATTCCATACCATGCAATCATTTATTTAACATTCTCAAGTCTTCCGACATTCAGAGGGGAGTAATACAGAGGTGAATAGAAGTTCCTGTCCTCATGGAGTTTCCATTCTCCTAAGAAACAGGATAATAAACAAGTAAAACTGCTGGAATTCCTGTCTGGGAGATGGGGGAAGGTGTCTCTGAGGGGGTGAGAACTGACTGATGAGTCGAGCCGTTCTGGTGTTAAATCTGTGCTGAGAGATCAGCACTTATATTTTCACCTGCCTTTCAAGCCAGGTGAAAGCTTGCAACCTCTCTCAGCCTGTGGTAGCCCCTTTTCACTCTGCTGTGTGAGTCTTAGGACTCAATTTAGTAATCTCAAATCTCTCCTGGGGTGCACTTTGGCCCTAAATACTTAAGCTTGTCTAAGCCCTTGCTGTGGAGAGGTGCCACCCATCAGCTTTCTTGCCACTGTGTCCTTTAGAACCCACACTCGAGTCAATGAAGAAAAAGGAGAACTTGACTCAGGCATGAGGTTTCCTAACATCTTTAAATGATATATATGTACCATGATTATTCATCTACCCCTTTTCAAAATGGAATTCAGACCATTGGAACTGCCAAACAGTTCAGCTTTACTACACGTACAGAAAATGAAAGTTCCTGTGGCCAGGATTCTCCTGGCCCTGGTTGGCTTGCTCACTACACATGTGTGGGCGATACGTTATTACTGACTCTATATAAAGAGCTCTGCCCAGTGCTCTGGGGCTGCGTGGCTGCAGGGCTGCAGGAGTCGGAGCCTGGAGTGGTGGCAGTGCCAAGAACAGAAACTGAGAAGATGGCCCGGCAGGGAAGCTCTGAGGCAGAGGAGACCTGCTTGCTGCATGCAGACTTGCTCTAAGGCAGATGAGATTCTAGCACTTGACCTGCCACCATGGTAGTAAAGTTATAAAAAACCCTTTATATCCAACCTCAAGAATGTTCCATTGTCATTTTTTGGTCCCACTGAATCAAGAGTGAACTTGCCTGGGACTGAAACCCACTAGATTTAGTTGTTAACACTACAGTTAACAACTCTACTCATCTGCATTTAAATGTATTTTTAAATGTATAGGGCAGAGCAGAGGAATCAGAAGAGTTATGTGAGCTTCGTTTCTCCACATCTGCTTAAAAAACAGCAAAGCATTTTGAGAGCATAACTGCTATAAAAATACATAATATTTCGTTTTACGCATGATCATTTCACTGAAAGTGGTTTATAAATCCTGAATAATAGCATTTTTCCCTCCATTGGTTTGCCTGGAATCCCTAGTGCTAACAACTATCTTAAAGGGGAACCCATTCTTTCCCAAGTTACTCATTTCTGTTACATTTGACTTGCCACGAAAGCATTCAGTGGATTTTGACAGAGACAAATAAAAATGACAATGCATTGATTTAGACCGTAACCTCGTGCTTTCTATAGAAAACATACAAAAGCCCTTTTGCACTTTGCAGCTGTCATTTAAGCTCTAATATGCTGCCATCATAACGTGTCCAAAAGCCAAGTAATTCTAGGGCTGCGAACTTCTACCAAGGTTACCTTCAAGTGAAAAAGCTCTGAAGCTTCAAACGTTGTTTCCCACTGGATAAACTAAATGTCTTTCAGGTGATCTACCTTTGAAATCAATGCTTCTGTCTCATTTTTATATATTAAATCCTGTTTTATTAAAAAATATACATTTATTTTTCCTGGTGATATCCTTGAAATGAAATTTCAATTTCATAAGGCTCCAGAAGCAATGATTAAGTTTTGGCTTATCCAGTGCCCTACCTGCCATTGGCTAAATTCCTCTGTGAAGTTGCCAGGAGTAAGGCCTCTGTCTGTGAACGCCTTAAAGTACATTGTACATAGTGTTTATCTGTCTATGTTACCTGGCATTTTGAATATTTATTTACTAAACTTATCACTCAAGTTCTACTTTAAATCCACTGAGGACAAGGAGTTTGTTTCAAACATTTTTATCACCCATCACAGTGCCTTATTATAAGATGTTTAATGAAAATTAATGAAATAAAGACTATATTAAAGTAATAATAGACATAGACTGTAATTTTTATTTGTGAATGGTGCAAGACATTCTGACCTAGTGGGTATTTGACATACTTTCCCCAGTAATTGGGCCTTATCACTGATATTGGGCCAGTACCCTACATAAGCATCACCATAAGTCATAGTTCAGAGGTCGTGTATGCCCTCTTCTTTACAGACTGCAGTGCTGGGGCGGGGATGCAGTAGGAAGGCAAAGTCATTGAAACAAAGCTGCAGCACAATTTAGTGTCCCCTTTGTAAAATGGATCATCAGCACCTATGTTGTGCTGGCACCACAGTCTAACATTAATTATTCATTTTTTAAATTGTATGCATCTTATACTCAAAAGCAAATGATTATTATTATACCAAGTATTTTGAGTTTGTTAAAAGGAGATTGTTACCTTCATTTAGTAGATGAGAAAGTGCAGGGTTACTGAGAAGTTATGTAAATGTTCTTGAGAGATCCATTTCTGAAACTAGGTAAAGGACTTAAATTGGGGGAGGGGTAACCTTACAATATATTAAATGAGTATTATATAAATTCTGGAAATTTCATTATTGCTAATTCACAACATATTCTCTTGCATTTTGAAATCTCAAGATGTCTGTAATTGTAGTATAGAGACTAGAAACTTTTTTGTACTACCCTTAGTATAATCTGGGCTAATTTTAATGAGCTAGCAGTTTTGGAAAAGAGAAATAAAATGATATCCTTAGTTTAAGGGCAAGATCATAGGGAACAATTTCTTATAATATGTGTAAAGTAGAACTTTAGATAATTACTGTCAAGCCACAAATTATTCACAAAATTTTAAGTAAAATTTTTGCATGTATCATGTGCTGTTATAGAATGAATACATAAATGAAGATGTTGATGCTAGAGTCATTGAATTTGAAGATAACCAGCCCCTCCTAGATATGTTTCTGCAGAAGCCAATGGGTTTACTATCCCTACTCAATGAAGAAAGTAGATTTCCTAAGGCCACCGATCAGACTCTTGTAGGTGAGTTTTAAGTCCAATGTTGTCTACATAGGTTTCTGATACAGTCATGTATGTAATTCTTAATGGTCAAAAATATTTTTTTTAAAGTATCTGGGGAAAAAAATACCTGTCACAAAACCTCCATATCTAACTTTAAAGAAGAGGCTTTGGATCTAATATTTGGACCAATGAATGTTCATAATAAGATGAAACATTTAGGATGAATTAAACAAGTTTGGATATTGGGCTTGGATATTTGGATATTGGATATTATGTTAGAACCCAACCCTAAGAGCCTATGTTAGAATGATGCTGGAAATTATCCAGCCCAAAGTTAAAAACTGGAGGGCAAGGCAAAAGGACAGCTCTAGAATTTGAAGAGATAGCTAATGGGAAGGAAATAAGTTCATCTGTGATGTCCTAGTCATTTCTCTAAATAGCCTCAAATACCTTAATAATCCCTAGTTATAGTACATTAATAAATATTCACAGTAATACTTCTGAGTTATCAAAGAAAAATTAAACATCCATTTTTTCTGTTTGAGAAGGCACAGATGTATATACTGTATTTAAAATAGTATCATCTAAAATGGTGAAAATAAAAAAGATCCTACTCCTTAAGAAAACCCAGATTTTGCAGGTAGCTGAAAAATCATTTTTTAATGTAGAAACATCATATTCCCTGATGGTAGGAGATACTGATTATGCATAATAAAAACTTGCAGAAAATTTAGATTCACATTTTTTCTCTCATTTACTTTTGGTAATACACAGAGTCTGTTTCTTACCATAAAGTTTGTAATGTTGTTTCTTTCAAACTCATTGACTGGCTTAGTCATTCCCCTAACTGGACAATACTAATTGAAAGAAGATGACCCCAAGGTCGTGGGGGAAATCATCTTATAGCAGTCACTTTATTTTTGCTGTTAAAATGTTCCTTCTTGGACATGGAGTAAAAACTCTCTGAAGGCAGTAAAGTTGTTACAGAAATGTAACTGCCTTTATGATCCCTTTGTGTTTCCTAGGTAATCAATAATAGCATATAGCTCCTATAATAGAAAAGAGAGCCTAAACACCAAGTCTCTAGGCTAATGGCTTCACCTCAAACTGTGTCTCACAAACCACTCTGATTGGTCAATGTCACAGTTTCCTTCCTGTGTACCAGTGGCTCTCAGAATGTGGTCCCCAGACCAGCAGCATCAGCATCACTTGAGAAACTGCTAGAAATGTGACCTCCTGGATCCCAGTCTAGACCTACTAAGTCAGAAACTCTGGGTGGAGGAGACCCTGAAATCTGCTTAAATTGCCTTCCAGAAAATTCTTATGCCTGCTAAGTTTAGCACTGCTGCTCTAAATCATAATGGAACGGCAAAATTATGATCTTGAGTTTCGCCTTACCTCTTATAATTGTATTCCAAATATGCATAGGTTCATTAATGTAAGGTTTCTTTTTTTCACCATACATCATCCGTTTTATGGTGAAAGAGATGATTCTGCCAATCAACATTTTTTGAGAATTTCCTACATACTTGATATTGGGGTTCAATATTTTTCTATAGAAAAATTTGAAGGTAACCTGAAATCACAGTACTTCTGGAGGCCCAAAAGACTGGAACTTAGTTTTGGAATTCACCATTATGCAGGAAAGGTAAGAATTTTGAAGAATTATGACTGAGTTTCTCTTTGGTCTTTTCAACAATAGGGGCAGACATGAAATTAGGCTCCAAAATATTTATGGGTAGCTATAATAAGAGAATCACGTGTTTCCGACCCTATCTGGCCCTAACTCTGTTCTCCAACTAGAGCCTTTTCTTAGTTCAGCAAACAGGTTATAGTTTTTTTAGAGTAATATGTATGGAGAAACTAAGGGAAAACAAGAAAGAAAAGAAAGACACAGCCTCAGAGACACCATCTTTCTGAACCTAAGATCTGGCTTCACGTGAGACTGGGTGGCAATGGGTACCAATTTTTTCTTTCTTTTAATGGTAGCCGGGACTGTTTACATAAACGGCCTTTTCCAAACTTCAGGTGCTTCTCTCTCCACTACAGCCTTTGTCTCTCCTCCCTCCCAACAAGAGAAGGTGCCAGGCTGGAGGTATCATCAGAGCACTGAGCTAACCCAGAGAGGTGGACAGTTAAGCAGTTAGAGGAAGAAATGTCTGTGCATCAGTAGACACACGCCCCCACCCCAGAGCAACCTCAGATATGTTGTCCTACACTGAAGGACACTTTCTTGCCCTTCTGCAGAAAAGAACAGGTCATTCCTTCTCAATGCTGTTTGAAGTATTGGAGGTCTAAGAAATCAAGAACAATGCATAATATGAGAATTACATAAACAAAGGAAAAGAACACAGAGCCCTAAGCAGTCTACTTTACTAGAATTTCTGTACTCCACAGACTTCAATATTCCACAGACTTTCATCCCTAAGAAAGTACCTTAAATGTTATAGTTATAGCCTCTGTCATGATTTTCAGCATATGATTTTTCCAGATAAGCCTCTTTAAAACATCTGCTAAGAATTGCCTCAGATCATTGAGTCCAGCTGTTTTTAACAACTGTGTCAGTTGGCTTGGACTGCCATAACAAAATTCCACAGGCTGGGTGGCTTAAACAACAAAGAGACTAAAGGTCCAAGATCAAGGGGCCAGCAGGGTTGGTGTGTAGTGAGAGCTCTTTTCCCGGTTTGCAGAGGGCTGCCTTCTCAAAGCATCCCCCTATGGCCTCTTTGTGTACATGAGGGGTGGGGATAAACAGGTCTCTAGTGTATCCTCCTCTTCTTTTAAGGACACCATCCTCTGGGTTTAAGATCCCAGACTAATGACTGCATTGAACCTTAATTATTTCCTTAAAGATCCTATCTCCAAACATAGTCACATTTTGGGTTAGAGATTCAACCTATTAATTTTGGAGGGATACAGTTCAGTTCATACAACTGTATTGGATCATCCTACAGAAATCTTTTCATTACACTGATCTTTAGAAAATCTTAAATTTAAAAGTGCCTAAAGAGTAAATACCCACAGTGTACTTAGACCACACTACTACCGAGAAAAATCTGTAGTGGCCAATTCCCTGCCAGTGAACCATGTGTCACACAAATGTGAATGGCGTGGTGGCCCAGTGTGCTGCCTTTGTGCCCCCCACAGCCCTCCAGATAGAAAAAGGAGGCACACCAACTTCCAACATCATTTTTAGCAGGAATCAAGCCTCTACTATCATTTCAACCCAGAGAAAATCTGTAAGACAAATTTTTCTGACAAGATACACTGGAAACCTGGAGAGGTTTGCTTTTCCAACCAAGTTGTAAGGGACTAACTACCCTTATAGATCTGTGTATCTGTTGCTCCCCACAGAGTAAGCTCTCAGATACCTCTCGATGATGATGACGATGTGATGATAACATTGATTATAATAATGATGACAGCATACTTTTCCAATAGGTCCTCTATAATGCAAGTGGGTTCCTAGCTAAAAATAGAGACACCCTTCCAACTGACATTGTGCTACTTTTGAGGTCATCAGAAAACAGTGTAATTCGGCAACTAGTCAGCCACCCTCTGACAAAAACAGGCAAGGTAAGGCAATTTCCTTAAACTAAGGTTCCTCAGGCTACATCAAGTGGTTTCTGCCTGTGTTTTTGTAGTATAAGCTTCAGTTTTTCACATTGTTTTTTTTTTGCAGCTTATGAAATATGCATTTATTAGTATCCTCTGCCAAAATCCTCTGGAGAAAATATAAAAATGAATATAAAGAAGCTAGGTTTTCATTAAAGAAAAGTGTGTGGAGCAGTCACCAGACAGTATCATGGTGTCCTAGCTGCTCAGAAGAATACACTCACCTCCAGAGTGTTCAGAGCTGCCTGCTGTTTCAGAGTGGGCAACTTTTGAATGGTTCCTTGAGGTTCTTTTATGGTTAGTGAGCTCCACCTCATTGATTAAAAACTTGTGTGACTTTGTCCCGCCCACCCATACATCCTTGTACTTGCCTTTAAATAGAAAAAATGTAGTTTGGGTTGTTTTTCTTTATTGGAGTTTAAAATTGTTCTCTGTGTTTCTTTTTGTATAATTTTTTGAGGTATAACTAATATACAGTAAGCAAATTTTAAGACACTAAAATTTGATGTTTTTCACATGTATAAGCTAGAAAACTGTCACCACAATCAACAGTGAACATATTCATCACATCACGTGATGTTTCTTTGTGCTCTTTGTAATCCTTCCTTCCCCACCTCCCTATCCCTATCCAATTGTTCTAGCACCATTTGTTGAAAAGACTGTTCTTTCCTCCATTGAAGTGCTTGGGTGCCCATGTGAAAAATGAATGAATTGACTACATGTGTATAGATCTATTTCTAGGCTCTCTATTGTGTGTGACTGATATTTATCTATCTTTATGCCAATTCTACACTTCTTGGTTACTATAGCTATATAAATATGTTGAAATCAGGTAGTATAAGTTACCCAACATTGTCCTCCTCTTTGAGAATTGTCCAGGCAATTATGATTTATTTGCTTTATAAATGTAAAAATGGGCTGCTCAATTTCTACCAAAAATTCAGTGAAACTTAGATTAATTTTGAAAGAATTGATATCTTCACAATGTTGACCCTTTTAACCCTTAATTTCTCTCAGCCATGTTTTATAGTTTTCAGTGAATATTCTCGCACATCTCGTCAAGTTATTTGCAAGTATATCACATTTTTAGCTATTATAAATGGAAATTTTTAATCCAAATTCTGTTTGTTCCTAGTATATAGAAATCCAATTGATTTTTGTATATTGGTCATTTGCACTGCAATTTGCTAAGCTTATCTATTAGAGTGGCTTTTTTTGTTAGTTCCGTAGGATTTTCTACATAGATAATCATGTCATTTGTGAATAGTTTGCCCTTTCTTTTCCATTCTGTTTACTTTTATTCCTTCGCCTTGCCTAGTTGTGCCAGCGAGACTCACCAATGCAATATTGAATATAAACGCCCAGAGTGAACTTTCTTACCTTATTCCTGATCTTGAGGGGAGAGCATTCAGTTTTTCTCCATTAAGTATATTAGCTGTAGGTTTTTCACAGATGTCCTTTTTCAGGAGAAACTTACTTTCTATTCTTAGTTTGCTGAGTATTTATCAGGTATGCATGTGTCTTGCCAATGGGTTTCAGCCCTGGGCAAGTTCACTGTGTATTCAATGAGACCAAAGAGTGATAAGGGAACGTTCTTGGGGTGAAAGGGTTTATACCCAGCTTTATTCCCATGGTGGCAGGTCAATTAATAGAATCCCATCCACTCAGAGGGAGTCTGCATGCAGCAAGCAGGTCTCTTGTCTCTGGGCCTCTCTGCCCCTGCAGCCATCTCAGTCTCTGTCCTTGGTGCTGCCACCACTCCAGTCTTGTCTCTGCTCTCCTGAAGCCTTGCAGCCATGCCACCGTGTTGCCCAGAGCACTGGGCAGAGCCCTTTATATAGAGTCAATAACAACGTATTGCCCACATGTGTTTAGTGAGCTAGCCAAGTAGGGCCAGGTGAGAATCCTGGCCATAGGAGCCTTCACTTAATCCACACCATATAAAACATATGCAACCAGGATCTCAATACTGTGTTGCATCTTCCGGCTATCAGCACAACAGTGCTAGTTGGCTGGAAAGAAAATAAGAACTTAACTGTCTAAAATGTTTCAGTAATTCAGATCCTTAAAGCTATCAGAGGCATTTTTGTTTTATATTCACCTAGACATGAAAACATAATAATGATAGCAATAGATAAATTTGTTATATATTGCAACATGCTAGGCATTGTGTTGAGTACTTTCCTTTCCCCCTGATAACAACCCTCTGAGGAGGGACTACTTTTGCAGATGAGACATAGAGTCTTGGAAATGCAGACAAACTTTCTCAAAGTTACCTTACTGGGAAGTCTTAGAAGTCAGCTTGAAAGTTCAGGTTCTTTAATTCCGTATTATTCTGCCTCCAGGATTCTAAAATAACCATGGCCCTTCACATGTGTGAGTGTAAATATGAAATGTATTTCAGCCATTATTAGGGGAAAATGCACTGCAATTCCTTGCAATGGACAAACATCTCTGGTATGGTTTATTACAAGTTTCTTCATCATGTCAACTATAAATGGATATATTTTCTGAAATATATCCCTGCTGATATCCAAATGAACTTGCAAGACTTGCACTTATTTTGCTGTTAAATAATTTGATGTCTTGTGTATAATATTTGTTAAAATGAAATTATTACTCCTTTACTAAATTTATTCTAGTTCCATTTTCAGACAAACAAAATTTTAGTGCTTGGCTAATATTAAGTAGTGGTACTGTTAAGTAATGGGTCTAGCCTAATTAATTCATTAATAGCAATTTGTATAGTCATCATGCTTCCAAGAATGCTCCAAATCTGCGGTAATTTTTTTCTAAAACTTTCCCTGGTGATCCTAAAAAAAGGGAGAATAAGTACAGTTCCTGAAGCTGCCCCTCTGAAGATCATCTGGTATATTCAGTAAGTGTCACCTTTGAAGAGTGAACACTACAGTGTACAGCCAGCATGAAAGCATCGCACACATCCATCTCCTGAGCAATGAGGGAAGGTGGAAGAGAGCAGGGCAGAGGCACTGCCAGCCACATCCCAGGCAGGGTTCGTTCCTGCACCATTGCCTCAGAGCCAGCCTTTTGCAACCACAAAGAATGTGAAGGATTTGACGAAAACACATAGCCTCTACCTATCCCCTAAAATAACGAGTGGTGACAAGAAACCTTTCTGAAGTGATAATGAATTCTGGAGCTAGTTTGAACATTAACTTTAGGATGATAACCCCTGGATGGTGGGTCAGTTGGTTTATTGTGCTCGGTGGGGGATGGGAGAGGAATGAAGTTGAACTCACATTTTCAGGGCCTACCATGTGCCAGACATACTGTTGCATATCATCAAAATTCTGTGAGGCAGGCATCATTGTCCCCATTGTATAGATTCAAACTGCAACCCAGAGACTAAGTAAATAAATGATCCATGGGCAATGAAATTTAAATACTAGCACTGGTTTTCAAGTCCAGGTCTTCCTGGCTTCCATGGCCGTAATTTTTTCCCTACACTGTCATTTTGTTATGGCCTTGGGTTATGTACACTAATGTAGCCCTAGCACCAAGCACAACATATTTCTGAATGTTAGCTTGAAAATGTCCATTGCTCTCAACCATACTTGATTTGCTTATAACCACTTCACTTGAATTAATCTTAATGATTTTTAAGGCCCACTATAAAACTTACCATTGCATTAAGGAAAATCTCAGGGAAAAAAGCAAATTGCTCCCTTTTTCACAATCACAGCATGTCCTGAAACATCTAAAAGGAAATTCAACACTTACGGCTACTTTTTCTATTCTGCAAGCTGGAGTTTTTTCTGAATTTAAAATTTGTAATATTATTTTATCCCTAATTTTCTTAACAGTAAATCAAGTGAGTATGAATATTGTGGGATTAACAGTGTGTATTTTAATATTTAAGTAAATGAGGAAAATCTTCTAGCCATTAAGAATTGTAAAAGGTATATTAATTTTACCTACATTCCCATAGGTAATCTGCCACATTCTAAAACTCAAAATAAAGTAAATTATCAGATGAGGACTTCAGAAAAATCAGTCAACCTGACAAAGGTAAGAAAATGTATTTTTCATAGCAGAGTGTTTAAGATTTGAACCTTTATAATTTTCTAGTTTTTTTCCCTTTGATCTTTTATGCTTAAACACATATTTGTTATGTTCACATACTGCTATTCACTAAAATAATCATGTATATCTAATATATCTGACTCTTCTTTTATATCTAGTTTCCATATTACACTAAGTCCAACTAAAAATATATTAGCTAAGACCAGAGATACTCTCATTCTACACAAGACCAATTAAAATTCCAATTAGATTGACAAAACAGTTACCTTAAAGTGAAAATACCAATGATATTTTGCTACTTTATGTATTTGAATGCATAGACTATGATTACCTGGAGAAAAATTCCCCTCGCTCCCCATAGTACCAGGTACCAAATCATCACTGCTTTTTCTGGTCTTAGGGTGAAACTGGAGAAGCCACACATCATGCCAGAGAAACAACCAACATGAAAACATCATATTTTAGAGTAAGATACCAAATTATGATATGTTGTGCTTAGGGGTGTTTTTTATTCTAAATGGGAGTTATAGATCACAGCTAGTAACAAATATCAGAGTGCTGTTAGCAAAAGAGAATGTTTATGGATTTTCATTGACTATTTATTAGGTACAGGGTATAGTTGAGTGCACTAAAACCTATGATTGCTTTACTTTTGTATCTGTAAAGGTATTATATTCCTGGTCAGTCTGAGTGGAGGTCTACACCTTGATTAAAATTTGTTCATAGAACCAAATGCATTTCCATGAGAATAAAATCTAAAAGGATTTTTAACCCAATACTTTAATAGCTCTCAATGCTCCTTCTTGCTGCTCAGTGACCTCAGGATGGGCAAACAGGAATATCTCCCTGCACATAGATGAGCTGAAAACCTCAAACAAAAAGCAGGCCACAGAGAAAGGACACCAGGGAAGCACAGTAACATGCCCAGGAAGCAAGTCACTGGCTCCTCAGCTTAGGTGCAAGGTGACCCTTCTTCCTTGGACAATATGGGAAAAAGGAAAGGAAAGAAGCTCGTTGCTCTCTCTTGCCTGGATTCCTCCAGATAAACCCACCCTTGGTTCTGGGGCATTTATCTCTTCTGATAAAATCATATTAACCAGCCAATGAAAATGAAGAAAATACCACCTAAAACTTGGAAATTATTAATATTATCAGGTAAAATGGGGGAAGGGGAAGAAATTGGGTTAAGTTTACAGTAGTGTCAGTGAATAAATTCAGTCCCCTAAAAGAATCATGAAATAATTTTTTAAAAGCTGGGTAGTTTTATTAATATTTTTCAAGTCCTAAGCTCATAGCAGACAGTGTGTGCTTATTCACCTTTACATAGCACCAGGTACATTTATATGCTTAATTTCATATGCTTAATATCTTGAGTTTGCTGCTGGCACATTTTCTTCACATTAGGACCACAGCACAGCTGAATTACTGTGAACATTTACAGCCAGATTATTTTCTTTTTATAAGTGAGTTAGCCAAGATGATTATCATACTGTTGTTGACATCAAACACTGTGAGTATGTTTAAACCATTAGTTCATAAAATCATTTTATTCCTCACGCTGAAGTGAAAAGTGATCGAAGATAATTCCATATAGTATGTAATGTATTTCGAAAGTTATTTTTCATTCTGCAGAGAAGAAAAACGTAGTGTTACACTATGCCTTGGTCCCTAAGAAAAAGCAATGCCTAAATTGCAGTAAGCTCTCGCTCAGAAGGCCAACAGACATCTATTTATCACCTTTGCATCTCCAGTGCCTGACAAATGTTTGCATGTCCAAAGGAATGATGACTCAGATCAGTGTAATGAGAGGGGCTCCCAAGAGGCAGACCCAGCTGTCTGAAGAGGATCACATCTGAGTCTCATGCCCAGGAGGAAGCGATGCAAATCCAATGCTTTATCAGTTGTCCAGTTCCAGTGTTTGGTCTGCACTGGCTTTGTAACCATAGGCTTTTGTATTTCCAACACTGAAAGAGATCCAGACGTCAACAGCTGTCTGTGTTCCTGCAGTCATTACCTTGCCAGTAGTCATCCTGGACTTTGACATACTCATTTGCTGAATTCCACTTGCAGTTGAGCCATAATTACCCTAAGATGATATATACTTAGTTGTCCAGCAATTGGCTGCTGTCTTTGTAAGGTATTGCTGCAGAATTGGTTTTTTAAATTCCAAAATAAATAAGTAAATTATCAAACTAGAGCAGATTTACAGTACTTAAATGGATTTGCTTATTTTTATAACTAATATGTCCTATATATTAAACTGAATTAATTTCTTGGTCCTTATTTTAAACTAGGTTAATCACATTAAAGAAAGAGATGGACAAGGAAATTAGTAGTATAAGCAGGAAACCAGATTGTGTGTTTAAATATTGTAAAACAGCAAGTTTCCCTGAGAGAATATTATTATTTACAAACTATAGCAAAAGTAATTTTATCTGTTAAAGTTCCCTTAAGAATTTACAAACTACCCGTCAGTAACTAAGTTCCTAGTTATTGTCTCTATAGTTTAATGAGCAAATCTGTATTTTTAAAATTTACTATAAATAAAATAATCATTAATATAGATTTCTCTCCATTTACAGTGAATTAGTGTGAGCCTGTATAACATTCAGTTTTCAGGGCTTTTTTCTCAAAATAGAAAGACCTGCAAGCTTGTAGGCTTTTGTATGCTACACTGGGAAATTTATTTTTGTTGCATTTATAGTATTCACTAATGGATTTGTTATCTAAAATGGTGGTGGGACAGCCTCATTTTGTCCATTGCATCAAACCAAATAATGAACGTCAGGCAAGAAAATACGACAAAGACAAAGTTGTGCAGCAGCTTCGCTACATGGGGATTCTGGGGACGGCAAGAATTCAAAGGTTGGGATACTCACACCAGATACTTTTTGCTAACTTTATCAAGCAGTATGTGAATTTCTTTTTAAGTTTCCAAGCACAATTTATATAAAAATTCTTCAGAAGAATTGTAGAAAACAAAATATAAAATAGAATTACTTCAGTGTTCTAATAGGGAGGCATTTTATTCATGCACATGCTCATGTATTGAAGGAGACAGTGAGGGCTGGAAGTTTCTGTGGTCATGTTCCAGGCGATCCTAAGTAGTACGTCACAGGCAGCATGACCTACAGGTCTGAGCTTCTGTGCTAGGAGTTGGAGGGTTGGTCCTGGTCCTCGCTGTGCCACTAGCTCTGTGTCCATGGTCCCCAGACAGCGAGGGGAGATCGTGCTCCAAAGGACATTTTTTAAGGTCTGGAGACACTTTGGGTTGTATCAGCTGGTAGGGTGGCTGCTGGCATCTAGTCAAGGCCAGGGGTCCTGCTACATGAAGCACAGGACAAATCCCCCAACAAACAATTATCCAGCCACAGATGTCAGCAGTGGCCAGGTCGAGACACACTGGCCTATATGCAACCTCAGTTTCTCATCTGATAAATCTACCATGACCATCTGATAGAATTGTTATAAGCACCAAATGAGATGTTGTCACTAAAGGTGATCTGGAAGACATAAGGAACCAATTAGGTATAAGGAGTCCTTCTTAGTAGTTGGGATTAATTTAAAATGGAGTGTGCTATATATTAAATATATTTTATTAAGTAATATATTTGTGGTGATAAAGAGGTTCAATATTTTACATATTTACTATTTTCAATGTACATGTTTCTGATATTTATCAATTCTGTTATTTCTATCAGCCTTTAAACTTAAATTTCCATTTTCAGAGGTGAACTCCATTATAATTTTCAGGTGAAACCTAACATTTGAAGCACTCTCTGTATATAACACTCTCTGGCCTGTTTTAGAGTGTATAAACTAGGGTTAAGAACAATATTAGGTCTTGTGATTGCACAAGAAACTGTGATTTCTAACACCCTCCCCCAGGAAAAAAACAAAACATTATCTTAAGTCAGGCATTCTTTTAGTTGGTGTAAACAAGACCCTCATGAAATGAAATGAGAATTCTAATTCTTTTTTGAAAATTGACATATTTTCAGCAATTCATGGTAGTTTTTCAATTTTTTTCTTTAGAGACCTAGGAAAGAAAAGAAAGGTATTCATTTGGAGTACCTTGAAATGAAGAAAACCCAACCCACATTTTCATGACAGAGAGCAAAATTACATAAATATGGGGACTTTCACATTGGCAAATCCTTTATAGTAGTTTAAGACAAACAACATCAAGTTTTAGAGTACAGTAGATTATTTTGTGTTTTTTTTTGGATTGACAAGTTTTATTCTGCAAAGTAAAATATTGCAGATAACATTAATTCTTGAGGTTCAAGACAATTTTAAAAAATAAAACAAAAAAAGAAAGAAAAAGAATTAACAATCCAGTTAAGATTAAATTATTAGAGCCATAGATGTGGAAAGTTAATAAGCAGTAGAAAGGTCTTCTTCTCTGCTGGGGAGCACTACTGCAGACTGGTGGGACTGACCGTGTACGCAGATCTGGAAGGTGGGATCTGACTGCTGGAGCTAACAAGCGCAGTCCATTTCCTTTCAGTTACTGGGTGAGGGATATGCAGGTGACATAAACTGTTACAATGAAACTGACAGATGGTTTGGAGGAGGGGTTCTATCTAGATACAAAAAGGAAACAGGAAACATGTAGTTCTGACGGGCAGCCTTGGGACAGAACGATCATGCAGAAGGGGTGAACTGAAAAAGTCCTAAGCAAATAGTGTTTGGACTGGCCTTATCACCTAGAATTGAAAAGTAAGCCTTTAAATCCCTTTACTGTTCAAACTAGTTTGGGTTTTCTGTTAAACGCAACTCAAAGTATGACACCATCTCTAAGACAGCTTACCCTCACAGATTATATACACGTTACATTTTAATTTATCAGTCTCTTCTCTCTACTATGGGGGCAGTCTGTCATGCCTTGGTCACTGCTCCACACTTACACCATTTCCTTTGGGACACTTATTAAGTAATCACTCACTAGAAAGTCAGCATCTGCTCCTGTCCTCACACTGAGGAGCCCTGGTTAACATAACAGGGAGAAATCTTTGGACTGTTACATATTTCTCAGTAGAGATTTACTTTTTAGATTGTGGCAACAGTAGAAGCACCAACTTTTTGATTTCCTTATAAACCTATGGATTGACAGAGGTCACTTTTAAAGAAGTATTTCACAAGTGGTCCTTTAATTAACACAGAAACACTAGTGATCTACTAAATTCTTCTATCATAAAAGAAAAACAGCAACAACAGATTTGAGAAAACTACACTCTTATTCTTAAAATCAGGAGTATAAAGTGACTAGTGAGACAAAAACTCAGATACAAAAGGGATGAAAATGTTAGCTAATAAAATATTAGGCCAAAAATATGTCAATAAATATTAAATGATGAAACTCCTTTCAACAAGCTAAAGTAATTCAATCCAGGCACAGCCAACTAATAATTAGATACCAATTTCAGGAAAAACTAATAATTGTATTTTAAATTGATGATCCTTACCAATTGCATATTTTGAATGTATTCTGTTAGTTTATCTATTTTATCCCCTTGTTTGTTTGATAGTTCCACCTCATACATGTTGAAGTATAAATCTTGGGAACAGACTGGAGAAAAGCAGAAAAACAGAACATTTCTTACTTTAAATCCGAATTTTTTATAGCCATTTTACCCATTTTATGTTAAAAAGATGAAAGAAAAAATTGGACTACTATTCAGAAGACAGTTATCATTCATTGTTCTTGGCTCTAAAATTTAATAAAGTTACTGCATAGAGCATTTAAAAACAATGCTTTCATTTATACTGACACTACAATAGGATTCACAAGGCAAATACATACTATATAAATAATATAAACATCAGTGTCCCATGAATTAGTCATTTAAATGACAAAAAAATTTCTTTCTCATGTTTTCTGGTTTCTTCTTCCTTCCACCATGAAAACTGTTCTCCTTGAAAGGCAAGGTTATGAGTTTCCAACTATTTGTAAGCATATGCTGCTAGTCCTGTCCTCTTAGATGAATCTACCTTTCAGTTTCTAGTTAGCCTCTGAAGAACTGAATCACCTAACAGCTCTGCAACTTTCCAAAATGCCCTTTTAAGAATCACTTAAGGCAAAGCAGAAGAGTATGTGTGTGTATATGTGTGCATGTATGCAAGAGAGAGTGGAAAATAATTGGAACCAAACCCAGGACATGCAGTGTATCATTACATTTAACAGATCTTTCTCCTCCAAGTAATTCTGTTTTCTAAAGGCAGCTTCTGGTAATCTTTTTCTCAAAGACGACACTTTCATTATATACTTAAAATCTAGTTCATATGGTCTAAAAAACAAAACAATACCATGCATTGTAATAAACACTGAATCATCGATAGCTTCATAATTGTTGGCTTTCTAATATAAATACAAACAAAAGTATCATAACCACAAGTCCTTAAATTAATACTCCATATCAAATAATGTTCATATATAAAAATATTAACAGATTTTTAAATATATCGCCCCATAGACCATGGTGTGCAAATACGGTCACATTTTCTGAATGTATTTTTGGTGTAAGCAAAATATCCAGATGTATGGAAGAACTACGCACACTGGAATGAAAATTTTTGAAAATTAAGCTATATAAGAGTTGGAAACTTCTGACGATACTGGGTTGCAGTGCCAGAGAAGGAACTGCATCCAGACTTTTGCATCATTTCTCCTGACTACTTTTTCGCTCTTCAAAACTTATTTTGAAATACTTGTAGACTTTATAGATGCCCTTTCTTCCCTTAAACACTTCTGTGTGTATCCTTAAAATAGGGCATTTTCCTTATACAACCACAAAACAATTAGCAATTAAGTTAACAAAGATAAAGTACAATTGTTTACTGTACAGACCTTATTCCATTTTGTCAACTGTCTCATGAAGGTCCTTTATGAAAAAAGAAAACAATTTTTGGGGAGAGGGTCCAGGATTCAATCCAGGATGACACAGTGTGTTTAGTTATGTCTCTTGAATCTCCTCTAATCTGGTATAGTCTCTGAAGTCTTTATCTTTAATGACCTTGACATTTTTGAAGAACATGGACCATTTACTTTCCAGAATATCCCTCACTTTAGGTATGTCTAATGTTTCCTCCTAATTAGTTTGGCAGGAATGCCACTGATATGTCATTCTCTGTGCTTCGTGATAGAGCACATGATATTTTTTCCATTCCTGGCCATGCTAACTTAGTCACTTATTTAAGATGGTAGCTATAGTTTTTTTTTTTTCATTGTAAAGTCTGTACTTTCCCCTTTGTGATTACTAAGTCATGAGTAAATATTGTGAGATGTATATAAAACTTATTTCAAGACCAAGATCTGAATTTAGACCTGAGTTTAGGCCACCTGTGTCACAGCCCTGTGCTCGACACATCTACCCCAAAGTATTTTAATCCAAAACCAAGTACAAGTGCTCTGCCTCACACCAGAGCTGATTAAGCAAGACCCCAAAATGAGAATTAGAAACAATTATAGAAGCATTACTAGAGAACACAAATCAACACTTACACTTATGCTGGAACCACTGAACCGTAAGAGGACCAAAGAGTGATGTCACACAGCAGACAGCCGTGAATAATTAACTTCCCTTTCCATGCAGAGAGAACTTTAAGAAATGAGGGAAGAAAAAACTGATTATTTTATTTATGAACAAAATATTGGCTTAAAAAATAATTAATTTTTTACCATTTTCACTGAGTTCAAATCGAGAGACAAAAATAAAAAGTATTTTTATAAGAGCAAAGGAAACAAATTCACTGAAACAAAGACACACATAATTACTTACACACTTTTCTGAGCTGCCACAGCCATCCTTTTCGGTTCTCTGTACTGAAAAGCTACAACTGCGTATGGACAGAGCTGCCCGGGTTGCTCAGTAACAGTGCTGCCTGAGAGTTCATAGAGATAATACTGGAAGAGGAAAGTAAGAGTTATAAAGGTAGTGCTATGGAATTCCACACACACCAAGTTTATCTCAATCCCACCCAGTTCTGAAATTTAACATATTAGATTCAGAAATGCACATCAGGAATGATTTATTCCCAGGTGACTATACCTGACTCCATTCAAATGCACGAAAATGACACGTCTTATGAGAGACTTCATTAGTATTTGCAGCCACGTGGCAATCACAGCCAGAAGATAGGCTAGTATAGTTAGCTGTATAATTCTCAGACACAAACTTGACTTTTCCCTAGAATGAAAATATTGAGACTAATCAGATGCCTTCAAAAAGCAGTAATCTCACTTGACGATTCACTTAAAAACAGCTTAGTAAGGATGGGGATGTGATTCAATGAACAGTTAACTACAATTCTTAGAAAACTATCTTAGGACCAACAACACTTTTATTTTCCATGAATCCCTTAAAATTGTATTTCAAAATCTAGTGTGGGCATCTTTCTGGGGCAAAAGCCCACAACTTTTATCACAACATCAAAGGGGTACATGGGCGTCCCCCCTCCTCCTTCTTTTGCCCCCTCCCATCCCAGTTCACAAAGTCTCAAATCAAATCACCTTTCATCTAAACAAAAGAAAATTAAGATTTGAAAAGAACCATTCCTTTAAAAGAAAATGTATATAGCCAATCAAATTGGCTATTCAATGACTATAACATAAAGAATGACAGATCAAATTTAAAGTTTCAAAAGGTGAGTATCCAAACTGAAGTATTAAGCTATCAATTATAAGTGACAGACCAAGATACTTCTACTATGCCATGTCCCAGTAAGTCAGCAAGGAATAAGTAACACAGTAAAGAGCCACAGGCCACTGGCCCTGATTACGGAACAGTCAATAGTATTTCCAATTACAAATTTCTCTTCATCAAGGGTTATATGTCTCCAAAGAAAAGAAAAAGGTGGCCAAGTTTTCATACAATGAAAGTCATACAATGATTTAAAAGCTGTTTTGAATAATATAATGACATACAAAACATGTACCAAAATAAGGTGTGGGATTAGAGGCAACTTTCATTTTTATCTTACAAGAATTTATTTATTTATTTCCCGTTAGGGTCCTGCTTCTTCATTTATAGGACCACCAAAGGAAACTCTAAGAAGCCGAAGACTACAAATAGTACTTCTCGGTGAGCAACCACAACCTGTACCTTCTCCACAAATATTCTTATGACACAGGATATGCTGGCTCTTCACAGTAAAGTAAGGAGGGCTGGAAGCACATGGGCAGCCATGAAAACAGCCACATCCACCAAACAGGGTGGGATCCAGGGGCAGGAGACCACAGTGAAGTACAATGTGACATGAATAAAAACCAAGCGTTTGGTATCTGAGCTAACAGGTGCTCTGTAGTAGAGCCACACCACACCTGTCATGGGGTAGCAGAGGAACACTAAGGCAAGAAAAGCCCTGACTGTGCAACAGGGCAATGCTACTTTCCCTTCAGATCCTGGGGACAAATTTTGGAATATAAAGACTTCACAGTCTTAAAAAAAGAACACTGGTATTGTTGGGTTTATAGCCAAAGAACTTCAGATAGCATAAAAGCTAAAACAGAAGCAAAAACAAGACTACAGAATAGGTCCTTAAAAAGTCCACAAACCGTTAAAATCAGTTTTCCTACTATTTGAGTGAAAATTCTAATTGCATGATTCTCTTATCTGGGACTATTTAAGAGTATTTAAGACTTCCTAAGGTCACCAGTTACAGGAGCCACACTACAACTATGAACAAGGTTTGGATATTTAGGGATAAAAAAGAAAGGTTTTCTTATTTTGACAGTTTAAAACAGTGAATGTTGCTTCCTCAATTCATTTATCATAACTGTAATCTCATTGTTTTATAAGCGGCTACTTGTTTCCTGTTATCTAATGTTTAAAAAGTGGCACTGTGGGACAGGAGAGAGGGGAAGACTTTTCACTGATAATATTACCTTTGCATTATTTTCAAGTTTTTAAAAAAACATACTCATAGGTAAGCTATTAAATGAACAAAAAAGCTCTGTCTTAAAAGGAAAGCAAAATTTGCAATTACTTTTCCTCAATTTTGACAGCTGTTTCTAATGAGGACTATGTTTAGTAATGGATCTGCAGAAAACTTTATCACAGATTGATAACCCATAGTTTTTAAAAAGGAAAATTACATAGAAGCATATTTGGACTTTACCGTAATTAGATTAAAAATCACAACATAACCGGGCTTCCAGGATGCTATGGTCTTGCCTGAAGATAGTCCGAGTATTTGGAAATGTACACACCTGCAAAACACAAACTGCATGTCACTGTTACATATACAAGGACCCTACCTGGAGTGATCTGAACTGAATGAGACAAAAGTCAATATGAAGCTTTGGGAACTGCTTATCTTTTAATATTATTGGAGATATTCTAAAAGGATGGAAAGAGCTAAGACACAGAATACAGCTGCTTGACAACTGAATGTCTAGTTGGACACAATAACTAAAAAGGGATAAAAGTATCACATTCTTGGAAAACTCTAAGTTAGTCTGTTTTGTCTCCAGGCAATCATTCCATGAAAAAGACTGTGGTACAGGTCTTGATTCTCAAGTTATTTTTTGCAGAAAATCTAAGTATTCTGACTTAATAATATGTGAGGTTTGCTAGATGGCAAGTCTGTGCTAGGCAGCAGTGATGCAAAGGGAAGTAAAACAAGGCTAGTTGCTTTCATCCTGACATTTTTGGCGAGGCTGGATTAGGAAACTAGGAGACATGATTGCCCCCTTTCAACCACTAATTAGTAACATGCTGTCTGGCAAAGGGAATCAACTGCTTCATCTATAGGATGAGGAGTTTGCTGCAGATAATTTCTAAGGGTCCCAAATGCTCTGAAACACTAGAAGATTAACGCCAGTTAACAGTCCAAACTAAGAAGTCTGGTGAGTGTAGAGGAGCAGCATATATTATTTAAGTCAAACAATATTTACATGTTGTCTGCATGTGTTCGTAGTTTACTCATTTTATATGGGAACTTTTCAATACATAGAAAAGTGGAGAGAATAATGTGATAATGTGATTTTCATGTACCCATTGTCCAGCTCTAATGATTATCAATTCATGACTGATCTTTTTAATTTAGGTATCATACTATATTTTCCTAACAGATGATTTTGAAACAAATATATTGTTCATAAATATTTCGCTATGTAGCTCTAAAAAAAATTTTTTTTGCCATAACTGTAATACTATTACCTCTACACAAACATGTGTATGCTTGCATTTAAAAGACATTATTTGGCTAAAACAGGCAAAGTCAAGGAAGAGCTATCTTTCTTGAATAAATTTTCTTGAAAATGTATAGTTGTTCCTTTACCATAACTTCAAACTAATACTTGAGTAGTAATACTTTTTCATTTTGAAAGGCTTTAGCTAAGCAGGGTCTCTCTGTCTCTTTATAAAAAACGTATATGAAAAACTTTTGTCATACTGACTCTGCTTATTTAAAACCGACCTGAATAGTTCTGTAAAAAACAACAACAACCTAATTCTTACAAGTAAAGAGATGTAATGATCATGAGGATGACAGTTACCCAGCATGCCAAGAGCTATTCTACTTGCCAGGTTGATATGAACATTAAACACCCAGCACAGCATTGACACCAAGCAATCAGAAGGCTGATGGCATAAAACCATGTGGCATGGAATCAGTGCATGTCCTCCAAACACCTACCTTTCAAAGCTAGGCTCAGTATTCCCAAATTATCTTCAACAGTAATCCTGGGTTTACATCACTTATGAAATATGCTTGCTCAATTTTCTATCGTGCGTTTTCTCCCTCCCGACTTCAAGAAGAAAAAATGACTTTCTACATTACATACTTCACCATCTTCCCTGAACAGGACTGAGAGTATTTTCCATGTGAATGTCCTGCTCCCCACAGGAAAACAGATGTTTGCTCTCCTTCTAGTGAAACACAAAAGCTACTCTGAGCTACAGTTATGGAGCACATTCAGAGCCATTTCAGGTTTTAAGTTGTGCATGTTTTATATTGGAGGAAGGACATTTGGATAGCTATGGCTGTTAATTTTCCAGAACACCCTGTCTGGCTTCAAGCAGAGGAGTATTTTGCAAGAGCTTGGGTAGGCATGAAACTGGGTTGGTCAGGAAGATCCCAGAAGGGGACTTTGTTAAGACAGTATAGGTTGATGGTACCATGGGACAAGCACATTCCTAAGTTGTAGGCACACCTGAAAGAATCAGGTGTACACACGTGGGACAGGGACGCATGTGTTTGTATCCAAGGAATGCACTCAGCGAATGCTCAGGATCAGACCACACTAAGTACACAGGTGAGCACTCAGGTGTGGGGTGACAGGTAAGGCAGACAGGTGTGGGTTGATGTGTGCAGGACTGAGAGGTCAGGGAGGACTCAAACCCAGCATCAGTAAAAAGGTGGAAGATGTTCATCCCCTTTTATGTGGGTTACTGAGCTTAGTGTTTATCACAGTGAGAGGAAGAAAAAAGAGAGTTGCAGGTGGGCCCTGCCTCCAGGCTAAGGGGAATCAATGCCAGGATCCACTCACATGTTGTTTCATCCCCTCCCAGTTGCTTACAAAGTATCTGAACCATACCCTTCCTTTTTCAAATTACCTACAAAATGAGGGGAGGAAAGTATTCACGTCAACAAAGTCCTCCTGGTTTCACAAACTGTCCCTCAGACGATTAATCTGGTATTCAAAATCTTACAACGGATGATTCATTCATTACTTTAATAAGAAGAAATTATAAGAATAAACAATAAAATCCCAGAACTGTCATGTGAATTCATGCTCACTAGACTATTATGCAGCACAATAATTTGACAAAATAGAGGAATCCTTCAGATGATTTATTATTAGTAGGGGAAGTTAGAAAGTAAGTGTCAGTGTTAACATATTTCAAATTTTTCATAAGAGAAAAGTAATCCATTTGGAGTGGGAAAAATGGGTTTATTTGCTGACTTCAAAACTTCCTGCCAGTATTACAATAAACTCGTAGGAGCCAAAAACGACACTAGTGGTATGAATCCTAATTGATGCTTTCTCTGAAATCATTAAATTTGGAAAAGCAGTAAAATGGTGAAAAATAAAGCCTTGAAAGGATACATGACATTGACAAGTCAGAAAAAGCCACGGAGCCCAAAGACCTTAGTTTCTCAGCCTGTACACACCAGTGACACACAGCAGGCCAAGGACCTGCCAGCATGAATCACACACCTACAGTGGAAATAACTCAAAACAACAGCACATTCTCATGACCTCTGTGTAAACTCTCCATGTTCATCTGGTAAAAATCTTTCCCCCACCCTTTCATTCTTTCCTCCAGAGTCTGTTGATATTGAATTATTAAAAAGAGTCAACACCAAAATTGTGCTATAAATCTATGGATCTATGGTCACAAGTATATCTGCTACTAAGTAAATCTCAATGAATCGGAGCTTGCAAGAGTTTTATCCTTGGTGAAAATAAGACATTTGAGTCGAGGGCTATTACTAACATATATTTGGATTGATCTGTAAATTCAATCATCTTACATATTTACCCTCCCTGCCAAAAAATCGAACTGTTGGAATGGACAGAACAAGGATCACACAGATACATCTAGTGTACGCGCACACATACACACACACGGACGCACACACACGAGAAAATAAGGTTGTGTCCCTGTGCATGTGGGGTATTTTTCCAAAGGTCAAAAATCAAGATTAAAAAGAGACAGAAAGAAAGAAAACACCCCAGCTCCAAGAGCTCAGTGTGACTTGGGTTACCAGCCCAGGAGGGTTGAGCAGCTTAGGGAAGCAATGCAGCGCAAAACAAGGACGCGAAGTACACATCCCAACTGGGTGCGATTAACATCTTTTTGTGAGTGTGTCATTTCTGAGTTCCTTTTGTGTCTTTGGAAGAACAACAAACTGCTGATTTTTTGGGTGGGTGGGGAATGGATAGGAGAGGGGTGGGGTGGCTGAGGCTGCACATCCAGGCTGGAATCCTGCCTTTGATGCCCTGAATAACAATATTTCCTAATGCTTACTATTTCCCTAAGGCTTAAATTTCTAAGCCTCTGCTTTTATCCCTAAATGGTTTCTCTTCTCCACATATATAAATCTCTTCTCCACATCTATAAACTTCAAATATACATATTTTAAAAATCTATCCACAAGAAAAAATTATGTGAGGTGATGGATGTGTCAGCTGAACTTTTATAATATATACGTGTATTACATCATTATGCTTCACACCTTAAAGTCAAAAAGTTATATGTCAATTACATCTCTTGAAGGCTGGAAAAATTCTAGGGACTCTGACATACATGTTTAACAGGACACAGATCTATGGCCAAGCTGGCAGAATATACTTAACTCAGTTTAGATACAGGCTTTATTGTCCTTTGGATTAGCACTTTCAGCCATGATTTGGGGCCTAGGTCAGGGAAGACCTCTCACATTACCTGCCTACAAACAGGCCACTCGACACCCACATGCATTTCCACCATTCTTACCCCTCTGATGCATTCTCCTTCCGCATGCCCCAACTGGGCTGGTGCTCATTATTCACTTACTAGTCCAGTTTAGAAACCTTAGTATAGTCCTGGACTCCATTTTTCCATCCAATCAGTCAAAAAATCCTGTTGGTTTTCCTTCAGAAAGCTCTCCCCTCCTTCATCTTCACTGTCACGCCAGCATGGAGACCCTCAAAAGCTCACCCAGTCTCCAACCTCCAGCCTCCTGCACCCACATCAAGCCTCGTCATCATCACTGAAAATCTGAAATACAAATCCAAATGTGTTGCCCTCCTGCTGAAAAACTTTCCAAGGTGGGTCACAATGACATGGAGAGAATTTGCCCCTCAGCATGTTTTTTGGTCCTTCATAATTTGCCCCTGCTTTTCAGTGTTCCACTCTTGCCATTCAGGGCCATTGACATTGCCTGGACAGGCTTTTAAAAATTCTCTGCATCTTTGTATAGGTTACTCCCTTTAAGGAACATCCTCCTCCGTCTGCTTATCTTTCTGAAAATCTATTTGTCATTCAAAATCTAGCTTTCCTGTCAACACATCAAGGGCACCTTCCTATGTGCTGGAGAGATTTGCTGTCCACTGCAGTGGGTGACCAGATTGGTAAACCTTGCTCCCAACAACCAGCTGGATAAGGTATTAAACCTCTTCGGTTTGTTTCCTTGTCTTTAAAGTGGGGAAACTAAAACATAATTCATAGGGTTGTGTTAAACAAAATAGCGTGTGGTTGTTGGCATCAGCACTTGCCATACTGAATCATGCTCTTGCTTACCGTGCGCCAGAACCTCTTTCCAGGCTGGGAGCTGTTACTAAGTAAGGACCAGACCACACTCACTTTGTGTTCAAAATGCTTCGTTGAAAGCCTACATTAAGTAACCTCCCAGACTAACAGGCGGAAGTGAGCTAGGGTGCAGATCTCAGGCGGCAGGGAAAGCTCTCCATCGTTCTGTCTCCTATGCCCTCGACAGGGGTCCTGCTGCACTGCACGCAGTGCCATTCTGGGCTGGACAGTCCCGGAGGTCATCACATCCACGTTTCTTTTGACTATCAAGGCAATTAAACAGGAAGTCTTTTCGTACGCTGTTGTCACAGCTATACGTGTATGGAACTTTACTCATGATAGCAATAATTCAATTTTTTCAGTACTTTCCAAGTGAATAAACACTGATAGTTGTACAGATAAATTTGGTTGGTAAACCCAAAGATTTCACAGAGGCTCACATCTTTTTAGGCCTGAATCAGTTTTAAAACCCAACATTTTTGTTGCATTGAAAAAATCTAATCCCTACCATGCAACTTGAGTGATATTACCAATGGCTTTCCTTCATACCTAATTCAATCTGGAGTCAGTTAATATTTTAAGTAGTACTATATTTAATAACTATAAACAAGTTATGTCATCTATCTTAATTATTCCTTCATTCACATCAATATCTAATTAATTTTAAACCCCAAACATAGATTTATATCTTACTTTAAAACAAAAATGTAACAGCTTAAGCACACAGTAACATATCAAGTTATCTGTATGACTTTAGTTATAACAATATATTTATATGTGTTTTGCTATTTACATAGACTTAAATGCCTCTGTCTTGCATTGGTATCAAAACAGATAATACATTATATGTATATGTAGGTATTTGTGAATGTCACATTTTGGTTTTTCCTGAATTTGGTTTTTCATGAAACTGTAAAAACAAAAATGAATACATACATGAACATGTTCAAGTTCTCCTCTCCTAACATACATGGTATACTTTCTTGCTCTGAACTGAATTTTGAGCATAATATTATAGATTAAGTGTTTTTTTGATACAGTTAAACTAAAAGATTTATTCATAAAATATACACTTTTCATATTGAATAAAGCAGGTAATAAACTTATGAGAACTTTTCACAAAACAGAATGCTAATGAAAAGACTTACTTTCCATATAGGTTTAAAAACAGTAGTCCTAGCAACTTCCGCATAAAATCAAAAGGTTAAGATTTTTTGCCTTGTGATTATCAATTCTTGGTTTTAAAGAGACGATTTATTCAGTGGCAGTTAACATCAACATAGTGAAGAACTTCGTGCTATTTACGTTTTTATAAGGAATTTACTTGTCAAAACTCTGCTTTCTTTTAGCACCAGGTTGATATGTTATGAATGGTGGGTGGTCTCATTGGGACAGTGGCAGAGCTCATCTTTTCAGTGGTGCTCTTAGTTATGCACAATCGTTACCTGAATTGAGCTATGGAAACCAAAACACAATGAAAATGTTAGAGCACTAAGGATTAAAAGAAAGGACAGAATATCTGTGGGCAAAATTTAAAAAATGAAACAACAAAGGATATATAAAAATAACTTTCTGATCTTTAAAAAGAATCAGTCAATTAAGTTCAGACAGGTTAGAACTGGTTCCCAAATTCCATCAGGACAGAGACTACCTGTCTGTCTACCCAAGAAACCCCCCCCCTTCTTATTTCTATGCATGGCTGTGGGTTGAGAGAAAGAGGAAGAGAGAGGAATCTCTCCACTCTCTCTACTTTCCTGATAATAATAAAGATATCTATTAATACACTGTTAGCTGTTCTCACTCTGTGCCAAGCACTGTCCTTATGATTTACATGTATTGACTAATTAAATACATCCTCACAACCACCCTATATAGGACACTTTTATTTTCCCCATTTTACAGATGAGGAGACTAAGGCACCCGGACATCAAGCAATGTGCTCAAGGCCACAGAATTTATGTCGGTCAGCAAATATTTATTGATCCCAGACACTGTTCTTGGCTCACTGTTCTAAATCACCTCTGGAAGACTTTCCTCTGTGGGTTTTCCACAGCCATCTTTCTCTTCATCACTGCATCAAGGGTTAAATGCCTAGACTTATCTACATACTGCGTGTCTTTCCATTTTGCCTCCCTGCAGTGAGACTCACGTTTTTCCCTATGTCCAATCATGTATGTCTTAGCACAGATGAGCAGTGTTCTGAGCCTATAGCTAGCTTGCCAGAGCTAAAATATAAACAGAATTAATGAGAAGCAAGGTCAAAAAATCTGAGCTCCTGTGAATATCATTTACTTTGGTATTGTTGTTATTTTTAAATAAAAAAAAATGGCTGGCCACGTTTTTTTTTTTTAAGGAAAAACATCAGCCCACACATGACAACTACAGAGAGAAGAGAAAAAGTTTTCAAAACCTGTTCATAATAGGGATCACACTTAGTATGGAATATGTATTGCAGACTCCAGATGATCGCAGATGAGGGTACAAAGTGTGAAGTGGCTAGTATACAGTATGATTGGAAATAACCAACCATAGTCAATTTTGCCTGATTCCTTCAGTGTAGCTTTTTTTCAAAATGCAATGAAAGCACTTATCAAGAGGAAGTGGTTCACTGAACAACACAGCACATGGTTAAAGGTTCTCGCAATGTTTGGGGAAGGTGGGGAAGCTACAGCTTGTGTGTAACATCAAACAGGAAACAGAGGCATCTCTAAAGTTACACATGAGAGCAAATAAAACTAAACAAAGAATTAAGATGAATAAATTTTCTGGGCCAACATAACCAGCTTTGCATGGTATCCTCAAGATTAGTGAAAATTTTAAGAAGTAGGCTTACATAGAGTTAACAAGTTAATAGGATGATTACTACGGTTATGTGAAAACAAACCAACACAACAATCAACCACAAAGGAAATTTGCATGGACATTGTGGATATGCGTATGTATGGTCATATCAAAATAATAGCAAGACAATAAGGTTCTTTGGTAAGCAATATTGTGATAGCAAAAATTAGATGAAAAAACATTTGTAAACAAAAAGGTAATCATGAAATGACATGGTTATTTAAGTAGCTTAAAAACCACTAAGGAGGTGCTTTGAAAAGCATTAGAATTTGTCAGTGTAGATGCACACACATAGAGAACATGAGATAGACTACCATAATTTTTAAAGGTATGATTTTTAAATGCATGTATTTGCAAACTGCTTTGCTACTGAGTTAGTGCAGGGTGGGTGGGGGAGAGCAACCTGTTCTAAGTCAAACTCCTGGGCAGGTAAAAAGTGAGATGGCTTAAAAAAGACCCAAGGCTGCTCAACAGGACTCAGAAGTAAACAGCATGTTACACAGGGAAACAGAGGTCAGTTCATGTGAACACAATACTCTCACTTCCATCTGTCCAGATGGCTTTTCTGTATCTCCGGGAGACAAGCTTTCGACTAATGTCACTTGGATCTATATGGAATGAAAAGAGAACTCTAAAATCTCAAGATTTTCTTAACTCCCCTCTTTATTCTATTTTGAATGCCTATATAAGGAATGGGGAACTGCTTTTGTATTTAGGATTTACTGTGACATCAAACCAAAGTGACAACATAATTTTGGGGTTTTTGAAGAGACAAAAATAGAAAATATATTATTTACTCATTTGTAAGTAAAAACTATGGAATTCATTCAGAAAACACCTTTGAATCATTATCTGTATTCAGGGTCTCCTACTCAACATCATTTTCCCTTGAACCTATCCTGCTGTGGCTGAAAGTGTAACTCCAAAATCCGTAAGCTGAAGCCTGCCCCCCAGTGCGATGGTACCAGGAGACAGTTAGACCATGAGGGATTGAGCACCCTTAGACGAGGGGATACGGAGCTTGTCTTCTCTCTCTGCTCTCGGCCACAGGAGGACACAAAGAGAAGGCGGCCATCTGCAAACCAGGAAGAGGGCTCTCACCAGACACTGGATATGCTGGCGCTGCACCTTGATCTTGGACTTCCCAGTTTCCAGAGCTATGAGAAATAAATGTTGTTTACACCACCCAGTCCCTGGTGTTTTTAGTATAGCCCAAAGTGGCCAAGACATACTTCTGGTGGCCTTTAGATCCCACGGTGTCACCAAACTGTTTGTGTCAAGGTTACCAATGACCTTCACGGTGCCAAACCCAACGGTTCCTTCTCAGCATCTTAAATAGCATTTAACACGGTTCACTGATCATGCTCTCTGTAAATACCTCGTCTCTGGGCATCCATGAGAGCCTTCCTTCCTGCTTTTCCTCTTGACGGAGGCCAGCTGATCTTGAAGCTCACACACTTAAGCTTGAGGGCTCCTCACCGGCAGGCCCTTTGTAAGGCTGCCTTTGTCTCCTGTCACCCTGTAGCAAGACGGAACACTGCTCTCCTGCTGGGAGATGACCCTGGAAGTGGCCCCAGGGCTTAGAGTGGGGCCAGTGGGCTGCATTCCCTCCACTTCAGCTGGACTCCAGCCAAAGTGGATCCACGGTAGATCTCACGGACTGTGGACTCCATCTTCTATTCCAAGGATAAGATCTAAAGGAGACGCGTTTTGCTTGGGACCCTGGGTGGGGTCACCTTGACCCAGGCTTCATGGCTATTTCACCCCCTGGCCAGCTTAGCAGTTGGGCGGGGAAGGAACTGATGTCTGTGGCACTGGCTGAGCTACGCCGGCTGCTTCCTGGGCCATCAGAGCTGAGCTAGTGGGAGAAATGCCTCAGTTCGCTGCGGGCCTGCTCCTGAGCAAGGTGCACTGCCAAAGAAACCACAGAGGAAGTGGCAGATGAAGCCTTACCTTAGAGATTATGAGACTGAAGTAAACTTTTTCTGAAGTATCGATTATAATGTTAATGTTGAGCCACCATGCTGAAGAGGAGATGAATTTCCATCCATTTCAAATCCATCCTCATAAGGAGAGGTAAGCAAAGAATACAAAGCCGAGAATGTAGGAAAGAATACATTCAGTGGTTCATTAGTAATAATAAAAATAAGTGTTATCTTTGGATTTGTGTTGTTTGTGGTATGTGTTCTAAAAATATCAGTAATTTGTTGCGATTTCCTTTCTCTAAATAAATATTTGTTTCTGTTCTTAATTTTTTTTTAGAAAGACTGCTTTAACTATACTGATATAGGACAATCTCCAGGATAAACAGTTACGTCTAAAAAAAAACCAAGTTGTTCTTAATTTTTTATTCATAATTTTGTATCTTTTTTGAAAGAGAGTCTCCGAAATAGTGTGAGATCTAAGCCCCGAGATCCCGGTGCCATCCCTGTCCACCTCCCTGGCTGCTCCTTCCAGCCTCCTCCATTGGTTCCTCCTCGTCTCCCGGACCCCCTGGTTTTCTCCTGGCATCTCTGCACTTCCCAGGTGATCTCACACCGTCTCAGGCTTTAAATACCACACACATGCAGCCAACTCCCAACGACAGCTCTCACCCAAACTTTTCTCACATATTCAGCTACTACTTAGCACTGCCCAACCCCTTGCCTCTCTGACTTTATCTCTTTGACTCTCTGCCCACAGGGGCCTCTAGCTGTTCCAGGTGCCCTGGGAGCCCTGCACGCAAGCACCTGCCCAGGCTTGTCTCTGTCTGGACTGCCTGTTTCCCACTGACCCAAATGGCCTGCTCCCCACTGCCTTTAGGTCTTTGCTTAAATTTTCCCTCCTTCCTTGACCTATTTTAAGTCTTTCCTACACCTTCAAGTTTTCCAACCATTTATGTTCTCTTCCCACTTACTAACTAGAATGTAAGCCCCCGGAGGGCAGGGATTCGACTGTTTTGTTTACTGTTGGATTCCCAGCAAGTAGAGTAATGCAAATATGTGACAGACACTGAGTGAATATTTTTGAATGGATAGATGAATAAAAAAATCAAAATGCAACATGTTCGTTTAAGCCTCACAGGGCAGGGGTCACCTCTGTATTCCTGCTGCTGAGCACAGTGCCTGCCTTGGTCATGGAAGACCTTCAAAAGTATCTGCTGTATAAACGAATGACTTCAGAGAGAGCAGTGGAGAAGAAATGAGGGCAGAGGGCAATACACAAAAGAACAAAAAAGGATTCTACTGCCAGCACAGTGGGTGGTAAGAATGAGTAAGAATGAGCAGCAGATGCTGACACCAGTGGGTGAAAGAAGGTTGGAGGATGATGCTCGTTCCAAGTGTCCACCCCACTCTGCTACATCAGACTCCAGAGAGGTGAGATGGCTGAGGAAGACCCAAAAATGCTCAATAAAACTCAGAAGTAAAACAGCAAGTGACACAGTATCACTGAACACTTCCAAAGGGAATACCTTCAAATGGAAAAATCTGGTGGACACAACTTCCACCAAATGATCAACTTTGGAGCAGCACCGATGGCACAGTCTGACCTCGCTGCCCATGACATGAACTGCCAAGGACACGGCATCCCCTCTCTTAGTTTATCCTGCCATGAAACATTTAGCCTGAGTCTAGTCAAGAGGAATCAACTGGACAAATCCAAACTGAGGGACAGTTTGCAAAACAAAGTGGCTGGTCTGGACTCTTCAAATGAAAAAAAGACATTATTGAGATAATTTGGAAAGTTTGAGCATGGAGTATGTATATCAGAGAATGTATTCAATCAACTGTATTTCCTGAGTGTGAACATTGTATTGTAGTTGTGTAAAAGAATGTCTTTGTTCTTAAGAGATAAAGAGTGAAAAAAGTAGTGCAAATGGGATAAAATGTAAATAGTGAACTTGGGGGAAGGGCATGTGGTTGTCCATTGCACTATTCTTACTCTTTGTCATTGTTGAAATTTTGAAACTTTTCAAAAACCAAAGTTGGGGAAAGAAGAACCAATCTTTTAAGTCAGAACTGAGTTTAAAAAAGCAAAATAAAACAGAACAAAAGAAGAAAAAGGAACAGGAAGAATGAAAAGCAGACAATGTAAAAGAAAAAATAGTCTATCCTGTGCACTGCTGATATGTTAACTCATCTAATTCTCATAAATGCTATGTGGTGAGTAGATGATCTCACCCCAATGTTATAGATGAGGAGCTTGTGGTCAGGAGTTTGAGTGATAGGCCCAAGATCACATAGCTAGTATGTGGCAGGACTAGATTCCAACTCAATCCCAGGCTTTTTCATTTCACTGCCCCTGCCTTACCCAGAATTTAAGTCACATAGACAGTCACAGCAGGGAAGGTGTGTGAGAGGAAAACACAGGTGGGAAATGCACTGAGACACATGTAACGCATCTGCCTGGACACAACACATATTCAAACACTCATAGAGAAACATGAATTTGTATGGGGATTACTTTACGATGTAGTTACTTTAAATCTTAAATGCAATCCTTATTAGGTCATAAAGCATCCACAAATGTGTTGCATTAGTATATCCTAAGAATGTATACCAATCACCCACTATTTTTTTGCCATTGTTCACTTATAAATAAAAAGTTCTAGATGGTCTCCTATTATCATCAGAAGGAGCCATTTACGAAACTCATAGCAAAAGCTCTCTGACTGCAATTTTCAAAGTAAGAATTATAAAGGGTTTACCTTTTAGGTAACAAATGCCTACCTATCAAATGCTGAATTGGAATTCAAGAGAAGTTGTTCAACTTCCAACAGTTCTGAAGACAATAAAGAAAAATAAATATTTGCATTTAACCAAACAAGAACTATAGAAAAATCCATGACTTTCTTTGATAAGCCTAAAAATTATATTGCGAACTCTAAAGGTTGTAAGGAATGAGACTATGCTGGTCCTGGGTAATGAGCAGCCAAGTGTCCTGGCAATGCTCTCCATGGCTTAGCATCTTTAGATTCTCAGTTTGAAGAAGTGAAGGCTCCCATTTTATTGTATACTAAAAATAAATGATTGTAACTCTGAATAACTGTGTACGCTACTATTTCCTAAAATGTTTCTGAACATTCAGTGCAGCATCTCCCACCTCCAAAGAGAAAATGTTGATGAATGAATCCATGAAATATGGTAACAATATTGACTGTTCTCAAGATGGTAATCACAAAGGGACCTTTGGTTTTCACCGCACAGAAGTCACTGGTTATCTCTGGAGGAACTTTGAGGGTGGAAGCCAAATAGAGTACCTTCAGATGTGAGTGAGAAATAGGGGTAACAACCCAAAGGACTTTTCTTAAATGGTGAGGCCCACAGAGTCAGTAGCAATAGTGAAACAGTTTCTTCTCTAACAATCAGAATTCTGCCAAAGTCACTTGCATGGCTGCCAGCATCTTTCAGGTGGGTGCACTACACCATCACCTAGTCAGTTCTCCAGTGTTGGGAATTTAGTCTGCTCTTCTTTTCAAGATAGGATTATATGAGCCAGATATTTCTGCTTGAAGAAAACTTATATGCAGCACAGCTTAAGTATGAAACTGCGGGGGTGGAGGGGGAGGGGGGTGACAATCAATTCTTACTTTCTCTGGGGTGAGAAATTTTGTTTTTGTTTCTTGGTCAATGTTCTGCACCAAAACCCCAAAGGACTGGGCTGGTGGACAACACAGTGGTCAGTGGTAAACTCCATTAGTGAGCTCAAGCAGTGTGTCCCCCACTGTGCCTGTATTTTTCTCTATTTGGAAGTATTTACAGCCATTTCTGTGACTGCTAGTGTGTCCAAAGTCTATTAGGGTGTCACGTGTCATGGAAAAATTTACATCAGAAAAATCTGAGGTACATTTAAGATTTTTCAGTGACAACCCAGCTATAATTCTTTTCCTGAGTCTCTTAGTAACTCTCCTTCTTCTTTAAAGATATTGCTGACAATACTTGCCATTCTTTAAGCAAGGAAGGAACTGAATTTTTACTCGTACACATTCAAAATGATTCATTCTTTAAAATAAAATGAAAACATCTAGTATTTTCCTCCAATATCATCTTCCATAAGTAGCCAGAGGTGTGGGTGTGTGGTGGGGGAGGAGAGGCAGCTTCTATTTTGTGTGCATCTCCCTTGTGACCCGTTGGCCCACTGAGCCATCCAGGGCAGACAAGACCCCTTCCCAGGGACAAAAACTGTCTAGAACCAGGATGGCTGGTTCAAAACTTTGCACTGCCACTTACTAGCTGTGCAACCCTGGGCAAGTTACCTAACCTCTCAGGGCTCTAGTTTGCTACTTTAAAAACGTGTGATACCATGTAAGAACTTGTTCGTTATGCTTCAGAAGATTGGAGACTGTTGAGAATTAGGCTTGGGGTTTATTAATGATTATGCATTGAGTCCCCTATACAGAATTTTATTGTTGTTAACAACCATTTGATCAATAAATATGAGAGATGCCCTCTCAAAAAAAAAAAAAGGTGTGATAATAAGTCACCTCATTGGGACAAAGTAAGAATTCTATAAATTAATAAATGTAAAGTAGGTCACATAGGCCTGGCTTATATCTGAGAGCTCAGCAATAGTAGATTCTAATAACTTGAAGCAATCAAAACTGCCATGTTTTAGCCTCCTGGAAGCCCAGGTGGCCAATATGCACAGGCACAGCCTAGGAGGAACACACTCACCATGGTTTTGGAGTGACTGATGACAGTGACTATAGCACAGCATGTACTTCGATACGACTGGATCCTCACTCTCACCCCACCCTCCCCACCAGGGAAACCACCTGGCCTCAGGGACATTCTTGGTTGTAGTTAGTGGCATAGAGAGGTCATAAGTTGAAAGAAAATGGAGAGGGTTTAAAAACAAAACTGTATCTTTTGAGATCCTAAGGGAAACTAAGAATGCAGATCTCCTTTGTGGGTTATATTCGAACTGCCTGGAGTACACACTAGGGCCATGCTAACTGCACAGAGGTCAAAAGAGGAAGGCAGAGCTGGCATCTCAGGGTGGTTGAAAGCAAAGCCACCACAGAAATGTGCAACCTGCAGGAACAGCACCAGTGCTGGATCTGGGGGCCACACATGGTACAGCAGGAATGACTGCAGTCCTGGCACAGGACAGTCACGTTCATGAGACATGCCCTGGACTCCAGAAATGAGCTGGAGAGAGCTCTAAGCTGGGATTGCAGGGATGCCCTCGCAGGGGGCCAGAGCAGGGGCTGTTACTTAGTTACTGTTGTAATAATTTTACTTCCCAATTGTTTCCTTAGGTTGGTATGACCTGGAGAAAAGGGAACACACAAACACACACACACATAGTGACCCCTTATTTTCACATAAGTTTATTTACCTAGACAACGAATGCCAGGTTGGGGTTTTATACCATGATTTTTCACTTCTGAAATCATTCATTCATCAGCTCAAGATGCATTTATGGAATGCCAACTCTCTTCTAGCCCTGTGGTAATTGCTAGAATCCATACCTTAAATATTCGTGACATGAATACAGTTAAAAGTCTGAGGATGGTAGGCATGAAAACAATACTATACAACAATAATAGAAGAGACGTAAGTAAAATAAGGGATCAGAAAGGACAGACCATTAATTCCCTTGGGGTGAGGAGCTGCATGCTCCAAGCAGCCTGAGGATCATGGCATATATAGCAGGGCATGTGCATGCACGTTGGATTCTGGAAGACCTGGGTTCAGCATCGCACTGACTGTGGTTTAATGTTGGGAAACTTTTTTACCTTAATAGCTTCAGTTTCTAAATCTATAAAATGGGAATGTTTCACTGGGTTTTTGCAAGGATTATGTGCAAAGGGCTTACCAGATGCCTGATAGATGTTAAATGCTCGGAAAGCAGTGAGAGTGGTCTTATCATGGTTGTTGTACACCTATATTAAGAGAAGACTGACAGACTTTTGAACGCACATGGCAGGCTGACAGACTTGAGTCATCTAGTTAGGCCAAAGCTAGTCTTTGGATTTAGTTCTGTGTTTTCTCTGCAATGGTGATCCCCAAAGTGTGGTTCTCAAAATTTTAAACTTCTCTCTTACAGCTGTGATAACACAAGAATAGAATGGAAATAATGTCCTTGAAAACAAGAACGCTCTTTGTTGTTCTTTGTCAGTTTTATTTAGACCACTAAGCCCCTTCTCTATTTAATTCATGTATCAAGAAAATAAAAACAGTGAATAAGGGACTTAAAATTACCCTTGATCGTCATTCAGATGGCACATATTGAGGCTCTGCTGTATCATCAGAATACTTATTTGAGGTGAAAGTGGAACTGGGAGCCAAACCTGGGTTCAGTGCTAATTACTGCATGGCCAAGAGTAACCTTTAACTATGTCAGGCTTCAGGTTTTTCCTCTGTAAAGTGGGGATAAGAAAACCTAATTCATAAAGTTTCTGTGAGGACTAAATTAGCATCGTCAGGCCCTGGCATGGTAATTCACATGTAGTGGAGCTTACAAAAAGGTAGGTATATTGAAAAATGCACAGAGGAAGACAAATAGGGTATGAACTCACTTTTATGAACAATCTTTAAAAAACCCAAACCAAAAAACCCAAACTCTTCTGATACAGAGAACAGACTGGTGGTGGCCAGAGGCAGCAGTGAGGAGGTGGGTGAAATGGGTGAAAGGGGTCAAAAGGTAAAAACTTCCAGTTGTAAAATAGTAAGTCACGGGGATGTAATAAGGCATGGTGACCACAGTTAGTAATACTGCATTGCATAACTGAAAACTGCTAAGTCAGTAGATCTTAAAAGTTCTTAAAAAAATTCTAACTATGTTTGGTGACAGATTTTTAACTAGACTTACTGTGATCATTTTGCAATATCTACAAATACAGAATCATTCTGTTGTACACCTGAAACTAATATAATGTTACACTTAATTATACCTCAGTTTAAAAAAAAGGACCAACGATGCCAAGTGTTGACGAAGTTGTGGAGCATCTGGAAACCTCATATACTGCTAGTAGGAATGCAAAAATGGTATATAGCCACTTCGAAAAACAATGTGGAAGTACCACATAAAGTTAACCATATGCTCACTATTCACCCTAGCAATTCTACTTTAAGGCACTAAGCCAAGCAAAACGGAACCACATGCCACCCTAGAAATGTGTTCAAATGTTTGTAACAGCTTCTTTATTCATAATAGCCAAAACTTGGTGAGTGAGTAAACAAACTGTGGCATATTCATTCTATGGAATACTACAAGCATTACAAAGGAACAGTTACACACAGAACAACATGGATGAATCTCAAGAATATTACACTGAGAGATGTCAAAAACATAAATACTGCAAACCGTATGATTCGATTTGTGTGAAATTCTAGAGAAGAATAGCTATAGAGACTAAAAGCAGGTCGTTGGGGCCAGGAGCTCAGGGGAAAGGATCAAGGACTAAGGGGCACAGGGGGCTTTTTTTTTTTTTTTTTGAGAGGGCATCTCTCATATTTATTGATCAAATGGTTGTTAACAACAATAAAATTCTGTATAGGGGGGTCAATGCTCAATGCACGATCATTAATCCATCTCAAGCCTAATTCTCGTCAGTCTCCAATCTTCTGAAGCATAACGAACAAGTTCTTACATGGTGAACGAATTCTTACATAGTGAATAAATTCTTACATGGTGAACAGTACAAGGGCATTCATCACAGAAACTTTCGGTTTTGATCACGCATTATGAACTATAAACAATCAGGTCAAATATGAATATTCGTTTGATTTTTATACTTGATTTATATGTGGATCCCACATTTCTCCCTTTATTATTATTATTATTTTTATTTTTAATAAAATGCTGAAGTGGTAGGCAGATGCAAGATAAAGGTAGAAAACATAGTTTAGTGCTGTAAGAGGGCAAATGTAGATGATCAGGTGTGTGCCTATGGACTAAATATTAATCCAAGCTAGACAAGGGCAGCAAAACATCCACGGATGCAGAAGATTTCTCTCAAAACAGGGGGGGTGAGGTTCTGAGCCTCACCTCTGTTGATCCCCAATTTCTCACCTGATGGCCCCCCTGCGACTGTGCCTGTCTTAGGTTGTTCCTCCACAAGGGGCTTTTTTGAGTGAGGGGATCGTTCTGTATCTTCACTGTTGTAGTCATTATACAATTGCATACAATTAACAAAAAATTATCAAAATCACTGGATTTTATTGTTGTGAATAAAACCTTAATAAACAAAAAGGAAAAATCAATCCTATTCATTCTTTAAGCCAAGGTTTATGATAAATTTTTTAGAAATAGAAGATTAATAAAATAAAATCAAAGGGGAGGATGGGTGGGAAGGGAGGGATAAGAGGATGAAAGGATTTTATGATTAGAGCACATAATATGTGGGGGCACGGGGAAGGCAGTATAGCACAGAGAAGATAAGCAGTGACTCTATAGCATCTTACTATGCTGATGGACAGTGACTGTAATGTGGTATGTGGTAGGGACTTGATAATAGGTGGGAACGTAGTAACCACATGTTGCTCATGTGAAACCTGAGCATAAGATTGTATATCAACAATACCTTAATAAAAAAAAAAACACAATCCTGCCCCTCTGCAAAAAAATAAAATAAAAATAAATAAAATCTAAAATAAAACCTGAAATAAATAGAATACAATAAAACATGAAATTAAACAAAAAAAATAGTTGAAATAAAATGTAAAATTTAATAACATAACATAAAATTAAATCTAAAATAAAAATAAAAAATAAAATACAATTAAATGCACCAAACAACTTCTGGTTTTTAAATATTGGGCAGTGAACAAACACTCTCTCCTAAAATCCCAGTGAAATGACTCTTCAACAGTCTGGAACGCAAGGAAGAATGGCATCACCAGACTAAAAATGTTGAAGAATTTCTGAAAGATGTCAGGGAGAAGGGACTGTACAGACTGAACAATAAGAAGTCAGGAGACAAAAGTTCAGTATGGGTCCAGAGAAGGGCTGTTAAACATAAAGCCAAGGAAAACACCCAAGCTCAGGTTCAGCAAGAATAGGAATCCAGGGATCCCTGATTGGAGGAGTGAGTATTTAAAGGACTGACTGCTATGGGCCATTTGAGTTCTCTGTCACAAGTAGCAGTGATCTGTCACTATGGCCCCCAACTTAAATCAGCAGGAACCTTTGCCTTAAATAATGTGGGAGAAGTTCTCGCTGGTTCCAAAGGTAGGTCTTGAGCCCTAAAAAACAGAGCAGTGCCTTGAAAGTTTGCGTCCCCATAAAGATAGGCAGATCCCAATACAAGCAGCCAACAATTCAATTAATCAATCAACCAATCAACCAGAAGGGAGTGGGAAGAGAAACATCCACATTCAGTGAAATACACTAAAAACTCTCAGGAGCTCCACCTCCAGCATGAAGCTTTCCTGGCCTCAGCAAAGAGTGCTCAAGGAGAGATGAAACTTACACGCCTGATTGTTATCCAAACCGAGGAAGGCTGCCTATCAATCCCCACATTGATCTATAGAACCCAGTACAACTAAGATCATGAAATATTTAAGGAAAAGCAAAAAAAATGAGAGCACCAATATTAAATACCAGAATATTAACCCCTGAGAAAAGAGTTGATGAAAGAAATAGAAAAGAGGTGTTTTTTTTAAGTTCCAATGGGTATTTTCAGATTTCAGATGACATAGCAACAAGAGTAAGTTGTTATTTAAAAAGCAATAAAAACCAACAAATCAGAATTACTTACAAATATAAATGCAAAAATCCCAAAAACTGATTGCAGAAATATATTAAGAGAACAATATGTAATAACCAGGAATGCAAGAACAGCTCATCAGCAGGAAATATATTAGAGTAATTCACTAAATTAAAAATGTTAAATGATAGACCATATGATCATTGGTCAATGCATGGTGAACAGGCAGTTGGTAAAATCCAATACCCATTCCTGATAAAAACCTCTATGGCTGAAATCATCAGTACTTTCTGTAACCTGATAAAGGCTATCTACAGAAACCAATGGCAACCATTATTCTAACTGTAAATATTAAAGTCAGACACAAGTCAAGAGTCTCATCATTATTATTACTATTTAAGTTTGTGCTGGTGGTCTTAGACAATACAATTCCAGAAAAAAGATCTCAAATTTATAGATACTCTGTGGCAGCATTTGGCAAACTTTCTCTATAAAAGGCCATAAAGTAAATATTTTAGGTTTTGCAGGTCATATGCTTTCTGTCACAACTACTCAAGTGTGCTGGTGTAGGGAAAAAAGTTGCTGTAGACAGTATGTAAACAAACAAGCATAGCAGTATCAATACAACTTTATTTATAAAAGCACTGCATTTTGGCACATAGGCAATAGGGAACAGGCAAAATTAGCATAATGTGTATATGATATGATTGCCTACATAGAAAAATCAAGAGAATCAAGTGAAATGCAGAATTAATAAGATGGCTGAAATAAGGTAAATATATACAAAACAACATTCATATATTTTCAGCAATACATGTTAGAAAACGGTAAGGCAAAAATATCAAATTTACAACAGCAACAAAAGCTATGAAAAATCTAGAAATGAAAAATAAGCTATTTGCTAATTCTAGATACAGAAAACTATATGGCATTAAAGAAGACTTGAATAAATGGAGAGATCTACCATGTTACTAGAAGAAAACATTCAGTAAGGTAAAGATGTCACTTCCTAAATGAGTATAAAGTTTTTGCAATTCCAAGTAAATCCCCAAATGGATTAAAACAAACAAAAGCTGAAAAACGGATTCTAAACTTCATTGGAGAGAAAAATGATTCTTAATAACAAAAAAATGTATTTTAAAGAAAAAAAATTTGGTACTTTAGGATTTACACAAATAAACCCATGGAAAAGAACAGATTGTATAATTCAAATTTAATATATGAAAAAGTTGGCAGTTAATAAATATAATAGAATATTTAATAAATGGCGATCCTATTTAGAAAAAATAAAATCAGATTCTTACCCCATCACTATACACAAAATGAATTCAAATTAGGTTAAGAATCTAAGTGTAACAGTAAAACTGTAAGAGTCATAGAAGAAAAAGGTTTTCTTTCTTCCCTCCCTCCGTCTTTCCTTTTCCTTCTCTGTAATTTTCTGGCAGATACTACCACCTGGCTTTCTGAACACTCTCTCCAAGTGCCTTTTATGAGATGTTACCATTATACTGAAGCTGGTAATCTAGAAATAATGTTTCCCACAATCCCTCGCAGTTAGGGTTCTACCTGTGATCCAGTCAAGGAGACACATTAATGTGAGACCTGCTAGGCGATGTGACATGATAGCTCATTGTGGTTTTAACTTGCAGCCTGGATGATGATGTTAAGTTCCCTTTCATGTACCTGTTGGCCACATCTTCTTTGGAAAAATGTCTATTCAAGTCCTCTGCCCATTTTTTAATAAGACTTTTTAAAATCAAATTGTATGAGTTCTTGATATATTTTGGATATTAACCCCTCATCTGATACATCTTCACAAACATAGTCTTCCATTCTGTAGGTTCCCTCTTCATTAAATTCTGCTGTAAGGACTGCTCACAAAAAAAAGAGGAAAGGACTGGGACTTTACTCTCCTAAACATTGCCAGGATCTACTTGAGGTGCCAAGTGCACTGCGCCAGTGCATGTCAGCAGTTCCTTGTCTCTCTTGCCTTGACTCAAAAATTAGGGCTAAGTTAGTAACATACAACTTACCTATTGGCCCACATCTCTTTTCAAGCTAATGTAAGTACATGTGGTTCATAGCTCCTCCACACTGCATGTGTCACATTATACCTTACAGCCGTATTTTGGATAATTCTTATTCACATTCATCATTTTAACTGGCCATAATGCACAGTAAGTAGAAATCATTATATTCTTGACATATGGCATCCTCTGAAAACCAAAAGCTACACATTAATTCCTGTTAAATGTAAGGTACATGTTAGGACATCTTAGCTCATTTTTGGATTATCAAAAATTGGTGTCTTATTAGGACTAAATACTTCTGTCAAAACTTGACCCTGAGTTTTGAGTGCTGTAATATAAACTGTAAAACTGAATGAACTCCAAAGTAATTTGGCTAATATTGGTGTCCCTACAATACTGGGACTGCTCCATCTGTTAATGTTTCTTCAATAAGGGAGAAGAGGAGTGGTCTGAAGAACACTCATATAAAGATGCAGGAAGTTTCCTGTCTAAAAAATTCCTGTTTGAAAACTTCATGTGAATTTAGTCCAAAAAACAGTGGTAGTTTAGTATAAAAATGGTGTTTCCATAATCCTTGAGTAAAATGCAGTGTGTGAAAATGCAGTCATTAGGGATCTAGGCTTAGTGGCCTGAGGGGAGCCTACAATCCCTGGCTTGACAAACTGCATTAATCTAAGAGTTCTCACTACATTCTAAATGTTTTGGAAATCACATAAGAGTTTAAGTTAGGTGTGTTTACACTAAACATTTGTACATCTTGAAAGCAGCTCTACATCTCTTAATAATATTCACTAAGTATAAAATAACCTAACTTTTTTAGTACTAACAGCTATGTCTTCATCATGTTAAACATGACAATTCACTGAAATTACACAGAAGAAAAAAGATGTATCAACTGCTATTGAAAGCTCAAAAGAACTTAATAAAAAATACAAGTTAACAGAGCTAAGTCTGGCTATTGTTTCTGGTTTTGATTTGGGGGTGGGGAGGATCCTAAACCAAGTACTCAGCTTTAAAAGATAAAATATTAATGCTTAAGACTGATTTACTTGTATAATTTCTATCGTGTGGCACTAGTAATTAGGGTATATCTGACTTTGAGCAGCACTAGTTCTTTGAGCAACAAAGGGACTCAAAACTCCTGAATGCACTTTATAAGCTCATTTGGATGCCCACATGATGACATGATGCCCCTCAGTAATGTCTCCCAACCACTAGCCCTGACCAATGCCACCAAAAAATAGGACAGGATTTGTCTTACTATATTATTTCCTTAGTGAATATAACTCTTGTAGTAACTATACTCTTTGAATGTTCACTTAAAAACCCAGACCAAACCTTTTTTACCTTTAGTAATCATCATGAATCCTTACATATTTATATGATGTTATATATTACATGCCTTGCCTGTTTGTACTATTTTCAAGAACAGAATATTGTTTTAAATAACCAGCCAAAACTGACAGGGCTGCATCAGTCATTCTTCTTTCCATTGGTCCTTGGGTTTCCCTAAATGATGACATCATACTTATCGATGGTTCTATACCGAGTGCCTCTTCTTGAGTAATACGTTTTGTGTCCAATGTAAAGAACAGATAGAATTCCCAACGTTATTACAATAGCACCAACAAAGCTACCAGTGTCAAACTTTGATCCTTTATTTTCTTTAGAATTAATAGTAGCTGTGATTGTTACTGAAGAAATAGATGTCCCTGAACTACTGGGGGTTGTGGTCACCTGGGATGTGTTTTGTGAAGCACTTGTTATCTTGGATGTAGACTTTGAGGTGATGGAAGTTGTCTGTACTATTAATATTTATAATTATTGATAAATATGAAAGTTTACTGCTTTAGGTTTTTCACAACTGAACATTTTGTTATTGGAAGCCTTAATCTAAAATATAAATAGAAGAGAAAATGCAAAATTGTATGGGAAGAAATATGGAGTCCAGTACTCCAGAAGAAATTGGAATTCTCTTCCTCTTGACGGAGGCTCTATCTTTTCCAGAATTTTCCAGAAGCTCTAATACCATGGGCTACAACAAGCTATTGGATATTGCAGCGTCTTACATGTAGGAAGGTGATGAAATAACACTGGGTGTGTTTGTACAGCCAAGAGGGTTTTGTACCAGGACTGAGCGCACTGAGAAAAACGTAGGATTTAAGAAACGCTATTGCTACCTATTTTAAAATTATAGAACACAAACTTTACTATGGGTCTTTTTCATCCAAATTAAGTTTTTTAAATCTTCCTTTTGCTAGGTCCATATGACTGCCGGAAATAGAGGCCAAAACACACAAACTCCTCAGACTATCTGGTGAAACTCCATTAAGAGAAGAGAATTCCAATTGCTTCCGATTGAAATCGTTAATTTTCTGTGTGTGCCCATGACATGCTTATAATTAATTAAAGAAAGAAAAAAATGTGCATGAGAATTTATTGCAATTGACCTTTTTCAATATTTTAGGGCTTCAGATTAAGATTTGGCAGATTTTAATGGGCAACAGAGTCCCATTTAAATGCTGGCCATAAACATTGCCCAACTGGATATAAGATCAACATAAGTTATTTCCCTAAGACATTCTGGGTTACAGAAAAGGTCATAGTTAATAGAAGCATTAAATTATGGTTTGTATTACATTAAATAATTTTATATGTCCTGCTTAGAGATGAAAGAAAACTATTTTGACAGAATTCCTGCACTACAACATAAATCTCAGTTTCAATGAGAGAACTATAAAAGAAGTTATGGGAAGACAGTATTATAAATTTATGATCGTTTGAGCTCTGGGTATAATAATTATTACTTATTTTCTTTGAACATTAGCTTTTATGCACTAAGATTAATTTTTTTTCATTTTTACAACAAATCTTTTCCTTAGTTGAAAAATAATTTACATACAGAGAAATGGGCAGATTTTAAATGAACAACTTAATGAAGTATACCCCATTGGTGATGTTAATTTTGATGAAGTATATCGTTTTTTTTATAATAAAGTGTTTTTTGTGCCCTATGAAATCTTTGCTTACCCATGATCACAAATATTTCTCATTTTCTTCTAGCAGCTGTATAGTTTGAGCTATAATTTTAGTTGTGCATCTGATCAGTCTTGAATTAATTTTTCTGAGAAGTGTGAGGGAGGAGTGTATTTTGGTTAGAGATGAGAGGCTGACAGAGGACTTGATGTCCATTTAAGTTTATGGGAATTTTTAATGAGTTATGTATTAGAAAAGTTGTTGAAGATGGAAGCCTGAGAATGTGAGGCTAGCCTGACTGAGGCCTTGAGCTTCCTCTGGTGGTTTTCCCATTCATCAGCAAATGACCAGAGTCACTGACTGTGCATGTCCTTCCTGGGAGTGGGCAGCTGCATCTTTAAAGCCTGTTGACTGATTAGGTTAGGTTGTCCTGTGGGCTGTGTGTGCAGTTTTTGGAATCCTGCCTGAACTTGGAAGTCTATTTAGTTTGAATTATGATATAGTTAGGAGTTGATTGGAATTTTCACTAATGATTAGCTCACAAATTTTTGCATAAAGAAGACTGGTGCTTGTGTTTCAGACATTTTGTTTTTGAGTTTGCTTATTTCCCCTTCCCTTGAGCTAGTGTTCTTTTTGAATCATTTTGTACTTCCAAAACTAATGTAATATTGTATGTCTACTATGCCTCAATAAAAAAAAAATAGAAGAATTTGGTTTAAAACAATCAGCAACAGGAGAAAGAATGAAAAAAGGGGGAAGATACCTCAAGGGATTGCTGGGACACTAATCCCTCCAAGTATATTATTTACTATTTTATTTGTCAACTAAAGCTCAGTAAAGCTGAGAAAAAAGGAAATGATTGGTTCAGCAACTTTTTTATTCTCTCTACTGCATACATTCATATAGTCATAGGTACATGTATATATATGCTTATATATGAACGTGCCTATGTAGATTTTAGTGTTTAACAGTAGTTTCTTAAATTTAGAAACTTTGAGATCATTTTATCTGAATTTCTATTCTAAGATATCTTCGAGAACACTTTTTAACAGATAGTCATCTAATTAATTAGTGAAAATCATTGTGGACTGGAAAGTCATTATCTTTCAAGGTAGCTTTCCAAGGTGAACTTTTCTGTGGTACAGTTCTGGTGAGAATTGAGCTTAATTTTGAGCTATAATCTGATATAAAAAGTAGTTATATCTTGGATGTCTGCTCTGATTAGTGTGAATACCTGGAGAGTTGTGTTAGGAAAGATTCTTAGGTAGTGTTTGGGCTCAGAGGACAAGTGTCTTGACTGGTTAGTAATAATAACAGCATTCAGGCTGAATGTCAGTCACAAGCTATCTGGTAAGAGTTTTAGTTAAGTCTAGTTGTACTTAGATACATGGAATAACTTGGTCATTTTAGAAAATTAAATGTTATGTTATTTGCTTTCTATGTCCTCTCCCACTGTAATGCAAGCTTTTAAAAGCAAATGTTTATCTGTTTTTGTCATGCTCAGTGCCCGGAATAGTATCTGAGATATGGTAGGTGCTTGGTAAACATTTACAGAATGTTGCTAAATGAATTGTTCCTGTCAGGCAAGCCTTCAAGTCTCCATTTATTCTCTTCTGATGGTACACTGAAACTTTAATGGACCTAGTGGGGTGACACAGACCCCTCGGGATCTTATATTATTCTGAGAGAGGAAGGATGGAGGAGGTGGGGAGACTGTCTTGAAATTTACTGAACATTCACTCAAAAAAGACAAAGTCCCAAACTAGAAGTGACTAAGTTTTCCTTGAATGGCAAGACTGTTTTCTGTGACTAAGATAGAAAGCTTTATAGAATCTTTCTTGTATATATTGTGTGGCTAAGAGGAGTTTTTGTGTAGGTCTGGCTGTACTGCCCATCTCCTCCCACAGACCCACAGCTGTCCCTGTAATTCTGTGCCCAGCAGAGCCTATGACATTATGATTTGGCCCCATCAATCTTCTAAAGTACTCTTCTTTTATCAACAACAGAAAGAAATGTGGAATCTAGGTCCTGGCAGGTTTCTCTTGACTTTTCTTTTCCCTCCATGGGTTTGATTGCAAAAGTACATGCTCCAGCTCTTCCAAGCTCAGTGACTTCTTGATATCTTTCATCTAAATTTTTTTTTTCCGAGGAATTTTCAGTACTTCTGCAAAGTTACATTATAAACCATTTCTTCTTTTATTTCTTCTCACATAAATAGTAGTAAGTCTCTTAATCAAACTGTGAACTGTTATCTTGAAACTACATGCTGTGCAAACTGAAGGAACAAAATGGCAACAGACTCACAGACTCCAAGAATGAACTAGTGGTTACAAAGGGGAGGGGTGTGGGAGATCATGGGGAGAACAGTGTAGCACAGAAAAGGCATATAGTGGATCTCTGGCAGCTTGCTGCACTGATGGACAGTGACTGCATTGGGATATGGGTGGGGACTTGATAAAATGGGTAAATGTAGTAACCACATTGTTTTTTCATGTGAAACCTTCATAAGAGTGTATATCAATCATACCTTAATAAAAAATAAAAATAAAAAAACTCCATGCTGTGCATATCATCATCTCTCAACAGGTGGCTTTGGGTGTCTGCACATTTCTGAGGAGTGCCATCCTGGAATTGTACATTGGTGGCTATTTCCTCAGTCAAGAAGTGTAAGAATGTTAGACTGGTCAGATATGTGAAGAGGCTTCCCCTGCCCTGGTGTCAGTGACATGGCTTGTTCAGAACCTGGTGGCAACCAGCTGGCGAAGACCTGGCCTGGAGACCCTTAGGTACCCTCAGCCAAGTTTTCTGCTCAAGTCTATCCTGGGCTAATCCTGCAGATTAAAGGAAAGGCTTCCTATCTGCATCTTCCACTATGGACAGTGGACTGGTATGTAGGCAACACGGCTTATTGTCAATGTTTCTTTAAAACACAAGTGCAGAAACTTTCTCCATCCCTCCTTTAAGTGAAATAACAGTAAGGAACAGTCTGAGCCCAATGGGATTTGGACCAAACATCCTGAAGAGAACTTACAGAGTCCTGGTGTCAGCAGCAAGGCCCAAGCAGAGCCGGCTATGCTCTTGAAATAATGCCTCAAGAGTATAAATCAGTTTGCAACCAAAGCAAGACTTCTATGTGTATGATCTTCACATGCCACTTGGCTTGTTTTGATTGCCTCATGACACAGGACAGTGGTCATGAATGCACAGATGCCAACAGTGATGTGCTACCCAAGTATCATCTTATTTTTTAAATGAACTCTGTGTCTGACTCATGCAGATCAACCTAAGCCATGATGGGAAGACTGGATGGTTCACCAATGTTGGCACCATTGTTTGTTCTCCACCAGGCCTGGTGTTCCATGGGTCCCACTGGTGTCCACGAAGGGTTTTCCGTGATCTTTTACATCAGCAAGAATGGTACTGATGTGGGACTGATGAAAGACAGGCAAATCTGGTGTAAGTTGCCAAGACATGTCACTGGGTCTGGAGCAGCCAGGCTTCTGGCTAGAGCTCTGATGAACCCTGATCATCTCTCCCTGCTCACCTTTGTGTGTGGTAATGGCTCTGCTGCCAGTGTATTTACCTTCGTCTGGATCCCATAAGCAATTCTTACTATTCTTTCAGCCACCGTCTCCAAAACTTGGGCTGTCAGGAAAAAAGTGTTGTGAATCAACCTACTTACACCCTGTGAGAAACAGATGCAGCTGATTTCCCTGGACAGTTTAAGAGTGCTTAAGATTTCCTGCAAAGGGCATTACTACACATGCCTGTAATATAAGGCTGTTCAGCTCATGTAGTATAATTCAAATTACTTTAAATGAGTTGGCTCGTGACAACATGCCACCAGCCTCAATAGCTCAGTAAATTGGTCAGATGTCCAAGAGAAGCCTGTGGGCTGCTGTTAAGTCTGTTTTTTCTTTGAGGTCCACAACACACCGTGATCTCTTTCTCTAGAAGTATGCATGGGAGGATCAATTAGATGGCCTAGGAACATGGCACCAGCCTCTCTCTTATGGGTTGCTTCCTAACTTTCTTGGAGAATAGAAAAACCTGATTGACAGCTTCGGGATTGCTCTGGCAGAGCACTACCCAGGGTTTACATATTGTGTTATCAACCTGTAAAAGATGTGTGCTTTGAAATATATTTCAGTCATTGTGAGCTGGATCAGGACATAAAAGGAAGACCCAGTCTATCTCTTTTAAATTATGCAGAATCTGGTCTTACTTATAGTCTTCTTTCTTGGAGATTGGAGTTCGAGTTGGATTAAATAGAAGCTCATATTTTAACTTGCTATTATGGTAAATTCAGTACTTTCTTACATTCATTAGACAGCAAAGCATGTTGCTAAATTAATGCCACATAATTCTGTAGATCTAACATAGGCTAAATGAACCTGTACCTGTTCATAGGAACACTAAAAACAAATTAAGACACTAAGACAAATTGGTTCTTCTCACTTGCCATATTCAAATAACAACACTAAGGCTTTTTATGAATTAAAGTTGGATTTAATGAAGTTCAACATCTAAATGCTGAAACTGTCAGTCATGTTAGTTATGCTGGCACTGATTTTTTTCCTCACATTTATTATACTCTTGCTCTCTTTCTCTTTTTTTTCCCCCTACTTTAAGAGTATTTTGGGCTTACTTGCAAACATACTTTACTGTCTTATTCTTAGATCTCTCGAGAATTCTTCCTCTTTGTAGCTTGCGTTTATCTCGGCTTTGTTTCCCTTTTATTTTTTGTCCCTGCAAGTCAGTCTTTAGCAGCTAGTGTATGAATAATTGCCTGCCTTTCCCTCGTACTGATTCAGCCTATATAATGGCACTGCTTCTTTTAAAAACATAAAAATCACAAATTTGTTGCAAAGGAAGGACTGTGAAGAAAACATAGTATCCCACGTAGCCATGTAATGGGATCAAACTGAACACTGAGGCAGCTTATTACTGACGTCTTTGCAGGTGTTTGGGGGCGTTTCTGTTGGCACCTACAGAATCTTACTTGTTTACTGCTGCACTGATACTTAGGAGATAAGCACAGTGTCTTTTTTCTAGCCTGTAATTCAACTAATGAGCACAGAAAGGCAGACTTCATGTCCAGAGGATAATCAAAGGAGCTTTATATGACAGATAGATATGTTTACTACCAAAGGGAAGATAAAAATTTTCTGTTGATTCAGCTATGAATAACCAGTATCTCAATACTCTTCAGTTACCCTACACCACTCAGTTACTCAATACACTGGGCTGAGTCTGCGTAACCTGGACTTGTAAGAGGGAGCCATGTGTCCTTGCTGTGGCTGTGAAGTAAAGCTTTGAAATGGACCGAAGGGCAGATGAGAAGTCAAAATCTCTGACCCAAGAGACTGTGATTGTTAAGCCTGCTGCAGATGGTGCTCTTGGCTGTGTGTGTGGCTTATTTACAGCCACATTAAGTGGCAGTGCAGTGTGCCTGCTGGTCACACGTGACATCAGCTAGCTGTGAAGGAACACTCAATTCATGAACGTTATAGTCATCAAACCTGTAAATTTTTTAAAGATATTAAAGATAGGAATATAGGATGTGTATAAAGTAGTCTACCCTCAGGGAATTTTCATTCAGAAGACATGATCATTATCTTTATGTTGGTTATTTTAATCCTGACATTTAAATATTTCTCAGTGATTTTAATGCAATGCTTCCTATTCCCATATTTAATCCTGTAGAAGTTAGTTTGCTCTTGAGGGGTTTCTGATGGACTATGTCCCAGTATTTCTAGCTTTTTAGCACCGAAGGCCTCTACTGGGAGCAAGCTGTAACCAATCGCACAGTAAATCATTTGCTGAAGCATTGGGGATGTACCATTATGCATACTACACATTTAAGTGAGCTCAACTGCTAAGCGTAAGAATTACAGATGCTTAAGGAATAGAAAACTTCTGAGGTTTATATTCCACTCACGTATGCTTCAGTAGTTGACTGGTGTCTTAGCCTGGGTTGCCATAGCAAAGTTTCATAGACTGGGTAGCTTGAATATTTTGAGAGCTGCAGGCTATGTAGAACTCCGATGATAGTATCAAAATAACTTACGTTAAGATTCTACTCTTGCGGGGCAATCTGGAGCCCAGCCTGAATGCTTGATAACCACACTCAAGTTGACCCAATTAAAAAAATTTGGTTATTTATTTTTCACTTGTGTCATCTGGGCAAATAGGATTCCCAAATATTTAAGGCTAGTTCTTCCTAGTATCTGGTGGTGTTTTAGGGCTACAATGCAGGAAAATCCACATCAGGATTTACCAACAGTGATCTGCTGAGCAGGACGTATCAAACGAACTTCTTAAAAGCATGAAGTCAGCAGGTGCCAGAGCAAGAGCTGGCTACTGGGCATGAATATGGACTTCTGACATGATTTAGGGCAGCTTTAAGGATGTGGCAAGATAAAAATAAACTAGAGGAGTAGTGATGAGGTTCCATCCAGTTCGGGACCACGCCTGCCCCGGGCTGGCTCTCTGTAAATGTGGCTGTGCTGACAACACGACAGCGCCATTGCCTTGGTTTCCATTGGAATCAACATGGTCAGAGAAATGCCTCCTTAGTCCATTTCTTTCTCATACTTTCATTTCACCTGCAGTTTGAAGACAGATAATGATTTATGGTTAAATATGACAGGAAGTAGTTGCCAAAGAGATACATCTATTACAAATGCAGGAAGCAACCTCTCCAACTGTATGCTGAGTTGGGCACATTTTTGCATTTATTTCAAATGACAGTTAATTAAAATCTGAAAGGAGGTTGTCACATAAAATTATTGTTCTTTCATTGCAATAGCAATTAAGTAGTTTTGTAATTTCCCTTTATAGTTTTCTTTATAATCGTTTACTAGGGATTTGGACCTTCTAATACCATGTTAAATTTGCAAAAGTGAATTTAGATAGCACTGCAGTGATAGTTTAACACACTTAAGGTTGTAAAAATAACTGCACTCTATTTTAGAGTGATGTTGAGATGACTAATTCAAAAAGGAAATGTCCACTGTATCTAATTGCATCAAAAGAAGAACCTTGTATCGGTCAGGGTCCAACTGGGAGACAGAAACCAATGGTCCCAAAGTGGGAATAACCCAAATGCCCATCAATTGATAAAAGGGTAAATAAAAGTGGTATATCCATGCCATGGAATGTTATTTGGCAATAAAAAGGAATGAAGCATTGATATGTGGCTGCAACACGGATGAGTTATAAACACTGTGCTAAATGAAAGAAGCCAGTCACAAAAGACCATGTATTACATGATTCCATTTATATGAAATGTCGAGAATAGGCAAAACCATCGAGGCAGAAAGCAGATTAGCAGTTGTCTCTGTGGGTAGAGGATGGAAGAATAGGAGGTGATGGATAAAATGTATGGGGTTTCTCTTTGAGGAGATAAAAATGTTCTAAAATTGTGATGATTGCACATATCTGAATATTCTAAAAATGACTGACTTGTTTTCTGTAGTTGGGTTAATTGTATGCTATATGAATTATGTCTCATAAATGTCTCAATAAAATCTCAAGAAAATTGAATTGTTTCTCATTAAATGAAATACACTTGGAACTGAGAGACAATGAACTGGTTACTGGCAAAAATCTCAGACTTTGGGTAATAATGTAGCCATTTTACTATGTTAAATTTTAAAGTTTTTTTTTCTTTCACAGGAAGCTAAGAAAAATATCTGAAGCTCAGACATTAAATGAGTAGCTCAGAACATAGTTTTCCTGATTCCCAGTCTACTGCTTATTGTACCAGACAATACTTCTTCAAGAGTTCTTAGAAAAAGATTTTAACAACCTTTGGCCTTCCCAGAGAAAAGCACTCCCTAAGAAATGTGTATCAGAACTTACTTATCTCTTACTCAAAGTTGTTAAGGGGCAGAGTAGCAAACAATTTATTCAGGTAAAAAATGTTAAGTCTGGGTATGAACATGGCCTCAGGTCCAGCTATGAAAAACAGCTGGTTGGAAAATACATCACCAGTCTGAAGATAAAAGGACTGTTGGTGGAATGAAGGTAGCACTTTGAATTAAAGTACCAGGAAGTTTGTACCGGGAACTTTTTGAGTTTTGATAAATATAGACTCTTCTTAATACAAGAGAAACTCTATTTCCTATGTGCACAACTCTTGTACTGCCTTCCATTTTAAGCACCCATGACATAAATCAAAACAGACACAATCTGGGATCATGCTTTACATAGCTTTTCTCACTCTGATAAGTAACAGCCAAGACTGTTTAGTTATAAAGCTCATCTTTACCTTTAGATGGTTTGTAATGATTTTCTCATTTTAATTTTATCTTTAGCACTGGATCTTTCTTCTATCATTCCTCTTACAACAAACAAGAACATGGAAGGCATGTGGCACATAGTATAGTAACATTACTCTAAATATATTGATTCTAGTTGTATTTAAGAGACAATTTCCTCCCTGGAACAACAGAAGTATCATAACAAACAAAGTCTGTATTATATTTTGGAGATTAAACCATCTGAAAAGACCAGGAATGTAGAACATTTATTTATTTATTTTTAGGACTGGGTCAGGTACCATAATAGTGGATGCAGGGATAGATTCAGGAATTATTTTCCTGAATGATAAAGTCCATTTAATAAATGCTTCCAGATCTTTGGAAAATCTGACAGAAAACCCTTATATGGGTGTTTAAAATTCAAACAGCCTGTTTCAGGACAAAAATTTAAAATATTAAATGGCTTTCACTGAAAAGATACAAATGTGCTAAGCAGTTTAAGTTCTTATAAATGTAGGAGCTTTCAGGTTTTAAGGAAACTCGCTTAATACTTCTATTTTGATAAGAAATTTTTACAGCTAGTTTTACAAAGATAACCTGAAGGGTGACATTCACTAAAAGAAAGGAAGCCAAAAGCTGAAACATGTTTACTCTCAGGTGCACTGTGCTGTTTTTGGCATTTCTTAGCTACCCTAGATGAAGCAGGTTGGACTTGCCCTGTGCCATGGGTACCACCTGGGAAGTTAAATGGTTCTGAGGACTGTTTGCCTATAGACTGCAGATGGGAAAGAGAGGACCTGAAAGAGCTTCCTGCACTATTACAGCATATGTGGGAGACCAGCAGATGTCGCATAAAGACACAAATCCAGGTGGAGCCAAGATGGCGGTGTGAGTAGGACAGTGGGAATCTCCTCCCAAAAACATATATATTTTTGAAAATACAACAAATACAACTAATCCTAAAAGAGAGACCAGAAGACACAGGACAACAGCCAGACTACATCCACACCTGTGAGAACCCAGCATGTGGTAAAAGGGGTAAGATACAAGCCCTGGCCCGGCGGGACCCGAGCGCCCCTCACCCCAGCTCCCGGCAGGAGGAGAGGAGTCGGAGCGGGGAGGGAGAGGGAGCCCAGGACTGCTAATCACCCAGCCCTAGCCATCTGCACCAGAGCACAGACCCAGTGCATGTGTGGGGTGCTGGAAACTACGGAAACAGGGCAGCAAGATCTTTGAGCGGGTCCCGAAGCTGGTGCCCCTGTGACAAAGAAAAGCAAGTGCTTTTTGAAAGTCTTAAAGGGACGGGGATGCCACAGCTGGACAGAAGCATTCTGGGTCACAGTCCAGCAGCTGGAAATTCCAGGGAACTCCAGGCACACTAACCCCCTGGGCAACAGCTCTGAGAACCCTCACGGAGGTAAACAGCCAAACAGCCCCCCGTCCATTACCCCTACAGGGCCCCGCCATAGCATAGAAGCAGACTGAGGCTGGCCACGCCCACAGCAAGGGAACTTCTTCCATACCGGCCGGGCAAGATACAGAGACCAGTCTACAGGCAATTGCCCAACACAAGCCTAGGGGTCACAGTTGTCCCAGTAAGGAGGCCAGGAGCAAGTGGAAAGCCTTAGCTCTCCCAGCTGACAGAAAGTCAATAATAGCTCACCATTGCACCTATCAACATGAAACGGCAAAAAAATTTGATCCAGACAAGACTAACCCAGACAGCTTCGACATCTGCTACATCTTCCCCTGAAAAGGAACCTGGGGAAATAGATTTAACCAGTCTTCCTGAAAAAGAATTCAAAACAAAAGCCATAACCATGCTGATGGACTTGCAGAGAAATATGCAAGAACTAAGGAGGGAGAATATAGAAATAAAACAAGCTCTGGAAGGACTTCAAAACAGAATGGACGAGAAGCAAGAGACCATTAATGGACTAGAAAACAGAGAACAGGAATGCAGAGAAGCTGATACAGAGAGAGATAAAAGGATCTCCAGGAATGAAAGAATTTTAAGAGAACTGAGTGACCAATCAAAATGGAACAATATCCGCATTATAGGGGTACCAGAAGAAGAGAGAGAAAAAGGGATAGAAAGTGTCTTTGAAGAAATAATTGCTGAAAACTTCCCCAAACTAGGGGAGGAAATGGCCTCTCAGACCACAGAAGCACACAGAACTCCCATGACAAGGGACCCAAGGAGGGCGAGACCAAGACACATAATAATTAAAAGGGCAAAGGTCAAAGACAAGGACAAAGTATTAAAGGCAGCCAGAGAGAAAAAAAGGTCACCTGCAAAGGAAAACCCATCAGGCTATCATCAGACTTATCAACAGAAACCCTACAGGCCAGAAGAGAATGGTATGATATACTTAATGCAATGAAACAGAAGGGCCTTGAACCAAGATTACTGTATCCAGCACGATTATCATTTAAATATGAAGGAGGGATTAAACAATTCCCAGACAAGCAAAAGTGGAGGGAATTTGCCTCCCACAAACCACCTCTACAGGGTATTTTAGAGGGACTGCTCCAGATGGGAGCACTCCTAAGGCAAAACAGACGTCACCAGAGAAAATAAAATCACAGCAAAGAAAGCAGACCAACCAAATACTAACTAAAGGCAAAAAATAAAATGAACTACTCACAAAAGCAGTCAAAGGAAACACAAAAGTGTACAGAATAAAACACCCAACATATAAAGAATGGAGGATGAGGAATAAGAAGGGAGAGAAATAAAGAATCACCGGACAGTCTTTATAATAGCTCAATAAGCGAGTTAAGTTAGGCAGTAAGATACTAAAGAAGCTAACCTTGAACCTTTGGTAACCACGAATCTAAAGCCTGCAATGGCAATAAGTACACATCTTTCAATAATCACCCTAAAAGTAAATGGACTGAATGCACAAATCAGAAGACACAGAGTAACAGAATGGATAAAAAAGCAAGACCCATCTATATGCTGCTTCCAAGAGACTCACCTCAAATCCAAAGATATGCACAGACTTAAAGTCAAGGGAGGAAAAAGATATTTCATGCAAACAACAGGGAGAAAAAACCAGGTGTTGCAATACTAGTATCAGACAAGACAGACTTCAAAATAAAGAAAGTAACAGAAGACAAAGAAGGACATTATATAATGATAAAGGGCTCAGTCCAACAAGAGGATATAACCATTATAAATATATATGCACCCAATACAGGAGCACCAACATACCTGAAACAAATATTAACCGAACTAAAGGAGAAAATAGAATGCAATGCATTCATTCTAGGAGACTTCAACACACCACTCACTCCAAAGGACAGATCCACCAGACAGAAAATAAGTAAGGACACAGAGGCACTGAACAACACACTAGAACAGATGGACCTAATAGACATCTACAGAACTCTACATCCAAAAGCAACAGGATACACATTCTTCTCAAGTGCACATGGAACATTCTCCAGAATAGACCACATACTAGGCCACAAAAAGAGCCTCAGTAAATTCCAAAAGATTGAAATCCTACCAACCAACTTTTCAAACCACAAAGGCATAAAACTAGAAATAAACTGTACAAAGAAAGCAAAAAGGCTCACAAACACATGGAGGCTTAACAACACCTCCTAAATAATCAATGGATTGATGACCAAATCAAAATGGAGATCCAGCAATATATGGAAACAAATGACAACAACAATACAAAGCCCCAACTACTGTGGGATACAGCAAAAGCAGTCTTAAGAGGAAAGTATATAGCAATCTAGGCATATTTAAAGAAGGAAGAACAATCCCAAATGAATGGTCTAACGTGACAATTATTGAAATTGGAAAAAGAAGAACAAAAGAGGCCTAAGGTCAGCAGAAGGAGGGACATAATAAAGATCAGAGAAGAAATAAATAAAATAGAGAAGAATAAAACAATAGCAAAAATCAATGAAACCAAGAGCTGGTTCTTCGAGAAAATAAACCAAATAGACAAGCCTCTAGCCAGACTTACTAAGAGGAAAAGAGAGTCAACACAAATCAAAAGAATCAGAAACGAGAAAGGAAAAATCACACCAGACCCCACAGAAATACAAAGAATTATTAGAGAGTACTATGAAAACCTATATGGCTAACAAGCTGGGAAACCTAGGAGAAATGGATAACTTCCTAGAAAAATACACACTTCCAAGACTGACCCAGAAAGAAACAGAAAATCTAAACAGACCAATTACCAGCAACGAAATTGAAGCGGTAATCAAAAAACTACCAAAGAACAAAACCCCCGGGCCAGATGGATTTACCTCGGAATTTTATCAGACATACAGAGAAGACATAATACCCATTCTCCTTAAAGTTTTCCAAAAAATAGAAGAGGAGGGAATACTCCCAAACTCATTCTATGAAGCCAACATCACCCTAATACCAAAACCAGGCAAAGACCCCACCAAAAAAGAAAACTATAGACCAATATCCCTGATGAACGTAGATGCAAAAATACTCAACAAAATATTAGCAAACCGAATTCAAAAATACATCAAAAGGATCGTACACCATGACCAAGTGGGATTCATCCCAGGGATGCAAGGATGGTACAACATTCGAAAATCCATCAACATCATCCACCACATCAACAAAAAGAAAGACAAAAACCACATGATAATCTCCCTAGATGCTGAAAAAACATTCGAGAAAATTCAACATCCATTCATGATAAAAACTCTTAACAAAATGGGTATAGAGGGTAAGTACCTCAACATAATAAAGGCCATATATGATAAACCCACAGCCAACATCATACTGAACAGCGAGAAGCTGAAAGCTTTTCCTCTGCGATGGGGAACAAGACAGGGATGCCCACTATCCCCAGTTATTCAACATAGTACTGGAGGTCCTAGCCATGGCAATTAGACAAAACAAAGAAATACAAGGAATCCAGATTGGTAAAGAAGAAGTTAAACTGTCACTATTTGCAGATGACATGATATTGTACATAAAAACCCCTAAAGACTCCACTCCGAAACTACTAGAGCTAATATCGGAATTCAGCAAAGTTGCAGGATACAAAATAAACACACAGAAATCTGTGGCTTTCCTATACACTAACAATAAACTAATAGAAAGAGAAATCAGGAAGACAATTCCATTCACAATAGCATCAAAAACAATAAAATACCTAGGAATAAACCTAACCAAGGAAGTGAAAGACCTATACCCTGAAAACTATAAGACACTCAAGAGAAATTAAAGAGGTCACTAACAAATGGAAACTCATCCCATGCTCTTGGCTAGGAAGAATTAATATCGTCAAAATGGCCATCCTGCCCAAAGCAATATACAGATTTGATGCAATCCCTATCGAATTACCAACAGCTTTCTTCAATGAACTGGAACAAATAGTTCAAAAATTCATATGGAAACACCAAAGACCCCAAATAGCTAAAGCAATCCTGAGAAGGAAGAATAAAGTGGGGGGATCTCACTCCCCAACTTCAAGCTCTACTACAAAGCCACAGTAATCAAGACAATTTGGTACTGGCACAAGAACAGAGCCACAGACCAATGGAACAGAATAGAGACTCCAAACATTAACCCAAACATATATGGTCAACTAATATTTGATAAAGGGGCTATGGACATACAATGGGGAAATGACAGTCTCTTCAACAGATGGTGCTGGCAAAACTGGACAGCTACATGTAAGAGAATGAAACTGGATCACTGTCTAACCCCATACACAAAAGTAAATCCAAAATGGATCAAAGACTTGAATGTAAGTCATGAAACCATAAAACTCTTAGAAAAAAACACAGGCAAAAATCTCTTAGACATAAACATGAGTGACCTCTTCTTGAACATATCTCCCCCGGCAAGGGAAACAAATGCAAAAATGAACAAATGGGACTATATAAAGCTGAAAAGCTTCTCTACAGCAAAGGACACCATCAATAGAACAAAAAGGTATCCTACAGTATGGGAGAATATATTCGAAAATGAGAGATCCGATAAAGGGTTGACATCCAAAATGTTGAGAGCTCACACACCTCAACAAACAAAAAGCAAATAATCCAATTAAAAAATGGATAGAGGAGCTGAATAGACAGTTCTCTAAAGAAGAAATTCAGATGGCCAATGGACACATGAAAAAATGCTCCACATCACTAGTCATCAAAGAAATGCAAATTAAAACCACAATGAGATATCACCTCACACCAGTAAGGATGACTACCATCCAAAAGACAAACAACAACAAATGTTGGCGAGGTTTTGGAGAAAGGGGAACCCTCCTACACTGCTGGTGGGAATGTAAATTAATTCAACCATTATGGAAAGCAGTATGGAGGTTCCACAAAATGCTCAAAATAGAAATACCATTTGACCCAGGAATTCCACTTCTAGGAATTTACCCTAAGAATGCAGCACTCCAGTTTGAAAAAGACAGACGCACCCCTATGTTTATTGCTGCACTACTTACAATAGCCAAGATATGAAAGCAACCTAAAGGTCCATCAGTAGATGAATGGATAAAGAAGATGTGGTACATATACACAATGGAATATTACTCAGCCATAAGAAAAAAACAAATCCTACCATTTGCAACAACATGGATGGAGCTAGAGGGTATTATGCTCAGTGAAATAAGCCAGGCGGAGAAAGACAAGTACCAAATGACTTCACTCATATGTGGAGTATAAGAACTAAAGAAAACTGAAGGAACAAAACAGCAGCAGAAGCACAGAACCCAAGAATGGACTAATAGTTACCAAAGCGAAAGGGACTGGGGAGGACGGGTGGGAAGGGAGGGATAAGGGTGTAAAGAAAAGAAAGGGGCCATTATAATTAGCATTTATAGTGTTCGGGGGGCATGGGGAGGGTTGTGCAACACAGAGAAGACAAGTAGTGATTTTACAGCATCTCACTATGTTGAAGACAGTGACTGTGAACTTGGTGACAAGTAGTGATTTTACAGCATCTTACTATGTTGATGGACAGTGACTGTGAACAGGGATGTGGGGGCGACTTGGTGAAGGGGGGAGCCTAGTAAACATGATGTCCTTCATGTAATTGTAGATTAATGATATCAAAAAAAAAAAAAAGACACAAATCCTGAATTCCATCTCCCCTAGCTGAACAATGGGGTCCTGTTGCTTATATAAATGAGAGCAGCTGAGCGACTTCTCCCTTCCGGTAGCCTATTCCCCCTCTAGGAATATAGTAGCACGTATGACTCCCTGTAGAAGAATTATTTCATGCCCCTGGAGCCATCACCTCTACCCCACTCCCACACACATGGCAAGTCCCCACTCTCAGGATTCTTATTCTGTATTTCTGGAGTAACATCTAGGATTTTTCATTTTTAATAATCTCTAGAAATCATTCTGATAAACAGTCAGGGTTAAGAACTGATGTCTGAAGGAGTAATAACAAATATATGACTTTTGCTTCCTTGCATACTTGTTGGACATGCATACACATCCAAATGTTTCCTTGGATCTTACTTTTTTCCTGAAATCCAATTGTTGAGCTATTGATTCACTAATTAATTCTATAATTTCCTTAGTCTATACTGTGCCCCAGGAATTGTGTTAACTGTGGCTAACTAAGGAGGGTACCTGGCTGTGTTAAGAGAGATAAATAAGAAACAAGTAATTTCAACATAGGTGACAACTATGGTAGAGATAAACTCAGCAAAGAGAAGGAGATCTTAACCTAAGGAACACAGTCATCACATGACCACAGCATTCACCGGGAGGAGAGGGCCAGGAAGTAAGCCTGGACAGATATGGTGCACTGTCCTTGGTGCTGACCCATCGCCACCAGCTAGGGAAAGGAAGTTTTCCCAAATACCTGGATTTTGATGATTTCTCTACCACCTCTCCCTTTAATTCTGAACCACATGAGGAAAGGGATAGCAAAAATGGAGAAACACAGATATAAGCATATTTCTGAAAAGAGCCAACTGAGTGATTGACTTGATATGGATGTTTGGAAAAGTAGAGATTTCAAATAATTAATTCCCAAGAGGAAAGTTTCTCCTTTGGAAAGATAAGTATCCTAGAGCTTTCTACAGTGATATATTTATGATAGTGGAGTTTTTTCAGATGTGCTAAAAATCTGAAATGAGTATTGAAATACACCTCCAGGTGAAGGTGACCTGAGGCGCATTCAAAGAGAGAAGGCATTCTTATTTTTTTAAAAAAAGGAAAAGGACTTGCTCAAGGACCTACAAATAATTTAATATATCAAGAAAATGTAATGACATGATATACTGGTGAAAACATAGCTAGGATTGTATCACAGAGGATCGTATGTGTTCTTGGCCCACATACATCTTAACTGGGTGATAAGAATTTTTGCTACATCTGTGTTTGGAAGTACAGCTGGAAGGAGGTGCTCCTGCAACGACTGAGAACTGTTTGTTTGCTACAGTCGTTTGGGCTCATGAATGCAAGCCCAGCTGGATATTACAGCCAAGCAATCTGGGAGTTTGTCCATTGTGTGACTGCTGCAAAAGCTGGGGTGCCAGACATGTATCTAAACTCCTTCCAGGGAGATACTGGTGACTTGGGAGTGAGTTATAGGGAGAAGGTCAGAGATGTATACTCTGGCTCTCCTGATCTCTGGGGAGGATTGTAGCCAGTCCCCGGTACCTGCTGAATTAGAAGACTGGCCTGCAGGCAACAGCAGCTTTGAAAATATGCAGATAAACCTTTTACTGGGAAACAAATGATTTTGCAGTTCCCTCTGCACTGAAGCCTTTGGAGGGGTGACTTCAGGGAGGGCTCATTGTTAAGAATCACTTCTTTGTTTGCTGTAGTCCTGTGACTACAGGACTTTGGGACAAAGTCCCCTCCTAAACTTACCTCCTGACCAGTAATCGATGAGATTATGCTTTCTACAAGCAGAAAATCCTCTCCCCAACTTCTGAGAAAAGAAAGCTCACACCCCCAGGTCTAAATCCTTCTCCACAATTCACCAACCAAACGTTTCTGCTGCTCTTCTATGAAAGGCTGTGAAAAGTGGCAGAGAGAGACCTGGGAGCTGTTTCAACAGAAGACCTTTCAGCTTAGAAAGAAGCATTAGGATCTGGGAATCTGAATATTGCCCAAATCAAAATAAAATTTCAAGTGAACATTTAAAAAAATAATGTATATAAGAAACATAGTACCTGGCATACAGTAAGCTCCCAAAACATTGTAATTATTCATATTCCCATAATTTTATCCAGTCTGTGTATTACAACTCGGCTATATAACAACTATAAGATCTTCGAGTTTTTGATGCCGTTATCAATATTACTAATTATTATTATACAATATTACACAACATATGCAAGAGCAGAATTCTATTTTTTTCAAGTAATCTTATCAGAATCAGCTGTAGAGTAAGGTTCTCAAGATAAGAAAGGTTTTCTCTTAGCTCAGTGGATCACCAAGATCCCCAGGTTTCTCTTCTCCAGAACAGTTATACCCCGGGTATTTACATTTCCCTGGGGCAGGAGAAAGGGTTGTGTGAGGAGAGAAAGCTGAGGAAGAGAAGGAAGCAGGCCTTGAGAGTTTCACTGATGGAAGAATTGCCTTGACGGATTTAGCACTTTTAGTTCAGCTTCCCGTGGTGGCCTTATAATGGATTTTAAGTCTCCATAATCGTGTGACCTGGGCTAGTCTGACTTCCTGAGTTGCCCTGGTTTGAAGGTCTTTCCTCATCCCTGTCTGTGTCTCGTTCGCAACAGAGTTTACTTCCAAGTAATTACTGCTATGTCCTATAGTCCTTCCTTTTGCTGAATTACTAGAAAATACCAAATTATCATTATGTTATTAGATTTTGTGCTTTATTCTAGCATATTTCAATCTGCTAATCAAATGTAAATGTTTGAGCATGTCTGATTCCCATCTGAAAGGACTGTCCTAAGCCTTTTGGATATGAAAGGAACTGTTCATTAACATCGTTAAACAGATGATAGTATTGAAAGCTCAGGAGAATCAATATTCCAAATATCTGGTCTGAGCAAGTATTAGGCATGAATAATTCTTTATGGCTAAAGCACAAAAAAATGATAATAGATTATAAGAGGCATATAAATGCAACAATATGCACCCCTGGTTCTCCTTTAAGCTACACTTTCTTGAAGTTGTTTAAAGAGATTATATTTTACAGAATACTTAAGAACATAAGTTTTGCTTAAATAGGCCCAGAAAATGCTCAATGCAGATAATTTCTAGTAGGCAAAATTTTGATATTTATAGCTATTCAAACAAGTTTACAGTAAATCATGAAAAAGTAGTAAAATCTTGAAGTACAGCACCTAGAGGGCAAGAAAACCAAAGTTAACTTTAATTAAACTCTGCATAAATTTGGATGATCAGACGTGGAGGACCCTTAAAAAATGTGGAGGATGAATCAGGTCCTTAATAACACAGAAGAAAATAAAAACAGACTTATTAGAAAAATAGCAGTATACTGACTCTGGTCCATTTAAAACTGGACTTTCTAATACTTGGTTCAAAATAAACTGCATTTGGAACAAGAAAAGGAAACACTCAACAACTTGAGCATCAATCATATTTTGATTAGCTTAAACAATTTTAAATTGCCTCATAATTGAATTATAGTATTAATCAGATTATATCATTCCTTTGTACTTCACAATTTCTCAAAGATTTTTCTTTTCATCTATATGGTTCAGCACAATTATTCCCAGTTTTTCTTATGAGAATATGAGCCTCACAGACATTAAATGATTTGACCAATGTTTCCCAATGAGTAAAGGGAAGGCCAAGTTCCTAGGCTCATACCTATTCCATTTCATATGACTTAGATAATTTAATTTAATACTAAAGAGTCACTAAAAAACCTAACATTTCAGGAGTTAAAAACTCTGTTTTGATTTTTCCACAGTCCTGCCATCTGTTTCCCTACTTCCGAAGCTCAAAGCTGAGTACCAAGGGGAGTTATCACTTGGAATGTGCTTTAGATGTCAGAAGCTCCCCAGTTCTATTTCTCTCCTTTTCTAGACATGTACTACCATTACCCCTTTTATTTATTTGAGCAATGATCTTAGCTAGTATTTTCAAGGTCGTCTGACTTTTCCTAAACCATTTTACTATTGCAGGGGGTTGGACCCTTACAAATTATAATTTATTTGGTATTTGATATCCCAAACAACAGAAAAAGAAAACTCTGCACAATAGAAATGTCTGGGTGTCTGTTCCTGAAGATTTTTGTTTACTAATAAGAATAAAACCAGGAGTTCCGATGATTAAAACTAAGTATTTTATTCTTGCCCTGATGCCTCTTCACATTATAAAGGATTTTAAGTATATAATAAGGTATTTTCTAAAGTATATAATAAGGTATTTTCTTAAGTATATAATAAGGTACTTTCTAAAGTAAAGTGAGCAGTCTTTTCTCCTTTTGTTTTAGAAAAATCACCTAAATGGGGGTTTATTCTGCTTTATTTCCCACAAAGAACAGAAACTATGTAAAGGCATACTTTATTTTTCTCATTGTTTCTTAGACTGCTTGGGTAGATGGTTATTAGATGGATTAAGGTGCTGCTTTCTAACTTTAAAAACTCCTAAAATCTCCAGTACCTCCTTCTGGTTCCAATAAGATAAAGTGTCTTTATATGTGTGACCCTGTTGATATTTCATCTTCCAGCAAATCTCTGCTTTAATATTTCAAGTTTTCCAAAAGAGTCTCTATCTTCCAGAAATTTTTCCATGCTGTTTACTATTACAGCATGGCCCAATTTATTCATGATTTCCCACATCCACTCTTGGATAGTCCCATCCATACTGACCCCAAGCTCAGTCAAGCAACTTGCTTTGGCCAGTGGAATGCTGGCAAATGTCACACAAGCAAAGGCTGGAAAGGGCTTGTGGACTGGAGTTTACTCTCTCCTGCTGCTCTTGGGACTTTCTACCGGTATGAGAAGAAGCCTAGTCAAGCCTCCTGGAGGATGAGAATGTGGAGCAGATTATAACCCATTCTAGCTGAGACCCCTTTAGACCTACCAGACCATCTAACTTTCTTAAAATCGTGAGGGAATAAGAAATGTTTTTTGTTTCTGGCTATTAAGTTTCAAGCCGGTTTGTTGCACAGAAAAAAGCCAATTGGTATACAACCAAAATCAGCATCTTAGCCCCTACATTTTCCATATAATTCTTTGGCATACAGTTTTTCTTTTTCTTTTTTTCCTAAGACTACTCGGCTTCTCTACCACTTATCATCATCTATCATTTATTTCTTTACCCCATCAAAAGATGGTACATATTTCAGAGCTTATGAAAATAAAAACTGAGGTCCCTATTTTTAGCAAGTCAGTCCAATAAAATTCTTCTCCATATTATTTCTACAAGCAACAATTTCAGCGGCATGTACCCACTCGCAATATTTTTTCCAGTATATGCTCCCTCAGTGACCTGCATATTGAAGTTGCGTTGTACTTTGGCTTCAGTGAGCAAATACAACAATTTCCCACCACACAGAAGAGAAACATAGAATAAGGCGAGGAAACTGCATAATTGCATAAGAGAAGATGGTTCATATCCTGTTACACTGGCAACAGCTACTGAGAAGGCTGGGGCTCCCCATGCCTTCTGTTGCCCTTACAACAGGTCATGTAGGGCATGGGAAGGCCCAGTTCCCAGTCTTCTAGGTCTCTTCTTTGCAACCAGAAAGTGATTTTGCATCGTGTTCCTCCCCACCTATGAATCACTTCAATGTAAGATTATCTTTCCAGATGTAGAAAGGGTAAGAAAAGAGTGACCTCAATTTTTACATTCATAAACTCTGAAACATTGGCTAACTTTTGATTAGCTAGTAAATGGTAGGAAAAAAAGAGAGGGAGGGAATCAAAGTAGTAGGGGGAATAAATTGCGGAACCCAGATACATAGTGTTCGGCTGGAGGAAGGAAAAACAAGGACATGCAAACAGAACAGAGAGCTGCCACAGGGGGAGAACAGACCAGACCCCAAGGTCTGTGCCCTATATGGAAAGGGGACAGCTCTTCCTGAATTCCATCCTTCTGATGTGCCAACTAACACCCGGATGTCAGCCTCCTCCCTGAAGATTTTTGTTTACTAATAAGAATAAAGCCAGGAGTTCTGATGCCGGGGCTCTTGTTTGCAGAGCCGAAGAATGAGCTTCACAAACAGTCAAGGTAGGAGAGCAAGGTACAGGCTTTTATTTAGAAATAAAGTGAAAGGACAGAGCTCCCAGCTCATGCCTGGAGGGGACAAGAGAGTTCGAAGTGGTGTGTTGTCTAGGGGGTTTTATAGGCAGTTGAGGATTTTTTGAGAACATGAAAAAAAACTTAGGAGTGTGGACTTGTTAAGTGGTCCCTGAATATTAAAAATTAACTTAACATAAGGAATTTCCTGCCTTGATTTCTCTCTGGGACACCTGTGCCTTGGTCCCACCTTGGTCTCGGAGCACATCAAAAGGCTTCCTGCCCAGGCCCCAGGTGGGCTGAGGTCTTGTCTATTTGCTAAAGAATCCTGCCTCTTGAACTACCTGGGTGTTAAAATGCAATCTTATCTTTAAGATGGAATTCTTCCTGCTTCTTACCATGTCGTCTACAGCTGGGTCTGCATGCTAAGTAAGTCGCTCAGTTTGCAAAATCACTTCATCAGATCTAAAGGAGGAAAGACAGCACATAGGCCTGGGCCTTTTAGTATGTTAAAGTGAATCTTACACATGGTTACAAATGATTAGCTTAATAAAACATGTGCTACTCTTCTTTATCTCGGGAATATTAACTGATTTCACTGAAGAATGATTCTACAGCTCAATGTTTAACATAGAGTTTTAGCAGGGGGGTTTCCTTGCATGTAGTTACCTTGCTCTGACTTCAAATATCCTGCCCTGCCCCCTCCCGAGGCCCTCAACCTACTCTGACTACATCCACGGTCCCTGTCTCATTCCCCCCTCTATGGATAGAGACCCTAGCTACTGCTAGGGAAAGGGGGCGATGACCGCTCTGGATGCTTCATGCTGAGAGGCACAGTAAGGGGTGCAGCTAGGTCTCCATCAGTGGTCGGTTGAGAGGGCCTCAGAAGATGGGCACTTCTATTCCAGGTTCCATTTCTATTACTATATGCAGTTGTGTGGCTTCTAGGCAAGATAGAACAAATTATGTTATTAAGTTAAGTAGCAGTATCTGGAGTTGGATTTTCCATTCTGGAAGGACAAACTTGATGAGATTAAGACTGCATGGTTGAATATGAGAACTAGAAATAGTAAAACTTTAATTGAAATGATAGGAGAAAACTAAAACATCTGGAAAATCATAGCTAGATATTTTGAAGAAGCTAGAGTTCTGGATCTAGTTTATATCTCAATGAGTAGTATCAGGATTTAGTATGGGTAAGGCTGCATTATTGAAACAATACTTTTCTCTAAAATCACCCTCATTTTTATTAGAAGTAACTATATTAAGAAAATTATTAACACTTGGCTCTATTATTTGCATAAGTGAAGCAATAAGAGCAATTGATTACATAGGCTCTTTTAAAGGTGCTTTGCTGGAACTTTTTATAAGGAATTTCAGATTGAACTTTTAAAGGCCTCTTGAGGCCAGACAGCCAAGCCAGACTTGCAATCAGGTTTTGCCTGCAGTAACTGTAGATTTGGGGGAATTCTTCTCTTCTCAAGGTCTTCAAGACATCCTGAGGTTCCTGCACCTGCCAGGAAGTGACCTTACTCACCTGTAAGGCTGCTGGGAACCCTGTAAGCAAGGTACCAGGCCAGTTCTTCCAAGGGTCTTTGTTGGCTTCATAAAGTCAACCTTAGTTCCTTAAAGCTGTTCATGACTGAGTTTATGCACATGTCTCTCAGGTATGACATTCCAGTCAAAGCCTTGGTAATATATATAAACTGTGTTTTTAATTGGTCCTCTTACAAGGAAAGCAGGTTCTTATTGAACTTATGCAAATAAACATACTGCCATGAAATATAAAAATAGTCACTGAAAGTTTTTAAATTCTGGAGAGATCAGGTAGAGAGAAAGATACATGTTTCAATTCTGCTTATAAAGATAGTCATTTACAAAACTGTTGTCAGTCAGCTCAAGAGAAAAAGCTTTAAACACTTTATCAGCAACAACTGAAACAAAAAGCCACAAAATCATCCTCCTTACTTTACTTAATCCTATGTAACCAATACCTGTTCTGCTGAAATCTAGTTCTTTACTAGTTGAGGAGTAATAAAACAATGACTATAAATAACAAAAGACTTACAAATGACAATGGTTAAAGATCTGATGAGAGCTTACTATAAGACAGCTGACATAAGAAAATTTGGTATTTCTGTAACACAAAACATTCAGTAACAAAGTTTAGCATCATTCCCTTTGACAGTGCTTTCCAGGTAAATATATATCAGACAAATAAGCCGAATTAGCCAAATACTTTCTCCAATGAGAAAAAAATTCCTCTGACATGTTCCAGGGGCGCTCTGGAAAATAATCAGAATTAACTAGAGGTAAAAGCACCTTTTTGAATTTGATTTTGGAAAGTTGTTAGAAGAAAGTTTCTTTGGCATTTGCTTAAATAATATTATAGGTTGCCATGAAGCAATACTTACTCATTTAACTAGAATGACAGCAAAATACCTCAAAGGCAAATAAAGAAGGTTACACAGTTGTTAGCAAAGTTTAGCTTTTATTCCTTTTAATATTGAGATCTCATTTTTTAAAAATACTCCAACAACTCACTGAGACATTTAAGCATGAGAAACTGCTTTGATAAAACAATTAGAGAACCGGGATTAAGGATGGCGGTGTGAGAGGAGAGACAGAGGCTTCCTCCTAAAACTGGATACAATTAGAAAATTTAATTGGTGCAACTAATCCTGAGAGACCAACAGGAAAGAGGGCGGCATCAGACTGCACACACCTGGAGAAAAGAGTAGACCTCACCGAACGGGGTAAGTACCAGTGCCATGCCTCTGCAGGACCCGAGCCCTTCCCCCACCCCAGCTCACTGGCGGGGGGAAGAGAGATGGAGCAGGGAGGGAAGAGAAGGCTTGGGACTGCTGAATACCTAGCTCCGGAGATCTGCTCTGGGAGCACAAACCTACATTTCATGGTGCTTTCATGAGACTCGCATGACTACCGGGTTGGAAACTTAATACAGGCAGTCCCTGGGGAGACTGGGATTCTGGCTTTGTGGAAAGCACGGATCCATACCTGGCTGCTCTGGGACAAAAACATACCTGTGTGACCGGCTCACTGGCTCAGGCAGTGGAGAGAGGCACAGGAGCCAGGAGGTGGGGAACAGCTCTTTCCTCCCCCCAGGCACCAGTACCGCTCCCCTGCAACCCCCGACATTGCTTCAGGGGCTGAGCAGCTCCAGAGTAGAGCTTCTGGACACTAGAGTGCGCCATATACAAACATGAAATGCCAAAGGAACCTTGTCCAGAGTAAAATTACTAATACAACTCCAGAGAAATACTTAAATGATACAGACCTTGTGACTCTCCCTGAAAGGGAGTTCAAAACAAAAATCATCAACATTCTAATGGAGGTACGGAAAGACATCCAAGAACTCAGGAATGAATTCAGGTCGGAGACCCAATCATTGAAGAGCACAATGGAGGGTATTAAAAGCAGGTTGGATACGGTGGAGGAGAAGATAAATGAAATAGAAACTAGAGAAGAGGAATACAAAGAAGCTGAGGCACAGAGAGAAAAAAGGATCTCTAAGAATGAAAGAATATTGAGAGAACTGTATGACCAATCCAAACGGAACAATATTTGCATTATAGGGGTAACAGAAGAAGAAGAGAGAAGAAAGAATAGAAAGTATCTTTGAGGAGGTAATTGCTGAAAACTTCCCCAATCTGGGGAAGGAGACAGTCTCTCAGGCCATGGAGATACACAGATCTCCCAACACAAGGGACCCAAGGAAGACAACACCAAGACACATAGTAATTAAAATGGGAAAGATGAAGGATAAGGACAGACTGTTAAAAGCAGCCAGAGACAGAAATAAGATCACATACAAAGGAAAACCCATCAGGCTAACATCAGATGTCTCAGCAGAAACCTTACAGGCCAGAAGGGAGTGGCATGATGTATTTAATGCCATGAAGCAGAAGGGCCTGGAACCAAGATTACTTTATCCAGCAAGATTATCATTTAAATTTGAAGGAGGGATTAAACAATTTCCAGATAAGCAAAAGCTGAGAGAGTTCACCTTCCACAAACCATCTCTGCAGTGTATTTTGGAGGGACTGCTATAGATGGAAGTGTTCCTAGGGTTGGATAGCTGTCACCAGAAGTAGTAAAACCACGGTAGGAAGGGTGGAGCAGCTGATTGTGAGGCAACTGCAAAATTAAATTGGCTATCCCCAAAGTCAATCAAGGGATAGACAAAAAGTACGGAATTTGATACCTAATATATAAAGAATGAAGAAAAAGGAGGAGAAATAGAAAAGAACCTTTGGATTGTGTTTGTAACAGCATACTAAGTGAGTTAAGTTAGACTCTTAGATAGTAAGGAAAGTAACCTGGAACCTTTGGTAACCACAAATCTAAAGCCTGAAATGGCAATAAGTACATACCTATCGATAATCACCCTAAATGCAAGTGGACTGAATGCACCTATCAAAAGACACAGAGTCACTGAATGGATAAAAAAACAAGACCCGTCTATATGCTGCTTACAAGAGACTCACCTCAAACCCAAAGACATGCACAGGCTAAAAGTCAAGGGATGGAAAAAGGTATTTCATGGAAACAATAGGGAGAAAAAAGCAGGTGTTGCAGTACTAGTATCAGACAAAATAGACTTCAAAACACATGTGTCCTTACTTATTTTCTGTCTGGTGGATCTGTCCTTTGGAGTGAATGGTGTGTTGAAGTCTCCTAAAATGAATGAATTGCATTCTATTTCTCCTTTAGTTCTCTTGGCATTTGTTTCACATATGCTGGTGCTCCTGTGTTGGGGCATATATATTTATAATGGTTATATCCTCTTGTTGGACTGATTAGAACTGTCTTAAGAATGAGAGTCATTTGGAAATAAAGTTGTAGCTCAAGTTTATCAAGACTGTACTGACATTTGTAAAAATACTGAGGTATTTTGGAAAGTAGGACTAATATTACTTAATCCAATTCAGTTGACTTAAAAGGCAATAGTTTACTTTGTTTATCTGATGATATTTATCACTGGACACATTGAGAGCTCCAGCACTATTCTAGGTCCCAAGGTTACAATGGCATAAAGTATAGTCACAATCCCTCTTGTGGAGTTATATTTTGATGGTAAGGATGAAAGATAAACAAGCAAACAACTATGCAATGTAATTTTAAGAAAAGCAAGCAGGGTAAGCTGACAAAGTGCCTGGGAGGCTCAGAAGTGGCTATATTAGAAGAGCTTTCTGCAGGCAAAGGCTTTCTGTGATAGTGACTGGTGGAGAGGGACCTTAAAGAAGTGAGGAGTTAGGCCAAAGCTGACAATAATGACATCCTAGACAGAGGAAAGGGAAGATCACAACCCCCAAGGCAAGGTCATGTAGCATATTTAATCAGGAGGGCTTGAGCACAGTAGGTTAGGGAAGGAGTGAAAGAATTGTGTGTGGAGAGAAAGGCAGAAAGCAGATCATATACGACTTAACAGGACCATGATAAGAAATGGCTTTTTATTCCCAGCCTGGTGGGAAGCTTTTGGAGCTTTGGAGCAGTGGGTGGATAGTCTGACATGTTTTAAGAAGGCATCTCTGAACATAGTAGGATGGTGGTTACCAGGGATTGTGGGGTGGGGCTAATGGAGAGATACTGGTTAAAGAGTGTAAGCTTCCAGTGATAAGATTACCAAATCTGAGGATCTAATGTATAGCATAGCGATTAAAATACTGTTATCAAAATATGATGAAATTATCACATACTGTGATAGAAATACTAAGTATGTGATGGGACCGAGGAGGTAGTTAATACTATGGTAGTAATCATTTTACAATATACAAATGTTATATACCTTAAACTGAAAAAATAAAAGATAACGTCTCTGGTCATTTTATGGAAGCTAACAATGAGGAGGAGGAAGAAGGGAAAGATAAGACTGGAAATATGGTGATGGATTCAGAGGCTATGGCAGTTATGAGGATTTGGTAGATTTAGCAACACTGGTACTTACTGAATATGTTAAATATTCAGATTTAGGATATTTGAAATCAGAGCTGATAGGACTCACTGATGAATTGGATGTGGGTGTGTAAGACTGAAAAGAATGAGGCATAATGCCTTGTTTAGTTTGTGTGTGTGTGTGTGATCCTGGATAACTGAGCCTACAGTGGCTTATCTGAAACCCTTGGGCCCAAATTTGACCTGAATTCATAACTTTTTGTATTTTAGGAAAGGTAGTGATATTCAAAAAATAATAACATTTAAAAATATCACTAAATATTCTCAGGAACAGTCTGGGTAGCCCCCAGTGAATACTTCTGCAACAAAACTTTTAAGTATTCACTGAAATAAGGACAATAAATGACCTCATTGATTCAGATCAGGTTTTGCTGCACCATTAAAATGTCTGGTGTTTAGAATTTAGGATTTTTATAATTGTGAATAAGGGATTACTAACCTGCCCCATTTCCTGAAATGGGAAAGATGGTAGTGAAAATAAAATGCTATTTTGGGTTCATGAATTTTGAGATGTCTATTTAGACACTCAAGTGGTTTCACACATAGACAGACAGCTGGCCAGATGAGTGGTCAAGGCTGAAGACATGAATTTTGGAGTCATGAATATATGGATGTATTTTTAAATTATGGTACTAGATGAGATAATGTGGGGAGTTAAAATTGGTATAAATGAGAAGAGAATCAAGGGCTGAGTCCTCAGGCACTCCAACGTTTAGCAGTCAGGAAGACGAGAAGACACTAAAGGTGACCGAGGAGTGGCCAGTGTGCTGTGGCATTTTGGAAGTCAAGGGAAGATTGCTTTTCAAGAATGTCAAATGTCAAGTTTCAGATGTTCCTGAGAGGTCATGTGCACAGACTGTACACTGACCATTGGCTTTTGCATTGTGGAGGTCTTTGGCAATTTTGGCAAAACACAATAAAGTGGTGAGACAAAAATCCTCATAAGAGTGGGCAGAAGAGCAGGAGTGAAGGAGGATTGGGGACAGCATGTACAGCTAACCCTTTAAAGGAGGGAAGCAGAATGTTTAGGAACATTTGCAGGTAGGCAGGTGAAAAGCTGGTGATGGTCCCTGTGGTTACTTTTATTTTCTTAGTGAAATGAGAAGGCTATTTGCAGAGAGTGAGGAAGGGAGAGGGAGTAAGATTTGAGGAGAAGGTGTGAAACAGTCACCTCAGAGAGGAGTGTGACTAAGGAAATGCATTAGGATCAGCAGGCAATGCCGTGCGTCCACTTGTGATCACGTATTTAGACTGAGGTCAGTCTGCATCCCTGTGTTCTTTTTCCTGCCACATTCAGTTCAGCTGCTTCCATGTAGGCTCACTGAATATGCATAACTGGGTTCATATTTTACAGAGCTCATATTTTTGCAGAAAAGTGTGATGGATGAAGAAGAGGAAATGGTTTAAGAGTTTTAAGGTTTAAGATAAAAGATGATAACATGGGGTTGTTAATGATGGGCAAGGTCAACAGATCAGAGGTAGAGAAGGGGAAAATGAATTTCTGGAATGGGATGCTAGCTAGGATCAGTGACCTTCTGTTCTTAAAGCCACAAATAAATACAGTTCTGTACAGAAAAGCTTATATAAGAAATACAATTTGTGAAATCAATATATAATAGGTAATTTTCTTTATCTTCTCTTTATAGAAGCCCCCTAATGAGCTCCTTTACATTTCACAAGGCTTCTCTTCAAAATGGAAGAGGCTGTTAGTGTGGCCATTTCTGCAAAGAAAACAAAGTTGGCAGATCAAATTTTAGGTTGTTTTCCTTGACAACAGCCTTTTAAATATTGTATATACAGCAATAAAAATTGGCTCCAGAAATTAATGAGACTGTTTGGCTAAGGAAGTTCAATTCCCCCTTACACCTGAACTTTCCATAATGTCAAGAGAACACATACATAATAGGGCTTTCCCTTCACCTTTCTTCAGTGACTAAAATTTCATTGTTTATAATGTTGATGGCAAATTTCAATGTATAGATTGAAATCTATAGCAGCAGACCAAGCATTTGATGGACTGCTGCAAAATATGGTTTTAACTACATCCAAGAATGTGCAGATTGTCTCACTAAGGGTTGTTTTTCCTGTTTACATTAACAGTAACTTTAGTTCAACTAAATAATTCAGACTTAATCCTCTTTAGATTTAAACCATTTTATAAGTCTGAACATGCTAAGCAAGCAATCAATTGTCCCTTCTATGAGTGGTTTGCCATAGTTGAATTTTATAATGAAACAGTCACACACACATTCACATGAAGTAATGATTTTAATTTATTTGGTATAATCACAACTGCCATTCAGTTACTATATATTAATATTGTGCTTATCAGGCATATAGAGAAGTGAAAGTCAGTGTTTCTTTTGATTTTTTCACAGTGTCATTAGATATAGAATTTGGAGGGTCATGATATTTAAGAATTATAAGACTTCAATATAAAGACAACATGGAGATGGATTTTTTATCTACTTTTTCCAGAAATTGGATGTTTTTATGCAATAAACTAATTTGGGGATAATTATGTATGAGTTATGCAAATAGTTAAAAATTACCCTTCTTAAAGGTTTGCTGAATTTCCTATTTGGCATTGCAGGTTTGACCGTGTTTGAAGTTTGGCACCAAGGTAAATTACCCTCATATAATTTTGCATCCTTGGATCTTTGGTAGTATGTTCCCATAGTTGATGCTGTGAATTTTTGTGGCTGATAAATTGAATTTCCTTCTCAGCTCCTAAAGATCTGTTCTCCTGATTTCCCTCCCTTCAAGAATAGCCTGAATATGATCTAAGACTGCTGTTTATTCTGCCATCAAAGCTGTACTTAAATATCTGAAACTGCCAGTCCTATGCTTTGACTGGGTCTTTAAAGAAGTATAATTGGCTTCCTTGTTACTAATCCTGCACATTGTACTTTTACTTTCAAAATTTATTTCTTACTTTTACTAAAGTAATAAAATAGTTCCGTAAGACAATGAAACCAGGAGTTTTATTCCCCACCCCTTGGCAATTACCCAGGTCTGTCTCCTGAGACATTAACTTTCATTTTTTAATTTTCTTCCTATAAATCATCCTTATTGTAAAATAATAATTTTATGTAATTGTTTCTTGATTTATCTATTTTAAGCACAGTTACTGACTTCATATAGCACTTGCATGAAAATTTAGCATTCTAAAACCAAGGGCTAACCACTCCTATTCTGATACCTTTCCTTCTTCCTAGTGTAGTTGTAGTTCCATTCCAGAGAATCAGTATGTGGTGTTTATGGTATTATGACCAAATTGGCTTCACTTCTGAGCCAAGAAGTGAAATATAAATGTTTCCTATAGCATATACTCCCTTTGTTTTTCCTGGAATTAATATCTCATTTTAGTTGTAATTTGGTGGCTTTGATTAATGTGTACCTATCACTCAATCTTTCCAAATTCACGAAAAGAATTATAAAACAACCTTCAGTGTACTTCCCACACTTTCAAGCACAGCATGTGTTCTTTTCTGTCTCACTCTTTCCTTGGAGACAACATTCTTTGAGCCTGTGATCTCCAGCTCCATCTGGGGCTCTCCAAGCCTGAAGCACCGCTATCTCCTGGTAGTGCCCTTTGCTTTCATTCTGGGAAATCCTTTCAACACTCACATGGGTTGGATGTTGTTTCATGGACCCCTTCTTTCTGGGTTTACTCTGATTTAGTGGGTGGGCTTCTCTAGTAGTTTCCTGAAATAGGGCACTTGAGAAATAAGTCTTTTGAAGTACAGTCATATATGAAAAAATATTTAAAATATTTTGATATAGCTTGGCTGGCTATGAAACAAGTTTAAATGATTTTTTTCAGAATTTTGAAAATATTGCTTTTCTTTTAGCTTTCTGTATTGCTACCAAGAAGCTTGATGCCATTTGGCTTTGATCTTTTTATAGGGTGTCCTTCCCAACTCCCATGATCCAGGAATTTCTACTTATTTCTTTTTATTCTGAAATTTCATGATAGTAACATTGGTGTGAGAATTTTATAATGGGAAGTTGGTTGGTCCTTTCAATCTGAAAATGCATCCCTTCAGTTTTGGGAAAATTTCTCCATTTTTTTAATTTGATAATTTTCTTCATTCTTTGTGGGACTTTTATGTTGCTTCTTCTGGAGTAAGCCTCAAACTTTCTTATCTTTCATTCCCTCTTGCCCATTTTTGCCTTAATTTAAAAAAAAATAAAAAATTTTAAGATTTATGTCTCAATGCCTCCAATACTTTTTAAGACTTGACCTCATTCTTATTTCCATTGATTTTCACTTGTTGCACTCTATATTCTATTATGCATGTAATGCTAATAGATCTGAAGTTCATTTTTGTTAATTAACAATTTTTTTTCCATTTGAATAGACTCTATTGAATTTCTCTTTCTGTGTGTTTGTTTCAGTTTATCTTTCATGTCAAAGGCCTTCCTCAAAGTGCTATCTGTTCACGTTTAAAAGAAAGGCACTGAAAGCTGACTGATGTTTAGTATGAATGGACAGTGTTTGTTGACTTGAGGGCTTCACAACTGGTGGCTCACAGTACTCAGTCATCTAAATAGGTGATTAGAAAATACCAGTATCCACGTGTCTTTTCTCTGGAGCTATTAATTTTCTAAATCAGAAAATAATCTAATCTCTAGTCTAGAATGTTAAAACCTGTTGGCCCCATTCTAGAATTGAAGAAAGGATTTGGGGTTATTCTGTTCATTATGTTGTTTTTAATTAGCTTCCTTTCTAAAATAAAGCAATTCACCTCTCTCGCCTGTGGCTTAATTTCACCAGAAAATAAAAACATCCCATTTCAATAGTGACGTGGCAGTACTGGCTGCTAGGTACTAAAATGAAGGTGTACCTTTCTTTACATAGGCTTTCAAATGAAACCCTACTTTTAGCCCCACTCTGACTCTCTGACTTTTGCAACACCTGGTATCTACAATTCCTGCATCTTTTCATGATTCTTCAAGGTGACACTTTTACTTCTAGCTGGTATCATTCACTAAGGTTTCTACTCCTCTATTTTTCAAACTCCCCCCAAAATGAGTTGATTCTCCTGTGTCTTGTTGTCTTCTTTCCCATTCAGTTTGTTCTTCTGGGGGATTACAACATTAGGCTGGCATTGGCCTATGAAATGGGGTTTAAATATTGTGTTTTTTCTTTTATATTAGGTTGCTTCTTGAGGAGATTTGAGATGAACCCTGATGAAGGGTAGGATTTGGATGCATAGAGGGGTGGGACAAGTGTCTCCATCTCAAATTCCAGCAGAGGCCATAACTGAGGAAAGTGGGTTGGGTTGGGACTCTAGCAGCTCAGACAGTAACTGCTGCCTCCTGGGACAGGAGCCACTTGGCTCAGTTTCTTTTTTCTTTATTGGAATATCAGCATGCAGTGGTCAGTTTTGATTTTTAGAGAAAAGTCAAAACCCAAATTTTTATGTAAAGTCCTTTGATTTTAAAACATTAGCAAATAAAGCTTTAATAAAATCAACTGGTTCAACATTTCAAGACCAAGGAACCACCATGTGTAACAGAATGCCAAAATGGAATTATTTTAGGCCAAGGACAGTGCAAAAGGTGCCAACCAAAGCCAAATGCTACATGCTGGACCAACCAGACAGGAAAACCAGTTGAGTGGAAAATGGAATCTCTGACATTACAGACAGCCCTCCTCCAGTCCATATTTAAGGGGAGATTTCAGGACTTACTTGGGAGTAAGAGCTGTCAGTGCGCTGGTATCCTCATCACCTCCAGAGAAAAGTCTGAAGGCAAGAGACTGTGGCTGGAACTGCCTTTGCCAGCAAGGAGAAAGAGAATCTAATGGGCTTCCACCAACATCAGGGCAAGGAGGCGTATGTTCTTCTGAAGGACAAGTGGACCTTTGGAAAAAAGCCAGCCTGGGTCAGTTCAAAGGAGATCCTGCCTAAGATGACTGCCTTGAAGTGTAGAGCAACTATACCAGGAAAGTCTGTGCAGAGTGGACCAGTGGAGCGAGGGATGAGGGATGGAGGGAGTTCTTAGTGATTAGGGAGAGGACAAGCATCACCTGCCTTAGGAAATGCAGAGGACCACAGAGGAAATATTTCCCAAAATCCTGTGTATGTGTGGATCCCACTAGAGAAAGTCAGCATCTGGAAGGAACCTACATAGGGAAGCAATTCTATCTGCTATATAAAACTGTGCCATTTCCCTTAATTCCTTCTCCTATCTGGCCTTAAGAGAGTAATGGGGAGGAAGGAAACTAGCCTGAGGCAAGTCTTGAGCTTTGTATGGAAAGGTGAGGCCGAAAGAAGCTTCACTTTCAAAGAATATGGAGTTTTGATTATTACACTGAGTGTTGGACATTTTGACTTCTGAAGTGAAACTTGTCTTGTGACTGTAAGCATCCCGAATTTCATCCAGCAGTGGAAACAAGGAAATCTAGAGGTAGGTGTGAAAGGACAATGGGGGTAAAAATAAAAGACTCCTTAGAGACTCCAGTATGTTTCTTAAACACACATCTATAAGCCAAAACTGTGTGTTCTTCATTTGCCATCTCAGGCATAGGGAAAGATGGTTAGAGTGGGAGGCAAGTACTGGATTGAGAAAGTTTGACCAATTCTATTCTGTAATAAAAGATGTCAAACTTGCTGTATGAAAAAGCTGCATTTTGTTTTGTCTTTTTTTTTATATTGTAGAATCCAAATGACCTTGTGAGGCCCTTACTACACATTAAGATGAGTGAAAAAAAATTAAGAGCACTAATGCTTTTAGACATGTATATGGTTATCTCCTTAGTTAGTAGACAATCCAGCAAAGACCATTTATCATTCTTCAAATGATAATACATACCTCATTGTAAACTCCATAAACGGTTTTGTATTCTCCTCTGGAGCCCACTGTAATTGATTTTTTTAAATGTACATTTCTCAAAGATTTAACAAAATCACCAAACTAAGGAACATTATTCTGATTACACAACTGCTGGAGTGCCATCATCTGAAATTTGTTCAAATACTGGTATAAACACATTGCAAAAAATAGTCCAGAAAGTCTTCCTGCTAATTGAAAGTTTATGCAAGTTAAAGAGGAGTTTTTGGTATGCATGGTAAAGAATATTTTGGGGAACTGTTAAGGTTTTTGTTCTGTTTGAGTTCCTGGTAGTGTTTTGTTGTTTGGGGCTCTTCTAGATGCTGCAATGATTAGGATGAGGTTAGCACAGAATAGATGCTTTATACAATAAAGAAAGTGTGGTTGAAGAGCCTGCTGGTTCCCTGCCCACTTGCTGTCACCATAATAGAACATGGGGGCATTGCACGGTCTGACACTCATTCTAAGCCTGGAAATTGTGTAATTCCCCAATTAAGTATGTCAAAGGCAGCACTAATGACTTTTGGCATCTGGCTATCTCTTGTCACAGAATCTTTTTGAGAATCAGACCTTATTTAAAAACATGTTGCACTGAATCAAAATAAAATTCATTAAGGATTGTTTTGAAATGTAACAATAAACAGTAGTTAATGGTTCACAAAACACAATAGGAAAATTGTTTCTCCCCTAAGTGAAACTAAATCACAAACTGAATATCTTCCTCCTGATTCATGAATGGTTTTAAAATTATACAGGCAAAGATTCTAAGTTACGTGATGATTTTATAACTCTAAGCCACTTCACATCAATAGGTTAGACAGTTAAACTTCAAATTCCAGGGAAGTTTGATGGAATCAACTTTTTGTGAGAATTTTTACGTGAGGCTTAGATTTGAAAGTCAAAAAGTATACACGTCTTCATTTATCTATTCATCATCCATCCATTTGTTCATTTACAAAGTTACTCATTCACTCATTTAATGAAATGTACTGAACTTCTACCATGTGTAGAGCTTGATGCTTGCTTTCTTGATGGATAAAAAGAATGGTTGTAAATCTTAGGATGTGGGACACTTGAAAACCAATAAGAGAGTTAGACATTGGCACAAATAATTACATAGATAATGAGATATTTATGTATTTGTAATGTATGTTACATATTTATATATGTATATTTATATACACATAATCATGGTATATGTACAACTTGATGTCTGACTTGTTTGTTTTTATTACATTTTATTCACTGCTGCTGTTTTTTCTTTATATGTAATGTTTTAAATGGTAACATGAAGTTTACCTGTTTATTGCAGCAAAATTGTGCTGTTTCTAATTTAGGGCTGTTACATAGATAATGCTAGGAAACATCTTTCCCATATTTTATATTTTTCCTAGGACAAATTTCCAGAAGTAGGTATGCTGAGTGAAATCTAAACTTCAAGTGACCAACTTTTCAATCAATCACTCCCCTTATTTTCAAACCCACTCCTTCTAGCACTTCAACTCCAGCTTTTCTGCCCTACTGGGACCTCCAGTTCATTATCCCTTTACACTCTCTCTCTCTCATGCCCTTTTTCTCCCCTCATGTGCTCATGTTCCCCCAACAAGCTTTAGAGGCAATGGTCCATTATTATATCCCTTGCTTACATGCTCATTAACTTCCTTGTCCTTTTGGCATATACTTCCAGAAAAATCCTATTCCTGATTAGATCACATTCTCTGATCATTTCATGCCTACACTTTTGCAGCTGAATGCGGCTGGAGAAAAACACACAATTCTGACTGCTCTTATTTAAATGTATAACTAAGAACCTCAAGCACCCCCTAATTGTTGTCCACAAATCCACTGCCTTCCTAACTATGACTGACTGTTCTAAGCCTTCTCCTGTCTCCTCAAACCTGATGTTTCTGTTTACCTTGCTTTCTACTTCATTGAGCAAATAGATAACAAAAGATTCCCCACACCATGTCTACAACCCTACATGTCTCTGCCGAGTCATACTCTTACCTTTTCATCTATGACAATGAAGGAACTATTCGTGCTCCTGTCTAAATAAGTGTCCTACTAAGTGTCCTAATAAAATATACTTGTCACTCAAGGACATGAGTCCTATAGTTTACCTGCTTTAGCTTGAATTTTCCCCCTTTCTACTGTATAATTCTGATCAGCATATAAGTATATCATAATATTTCCAAGTTGAAAAATAGTAAAACCTTTTAAATTATGTCACCCTCCATCTAAGTCAAATTTCCCCTTTAGAGTAAAATTCTTCAACAAGAGTTACATACACATATTGCTTCTACCTACTCTCCTTCCATTTGCTCTTGAATCCACTCTAATAATTTTTTATATTTCCCTTTTCCAATGACCCCTCTCTTGTTAAAAATCATCAAAGGCCTCCATGTTCCCAAATCAACAGTTCACTGCTTGGTCTTCAGCTCTCTTGGTCCGTTAGCATACACTACCATTTCGTATAATGTTCTTTTTTGAAACACTTTCTTTACTGCTCCCAGAATAACACTTTACAGCTTCTTTTGTCTATTTCACTGACTATTTCTCAGTTTTCTTTGCTGATTTCTGCTTATTGTCCAACATTTGAATTTTGGAGTGTCTCAGGACTCAGTTTTCAGGTTAGTTGTCTCTTCTTTCTGGTAATATCCCTACAGTAATACCCGGTGTCATGGTGTAATAGTCTGTCAATCTATTGATTATCAGTGCCAAATCTGTATCTACGAGACTTCAAAATCCATATTCTACCCAACATCTCTTGTTGCTCAAACTTAACATTTCCGAAAACAGACTTAATTTTCCACTTTATCTCTCTATAAAACTGTCTCTTCCTGTAGACTTTTAATCAAGGTAAATGGCAACTCCAGTCTGTCATTTTCTCAGGCTGGAAGTTTTGGAGTCATCTTCGACATTTTTTGCTCACAACCACATCTTCGTGCATGACAAAATCCTGAAGAATCTACTCAAAATTCAACCACTGCTGACCACCACTATTTCAACTTTTCTAGTCCAAGCCTCTATCATCTCTCACCAGGAGTACTCCCGCCTGTGATGGCCTGCCTGCTTTCTGCCTGTTGCCACTCTTGTACCTCAGCCATTCTTCACACAATGCTGGAGTCCGCCTTTAAAAAGAGAAGCTAGGTAATGTCACTTCTCTGTAGAAAAACTTTCATTGGCTCTTTATCTCAGAAGATTTGTGCTTCCTCCTCCACCTCTTTAGCGTTTTGCCCTACCACTCTTCTTTTTTTTCTCCTCCAGTTCCATCTACTGGCCTCCTTGCTTCTCCTAAACTCGAGGCACGTTCAGGCCTTAGGTCTTTTGCACCTGCCCTTTGCTCGACTGATATACGCTTGCCTCAGATGGCACATGGTAGGTCCACTCCCTCACTTCCTTTAGGGCTCTACTCTGCCTTCTCAGGCTCTTTTAAACTAAATACCTTTTATAAAACAGTACCCCAAATATTACTCTGTAACCCTTTACTCTATTTTAGTTTTACTTGTAACACTTAACCATCATGCATATTATTTTTTTCTGTAATTGCCTATCTTCCATTAGAGTGCAAACTTCATGAAAACAAGCACTTTTATTTTGATTTTGATTATGGTCTCTCTCTAGGGCCTGGATCATGACTGCAACCTAATTGACACCCACCACTTTTTTTGAACAGATGAATGAATAGCATTTATACATTCAAGTTATTGAATCATATTATCAAACTGTGTATTACATTATATCTGTGAGGTCTAGTTTCATTGCACACTTATGGGAGTTTTTAATTTTTTTTCTAATTTAGTGAGAAAATATAATTACGTTTTTGATTACTTATATACCTATTTTCATTTTGTATCTCATGTATTTACGTAATTTTCAAAAACTTCGATTTTGCATGAATAGTAGACATGAATTATCATTTTATTAATGGCACAGTGTTAATATATAAATTAGATGGGTTAGTACATATTTATTTAAATTTATTATATATAAAATAAAATATTAAATGGAAACAAAGCAAAAAACAAAACAAAAACAAAATGTTTTTTAGAATATCTAATCTGCCAAATAAAGTATTTGGACTTCAGCTACTTCCTTTTCATGTGTTGCCTTATAGATATCATTATCTGGTTTATTTGTGACCAACTAGTTGATTTTCTCTTGAGACATGACAGTGCATTCAAAAGGATGCGGTTGTGAAGAATCTACTGTAGACTTTAGTAAATTAAATTTTGACATAGGGAAAGATGAAAATGTACTCCAATACTCTAGTCATCATAACTGAACTAAATAGTTCATCATATTTTATATTGATAGATTATAAATGGTGAATTGCAACCTACTATAACTTTCTGATTTATTAAAACAAGTGTGACAAAATAAATTTTGAGTAATTTGCAGAAAAGAAAAATAAAGATTGATAATAACCATGTGAAAGGGTATCTCACTGCGACCCTCCTTACCCAGAACGTCTCAGGAGACACTGTGGGCCCACGCAAGAGATTTTATTATCTAAAAGAAAGAGTGGCTGCCCCCAGAGGGGTGGTGGGGGGAGAGAGAGAGAGAGAGAGAGGGAGCAGCAGCGTGGTGCAGAGAGTGGTGCCTTTTATTAGAATTTTTTGGAAGTTTTAGAATGCCCAATTTTTTACAAGCGCTTGTCCTTTAAATCAATTTTTATTAATACCATCCGAAGGTAGAAAAATATTTTTCATTTACACACTTAGACACAAACATACAGATTGAGACGTAATGATACAGTGAGAGGACAGACAGAGCTCCTGGCATGAGCCAGGAGGGGACAAGAGAGCCCGTGGTGGTGCATTGTCTAGGAGTTTTATAGGCAGTTGAGGATATTTGGGAACGTGAAAAAAGCTTAGGGGTGTGGACTTTAAGGCAAGTAGTAGGTGTTTAGGATTGCAGGGGAGACAGAGAGCTTGGTTCAGAGGTAGGAGAAAGCCTGGATACATGGATGGGATCTCTTTCCATTTGCCTGTAGGCTCACAGAAGTTGTTTAAGTTGCGGAGAATTTTAGGATCTAAAGAGCCATTTGGGGGCCATTTAGACTGATTGTCCAAGGGATATTGTGGCCAGATCTCATTACAGTAGCGAACAGGTTTGAGGTCTGGAGTGAGGTGGAGGGACTTTAGATTATTGAGTAAGCACCCTAGCGGTTAATCTGTGGGAACGGAGGGGCCAGATCCCATGGTGAGAATGAGACCGTTCAGAAGTTGCTGAGGCGTCCCTGAGCGATTGAGAAGGTCGCGGAGAAGACCAGGCACAGTTAGGGGGTCATCACCACCTCTGAGGGGTCGAGGCGAAAACGCCAGGGAGGCTCGGTACCTGGTACCAGGAGTTTTCGAGTCGAGTAGATAAGTAGATAAAGGGAGACGGGGCCTCAGTGGATGAGGATTCTCACTAGGGGGTGGCAGAGAAGGGTCGACTATGGGGATCAACCGTGACTCTGAAAGTCGTGGTTGGGGGTGCCCCTGTCCCAGAGGAGCCCTTTGGGGTGCCGGACACTCAACGGTCACTTCCCAGGTTCCAAAGGGACATTTAAGTTGACCATGAAGGGGGAGACTCACCAAATTGAAGGCGTGTGTTGGGCGAGAAGACGAGCGACTGGGGAAGTGGACCGTGAGCCTGTGGAGAAGGAGGATCGGGCAGTGAGGGTTCCCAGAGCAGCTCAGGTTCCCAGAGGAAGAGCAAAGTCAATGGGAGACCCTCATCCAAAGTCACGGCACCAATGAAAGGGTATCTCGCTGCGACCCTCCTTACCCAGAATGACTCAGGAGACACGGGCCCACGCAAGAGACTTTATTATCTGAAAGAGAGAGTGGCTGCCCCAGAAGGGGGTGGGGAGAGAGAGAGAGAGAGAGAGAAGGGGGACAGAGAGACAGAGACAAAGAGAGAGAGGGCAGCAGAGAGAGAGACAGAGAGAGCAGAGAGAGAGAGAAAGAGGGAGAGGGAGGAGGGGGACAGAGAGACAGAGACAAAGAGAGAGAGGGCAGCAGAGAGAGACAGACAGACAGAGAGAGACAGAGAGCAGAGACAGAGAGAGAGAGAGAGAGAGAGAGAGAGAGAGAGAGGGAGAGAGGGAGAGAGAGCAGGGGGACAGAGACAAAGAGAGAGAGGGCAGCAGAGCGAGAGAGACAGAGAGAGAGAGAGAAAGCAGGGGGACAGAGAGACAAAGAGAGGGCAGCAGAGAGAGAGAGACAGAGAGAGAGAGAGGGAGAGAGAGCAGAGGGCCAGAGAGACACAGAGAGACACAGAGAGAGAGAGCAGCAGCGTGCTGCCTTTTATTGTGGTGGGTCCTCTCGGCCTTGGGGGAGGGTCGGGATGTTTAGAGATAAGGCGGGGTAAACCCAGGCAAGCCCCAGGCAAGCCCAGGATTAATTCTCACCGGCTTATGTGCTTGGGACAATGGGGCAAATGGAGGATAAATTACTATATTCTTATACCATGAACAACATACATTATGTAAATCCAAAATTAGGTGTATTCTATTTAACTTTCACTTTTTTGTTGCCCAAAATTGTAAGCCACTCTGATAAGATTTACTTTGATAAAAGAAAAATACAAACAGTGGTGTTGTTGGATTCCCCTGAGGAAGGCGCCGCCCCAAATCACTCACCAAAGATGTTTCTTGATGCAACAAGCAAGAGGAATTTATTCGGAAGCCAACTAGTTGGGGTCCAAGTCAGCCTGTCGCAGCAGGTCTCAACGAGGACCCAGAGCACACAAAGCCAGAAGGTTTTATAGCATTTTCAAAAGGGGTAAAATTTTCCATAATCACAATACAGAGTTTTTTCTATAGGCTCATAAATCTTTTGCTTGCGCCACATCCTGGGGTCTGGTTAGATGAGATCACTTTCGGAATGTCTAGGGTGGTTCTAGTAAGATAAGCTAGGCGTGTATGATTAACTGATTTACGGTTGGCTAACTAAAGGTCACTACAATTGACAGAGGCTAACTAACTTGTTTTTCAAGATTCTAATGATTTTCCTTCTTTTGGGTGTAGGGGGTGGTATTTAGGCCTTAAGATGGCTGTGTACTTATGCTAACTTTTGATTCTTCAGATCTTACAGTGTATTTAGATTTTGACACAGGAATAATTATTTTGATTTTTTTCTGACATTAAGGAAACCCCTTTGAACATACTATTCATGGGCCTTCTTGTTTTAGAATATTTTTCATTATAAAAGTTCTTAGCCAACTTCAAATAAAAGTTTTTCTTTAATAATGAGTTTTAAATGGCTTTTTAAGGTATAAATTATATATCATAAATTTCATCCATTTTTAGTACATAATTCAATGATTTTTTTTTTAGTAAATTTATAGGATTATGCAACTCTTACTATGATCCAGTTCTAAAACATTTCTGTCACTTCAGAAAGTTTCCTTGTTTCAATCTGCAGTCATTCCCTATTCCCACTCACTCCCAGCCCCAGGCAAACTTGGTTTTCTGTTTGTATAGATTTACTTTTTTTAAAAAGTCTTATAAATAGAATCATGCAACAAGCAGTTTTTAAACTTTTTGTAGTGGATATCAGCAGTTCATTCCTTTTTGCTGTTGAATAATATTTGATTTTATGGATATGCCACATTTTGTTTACTCATTCACCAGCAGATGGACAAGTTTGGCTCTCACAAATAATGCTGCTGTAAACAACCTTGTATAAGACTTTGTGTGAACACGTTTTCCATTCTTGTGGAATTGTTAAGTAGAATGCTAAGTCTATGTTTAATCCTTTAAAATATGGCTAAACTTCAAAAGGGATTGTACAATTACATTCCCACCTGCAGTGTACAAGAGTTGCAGCTTCTCCGTGTTTTCACTAGCACCTGGAATGGCAGTCCTTTTGATTAGAATCATTCTAGTGGGAGTGAAATTGTATCTTCACTACAGTTTTAATTTGCATTTCTCTGTTGACTGATGATGGTGAACATCTTTTCATCCGCTTATTATTCATTTGTATAACTTACTTGATAAAATGTCTTTTCGAATATTTTGCCTGTTTTTAAAATGGTTTAACTTCTTATTTTTAATTTTAAGAGTTCTTTATATATTCTGGTTGCAAGTCCTTTACCTGATATGTGACCCACAAATATGTTTTCTCCATATATCACTTGTCTTTCATTTTCCTACTGGTGTCTTTTGATGAGCAAAAGTTTTTAGTTTTAATGAAATCCAATTTATCTTTTTTTTCTCTTGTGGATGGTGCTTTTAGTGTCATACCTAACAAATCTTTGCCTACTCCCAAGTCACAGGATTTTCTCCTCTTTTCTATTAGAAGTTTTTGTAGTTTTAGCCCTCACTTTAAGGTCTATAATCCTATTTAAGTGTATTTCTATATATGGGTTGAATGAAGAGTCTAAATTAATATTTTTGTATACAAGTGACCAGTTGACTTGGGAACATTAGTTGAAAAGCCCATCTGTTTCCCACTGGTAACTTTATTAAAAATCAGTTGATAAAAATGTGAGGATTTATTTATGCTCTTTCAGTTCTGTTCTATTTATCCATATGTCAATTTACACTAATATCAACTGTCTTGATTACTGCAGCTTTATAGTAAGTTTCAAATCACATAGTGTAAATCATCCTACTTTGTTCTTATTTTAAAAAATTGTTTTGCCTATTCTATATACTTTGAAATTCCAGACCAATTTTAGAATCAACTTTTCATCCGCTACAAATAAGTCTGATGAGATTTTGATGGGGATATTATTGCATCTATAGATCGATTCTAGGGAATTGCCATGTTAACAATATCATCAACAAAATCTAAAACTGCCAGGAAAGGTTACAGAATCTCGCGTTGCGCATCCAGGAGGGGAGGGAGGAAGGGAGCGAGGAAGCCGGGGGGCGGGTAGCGACGGAAAGTTTGCACTCACACACATTTCCTCATATTACTGGAAGGTACAGCCATCCCACCATAGGCACCTTTATTGTCCTAGTCCTAAACACTCGTTTAAAAAATAACGCAGAAGCCAAAAGGAGCCGCTTGGTCCGAAACCTACGCGAAATTCCTTACATAGTGTGGGCTGCAGCGGGCAGCAGGGTCGTTGCCGCCCATTACTATACACACAGGTACCCTGTCTCCGGGCGGACAACTCTCCCTCATCTCGCCTCAGGACCTGTCCAGACAGTAGCAATCAGCAGACATTCCGCTGCTTAACAAGAGGTAGAGAACAGCACAGAAACGCCCCCGAGATAAGCAGACATGCAAGCAACTCACACAAATCAATAAACACTGTGAATGCAACCCGGGCAGCGGACCCGCGCGACCCTTGGGCCGGCCGCCCGGCTCCCCCACCCGCTTTCCACCCCAGACCCAGTGCGCCATCCAAGCTCCATTACCCGGGTGCAGCGCTCCGCGACTCTGGCCGGATAACAACTTCCCAAAAAAAACCAAAGAGAAAAAAGGCGTCCAAGCAGAGCCCCATCCCGGCGCGGAAAAGCAGCTCTCCCGGGAGAGGGGATCTGTCTGTGGTGCTTCCCCGTCCCTGAGACCAGGTAACAACTCCATAAAGGCACCTGCCGCCCAGCTCGCCGCCAGCTCCAGGTTTCCCGCGGCGGCAAGCAGGGGCCTGCTCATGCACGGAGTCCCTGGCCGCCGCACCAGCTCCACACGGAAAGTGGACCGCACTCCTGGGATTCGCCTCGCTGTGGCCAGCCGGGACCCAAGGAGCGGGGCCGCTGAGGGCCACGCGCCTCCGTCCCGCCCCCCCCCCCCCCCCCACTTCCGCGGGCGCGCCTCGCCGGCCGGTCCCAACATCATCGCCGCCTGCCCAGCACGGTCCGCCCGCGGCGCGCTCCGCCGGGACCTCCGCGCGACGACATGCAGCCCGCAGGCCGGCCCGGCCCGGCTAGGGGCTAAAAGGTGGGGAAAACCCGCTCCACTCAGACCAGAAAACTGGCCGTCCGCGTCCCGGCCGCCCGCCCAGCGCCAAGGATGCGGCGGCGGCGGCGGCGGCGGCGGCGGCGAACGGTCCCGGGGTACGGCAGCGGCGGCGGCAGGAGGGGCCAGCCGGAGAGAGACCGGGGAAGAGGCTCGAAGGCGCAGGGAGAGCGGAGCGGCTGCGGCGCGGGTCCGGCAGCTGCGGCGGGCAGAGAGCGCTCCGTTCCACTTGGCCGTCCCTGCTCCAGCCGCTCCGGCTCCCCTGACTCCGCCGCTCCTCGGTCCCCTCTGCTACTCACCGTTACTGCACCTCCGGTTCGTCGGCTTTCCGCACCCACACCTGGGATAGACCGTCTGCTCCTCCTGCGTGCGTCCCAATGTTCGAGCCACGTCCTGCACCTCCCCGTACCGTACCTGGTTTACGACACTCGCATTTTTACGGCTCACGTTCCTCAGACGCAGAGCCGCTTGCTCTACGGCGGGAACCTTGTTGCCAGGGAGAGGACAGAGCAACCAGCGGCCAGGGAAACGTTTCCTACAGGTGTAGTGGGATGGGGAGGAGACCGCTGGGAAACTAAAGTGAAAACAATAAAATATTACTGAAAAAGGGTGGGTAGGTAGTCAGGGGGAAGGGGATTAAAGGGCATTATGATTAGCACACATAATGTAGGTGGGTCACGGGAGGGCAGTCCAGCACAAAGACAAATAGTAACACTATAGCATCTTACTACACCTGATGGACAGTGACTGCAATGGGGAGTGGGGGGGCCTTGATAATATGGGTAAACATAGTAACCACCATGATGCTCATGGGAATCCTTCACACCATTGTATATTAATGATACCTTAATTAAAAAAACATTACTGAGAAAAATTAAAGAAGACTTGAATAAATGAAGAGAGGTGACGTGTTCACTGATTCGAAGATTCAGTTGGATGACAGGTCTTCCTAGATCGGCTGTAGATGCAACATAATCCCCATCATAATCCCACAGGCACTCCTTCTGGGCTCTGCTGACTTCTTCAAAGGTCAATGGCACGCCCACCGACGGGCTACCGCCCACATTGCCTTTTGCAATGTGTGCAACAAACGCTGATGTAACCATTGGGCTACAGCTGAGGCAGGCTTTCCTTCCAGCCAACGCATGTGGGCCAATGTGTCTGCCTCATCATTCCCTGGGGATGTCAAAGGCAAATGGCCAAATGATATACAGTAACTGTTAGTCTGACTAAAGGCCCATAGGTCTTGCCACAGCTCTTGCACGCAAAGGGGCCAGTGACCAACCATCCACGGCACAATGTTGGTAGCCACAGGTAAAGTCCCAGTAGACAGCCCAGCTGTCAGTGCACACAAGTACAGGGGAGGGCTCCTGGGTGATCATTAGCCATACTGCCCGTGGTTCAGTCTATTGATTGCTCTTTCCTTCTCCATCCTCTAACATCCACATTGCCTTAGTCTTATGATAGAAAATCACAACCCTCCACTTCGAAGGCTGTCCTAGACTGGAGCCATCTGTATACCAAGCACCTTCAGTTATAGGGGCTTTTCCCTCCTGATACGGACTCTCGGCTACCAATGGCTCAAATGCAAGTTCTTCTTACTTTCCATTGGTATACGTCACTGGCCCAAATAACATTGGAGATCTTGACGTAAGGGGCTATCAGAGAGGGTGCTATGTTGCTGTAAGTATGCGCCCAATTTGGCCAGTGTAGGCATCTGGGCCACACCACTCCCAGGCCTTTGGGTCCAGTCTTGCACCCACCCTGCAATGGGATAGGTGGTTATTACCTTGGTCAGAGTTGTTCTGGTGATGGGCTCCATAGGCAGCAAGGCGTGATACACAGAAGCCAGTTGCTTCTCTGTTAAGGGCTACCAGACCTCTCCTCCTTTCCATAGTTGTGATGAGAATCCAATAGGTTAGCATGTCCATTCAAGCCACTGCCAAAGGCCCCATCCATAACCATCTCTGATTACATGAACATCTAGCTCACAGGGCCTTGAAGAATCCATTACACTCAAGGACTATAACAGCCTTGACGGCTTGCTTAGCAGCAGGAAATGCAGCTGCACAGGTCTCATCATGGTCTCACCTGATGCCCTTTCATACCAACTGGTAAAAGGGCTTCAGAATTTGTGGCAAGTGCAGGGTAAACACCCTCCAGTAGCCCAAAACACTCAAAAACTCTTGTAAGACTGCCACAGTGATAGAGGTAGGGAAAGCCTGGGCCTTGTCTATGATTGCTTCTGGGATAACTTTAGTTTTATCTGACCAGACAACCCCCAAGAACCTGACAGACAAACCAGGTCCCTGAACCTTGTGCTGCTCACAGCCCATCCTTTCTCCTAAAGATGTTGCAGCAGTCTAGGAACTGCCCCTTCTAAATATGCAAGAGAATCAGATGTAAGCATGATATCATCAATGTAATGACACAACCACACCATTTGTGGTTTCTTCAATGTGGCCAAGTCCTAGACTACAAGTCTGTGACAAATGGTGGGACTGTGGAAATATCTCTGGAAGGACAGTGTATATTCACTGCCAGCCTTCCCACATGAAAGCAAACTGTTCTTGATTTTCCTGTGCTATGTCAACAGAGAAGAAAACATTAGCAAGGTACACAACAGAATGATATGTCCTTAGTTAATAACTGAGGGTGTCCACAAAGGCTGCTGTACAGGGGACAGCAGCATGCAAAGGGGTTGTGACTTTATTCAATTCTCTGTAATTCATGGTCATATGCTAAGAGTCATACAGCTTTTTCACTGGCCACATCAGGGAATTAAAAGGACTTACGAGTGGGCTTTATGGTGCCCACCTTTTCCAACTCCTGCAGAGTTTCTTCAGTTCCCTTGGGCCTCCCAGGCAATTTATACTACTTAGTATTGGTCACCTGCTGAGATACAGGAAGAGCTACATGTGGGTGCTGAGCATGTCCCCTCAAAACTGCCTTTATCACACATACCCTCAGTCTGAACTCACCTGCAGTGGTCTGTAACCACAGGCCCTAAAGGATATCCATTCTGAAAATATACGCAGGGATGGGAGAAATGTACACAGTATACTCCTTTGGGGATAAACACCCTATCCCCAATAGGATTTGGGCTTTCTTCACTCTAATGGCTTAGCCCCATAGCCATCTATCACAGCAAGGGTCTCAGGAAAATGCTCAGGGTTGCCATAAACCAGAGAACACTCAGCTCCTGTATCCACCAGCACCAGGACACGTTGTACATTCACAGGGGACCAATTAATTGCTAATTCTACATGTTGTCTCCAGTTCCCACCACGTCCCCCAGGGTAGGGACCTTGACCACTCCCCTCAGTCATACCACAACGCCCAATCAACCCTCTGTGGAGGTGAGGGCCCAGGTGAACCCTGAGTACAGGCTGTTGTAGATACACTACTTGTCTTTTCTGTGTTGCACATCCCTCCCCGTGCCCCCCCCCCACACTATACATCCTAATAGTAAGGCCTCTTTCTTTTTCCCCACCCTTATCCCTCCCTTCCCACCCATCCTCCCCAGTCCCTTTCCCTTTGGTAACTGTTAGTCCATTCTTGGGTCCTGTGAGTCTGCTGCTGTTTTGTTCCTTCAGTTTTTCTTTGTCCTTATACTCCACATATGAGTGAAATCATTTGGTACTTGTCTTTCTCTGCCTGGCTTATGTCACTGAGCATAATACCCACTAGGTCCATCCATGCTGTTGCAAATGGTAGGATTTGTTTTCTTCTTATGCCTGAAGAACATTCCATTGTGTATATGTACCACCTCTTCTTTACCCATTCATCTGATGGACACTTAGGTTGCTTCCATTTCTTGGCTATTGTAAATAGTGCCGCGATAAACATAGGGGTGCATCTGTCTTTTTCAAACTGGGCTGCTGCATTCTTAGGGTAAATTCCTAGAAGTGGAATTCCTGGGTAAAATGGTATTTTCTATTTTGAGCTTTTTGAGGAACCTCCATACTGCTTTCTACAATGTTTGAACTAATTTACATTCCCACCAGCAGTGTAGGAGGGTTGCCCTTTTTCCACAACCTTGCCAAAATTTGTTGTTGTTTATCTTTTGGATGGTGGCGATCCTTACTGGTGTGAGGTGATATCTCATTGTGGTTTTAATTTGCATTTCTCTGATGACTAGTGATGTGGAGCATCTTTTCAAGTGTCTGTTGGCCATCTGAATTTCTTCTTTGGAGAACTGTCTATTCAGCTCCACTGCCCATTTTTTGATTGGATTATTTGCTTTTTGTTCGTGGAGGTGTGTGAGCTCTTTATATATTTTGGATGTCAACCCTTTGTCAGATCTGTCATTTATAAATATATTCTCCCATACTGTAGGACACCTTTTTGTTCTATTGACGGTGTCCTTTGCTGTACAGAAACTTTTCAGCTTGATATAGTCCCACTTGTTCATTCTTGTTTTTGTTTCCCTTGCCCAGGGAGATATGTTCATGAAGAAGTCGCTCATGTTTACGTCCAAGAGATTTTTGCCTATGTTTTTTTCTCAGAGTATTATGGTTTCATGACTTACATTCAGGTCTTTGATCCATTTTAAATTTACTTTTGTGTATGGGGTTAGACAGTGATCCAGTTTCATTCTCTTACATGCAGCTGTCCAATTTTGCCAGCACCATCTGTTGAAGAGACTGTCATTTCCCCATTGTATGTCCATGGCTACTTTACCATATATTAATTGTCCATATATGTTTGGGTTAATGTCTGGAGTCTCTATTCTGTTCCACTGGTCTGTGGCTCTGTTCTTGTGCCACTACCAAACTGTCTTGATTACTGTGGGTTTGTAGTACAGCTTGAAGTTGGGGAACGAGATCCCCCCCACTTTATTCTTCCTTCTCAGGAATGCTTTGGCTATTCGGGGTTCTTTGGTGTTTCCATATGAATTTTTGAACTATTTATTCCAGTTCATTGAAGAGTGCTGTTGGTAATTTGATAAGGATTGCATCAAATCTGTATATTGCTTTGGGCAGGACAAAAGAAGTGTTTTTAAATATTTGAATAGTTGGTATTTTTTCTGAATGTCTAGATTGGGGGACCTCATTTTCTTGGAAGGTCAACAGTATATTGAAGGGTTATATGTTGAGTATTGGTATACTTTGCAATTTTAGATGAAACATAGTAACAAATTGTATATTTAATTCCTAATAAAATTAACGATTTTAAGAAGACTTGTGTTTGTTTACAATTACAATAGTCCTTTCAGTGTTCCTGTTTTATCATATCACTTTTGAAAAACTAGCTTTCAGAACCATGATAGGTAATTGGTTATTTTCCTGAGGCTCAGATTTATATAGTTTGAAGCTAGCTGGCATGCTAAAGCTAGTAACTTATGAGTAAGGCTGGTTTACTGCCCTCCATCTCGCATTTTGATGAAATTTATGATCTCTACTGGTTGCCCTGTAAAATAACAAAACTTTGTTTCTCAGTGACAAAGTTCTAAAAAATAAAGCCAGTTGCTGGTACAGGTGATGAAAAGGGAAACAGAAGCTAGATCTAAGAAGTGGTTCTTCTTACCCAAAATATACAAGTTAATTATAAAAGTTATTCCTGATAATGCTCTGAGAAGCCATAAATAGTATCCAGAACTGTTTATCCTGAAACATAATCATTCCTAGACTGCTATATGTATTTAACTACTTGTGTCTGCTTTTTAATTGTAAAAGTAACACACAATATATTGTCCCAGTGCTAAATTAAAACATTTTTTTAAGTTCCCTTTTACCACCTCCATCCTCCAATAATAAGCAGTTATTATTTGGTGTGTCCCAGGTCTTTTTTTGTTTACTTATGCGTTCACACACTGTGTATAATGTTGACTTATACATGATCATAATGTACGTAGATTGCTTTTATTTCTCTTTATCTCTTGACAATACATAGAGATCTACCACATACATTGGAATATTATTCAGCTTTAAAAAGGAATGTGATTCTGATACAAGCAACAACATGGATGAACCTTGAAAACATTACACTAAGTACAGTAAGATAGGGACAAAAGGAAAACCGTATGATTCCTCTTATATGAAGTACTTAGAATAGTCAAATCCACAGCAACAGAAAGTAGAATAGTGGTTACCAGGGACTGAGGGGTGGGGAAGATGAGGAGTAGTGGGTACAAAGTTTCAGTATTGAGATGTCGTCAAAAATTCTGGAGAATAGTGGAACTAGTTGTACGACAATGTGCATATACTTAATACCTCTGAACCCTACAGTACTGTACCCTTTAAAATTGTCAATTATGTTACATGTGTTTCCTCAATTTTTAAATGAAATAAACGGGGGGGAAAGTATTTTCAGTTCTTTATGTAGTATGGATATTAACCCCTGGTCTATTATGTATGCAGCAGAGTTTTTTTTCCCAGTCTTTGCTTTTGTCTCTCTGGGATTCTTTATCTAATATTTGTATAGTCAGTCTTTTTTGTTAAATTGTTCACCCTGGGAGGCATTCTTTGGACTGTCTTAATCTAAAGAGCCATATTTATTTCAACTTTATGAAATCTTCTCATTTGTTAGATTATTTTCACCCTCTTACTATCTAATATTTATTTCTAGAACTTGTATTAGCAAGATTTTAGAGTATGTGGAATTATTTTATATGTTAACTCTTTCATTTCTTCCACCTCTATAGTCTTTTATGCTATTCTCTGGGAGAATTCCTCAAGTTGATCTTCTTACCTTGATAATTTCTAATTAGTATCTATTCTGCTATTTAGGGTAACTGTTGACATTTTCATTTTGACAATTACATTTTAATGTATTATGTCTATAGTACGTTTCTGGTGATACTATATTTCTTTAAACATCTCCTATTTGTTCTGTTAACTAATATAAAATAAGCCATAAATCAAATGAAATTATGCTAGCACCATTAAAGATTGTTTATAGGTCACAAACTCACTTCTGGACTTTAGTTAGTTGTGTGACTTTGTGTAGATTATACAACCATTCTAAGATTCTGTTTTCTGTATTTACTCTGTGTCTTTTGATTCGTGCATTCAGTCCATTTACATTAGGGTTGATTATTGAAAGATAATGTACTTATTGCCATTGCAACCTTTAGATTCATGGTTACCAAAGGTTCAAGGGTAGCTTCTTTACTATGTAACTATCTAACTATCTTATAACTCTATGATAAACACAGTATGGTGATTCTTTATTTCTCTCCCTTCTTATTCCGCCTCCCCCATTTATGTTAGGTGTCTTGTTCTGTACTCTTTTGTATTTCCTTTGACTGCTTTTCTGAATAGTTGATTTTATTTTTTGCCTTTAGTATTTGGTTGGTCTACTTTCTTTGTTGTGATTTTATTTTTTCTGGTGACATCTATTTAGCCTTAGCAGTGCTTCCATATAGAACAGTCCCTTATCCTGTAGAGGTGGTTTGTGGGAGGCAAATTCCCTCAACTTTTGCTTGTCTGGGAATTGTTTAATCCCTCCTTCATATTTAAATGATAATCGTGCTGAATACAATATTCTTTGTTCAGGGCCCGTCTGTTTCATTACATTAAATATATCATGCCATTCTCTTCTGGCCCGTAAGGTTTCTGTTGAGAAGTCTGATGATAGCCTGATGGGTTTTCCTTTGTAGCTGACCTTTTTTCTTGCTCTGGCTGCCTTTAATACTCTGTCCTTGCCTTTGATCTTTGCCATTTTAATTATTATATATTTTGGTGTTGTCCTCCTTAAATCCCTTGTGTTGGGAGATCTGTGGGCTTCCATGGTCTGAGGAACTATTTTCTCCCCTAGTTTGGGGAAGTTTTCAGCAATTATTTCTTCAAAGACACTTTCTATCCCTTTTTCTCTTCTTCTAGTACTCCTATAATGCAAATATTGTTCCGTTTGGATTGGTCACACAGTTCTTTTAATATTCTTTCATTCCTGGAGATGCTTTTATCTCTCTCTGCTTCAGCTTCTCTTTATTCCTGTTTCTCTGATTTTCATTCCATTTATGGTTTCTTGCACCTCATCCAATCTACTAAGTAGTCTTTCCAGAGATTGTTTTATTTCTGTATTCTCCCTCTGGACTTCATCCCTTAGCTCTGCATACTTCTCTGCAGGTCCATCAGCACAGTTATGACCTTTATTTTGAATTCTTTTTCAGGAAGTGGTTAAATCTATCTCCCCAGGCCCTCTTTCAGGGGTTGTCTGGGTAATTCTGGACTAGAACAAATTCTTCTGCCTTTTCATGTGGATAGAGGTAGTTGTAATCAGGTACCACATGTGTCAGGTGGCAGAACAAAATCCCTTCCTGGTTGCTGGTCTCCCTGCCCTTCTCCGCTGCCTGTGTCGGTTACCTGATAGGGACTCATAGATCATCTTTTCCAGTAAGACCTAAAGCACAAGAGATGGTCTCCAATGTCTGCAGAGGAGATTTTGATTAGATGTGAAGAATTTCACAATAGCACAGATTTTTCAATGTCTACAGAGGAGACCCAACTAGAGAGAATGTAGCCCAAACAGTGCCCCTCTCCGTGGGCTGGCACCATAAGTACCCCAGCTTCTGCGTGAAAACTCTGGTAGCTCTCCCAGAGACACCTGCAGCATGCCTGAGAAGCAGGCTGTCCCAGTAAAATCCCCTGGCCAAAGTCCACTGCCTCATTTTATGAGTAGAATTTTGGTTCTTGAATCCAGACTCTTGCGGCCTTATGCAAGTCCCAGACATAGCACAGTCATAACTTACAAAATAAAAGAGTTCCCAATGGAGAGCACTGAGGATGGAGCAAGGCTATATCTGTATCCCAAAACCTGTAGGGAAATGTTCATCTGTTCCCAAACAGAGGTTTTCACTAAAAGGGAACAAAACAGGCAAAGAGGTTTTGCAACAAGCAAGCCCTCAGATTCAAAGCTGTGGGGCACCCAGGACTCCAAAGAGCTAACCCAGACTTCTTTAACCCAGAACACAGGACAGTCCACAGGGAAAGGAAGGGCATGTGGCATCTGACCCCATCCACAACCTCACCTTTCACCAGCAGCCTGCTGGAAGGGAGGGCCCTACTGGGAAGAGAAGACAGCTCCCTCCAGTGGAGGTAAAGCTTTACTGTGATCGGGGCTCTTTATACAGCAAAAACAAAGCCATAGTGATGGCTTCTGGAGAATGAACAGCCAAGTGTTTCTTTCAATGTGTATTTCATTCATCCATCCATTTACAGTTATTTGTTGAAAGTCTGCTATGTGCCTGATACTGTGCTGTTTTCTAGAGATTGAGAAACTCCTGCCCAGGGGCAGCTAGGTGAGCAAGCCACACCCACAGGTGTGCTGCAGATGCCTCAGACCTCAGACTTCCCTGGTACTGGTGGTGCCATCCAAGTGAGAAAGGGGCGTGGCCAGTAGGTAGCCTAGCAACAGGCCAGTAACATCATGAGGTGGTTAACATTCCGTGAGAATACTGGCCATAAGAACCCCAACTGCCCCACACAGCGAACTTGCCAGGGGCTGAAAGCCTTTGCCAAGACAAGTGGCGAAGTTCACAGTGTTCACTGATTACTAAGGAGAAAGAAAGGCAGCCCTTATGGGTGGGGTGCTTCAACGGGCTTCCCCTAGGAGGGAGCAGAGAGTGGATTGTCTAAGGGAAGCACAGGAGGAGGCACGAGAACGCCAGATGCAGAGAATTAAGGTGAAGGTAAGAGCTGCTGAACACTGAGCTAGCATTACTGTGAGGCGCGGTAGAAAAGGTAAAGTTTTGTGTCAGAGGAGGCACTCGGGAGGGGAGAGAAAGGTGCCATAGGCCCCGGAAATGGAGGAGCTGGGGAAGGATGAAGGCTGTAAGGCTATCAGAGTGAATCAAGCCCAAATCCCTTTGGGAATAGGGTGTCTACTCCCAAAGGAGTATACTGGGTATATATCTCCTATCCCTGAGTATATTTTGGGGATTGATATCCTGCAGGATCTATGGTTTCAGATCACTGCAGGTGAGTTCAGACTGAGAGTACGTGTGGTGAAGGCGGTTTTGAGGGGACATGGTATGCACCTGCCTATAGCTTTGCATGTGCCTCGGCGGGTGACCAATACCAAACAATACAAACTGCCTGGAGGACATAAAGAGGTTGGAGAAACTATCCCGGAGCTGGAAAAGGTAGGTAATCCAAAGCCCACCCATAGTCCTTTCAATTCCCCAGTGTGGCCAGTAAAAAAGCCAGATGGCTCCTGGCATGTGACTGTGGATTACAGAGAACTGAATAGTCATACCCCCTATGCATGTTGCTGTCCCCTCTATTGCAGGCCTGATGGACCCTCAGCCGTGAATTAGGAACATATCACTATGTGCTGGATCTTGCTAATGTCTTCTTTTCCGTTGACATTGAGCAGGAAAGTCAGGTACAGATTGCCTTCACGTGGGAAGAATGGCAATGGACTTTCACCGTCCTTCCACCTGGATACCTCCACAGCCCCACCATCTGTCACAGACTTGTAGCCCAGGACATGACTACATGGGAGAAACTGCCAGTGGTGCGGCTGTATCATTATATTGATGATGTCATGTTCACGTCCGATTCTCTTTCAGATCTAGAAGGTGTAGCACCTAGACTGCTACAATATCTACAGGAGAAAGGATAGGCTGTGAACAGTACCAAGGTTCAGGGACCTGGTTTGTCTGTCAAATTGTTGGGGGTTGTCTGGTTGGGTGAGAACAAAGCTATACCAGAGGCAGTTATAGATAAAGTCCAGGCCTTTCCTTCCCCTAAAACTATAGCATTGCTACAGGAGTTTCTGGGTCTTCCAGGCTACTGGAGAGAGTTTATCTCACACTTGGCACAAATTCTGAAACCCTCATACTGGTTGGTATGAAAAGGTATCAGGTGGGAGTGGGATGAAACTTGTGCATCTGCCTTCACTACAGCTAAACAGGCAGTGAAGGCCGTTCAGGCCTTGAGTGTGATAGACCGATTAAGGTCCTGTGAGCTGCATGTACATGTGACTGAAGATGGTTATAGCTGGGGTCTCTGGCAGCGGCTTAAATGAACTTCCAACGTATTGGATTCTGGTCACAATGTTGGAAATGGGTAGAGGTATGATACACTTTGATAGAAAAACAACTGAATGCCATGTATCACTCCTTACTGGCTACAGAACCCATCACTGGAATGGCCCCGATAAGGGAAATAACCACCAATCCCATCTTGGGGTCGGTACGAAACTGGACGCAAAAGCCAAGGAGTGGTGTGGCACAAATGCCCACACTGGCCAAGTGGGGTTCTTACCCAAAGCAGCATAGTGCCCTCTCTAGTAGCCCCTTAAATGAAGAACTCCAACGCTTACTGGCCGGTGATATATACTAGTGAAAAGCAGGAATAACTTGCGTTTGAACTATTAGTAGGAGAAAGACCCTTTTGGGAGGGAATAGCCCCTATACCTGAAGATGCATGGTACACAGACAGCCCCAGCCATGGGCAGTCCCCAAAATGGAGGGCCATAGCTTTCCATCCTAAGACTAAGACAATATGGATGGAAGATGGTGGGGGGAAGTGCAGCCAATGGGCAGAGTAGCAAGCTGTGTGGCTTGTGATCAGCCAGGAGCCCTCCCCTATAGTTGCCTGCACTGACAGCTGGGCTATCTATCGGGGCTTGGCCCTGTGGCTACCAACCTGGTACCATGCCAACTGGCTGGCTGGTCACAAGAATTGTGGCAAGACTTATGGGCCTGTAGTCAGACTAAAATAATTACAGTATACCATGTGACAGGTCATTTGTCACTGGCATCCCTAGGAAATGATAAGGCAGATAAATTGGCCCAGATACATTGGTTAGAAGGTAAGTCTGCCTCTGATGTAGCCCAGTGGTTACATCACTGTTTGTTGCATGCGGGGCAAAAGACAATGTGGGCTGTAGCCCGTCGGTGGGGCTTGTCTTTGACCTTTGACGAAGTTAGTAGAGCCCGGCAGGAGTGTGCTGTATGCTCCAAAGGGACTTACACCGAGTTCACATCAACATTGGACAATAACTAAGGGGCCTATACCCCTCATCAGGTGGCAGATAGACTTTATTGGGCATCGACCTGTGTCAGAAGGGTATCGGTATGCCATGATTCATGTGGACATGGCTACTGGACTTCTGGTTGCTTTTCCTACCCGTTGTGCACACCAGCAGACAACAAATAGAGGCCTGAAGCGACTCTCTGCTGCCTATGGATGACCTTAGGTAAGTGAGCGTAATCAGGACACCCATTTTACTGCACATACACTGCTAGAATGGGTGCCACAGCTGGGAATCAAATGCAAGTTTCATGGGTCATACAATCCTACCACAGCAGGCATGACAGAGAGGCACAGTGACTTGTCAAAATCTGGACTAACATCAGTTACTAATAGTCTGTGGGGTCAGTCCGTCTGTTTATGGACCATGCTATGGTGTTTGAACGAGACACCCCAAAAGTGGGCCATGAGTCCCATAGACATGTTAACACATATGGCTGCCTCCCCTATAGAACAGCAAGGACAAACCAAGGAAGAATCACTGAGGCCGAGGTTTGACCACAAGAATAAAATCTTGCTGCCAGCACCAACTGCACTGAACCCTGGAGACTCCATTGAGTGGACATGGCCTTGGACCTTTCGACACCTGGACCAACAATGGCTGGCTCTCCTGGCACCTTGGAAACAAGGCCTAGAAGCTGGCCTCCTGTGTGTTCCTGGAATAACCTCAGAGTGGCCCCCAAAGGTCACACTTGTATATCCTGAACAACCAGAAGGCAGGAGCATCTTACCTGGCAGTTTTGTTTTATCTTTATGGCCAGTGCACACAAATCCAGTAGCACTATGTATACAGATTCTTAAGTAACCCCCATAGGGAAAGGAGTAAAAGTATGGTATACAAGACCTGGATGGGACCCCGTTCCTGCCAAAGTCCTATCACAGGACTATCTTGCATGCATCCTACCTGATGGACCAGATTTGCCTATGTTGTTGTCATTTAAACATGTGTCTTATCACCCCTAAGGTCTTTGTGGATTGGGAACTTCCTCTGGCTTGAGGATTATTATAACTTTTGTTATCTGTATGAAAATCTTGTTGTATCTTAATTTTTGTTATTATCTCTAAGTTGTTGTTATTCTCTGTTGCTGTTGTGGAATCTGGTGACAGTGCTCCAGGTTTCTCGCACAGGGACCACTGGGGAAGATTGAGAGCATGTAGATTATAAGGCGAGAATCCTGGAGTGGTGGAGTGTGGGGAAGTTGGGGGTTCTATTGCCAGGATGCTCACTGAACTTAAGCCACCTGATGGTGTAACTGGCCTGCTGCTAGTCTGCTACTTCCACGCCTTTAGGCAATGAGCTATTATTGCACCATATAGAGAGCTCAGCCCAGTGCTCTGGGAGGAGGCAGAAATGCTAGTGGTCGACCCACTGCCGTGATAACAAGCCAGGTAATAAACACTTTCATCCCAAAGAATCGTTCTACTGTCATTTCTTTGGTCACACTGAATCCATAGCGAACTCGCCGGGGCCTGAAACCCATTGGCCAGACAGACCCTCACCTCGTATCTTAGAGGTTTGATAGACCTTCTTTTCTTCCAAGATAACAAGATACTCCAGGACCACTTGCACTTTCTTTTCTGCTCCACACCTGAAACCAGTCATTTCTAAAAGCCCTGGTTTCCTTAGGAAATGGTAGAGGCTAAAATCTGGGCATTTTTATGCACACTCCTTGGATTGATCATTGTTTCTCATCCTGTTTTATGAGCAGAGCTAGGAAATATATGTAATTTTTAAAGATAGAATAGATCATGAATTTATATTCTTTCAAATTCAAGGCTAAGGGTTTTTCACTTAATCTTGTCAGTCTTATTATCTAGATCTCTTTCAACTACACCAAAATTCTGGGTTCCTGGAGATACTGACTTAATTATTCACTTGATTTCCCCATGGGTCAAAGACAGCAGTCTACATTTCTATAAATTACTACTGCATTACTATAAACGTTCTACTTACTGAAAACATTTTATGTGTTACTTGGCATTTTCTTTTGCTTTTTAACATATAGGTCATAGTAAGGATGTACAAATCACCGTGTTTTCAAATTACTGAACTAATTCTTTTCTGTGTGTAATTATGACAACTCGCTTATTTCTTTTGTGCTATAGAGACATTATTCTACTCCACATTTTCTGTTTCTTATCATAGTTTTCAATGGGATGCATGATTTTTTCTGTTATTTTTAAGTGCAGTAAGTTTTCCTGTAATTTTAGGTCAGAGGAGTGGGTCAAATAGCCTGTTTTTCAGCTTTGTAATTGTGGAGTAGTCTCTTCTGTTGTTTCCACAATGTGATTTTTAAAAATACAACCCTAAGGCTATCTGAGAGCTTTCCTTTGACCCACCTCTCTTTTATCTGAACTCTTTCTTGTCTTAGTTTCTCTTATTCTGTTCTGCTCAATTCGAACCCTTTTCCTTAACGTATTTCTCAGAGCAATGTTACTTTCGAGAGTTTATAGGGCCCAGACTGCTTCAGCACCAATAGACCTTACTGTGTGGCAGTGTTCTTACTCTCAGCCTGAGAATTCAATCCTTGGAGTCCTTCCCAGGCTAGTCTCCTGTTTTCATGCCACTGAAGGGCCCTATGCTCAGGGCCACCAGAGAAGTCCAGTTGTCTTTTCTCCGCATCTTTGGGCACAAATGCTGACACCACGTAGGTCTCATATCTGTCTGGTTTGTCACTATTTGACAAACTTTAAAGGTTTTGGGGTAAACACTGTGTCTTCATTTTGGTGTACCTTGGCGTTTCTGTTTTGATATGCTTTTTTTTCCCTTTAATTTGAAGAGTGTAGACCTGTTAAAGATTTAATTTATGTAGTAATGAGTGATCCAGCAGAATGATGAAGCTGGTCAGAGTGCTGTGAAAACACAGATTATTCTAGTCCCTGAAGAGTGATGGAATAAGGTTGCTAAATTAGGTGCCTAGCAGAATAATAGCTTTATCTGCATACCTATCTGCAAAATATTTCCTGTGCTATCAGTTTTCTACAGAGTTAACATCTTACAGATATAACCCTTATGGTTTTAAAAAAAAAAAACCTAATCAATAACAAATAGTGAATCAAATAAAAGATACATGGCCCTCGAAAATGAGGTAATCCATTGAAAAGCATTCAGGCATCCTTTTTGTCCAATTTCAGGTTCTGGATATTTCTAATTCTTTCCTTAACTTATATCACCTTTCTGACATATGTTCTTTCATAGCTAATTTTGGAACACACATTTTTTTTTTTTGTGAACATGTTTTTCTATTATGCTTTTTTCTTTGTAGGTATTTTCCTTTCCCTATATCTTTCTTCTTCTGAAAACCTTGAAGATTTCACTGTTCTTCTTTTCTATTGCTCATTATTTTGTAAAATTAGTTTTAGAAAGGAGGACTGACTTGATATATAAATCTTAGGACAGATATTATATTGTATTATATTATAAACTAATATGAAAAGACAAATTGCTAAAATCAGAAATGCAAATGGACATATTAATACCAATTTACAGAAATAAAAAGTATTATAAGAGAGTACTATGAACAGTTTTATACTAGCAGATTAGATAATTTAGCTGGAGTGAACAAATTCCTAGAAATGCACAACCTGCCAAAACTGAATCATGGAGAAAATCTGAATGCACCTAGAACTAGTAAAGAGATTGGATACATAAACAAAAACATCCCCAAAAGAACAAAAAGACCTTGAGGAGATGGTTTCACTGGTGAAGTCTACCAAATACTTAAAGAAGAATTAACACCAATCCTCAAATTCTCCCAAGAACTTGAAGAGGAAGAGCATCTCTTAACTCATTCTATGAGGCCAGCATTACCCAGACACCAAAGCCAGACAAAGATACTACAAGAAAAGAAAACTACAAACTAACATCTCTTCTGAGTATATATATAAGTTTTCAACAAAATAATGGTAAAATAGTTGCAGCATCATATTAAGCAGGATTATATACAGTGACAAAGTAAGGATTATTCCTGGCATGCAAAGATGGCTCAACAAATGAAAACCAGCCAATGTTATAACGCCATATTAACACTTAAGGAAGGGAGGGGGAAGAATGATTATCTCAATGATGCAGAAATAGCAATAAAACAAAATTCAAAATATCCTTTCATGATTAAAAAAATCTAGCATACTTAGAATAAAGAGGAAATGCCTCAGAGATAAACAAGAGGTGGTATATATACACATTGGAATATTATTCAGCCTTTAAAGGGAGTAAGATTCTGATACAAGCAATAACACTGATGAACCTTGAAAACATTACACTAGGTGCAGTAAGCCGGACACAAAAGGAAAAACATATGATTCCTCTTATATGAAGTTCTTAGAATAGTCAAATCCATAGAGACAGAAAGTAGAATGGTGGTTACCAGGGACTGAGGGGTAGGGAAGATGGGGAGTAATGGGTACAGAGTTTCAGTTTTGAGAAGATGTCAAAAATTGTGGAGAATAGTGGATATACTTGTATGACAATGTGTACATACTTAATACCTCTGATCCCTACAGTACTGTACCCTTTAAAATGTTCACTTATATGTTACATGTGTTCCCTCACAATTTTTATTTTATTTGTATATTTATTTTGGTATCATTAATCTACAATTACATGAAGAACACTGTTTTCTAGGCACCCCCCTTCACCAAGTCCCCTCGATATACCCCTTCAGTCACTGTCCATCCACGTAGCAAGATGCTGTAGAATCACTACTTGTCTTCTCTGTGTTGTAGAGTCGGCCCCGTACCCCTCCACACATTATACGTGCTAATTTTAAGACTCTTTTCCTTTTTCTCTGCCCTTATCCCTCCCTTCGCGCCCATCCTCCCCAGTCCCTTTCCCTTTTGTAAATGTTAGTGCATTCGTGGGTTGTGTGATTCTCCTGCTATTTTGTTACTTCAGTTTTTCTTTGTTCTTATACTCCACGGATGAGTGAAATCATTTGGTACTTGTCTTTCTCCACCTGGCTTATTTCACTGAGCATAATACCCTCTAGCTCCATCCATGCTGTTGCAAATGGTAGGATTTGTTTTCTTCTTATGGCTGTATAATATTCCACTGTGTATATGTACCACCTCTTCTTTATCCATTCATCTACTGATGGACTCTTAGGTTGCTTCCATTTCATGGCTATTGTAAACAGTGCTACGATAAACATATGGGTGCATCTTTTTCAAACTGGGCTGCTCCATTCCTAGGGTAAATTCCTGGAAGTGTAATTCCTGGGTCAAATGGTATTTCTATTTTGATTTTTTTGAGGAACCTCCATAATGCTTTCCACAATGGTTGAGCTAATTTACATTCCCACCAACAGTTTAGGAGGGTTCCCATTTCGCCAGAACCTCACCAACATTTCTTATTGTTTATCTTTTGGATGGTGGCGATCCTTACTGGTGTGAGGTGGTATCTCATTGTGGTTTTAATTTGCATTTCACTGATGACAAGCGATGTGGAGCATCTTTTCATGTGTCTGTTCGCCATCTCAATTTCTTCTTTAGAGAACTGTCTATTCAGCTCCTCTGCCCATTTCTTAATTGAATTATTTACTTTTTGCTTGTTGAGGTGCGTGAGCATCCAACCCTTTATCGGATCTGTCATTTATGAATATATTCTCCCATACTGTAGGATACCTTTGTTCTATTGATGGTGTCCTTTGCTGTACAGAAGCTTTTTAGCTTGATATAGTCCCACTTGTTCATTTTTGCTTTTATTTCCCTTGCCTGGGGAGATAAGTTCATGAAGAATTCACTCATGTCTATGTCTAAGACATTTTTACCTATGTTTTTTTCTAAGAGTATTATGGTTTCATGACTTACATTCAGGTCTTTGATCCATTTTGAATTTACTTTTGTGTATGGGGATAGACAGTGGTCCAGTTTCATTCTCTTACATGTAGCTGTCCAGGTTTGCAGCACCATCTGTTGAAGAGACTGTCATTTCCCCATTGTATTTCCATGGCTCCTTTATCGAATATTGATTGACCATATATGTTTGAGTTAATGTCTGGAGTCTCTATTCTGTTCCACTGGTCTGTGGCTCTGTTTTTGTGCCAGTACCAAATTGTCTTGATTACTGTGGCTTTGTAGTAGAGCTTGAAATTGGGGAACGAGATTCCCCTCACTTTATTCTTCCTTCTCAGGATTGCTTTGGCTATTCGGGCTCTTTGGTGTTTCCATATGAATTTTTGAACTATTTCTTGCAGTTCATTGAAGAATGTTGTTGGTAGTTTGATGGGTATTGCATCAAATCTGTATATTGCTTTGGGCAGGATGGACATTTTAACTATATTAATTCTTCCTAGACAAGAGCATGGGATTCGTTTAAATTTGTTAGTGTCCTCTTTAATTTCTCTTAAGAGTATCCAGTAGTTTTTGGGAAATAGGTCTTTCACTTCCTTGGTTAGGTTTATTCCTAGGTATTTTGTTTTTTTTGATGCAATTGTGAATGGAGTTGTTTTCCTGATTTCTCTTTCTATTGGTTCATTGTTAGTGTATAGGAAAGGCACAGATTTCTGTGTGTTAATTTTGTATCCTGCAACTTTGCTGTATTCCAATATCAGTTCTAGTAGTTTTGGAGTGGAGTCCTTAGGGTTTTTTATGTACAATATCATGTCATCTGCAAATAGGACAGTTTATCTTCTTCTTTACCAATCTGGATTCCTTCTATTTCTTTGTTTTATCTAACTGCCATGGCTGGGACCTCCAGTACTTTGTTGAATTACTGTGGGGAGAGTGGACATCCCTGTCTTTTTCCCAATCTCAGAGCAAAAGCTTTCAGCTTCTCACTCTTAAATATGATGTTGGCTCTGAGCTTATCATATATGGCCTTTTTTATGTTGAGGTACTTTTGCTGAGAATTTTTATGGTGAACGAATGTTGAATTTTGTCGAATGCTTTTTCAGTGTCTGTGGAGATAATCATGTGGTTTCTGTCTTTCTTTCTGTCTATGTGGTGGATGAGGTTGATGGATTTTTGAATGTTGTAACATCCTTGCATCCCTGAGATGAATTCCCGTTCGTCATGGTATATGATCCTTTTGATGTATTTTTGAATTCAGTTTGCTAATATTTTGTTGAGTATTTTTGTGTCTATGTTCATCAGGGATATTGGTCTGTAATTTTTTTTTTTGGTGGGGTCTTTGCCTGATTTTGGTTTTAGGGTAATGTTGGTTTCATAGAGTGAGTTTGGGAGTATTCCCTCCTCTTCTATTTTTTGGAAAACTTTAAGGAGAATGGGTATTATGTCTTCTCTGTATGTGTGATAAAATTCCATCTGGCCCGGGTGTTTTGTTCCTGGGTAGTTTTTTATTACCGCTTCAATTTCTTTGCTGGTAATTGGTCTGTTTAGATTTTCTGTTTCTTTCTGAGTCAGTCTTGGAAGGTTGTATTTTTCTAAGAATTTGTCCATTTCTTCTAGGTTTTCCAGCTTGTTAGCAGATAGGTTTTCATAGTATTCCCTAATAATTCTTTGTATTTCTATGGGGTCCGTAGTGATTTTTCCTTTCTCATTTCTGATTCTGTTGATGTGTGTTGATTCTCTTTTTCTCTTAATAAGTCTGGCTGGAGGCGTATCTATTTTGTTTATTTTTTGAAAGAACCAGCTTTTGGTTTCATTAATTTTTTCTATTGTTTTATTCTTCTCAATTTTATTTATTTCTTCTCTGATCTTTATTATGTCCCTCCTTCTGCTGATTTTAGGCCTCATTTGTTCTTCTTTTTCCAATTTCGGTAATTGTGATGTTAGACTTTTCATTTGGGATTGTTCTTCCTTCTTTAAATATGCCTGGATTGCTATATACTTTCCTTTTAAGACAACTTCGTTCCATCCCACAAAAGTTGCAGCTTTGTGTTGTTGTTGTCACTTGTTTCCTTATATTGCTTTAATCTCTACTTTAATTTGGTCGTTGATCCATTCATTATTTAGGAGCATGTTCTTAAGCCTCCATGTGTTTGTGAGCCTTTTTGCTTTCTTTGTGCAATTTAGTTCCAGTTTTATACCTTTGTGGTCTCAAAGTTGGATGGTAGGATTTCAACCTTTTTTAATTTACTGAGGCTCTTTTTGTGGCCTAGTATGTGGTCTTTTCTGGAGAATGTTCCATGTGTACTTGAGAAGAATGTGTATCCTGCTGCTTTTGGATGTAGAGTTCTATAGATGTGTTAGGTCTATCTGTTCTAGTGTGTTGTTCAGTGCCTGTGTCCTTACGTATTTTGTGTCTGGTGGATCTATCCTTTGGAGTGAGTGGTGCGTTGTCTCCTGAATTGAATGCATTGCATTCTGTTTCCTCCTTTTGTTCTGTTAGTATTTGTTTCACATATGCCGGTTCTCCTTTGTTGGGTACATATATATTTATAGTAGTTATATTTTCTTGTTTGATTGACCCCTTTATCATTATGTAATGTCCTTCTTTATCTCTTGTTACTTTCTTTGTATTGAAGTCTATTTTGTCTGATACTAGTACGGCAACACCTGCTTTTTTCTCCCTGTTGTTTGCATGGAATATCTTTTTCCATCCCTTGACTTTTAATCTGTGTATGTCCTAGGGTTTGAGATGGGTCTCTTGTAAGCAGCATATAGACGGTTCTTGCTTTTTTATCCATTCAATTACTCTGTGTGTTTTGATCGGTCCATTCACTCCATTTACATTTAGGATGATTATTGAAAGATATGTACTTATTGCCATTGCAGGCTTTAGATTCGTGGTTACCAAAGGTTCAAGGTTAGCTTCTTTACTATCTTAGTGCCTAACTTAACTCGCTTATTGAGCTATTATAAAGACTGTCCGGTGATTCCTTATATCTCTCCCTTATTCCTCCTCCTCCATTCTTTATAGGTTGGGTGTTTTATTCTGTGCTCTTTTGTGTTTCCTTTAACTGCTTTTGTGGGTAGTTGATTTTTTTTGCCTTTAGTTAGTATTTCGTTGGTCTGCTTTCTTTGCTGTGATTTTATTTTCTCTGGTGACATCTGTTTTGCCTTAGGAGTGCTCCCATCTGGAGCAGTCCCTCTAAAATACCCTGTAGAGGTGGTTTGTGGGAGGCAAATTCCCTCCACTTTTGCTTGTCTGGGAATTGTTTAATCACTCCTTCATATTTAAATGATAATCGTGCTGGATACAGTAATCTTGATTCAAGGCCCTTATGTTTCATTGCATTAAGTATATCATACCATTCTCTTCTGACCTGTAAGGTGTCTGTTGAGAAATCTGATGATAACCTGATGTGTTTTCCTTTATAGGTGACCTTTTTCCTCTCTCTAGCTGCCTTTAAAACTCTGTCCTTGTCATTGATCTTTGCCATTTTAATTATAATGTGTCTTGGTGCTGTTGGGAATTCTGTGTACTTCCGTGGCCTGAACGATTATTTCCTCCCCCAGTTTGGCGAAGTTTTCACCAATTATTTCTTCAAATACACTTTCTATCACTTTCTCTCTCTTCTTCTGGTACTCCTACAATGCGAATATTCTTCCATTTGGATTGGTCACACAGTTCTCTTAATATTGATTCATTCCTGGAAATCCTTTTATGTCTCTCTGCATCAGCTTCTATGCATTCCTGTTCTCTGGTTTCTATTCCATCAATGGCCTCTTGTATCTTATCCATTCTGCTTATAAATCCTTCCAGAGATTGTTTCATTTCTGTAATCTCCTTCCGGACGTCATCCCTTAGCTCTTGCATATTTCTCTGCAGCCCCATTAGCATGGTTATGACCCTTATTTTTAATTATTTTTCAGGGAGATTGGTTAGGTCTATGTCCCTAGATTCCTTGTCAGGGGAGCATGTCTAGGTTAGTCTGGTCTCTATCAAATTCCTCTTCCTTTTCATGGTGATAGAGGTAGTCGCAGGAAGCTGGTGCATTTGTCAGCTGGGACAATGTCCCTTCTTGCTGGCTTGTGGCCTTCCTCTTTGGAGAACAGCGACCCCTATTAGCTTCTACTGGGCAGCTGTGCACAGACAGGGTTTCTAATTCATACCCAGCTGCTGTGAAAGAAGCTCTGCCCTGCTGCCTCAGGCTGATGCTCTACTATGGCAGACCGGCGTCCGAGGGGACGAGGGCAGGAGGCAGTTTATCTCCGTGAGGGGCCTCTGAGCTGCGCTGCCGCCCAGCGGGTTAGGAAACCCGGATTTCCCTGGCATTCCCAGCTGCTTAGCTAAGTGTCCAAGGATGTTTCCGTCCAGCTGTGCGGTCCCTGTCCCTTTAACTCTTTCAAAAAGCATTTGCTTTGCTTTGTCCCAGGGGCGCCGAATGCAGGACCCACTCGCACATTTTACTGTTCCGTTTCCCTAGTATCCAGCACATGCTGCACTGTGTGTCTGTGCTCGGGTGCAGATGGCTAGGGCTGGGTGTTCAGCAGTCCTGGGCTCCCTCTCCCTCATGGCTCCGACTCCTCTCCTTCCGCCTGGAGCTGGAGTGAGGGGCGCTTGGGTCCCACCGGCCACGGCTGATGTCTTACCACCTTTGCGTGGTGCTAGGTTCTCGCACATGTCAGTGTAGCCTGGCTGTTGTCTGTATCTTGTAGTCTCTCTTTTAGGGACAGTTGTATTTGTTGAATTTTCAAAAATATATATGGTTTGGGGAGGAGATTTCTGCTACTCTACTCATGCCGCCATCTTGGCTCTGTCCCCATCATCTGTCATTTTTAAATGGTAGTCTTTACTTTTAAATGGTAATTTTAATGTAATTTTTAACTCTATGTCCTTCTGCAGTCTCATCAAAATCATTTTTTCAAGAATGCCACAGTTGTCCAAGGCATCAAATACAAACAAATAACTTTACTGCACAAACATTATAAACATAGAACTGTTTTTTGATCAGCCTTCTTGATTTCAATAGCTTTATGAGTCATGTAATGGTATACCTCCATTTTCCTACCAGTAACGGAATAATGCACTTTGTAAACTTTTGAGAACCTTGAATAATAAGTGGTTTGCTATACTACTATTATTTGTTAAATAATACGTATAGAATTATACTCTGAATTTGTGTTAAGTTAATGAGTTAAATATATGAGTGAGGCTCTAATTATTTATAAATCCCAACCTTTACTGGGAAGTGGGGATAATTCCTAAGAAACTTTAACTTTAGCAACTGCTAACACATCCTGTGTTCCAAGCACTGTTCTGAGCCCTTTCAGTGTAACTTATTTAATCTTCGTAACAACTTCGTAAGAGAAGTTTCAGTACTCACTCCTTCCTACAGAGGAGAAAATGGAGGCCCAGGGTGTTCCCTTGCAAGTGCTGGAACCAGGGCTGGAGCCCAGCCGTCTAGACTCCTGAGCGACTCCCTTGGCCACCGTCCTGCCCTGTGGAACACTTCCCACGACAGGATCCTCCCTGCCTTCAGAATTCACCATTCCACCATTAGACGTGTGCAATTACATGCTACTCTCTGACTGAAGTATTTAAGAATGAAATTATATCGTGTCTAGGATTTGCTTTAAAATACTCCACCAGGGGCAGAGATGAAACAGATTATTTCATCAGAAATTACTGAAGCTTAATGATATGTACATGGGATCTATTCTGCTGTTCTCCACTTTTGTGTACGTTTGAAATTTTTCGTAATAGTGTGATTTTTTAAAATTACTCTCTATGTTAAACTTAAAAGGTCTATAGTGTTCTAGGAGGTCATTTCTTTAATTTTAGTCTTTCTTGTGTTTAATGTTAATTTTTGGTATGTTCTCAGTGATACTCAGATCTTTAACTGGAATTTCTTGCACCATTAATTTTTGTATAAATTATTGCTACTCAATAGTGTTTTTAGTATTATAACAATGAGGAAAACATTCATTTTCAGAATCCCATAAAGTTCTATACTTTACAACATGTATATACTAGCTTTTGAGAGGGCTCAATTTTGTCCAAAGTTGTTTAACATCATTATACCTAAACACACATTTAGTATAACCTGATTTTGTTTTTACAGGAACCAAGGAATAAAAGAGTTTCACCTTTAACTCAACGTATATCCTTGGCAAATTTAATCTCTCCAGTGAGAAATGGAGCAGCCAGATGCTTTGGTCATACAGTACAGGTAAGGGGAAATGGGGCTGGGGGTGAGTAATGAAGTGAGGAGGCTTTTTTCTAAAAGCTTAAAATTGGTATTTTTTCCTTGAGGTGTACTAACAGGTTTGCACACTTACTAACCATAAATTTCCCTTTGGAATATGCTGGTAATAAATACAAGAACAATATTTATCTACTCTCACTATATTAATTTACATCATCTCTCAAAGCATGATCTTGGATAGGTTGCATATCTCAAAGTAGTTTTGGCTGATAATATTTTACAATGATAGATTGAAGCTTGGATAAATGCCTGGAGAAATTCTCTGAATTTTGTTTTCTAATTTGTCTATTTTTTTTTAAGAAAAAGAGGAATAATTACCATGTCCTCCAAAGCTTTTCTCTTTTGTTCACCTCTTTTATTCTTCTGTTAAGCCATTTACTCATCATGGTGAGAGCAGATTCCCAGCTTCTGCCCAAAAGTCATCATGCAGCTCGAGAGTCCCAATGCCTGCCAAAAGGAGAAGTAGCGTCCTGTGGTCAGAGACGTTAGGCGTCAACATTAGAGAGTCTTTAACTGCCAAAGAAATCAAACGTCAGGAGGTAAGCTGGCATTCAGTAGTGAGACCATATACATTGGTTTATACTAAAAAAAATAGTACCTGTTTTTTAAATAGGTGTTTTGCCAGAAGATTAGCAAACTAATGCCTAAGGCAAAATCAACTTGCAATTTTGTATTTGACAGTAATTCTTAATACACGCTAAGCAACACTTTGTGATTGGTGGGGGTCATCGGATTGAACTCTTGATGGGGTAAAGTTATAATACATAGGGCACGATGTAAAACATTGAGACTCAATTCTGAATTTTAGTTTTCAGACTGAGACACTTTAAAAAGGACTGATTGAAACATCGGTTAAATAATGGTGAATATCAATTGTACATAATTTTCCTTTCTCAGCGGAAAGGATGGTGACTTATGATGTTTGCTTCATTTTTTTTAGGCAATATATGAAATGTCCCGAGGTGAACAGGACTTAATTGAAGATCTCAAACTTGCAAGAAAGGTCAGTGTATAACTTTTTATCATACACTCTGGTTTTTAGAAATCATATTTAACGAATTCTAACATAGTTTTCTTTTTAGAAGCAGAAAATATCTACTAGTGAATACTTTTTTTTTACATGAGCTTTGTTAGACACATCTTCAAATATGAATGTTAGTGAGAGAGTCTTTTAGGGGGATTAGCAAACATATACTTTAATTTCTTCTGTTTTACAGTAGAATCCACAGTAGCTTTTGAACAGTTACTCAAACTTGCATTCAAGTACAGATGTCTCATAATGTCTTCTTTGCTTGATCTCTCTTAATGATGCATTTCTCCCCCTCTGGTAGGCCTACCATGACCCCATGTTAAAGTTGTCTATCATATCAGAAGAGGAACTCACACATATATTTGGTGACGTGGATGCTCACATACCTTTGCATGAAGGTGAGATATGCTACTTAATTTTCTTTAGAATCTTGAACAGCAGGAATAGAAGTGTAAGTTTAAATCTAAACTTGTAATTTAGTGCTGCATTATATTAAAAATAAACCTCTTCTCGGTATTTCTGCTTTCTTATGCTTCAGATTTGTTGGCAAGAATAGGAGAAGCAACCAAGCCTGATGGGATAGTGGAGCAGATTGGTCACATTCTTGTGAACTGGGTATGTAGTATTTTACTCCAGATAGTTTTTCACAAGTACATGCCACACTTGTCATTGTAGTGAATATCAGAACCACTGGATCCAGGAACTGGATTATAGAAACAGATCAACAACACATTAGAATTGAACAAATTTTTGTAGCTATTAAGAACTTACAGTCTATGTTTAAAAACGTACTTGATGAATGATAGAGTTTTGTTTTAAAAATGTTCTTCCTTGCACAGAGTTTTTACATTATATGCCATTAATTTTCTGTTTCATTCTTTCAGTTAATATTTGAGTGCCTGCCAGATGCTTGGCACTGTTGTGGGAGGGATCACTGGGAATTGAGAGATAAAAGGCAGTCTCTCCATGACTAATCTAGTGAGGGATAGTCAACTTAAAAAACAATCTGAAGGTTGGTGATGAAGGTGATACAGGAAGGCTATGGTGTCCTGGGACTAGAGAAGACTAGCATCTAACTAGTTGGGGAAAGTAAAAGTCATGAGTGTTTGGTTGAATTAGGTAAATTAGGGAAACTAGAAAAGGGTGTTTGGTGTTGGCCCAGAATACTCTACTCCCCCTAATATCACCTGCAGGACAATGCTCACAGCTTGTCAGCTTTCCAGAACAGCTGTGAGCTTTACGTTTCACGTTCACAAGCTTACTAATGGACTGACCATAGCAGGAACTTACCGTACTTTGTTTTCTCGTGTCACTCTTCAGTTGCCAGGCTTGAATGCCTACGAAGGCTACTGTAGTAACCAGCTGGCAGCCAAAGCTCTTCTTGACCGAAAGAAACAGGATCCAGGAGTCCAGGACTTTCTCCAGCGATGTTTTGAGTCTCCCTTCAGCAGAAAACTAGATCTGTGGAGCTTCCTCGATAATCCCCGATGTCGCCTAGTCAAATACCCTTTACTGTTAAAAGAAATTCTTAGACATACTCCAGAGGACCACCCTGATGTTCAGCTTTTGCAGGAAGCTGTAAGTACTCCAACTAATGATTCTTGTGTTTTTCAAATTTGTACATTAGCTTGTCTTAGAAAGTTATGCAATGCTACTCCCAATTATGCATAGTGACTCAGCATCGGGAGGTGTTTGGTGGATGTTTTAAGCACCCCATATGCTCGTGCACCACACACTGAGTAATAAAGAGGCAGGACACAATCTGTATTTATATTCTAATCAAAAGACTGGATTCTGGTCTTACCACTTCCACTAGCTAACTGGAGAACTTTGGGCAAATTACCTATTTAGGCTGAAACTGTTTCTTCATCTGTAAAATGAAGGGACTGACTGAATTAACTAATTTCAAGAGTCCCTTCAAGCTTTAAAATTCTATCATTTTGATGTGGTGTTTTAGCCCTGTAGGGACACTGACTACATTACTCTGAAAAGACTCCATCAGTTTTTTGATAATTTTTAGATATTGATAATACAAGGAGTTCTCTCCGAAATCAACTTGAAGATAGGAGAGTCAGAATGTCAGTATTACATCGACAGACTGGAGTATCTGAATAAAAGGCAGAAGGATCCTCGAATTGAAGCAAGCAAAGTATTGCTTTGCCACGGGGAGCTGAAGAATAAAAATGGACGTGTAAGTGTATCTTAGAACTAATAGGAAATGAGCCATTGCTTCCCTTTCCCACCCAGTTTGTTTCCAAATAGATTATGAAGCAGGTTGTAAAATGGACTCATCAAATAGTGAAAGGTTACTGGTTTTTGTTTTTTGTTACCAGCTTTCATAACGCACACATTTGGTTTCTGTCTTTACAGAATAACTTAAACGTCTCTGGATAATCAATAATATTTTATTTTTTAGCTTTGCAGCATAAATCAATTAGGCTCACAGTTTTTCTGAATAAATTATTAGCTCCATGTTTCATAAAAAAATGATCTGTTAGAAGATTTTTCTGAAGAGTTGATAGTGATGGAAGTAGTTTTAGCATTACTAACCAGACTTCTGCAGCAGACTAACTGGAAGCAAACTTACTTTTAGAATTTTAATTGAAAAAGTACCTGCCAGACCTGAGTATAAGCATGAGTGGTATTTTTATTTTCATTATTTGCTTTTCAGAAGCATGATTAATAAGTTGAGGTTCTTTTTGGAAAAAGATGAAATCTGACGTCTCTGATTTATATTGTGAGTCCCTGCTGTTCTTTAAAAGAGTGAAATTTGTGTGGGATAAAGTAGAACCATTAACATTTTTAGCCGCTTGCATACTTTAAATCCTTACTTTGTTAGAAAACTTTGGTATACAATCCTGGTCTTTCCACGCATGTTCCTACTGATAGGTCTTTGTGGGGTGCAGTGATTACTCTGCTGCTACCTCATCTAATGTTATAAGCCAATTAAAAGTTTTTACACTCTGAGATTAGACAGGCTATCCAAGCAGAACATGCATAGCGTTAGAATCCTCTTTCTGAGGTCATCTATAAGGGGAATCTCAAATAAACGTGATGAAATCAGTCATGTCTAAATTCCAATCACTTAAAATCACAGGGTTACACACATAGGAAGTATTTGTTTCTCATTTCTGCAGAAATTTTACATTTTCCTCTTTCAAGAAATCTTGGTTTTGACTCGGCCTGTTACACAAAATGAGCGTCACTCTTACCAAGTTTACCGACGACCAATCCCCGTCCAAGAGCTGGTCTGGGAAGACCTGCAGGATGGAGATGTGAGAGTGGGAGGGTCCTTTCGAGGGGCTTTCAGGAGCTCACATAAAGGTAAAAATACAAATTGTAAAATCGTTTCAATTAACAAACTCAGAAACTAAGTGAATTTAGTTGTAATCTTTAAAATTCTGTCTCAGATTAATATATAAGAAACATTTAAATATTCAAACAATTAAACCCCCCCCAAAAAAAATCTGATTTAAGAAATGAGAACCTGAATGGAAATTTTCTGAAGATGTACAGATGGCCAACAGACACATGAAAAGATGTTCAGCATCATTAATCATCAGGATGTGCAACTCAGAACCGCAATGAGATATCACTTTACACAAGTCAGACTAGCTAGTATTAAAAAATGAGTAACAAATATGGGCAAGATTGTGGTGCACTGCTGGTGAGAGTGTAAATTGGTGCAGCCTCTGTGGAAACAGCGTGGAGGCTCCTCAAACAGTTAGAGAGGAATACCATATTACCCAGTAACTCCACCTCTGAATATTTACCTGAAGAAAACAAAAACACTAATTCAAAAAGATATGTGTACCCCTATGTTAACTGCAGCACTATTTACAATAGCCAAGATATGTGTCCATCAATAGATGAATGAATGAGGAAGATGTGGATACATGTGCAATAACTCAGCCATAGAAAAGAATTAAATCTTGCCATTTGTGACAGCATGGATGGACCCAGAGGATACTGTACTAAGTGAAAAAAGAGAAAAACAAATACCATATGATTTCACTTCCATCATACAGCGTCTGAAAAACCGACAAAACAGAAATAGGCTCATTCAGACAAAGAATAGGTGGTTGCCATGGGGGGGTGGGGTATTAGGCAAAATAGGTGAAGGGGATAAAGAGGTGCAAACTTCCAGTTACAAATTAGTCACAAACTGAAGGTACAGCATAGGGAAAATAAAAAAGAATTCTGTCTCCACACAAAAAATTACAAATGAAAGGATTCCATTGTCCTATAGCTGCTGCTGTCATCAAGTTGTGCTCTGACACCAGTAGGTGCATCTAATAAATAATGTCCCAAGGCTTTATTTAATGCATCCATCTAACAAGTGTACATGTATAGAAATTCCAGCACCCACGCCAAGATTATATGATCACTTTATCTACACAAACTGTTTTTAAGTCTGATTTCCTTTCTTTTTTCCAATTTTTCTTTTCCTAGCTAAAAATATCTTTAGAGTTGGCTTTCAAGACCCCTCTCCAGGCCAGTCTCACACTCTGCAAGCCAATAATGTGTTCCACAAGCAGCAGTGGATCAACTGTATTCGAGCCGCCATAGCCCCTTTCCAGCAGGCCACCAGCCCAGCCGAGCTGCAGGATTTGCCCGAGCTCCATGAGGAGTGCGAGGAGAACAACCCCTCTGCTGGGAATGTCGAAACCCATAGAAGGGCATCTACAGCATCCAGTGTGACCCAGGTCGAATTTGATGGGGACGCTTGAGCGTGTGTCTCCCCTGCGTGCACCACAGACGACATGAAGAGTGTCAGAGTGCACTGAGCACAGCCTGGCTTCCCAAAGCCAAGGGACAAATCTCCATTGGGTATTGAACGGAAAGAGACTTCAGTATAAAGGAAGTTCTGTGTATTACTGGCGCAGAGCCTGTTTATTTATAAATGTATACAGTTTGGGTTTTCTTGTAATGTGAGCATGGGAGTGTTGCAGGGTTACTTAATACTAGTCTTCACATTTTCTGTTTTTGGTTTTTTTTTTTTTAATGGCAGCTAAAGATATAGATACAGATTACTGTTAAAACTGCAACCTTCTTTTTTAAGATATATTCTCATAATTTACAGCATGCAAGCCTGGTGGGTTTTTTTTTCTCTCCTTTACTATTTTTTTTTAATCATCACACTTTTGTTTTCTTTGAGAGGGCATCTCTCATATTTATTGATCAAATGGTAGTTAACAACAATAAAATTCTGTATAGGGGACTCAATGCACAATTAATAATCAACCCCAAGCCTAATTCTCAACAGTCTCCAATCTTCTGAAGCATAACGAACAAGTTCTTACATGGTGAAGAAGTTCTTACATAGTGAATAAGTTCTTACATGGTGAACAGTGCAAGGGCAGTCATATCACAGAAACTTTCAGTTTTGATCACGCATCATGAACTATAAACAATCAAGTCAGATATGATTATTCATTTGATTTTTATACTTGATTTATATGTGAATCCCACATTTCTCCCTTATTATTATTATTTTTTTAAATAAAGTGCTGAAGTGGAAGGTAGATGCAAGATAAAGGTAGAAAACATAATTTAGTGCTGTAAGAGGGCAAATGTAGATGATCAAGTCTGTGCCTATAGACTAAGTATTAATCCAAGCTAGACAAGGGCAACAAAACATCCACGGATGCAGATTTCTCTCAAAATGGGGGGTGAGATTCTAAGCCTCACCTCTGTTGATCCCCAATTTCTCACCTGATGGCCCCCCTGCGACTGTGCCTGTCTTAGGTTGTTCCTCCCTTGAGGAATCTTACCCGTCTCTGGCTAACCAGTCATCTTCCGGGGGCATACAGGGAAATGTAAAGTTGGTAAGTGAGAGAGAACAATATTGCTTGAAAAGGTTAGCTTTTTACTTCTTTGCAGATTTATTCCCTGTGGCTTCTATGCCCAGCATTTGTCTTGAGGTATCTTTACCACTTGGAAGAATTATAATACTTGTTAATTTTCAATATGAGGGATGAATTCTACTAAAGGGTTGTAATTAGGAAGGAAGAAGAAAAGCTATAGAAGTAGCAGATGGAAGAAAACATGGGAAGATTGATTATTTCTTTGACATATCTTCTTGTAGAGTAACATAAGCATGTATAGGTTTTAACAAACTACTAATTAAATTGCGTACACACATTAACATAATAGGAATACGGCTACATAACAAAAGCAGACCTACAATTACCAGCAAGCCTGGTATTTTTAATCAAATGAAATATTTATGGAATGGGTTTCTTCTTCATTATAAATTCATTAGGACTTTCCAATACCTACCTACTGTGATATTTACAATATCTACCAAACCTTAAAATTTTCCAAATACTGGGATTTTACCAGTGTTTCTTTGATAAACTGCATGTGCAGAATTTGAAATTTTAACATTGGCTCCTAAATTATACAAAGAATACAGGTGTGTAGTACATTAGAATTTATACTGAAACATAAGTTCCTCTTGAAACAAGGTATAAAACTTTATACAGATTTTCCATTTTATGAACTGGAATACTTTATATTAGTTTTTCTCACTACACCTTCCTCATTTTCGTTCACTTAACCTGCCAACTATTTTATTTTTTCTTCTTATGAAGTAGTTTTTAGTATTTGCTTTATTTATTTTTTACTTTGACACCTTTACAGATTGGTAGCCTTTATTTTTCCACCTTGATAAAAATGTGTACATATGTGCATATATATATATATATATTTTTTTTTTAATCATATTACCTTTATCAATGGAAACCAAGCTATACTGTTTTTGAGCCAATTAAAAAAACTGCGATTTTTCCAGTGTAGCTTTGCAAGGTGGTGAACACACATGAACTGATGCAGTGTATTCTGGACTACTGAAAGAAAACCACCATAAGGGTTTTGTTGAGAGCCTTAGTGTTGTCTGAAAAGCAAGAAGGGAGGCAGTTGGCTGCTAATACATAAAAAAGAGGGAAAAAGAGTAGTTTAGTCTTAAGGTAAAAATATCTGGTTGTCCTAGAACATGCAAGAACATAGTAAAAGCTAAACTTGAGGGTGTATAGTAAGGTATACAAGGCTTGGGGAAAGTGAATTTCATTTGTTGGTTTATAATACCTGCAAATAATGAGTTAGAAAAGAAGCAGGTGTGTTGAAATTCTGACCATATTTTATCACTTTTAGTGGATTTATTCATAAGAGGTAAAAAGTAATGAATCTTCTACTCTAAAATATTTCTGTTCAAATGCGATCAGTCTTTAAGTGGAGGACTAAATGCTCTGTCACAGCAGACTTATAATATTGATCATTCAAGGAAATGTTGACTATTCTGTGAACTATATTTGGCCAGCACAAGTGAAAATAGAGAAAGATTGTAAATAGATCAATCCAAATGACTTATTTTATTTTTTTATATTTTTGCTATCATTAATCTACAATTACATGAAGAACACTATGTTTACCAGGCTACCCCCTCAGCAAGTCCCCGACAGACCCCACTACAGTCACTGTCCATCAGCACAGCAAGTTGCTGTATAAACACCACCTGTCTTCTCTGTGTCGTATAGCCCTCCCTGTACCCCGGACAATACTGTACATGCTAATCGTAATGTCCCCTTTCTTTTTCCCTGCCCTTATCCCTCCCTTCCTATCCGCAGTCCCTTTCCCTTTGGAAACTGTTAGTCCATTCTTGGGTTCTGTCATTCTGCTGCTGTTTTGTTCCTTCAGTTTTTCTTTGTTCTTATACTCCACATATGAGTGAAATCATTTGGTACTTGTCTTTCCCTGCATGGCTTATTTCACTGAGCATAATAACATCTAGCTCCATCCATGTTGTTGCAAATGGTAGGATTTCTTTTCTTAGGGCTGAATAATATTCCATTGTGTATATGTACCACCTCTTCTTTACCCATTCATCTACTCATGGACACTTAGCCAACCTATTGTAAATAGTGCTGTGATAAACATAGGGGTGAATCTGTCTTTTTCAAACGTGGCTGCTGCATTCTTAGGGTAAATTCCTAGAAGTGGAAGAATTCTCTTCTTTTTTAAGGCTGAGTAATAGTTTCTTTCTCTGTCTCTATGTCTGTGTGTGTATGTGTGTATGTGTATATATAAAACATTTTCTTCATCCATTTGTCTGTCAGTGGACACACACAGAAGTTCCTTCCATGTCTTGACTCTTGTGAATAATGTTGCAATGCACATGGGATGCAAAGACCTCTTTGCATACTGATTTTACTTACTTTGGGTATATATCCATAGCAGAAATTGCTAGATCATATAGTAGCTCTATTTTTAATTTTTAAGGAACTTCTACACTTTTTCTTTTCTTTCTTTTTTTTCTTTTGCCACACTGTTTTTCTAATAGCTATACCATGCCAGTTAACTTTTTGTATCTTACTTTTTTTCCCTCGTAGGAATGTGTCGAGCTTGTTGTACTTCGTAGAATTCCACATTTTCCCTCTTAGTATCATGCACATAATAAACATCAGTTCCTATTTGTGGAAAGAATGGTATTTTACTCTATTAGACCTAGAGATTTACATCAAATGGTGAGCACTGGGTGGAAAAGTAGAAACCCTGAGCTTCTCCCCCAGAGCTCTAGATGTATCTCCTGGTCCTTATGAGTGACTGCTGCTCAGTCTTTTCTCCTATTGTCTGTGTGTTTGGTATGCAAAATGTTTCTTTGTTAAATGCATACAAAAAGTGACAAAGACCAAGGCTCTGAAATTTTACCTTTAAACCAATTTCCAGATATTTATCTTATATTAATATAGTCCAACATTTGTACACACAGCCATTACCATAGTTCTTTAGTGTGTGCAGTTGCCATCTCCTATATCTGGCCTTTGGGGTTACCTGGCAGCTACATTTCCATCAGTAACTATGAAAAACAATTTGTGTGTGTGGATAAAGTGAAGAATCCTATGGCCAGGTTTCTCACCTGCCCCCGGTTGGCTAGCTCACTACACATGTGTGGGCAATACATGGTTATTGAGTCTATATAAAAAGCCCAGCCCCGTGCTCTGCGCAACATGGTATTGCTGCAACGCTGCCGGTTAGCAGAGACGAGGGTGGGGGTGGTGGTACTACTGAGGACAAGAGACTGAGATGGCTGCATGGGTATAGACAGGCCCAGAGGCACAAACTAGCTTGCTGCATGCAGACTCACTCTGAGTGGATGGGATTCTAGTGATTGACCTGCCACTGTGAAAATAAAGTTGGGTATAACCCTTTCACCCCAAGAACATTCTACTGTAATTTCTTTGGTCACATGGAATCCATAGTGAACTTGCCCAAGGCTGAAACTCATTGGCAAGACACTAATTTGAGACAGTTTTCAGGTCAGGGACAGGCAGGCAGCATCCAGGTAAGGGCAGCAGATTTCCTGAGGTGCAGATGGAGCTGAGTGTCCAGGGAGACCGACACAGTCAGAGTTGGCCCAGAAGACAGAGTAAAGGCAACACCGAGAGATACTCCAGAGGTCTGAAGGTTGTGGAAAGACCACTTAAGGGTCCTTCATTTCTGCAGAATATTAGTCATCAAATGGGTGTGAAGAAACAGCTGAAGGCCAAGAAAACAGCCACTTTAAAGGATGAGAGAGAATAACACTCAGCTGGCAGGGACCAAGATTAATGCCTGTTCCCACCAGCCAGCCAGAAGCACCTTTAAGTCTGTGATTCATGGGGCATCAGGTAGGGTGCCCTGAAGAGCCATGCCTCACTGGTGGGAAATAATCATCCCTAGACTAAAAGCTGTTTGAATCCTGCCTAAGGCACCTTAAAAGCAAGACTCAAAAGCATCGAAGTGTACCCCAGTGATTAACTGCATCCCAAAACAAAGCCCCAGAACGTTTACAGGAATAGGAAACAATCCAGCAACCAACCAGGTAAAATTACAATCCATCAAGGTCATCCGTCATGCAAATAAGCAAGAAAATATGACTCAGAATGTGTACGAGTCAATCCATCGAAACTGAAGGAGAACTGACACAGATGTTAGAATTAGCAGGCAAGTACAGTAAAAGGGTAATGATGACTTTATTCCATTTATTTAAAAAGCAGAGGAAAGACTGTACATGTTAAGTAGAGATCCAAATCACACTTTTATACATGAAACTACGATGTCTCGGATTAAAAATACACTGGATGGCATTAATTACAGCTTAGATATTACCGAAGAAAAGATTAAACTTGAAGACATAGCAATAGAAACCACCCAAAATAAACAGAGAAAAACACTTAAAAATACTAAGATTGGTAAGCTATAAGAGAACTTCAAAAGAAACCTTTCAAAATTAAATGCAGAGGGAAAAAAGACTGAAAAACAAAAGCACAGCACAAGGTAATGGGTTCAATAACACTAATCCTTAGGGAAATGTAGTGCAATCAGCACTACAATAATGCATTACCTTCAGCAAAAAAGAAAGAGAAAAAAGAAAATAACAAGTGTTGGCAAAGATGTGGAGAAACTGGAACCCTTGAGCCCTATTGGAGGGAATGCGAAATGCTGCAGCCGCTATGGAAAACAGTATGGTGGTTCCTCAAATATCTAAAATAGAATTACCCAATTATTCAGCAATTCTACTTCTGGGTATGTACCCAAAAGAGCTGAAAGCAGGGTCTTGAAGAGATTGCTATAGCAGCATTATCCATCATAACTTAAATGTGGAAAAAACCTAAGTGTCCACCAACAAATAAACAGATAAGCAAGGTGTGGTCCATATAAACAATGGGATATTATTTATTCTTAAAAAGGAAGGAAATTCTGTAATATGTTACAACATAGAGGAACCTTGACATTATGCTAATGAAATAAGCCAGCCACAAAAAAACACAAATACCATGCGATTCCCTTACATGAGGTCCCTAAAGGATTAGCCTACCTTGGAAATCTATAAGAGAGAAACCTCCCCATCTGTAACTCATAAAACCCTTGCCATCAGAAACATGTACAAATCCTCAATCTCAAAATGAGCTGGATCTCCTTCCCCAAATCATTGACATGATTTGAAAAAAGCCAGGGAACCTTCCTCCTTGTCAGGCTGTGGTGCAACGTTAGGAGAGGTGACCGCAGCTATTACAGGGCACCTCTGGAAAACTAACAGGCAGAGACCTTCGCTGGGAAAGGGAAACTTCAGAGGAATATTCAAAAACTGGTAAAACAGCTCCTCTGATATGGATCTCTGCAAAAGTTATAAAGTGTTTTTTTAAATAATTTTTTGGTAAATTGGGAAATACCAGCAGATTGACCACTTGCAGAACTCGTCTTGGCAGACTGGCTTCCGAAGTGGCTTTCAGAGAAGTGAGTTTCCCTGGAGTGACCTCAAGCCAAGTTGGCTCCTGACACTGCTCACACACTGTCCAGTTCTCAGTGTCCTACGTTGAGGCCAGGCCACATTGGGACCCGGGGGGAATGTAACCTCAAAGGTCTGCAAGGAGTTGTGAGTCAACACGGAAGCCATCTCTCTATCTCCTGAAGAGGGTCAGGGGCAAGGAGGACTTCGTGACAACTCAGGGCTGCTGGCTTCCAGAAGACATTCCACCCTGTGGGTCCCGACCAACAGGCCCCCCAGGAGAGGTAGCCCAGCAACCTCCACCTGAAACCAGCCCCACACGTGACAGGAGGCACCACTGGAGCAGCAGCATCCTGAGCCCTCAAAGTCCATTCCAGGCCCTCTCTCCTCCCAGAGCCAAAGTGAGTCATTTTCTCTCCCAGACCCTCAGACTCATTTTTTGTTCTCCTGGGCCAATAAGTAGAGAACTTTCTGTGGCTTTCTTCTTGCCCTGTGGCCTCGGGAAGGACTCTTCAGTGATAGCCTCAAATGGCCCACCTCTAATAGCAGCCAGAACACCTGCCTCCCTGGGCTGTTCATGCCTACATTTCTCTGGCCCTCCGTGAGCTCTAATGGTCCACATATTGCATGCATAATTTTAAGTCTAACATATTTTAGACATACGAAGATATGGAGAATCAAATAGCTAGATCTGTGCAGCTCTTCAACAGATTAAGAAACCCGTTATGAAGGTGTCGGTTGAGAGCATCTTGTCCCTCCCCAATCCCTTCCTATCCTCCAGAGGAGACATCAGTCCTAAACTTGGAGTTTACTCTTCCCATTTATGAGCCACATATTTTTCCAGAGTCACCAAAAAAAAAAAAAGTATTTTTATAAAGAAAAGAAAATTGATTTTACACTCCACAGACAGGAGCAGTGGCTCTCAGACATTTGGGCCTCATGGGACAGTTAGCTGTCAAAATCAATTTAGGGCACTGGTAGGACTGTCCATTTTTCAGAGTAAGAACATGAAAAAAGGAAACCCAGAAAACTATCATCTGCCATCACAGTAGCTTCATGAAAGAAACGCCATTTGTCATAGAAAATATAGTAAGAACATTCTCTCAAAATTTAAAAAAGGGAATACATTTAGATAAAAAGTCTTAGTTTTTCTCATTTCCACACAAAGCCTAGAAAAACTTCATTTTGCGTCACCTCAGCATTTACAACTCACTAATTTAGAAACCCAGACTTCTGTGACCTGTGTCTCTAAGACGTGGGGACCTTCCAGAGGGAAACCCACCATCCTGGATGCAGAGGGAGCGTTTGTCACTCCATGCCCCTCAGATGCCCAACTCGGGGTCTGGTAGTTGCCTGGGTCCATTTTCTTATCTGATCCCACACCTCGCCAGCCCATCCCCATCTCAGCTCAGACCTGTAGGACTCACATGATACCTTCCCTTCTTCTCCAGTGTCCCCAGTACACTGGCCACCACCCAGGACCTCCCCTCAATGTGTCCGGCACTGCTTGTGCTCAGAGACACTTGGCCAGTCCCTGAGGCAGCAGTGTGCAAGGGTCACGGGGGACCAGAGTGACTTGCTGAAATGTCAAAGGGGAGAAAGGTAAGAAAATCCATCCATACAGCAGCCCCACCTCAGTGACCTAGCCCTGCTCCCCCCACTGGGCACAAACCAATGTGCTTTCTCACTCACCCACCACCCATGCTGGGATAAAGGGCAGGGAAGGAGCCGGTATTTTGCAATAACCCCTAGGTAAGCCAGCTCTGCCTCTCCACCCTGAGCTGAGAACCACTGACTTGGCACAAGCTAGTACAAGATACAAAAGCACCATCACCAAAAGCAAAAATATCCCTAAAAGCAAGAAAAACCCATTTCATGAAGGAGGAAGCAGAAGTCCACCATTAAGTGACACCCAGAGCATGGGGCTGGTTACAGACCATGCTGAAAAATGATGTGTTTCTGAATCCTGAGTCCAGGTGTCCCTTCAACTCCCCGGCTGCCCCCATGTCAGTCTGGCACCACTGACGAGTCAGCTTCTTATTCCAAGACCGACTGTTCCCTTACCCAGCCTGGGCCTCCATTTCCAGGGAGCTGCATGGGCCCGTGGAGCAGATGATCTCTCAGAATCAGGACAAGGGAGCCTGGAAACTCAGAGCTGAGACAGGGTGCCTCAAATGGGTCTAATTTTTTACAGGCACACAGCAGTGTCCCAAACTCAATTCAAAGGACAGCTCTGCTTGACCTCAGAATGGGTGGAGCAACCACTGACAGGTCCAGTCTCCTAGCTCCTCCAAGGTGGGGCACGCCCGCCCTCAGTCTGGGGAACAACTTCAGAGCCTCCAGCTCACAGAGGGGCCATGAGGGGCTGCAGCCAAGAAGGTCTGGGCAGCAGTAGGGGGCTGGCTCCTGGGGGCAGCAGGGGAGGAAACCTCTCACAGGTGACCTGCTATGCTCCTCAGCCTGTCCCCCAGGGTCTGGCTGCAGCCCCCACCTCAAGCCAGCCCACCTGCCCCCTCACCCACCATGCACTGCTCCTCATTCCATTCCCCAACTGTCCAGCGAGGCGGCCCCATCTTCAGTGCTCCCACCTCTGTGTGTTTGTTTCAGTCTTTAAGATCCTGTATCTCAAAGGCGAGATGAGTGTGCATGCACTCACATACATACACACACACACTTGTTTTTTAATTAGAGCCTGAAGAACAGTTAGCTATATGCAAGGATGATAAACCTTATTGTTTGTGGCATAGGCAGTGTTCTTGTCCTGTGGTCCAGGATCCGGGCCCTGGTCCTGACTCAGCTGAGGCAGACCCCTGAGCCTCTTCCATCCCCCTTCCAATTCCGATGATCCCACACACTCCTCTGTTACAAGTATCAGAGAAGCAAACTCACGTTGGTTCTCCAACCAGGGCTGAGGAAAAGAGACACTCAAAGGAACCCCAGACACCAGTGTTTGGGGGACCCGTGACCTAACACTCCCCAGTCAAACATTCAAACACCAGTGCACATGCCCCTGGAATTCACATTCCTTTTATTTTGACAACCACATGGCTTTGGGATTCCTCACAGCAACCCTGTGAGGTTGGGAGCACCCCCATTTCCCTGCAGGGTATAGCAGCAGGAACTGGCCTAGGGTTACAGGGCAGAGGGGCTCCCTCCCAAGGAGTGCCAGGGGCTCAGGACCCAGGTTCAAGTGTGGCAAGGCTTTCCCACCAGGTAGGCAATTCCCACCACCCAGAACCTCCCTTCATACCCCACCATAAAAACAGGGGCCCCAAAAAAAGCATGAGAACCAGCAACAGGTGGAAGGAGGTTAGTTTTGGAGGAAAAGACTGAAGGCCGTTTAATGCTCTCCCATTCAACAACACAGCTTACAGAGAGGGCATGGAAACTAGAACAAAGACAACTGGGGCTGGGGGTTGGGGAGACAAATCTGGCAACCATTTTGGAAGAACCTTGGAGAACCAAAAGGATCTTTGACAGGAAAAATAATCAGCTACACAAAAGATAAGATTGCTTAAGTTTGGAAAACTTTAATCATTTTTAAAAGATACAAAATAGGAGCCCTCAACCATCATGGACAGACTTGTTTCTTGACAGTAAATGCTGTGCCCCAGGCACACTGCCCTGCTCGGAAACCTCCGCAGACCCCTTCTGCTTCACTCGCAGCGCTGAGCTCCTGTCACGGCAGACTTGCAGCCAGCAGGGTGGCATCTGAGCAGTGTTCTGTCGGCTTCCCCAACTGAGAACTGCCTGCAAGCCAGCCTCCCAGTGGATCGGCATTCCGCAGAACCCAGTGCTCCTTGAGGCGCTCACAGCAGAGGCACAGGCATCTTCCACGGCCTTTGGGGATTACGGACATGTCAGTGACAGGCACTCTGGCCCTAACACTGGCCTTATGCAAGCATCAACTAAGTGTGTGGAGAGCAGCCACGTGACTCAAGAGCAAAGGCTTCTCAGGTAGCTGTCCACACCTCACGTATGAGATTGGTGTCACTTCATCAAAGAAAAGGTCCTTGGCCTCCCTTGAAGCCGTTTGGCCTATTGCCCTTGAACCAGTGTGGAAGCCCTGCACAATGAAACTAACGACAGCGTGAATCTCACATTTATTTGTGTACTTCTTTATCAGTGTTTTTCCTGTCCCATTAGAATGCAAGGACCAGGTCATAAAGGCCACATTTCTGCTGACCTGCGCATACTGGGGATGGAAAACAGGTACCAAAAAGAGGAGGAGGAAGAGGGCAGGTGTTGTGGGAGGGCTTCCCTCCCTGTGAGAGAGCGGGGCTGTGGGCTGCGCACTGTACCTAGAGTGGAGTTACACATGGGGTGGGGGAGCAAGCCAAGCAGCAGGCACATCTGGCGTCATGGTAGCCACTTTCTGACTGTTGGAGAAGGCAAAGTAGGCTATGACCTGATGGCGAAGGGCTGGAATTGGGGATGTGTGCACCTGCTTGTTTTTTAAACATAAACACAGATAGATACATATGCACGTGTGCACCCATACAGATATACAAACATTTCCTAGCTCTGCTTGCTGGGAGGACCTAGACCAGTGACAGAGAGTGACACTGAGTTCACCCACTGCCCAGATCTCTATTCCAAGTGCTAGTCTTCTCTGAAAGGACCACGGCTCCCCAGTGAAACACTGCCTTTAAGACTGGGGCCAGGAGGGAGATGTACCTGTGGTACTGTGCTGCACCACAGAGGAAGGAGGCAGCCAAAGAACTCTGGGGACTTGTGGAAAGGACACAGAGCCAGCCGAAAGGGGCATCCCCTAGCTGGGTCTGGTACAATCTGAGCATTAAAATAGTAAAGGATCAGGTGGTAAGTGAGTAAAATAATATGGAACATGGGTTGTCACCGATGTAAGTAAGTAAATGGGAGGGAAGGGAAAGCTCTACCCTACCAGCTAATAAAATGCACAAGGAATGATGGAATTAGAATGTCATCGTTCGGCAATCATCACTGTCATAACTGACTCAGGCAAGAACAACCAATGGATGTTAAATCTGGTGGGTCAAAGTCTGATGAGGAACAGTATATTCACATGTCCTGTTGTACCTTCTTCCCACTTGTGGGTAACTAAACATGCTTACAAATTAACTTTACATTGGAGGAACTTGGCAGAAACAATCTTAACCAAGTGAAAAAGGCTAATAATACACCAGGATTGGGACAAATCAACATAGTGTGCCTCCCAATAGAATGCACCGAGCGAGATCATTCTATCTGGGTATTCTCACCTAAAATGCAGAAATCCCAAGGAAGTCACAGATGAACACAAACTGAAGGAAATCCTCTCAAATAATTAGCTTACAGTCTTCAAAACTGGCAAAGTCACAAATGATAAGAAATGACAGAAGAACCATCCCAAACTGATGGGAACTGAGAGACAATGGAAAGGACAAGCCAGGAGAATATCTGAAACACAGAAAGACGGTGGTGCCTGGAACCTGATGAGCACCCTGCCTGCGTGCTCAGTCCTGGCTTCAGGAAAGCTAGCTCACAGAGCTGTGGCCATACAGAAGTGCCCCTTCCCCCTCAGGTAAGACACACATCACCACCTTGGCACAGTAGCCTCAGTCTCATAGCCTGAAGGTGACATGTTTTAAGGGGTGGTGGGATGCCATGAATACCACCATTTTCAAATGGCTCAGGAAAGTGAACAGTGGGGGTATATGGGCAAAGGGTGCCATTTCTGCAGCCTTTATATAAACCTGAAATTCTATCTTAAAAGTGCAAAGAGAGAGAGAATGCTGTCTTTCCCCAAAATAGAGGATAAAATAAGGAAGCTAACGAAGAAATGAAGACAGATTCTGACTCCCACCAAATTAGAATTTTACCATGGTTAAATCATTTATATATAACACTGTGTTCTCACCAGAACATCAGTGATCCTAATATTCAAATTAAAAAGTACATCCCAAACCAAAAGAGGCCCCTCTCAACTGTCCATACTAATGGGGGAACACAGGTAATAAATTTTTAAAAATCTGAATTTTACCTTTGGAAGGCTTTGTTCACATTTGAGTAAGAGTTTGTCTACACTGGTAACTTCATGAAAATTAGTCACCATAGTAACTCTGGAACACCATACACATCTTCAGATATAGTACAAATATAGCATAATATTTTGTATGCAGATAAAGACAGCTGTGAAATTCAAATGCCACTTGGTATCATGATTCTTTCTGAGGCCAAAAATGCCACAGTTATTACTTCTGAAGTAAACTAAAATTAGATGGCAATCAAAAGAATATGAAGTATAAGAAAATACGGCACTTTACCTTTGTTCTTACTAAGAATGACTTGTCTTCTGTCTCCACGAGGTAGAACAGGAAGGTCCGTTTACAAGCCTCTCTGACCACACTCTTCAGCTTGGCATGCAGACTGGTGCACAAGTCTGTAATCATGTCTTTATAGGAGGCTGGCCTTCTTGGCAAAGATGAATACATCTCTTGAGGCGTGGCTTCTCCAGAAAACATACTGGACTCTTTATCTTGGAAATGACTTGGCTGCGATTCATTACCACCTTATTAAGTTCAGCATATTTGCTGTGAATAAGTGAAATATTGCTCTGGGATTCTTTCAAAGGGCTCTTATATTTCACCTTGGGGAGACAGAATGAAACAGCCTGATTTCTTTCAGAATTTGAAAGATGCTGTGTACTGTGACCACACCTCTCTTTCCAAAAGGAAGGATTGTCCAAATTGCTGGATGTGAGGTCTCTCATGTGCTGACCCTGCTGTCCAGCATCTGAGTGTGTGACTGTTACTATAAGGGGACTCCAGTTCCGGGATAGAACAGGGGTCTCAGGTGGTTTTGTTAAAGGAAAAGCTCCACCAGTGATCTGGAGGGGCGACTCTTCTGGAAAGACGTTACTGGAAAAGTCAGAATGCTGAGAATCTCCTCTCTTCACCATTTGTTTTAGTTTATGTGCAAAATGCAGATATTCCAGATCTAAAGTACTCTGGGTGAGGTTATCTGCCACCTGACAAGTATTTGTCCAGAACCTGAGCAACTCATACTTTGCAGTGAAACTGGAGTGCCTCCTCGAGCTGTGCAATGTTCTCGTGGTATCTTTGAGCTCTTTAGTTACTGTGAAGTTAGCGTAAGTCCTGTGGATGCCATGGAGATCTCGGATTTGGATGTAACATGGCACACATTAATCTTCTTTCTTTAATCCAATTGACCAGTTTCTGGGAGGAAGGCTTGTCTCTAACCCTGGAACTTGATTTGAGCAGCCCCAATCCTTGTTATCATTAGTGGTTAGGCTTGGAAAAGAGTCATAAGCATCTTCTGAAGCATCTTCTTTTTTCTTGGTGCGAATACATTGCAAAGTACAGGGGTTATCCTCGTCCACTTTGGGATTTCTGCGGTCACTGCAAGGGTCTTGATCAGAGTCTCCAGAAAGTGGTTCATAATGAATGTCAGGATTCACACTGACATCCATGTCTCCACTCAGGACTTCTGAGTGCTCCTTGGTCCTGAGCTGCTCACCAGTGCTTTTATTTCCCATCTGCTCTAAAAATTCCACAAACAAGAGAGGAACGAGGCCAGGGAACAAAAGGAGCAAGAGGCTCCATACTGGTATTGTCACTGGTGACTGCTGTATGTAGATAAGAATCAGCAGCTACACACATGGAAAAAGCCCACCATTTAACAGATTTATTGTGCCACATGGTGACAGATCCTGCAGCATTGTTTCTTGTTCCCCTTTTGGAGATGCAGTGTTTGACTGAGAGCCAGCACCTCCCAGATCTCTGTGTTTTTCATGTAACTCAGCTTTAGTTTCACTGTTCTTAAGCAAACTGCCCACTCTGCCTACTGGTATTTCCTGTGTTTGGAACCCTAGCTCTATGTTTATGGGTCTTGTAAAATGGGCTAACGGAGTGCTACCTGAGGACCAATCAAGTCTGGGGGTCTCTGAACACAAGTGTGCCTGTAGAACATCTGCTCCATCAACAGAGTCAAAGCTCAAGGACTGAGTTTGCATGTAACTGCCTTCATTTGTTTTCAAATCACTGCAAAGGAGTCTTTTCTTAATACTTTTAGGGCTAGTCTCCTGTTCGAAGGACACATTCTCTATATCATCTGGGACAGTTGTGGAACTAAATGTGTCAGCCACAGACTTATTTTCAATAATCTTTCTAGGACTCGATGGAGGCTCACTGGTCGCCAAGACAAGATGATTTAAGACCAAGTTTCTATTTTCTACACTGACTGCAGTGGATTTCCTGATGTTACCCATTTCTCTAGAGAAGGCCTGAACTCATGTGTGGAACTGGCTGCCAAGGCAGGCTGGTCGAACTCTCTATCACAGCATGGTGCCTTGTCTGAGGGGAAGAAGCCCTCGTCACACTCACTGGGGATAATGTCCTCAGTTACCTTACTAGGAGGGGTTGAGCATCTATCTTCCCTTCCATGATGACGATTCAGTATGAGAGGCATTTCAGCACAAAGTTGCATTTGCTGAATCCAAGGTAAGTGACCTTGGCCCCCCCCCCCGGGTGGGGAGGACTCACAAAAGAATTATCTTCTTCTGTTATGGCCAAATCTCCTGCCTCTATCTGGGAGAATTTGTCCCAATTCTAATACTGTGTATCAGGAAGTTTTAAGCAAAATGGAGACACAGCCTGAGATGGTACTTGGCGTACTTCAACTGGTACCTGGGGGTCAGGACTAGAAGCTGGTGGCACTTCTTCAATTAAGGAGCCAAAGGGAAAATCTGAGGTAACATTAACTTCCTCTGTAATCTGAAGGGCAGAAGTGTCTTTAGAAAGTACTAGAGTAACAGTTTGTAAGTTACCACTTTCTCTCTCATTTTCTACTGCTTTCTCTGACACTGTAGGATGCACTGATGTATAACTAGTGGAATTCCCTTCTCTGTTTGCTCTTAAAGTCACCTCTTCTGACTCAATTATTTCTTCAGTCATTTCCTGAAGTTCTAAGTTTAAAAGTGGGGCCTCCTGATGTTGCTCTATTTCACCTGCTGGCATTTCTTCCCTGGGACTTGTCAGTGGTGATATTGTGAGAGTTAGATTGATGTCCGAATCTTCCTCTGACAGCTATAAAGCTGACCTCCTCTGTGTTCAAAGACAGGCTGGTTTGTTTGCTAAATGAACTGCATGATTCAAAATTCCTCTTTTCACTGCTGAGGCCAACCTCATCCTTGAGTTCTGAAGCACCATGGGGTGTAGCACTTATTGGAGGAATGCGAGTAAGTGCGTAGTTTTTTTCCAAGGACACAGAGGCTGATGAGACTACCTCTTCAATTGGTGATGGCTCTGTAACCCCTTCTGGAGATACGCTGAAGAGACTCTGAGTCTGAAGGGAAAATTCCTGAGAAAGTTTCACTTCTTCTAGGGGTGATGAATAACTTAGAACTTTTGCCTAATGACAGTGCCTCATTCACCACTGAATTACCAGATGGCGATGATGAGCCTGGATCAGGAGTCTCCTTCTGTAAGGAACACAATTCCTCAGCAGGGGCCACTCTGCTCACTGAGGAGGAACAAAGGCACTTAGGGTCTTTCTGTCCTGACATCACTAGAGACGGCATGTCCCTAAGGGTCTTGCCTTTTCAAAAGTGGATCCAGGATGTCAAAGACTCATAGCAGGGGCTACTTGCTTCATCAACTCTGTCGGTATTGGGACATAGGTATTTTTCCCAAAAGTCAGGGTAACTGGATCCAGATTAATCATTACATACCCTGTATCATCCTTTCCTTCGAGGGAAGGCTGGGACTCTGTTGTTTATGAGGCCGCTATGCTGGATTAGGCCTTGTGAAGCACCTGGTTTTGTTTGCATTGTTGCTTGGAAAACACCAACTTTGCTTTCAAGGGTGCTGTACACAGACTCTGACAAATCACTGGCTGACTGCTGATCCCATCATGAGTCTTGGTGAATGTGACTTGTGGGACACCATTGTAAGAAGTCACTCTTGTGCTATCAAGTGGCTCTAAGGCTGTATCTTCACCGGGAAGAGATGGTTCATTAGTTTGGGTACTTCCAATACCAAAAGGCACAAGGCTAGGAGTCTCCAGTTTATCTGATGATTCTTGTTTGGCTTTCCCCCCAATTACCTAAAATAACGAATGTGGAAAAAAAAAATCAAGAGTTATGTAAACTAACATTTACATATGTGAAGAACAGTTATAGCCAAGGGTTGATTTTAGTTTGTTCTTTTGAATCTTCTTATCTATAAGAATATCACAGGGTGGAGATCAAGCAGATCCTTTTGGATAGGCTAAGAATACCTCCCTAAATAATCTGTTTTCTTTAAATATACAAACGATGAAAGCTCCAAAACTCTCTTACTTGCACAGCTTTTTTTTTTTTTAAATGGACCTTTGGGAAGAAAAGTGGCTAGACCACTGACAATTTAAAGACTTGAAAAAGGAGCCTGTTTGCTAAACAACACTGCTTAAGTCAGAAATGCTACACTGGAGGAAAAGTACTCATTTTTTATTGTTTTTAGTAAGATTAAAAGATGATTTTAAAAGCAAAGTGTAACTTATTTTAAACACCAGCTTTCATTTAGACTATACACACTGTCATCTAGAACTTTCCCATGAGAAAATAGTAAATTAATCACTATTTCTTGTACTCAGAAGACACGGATAAGCAGTTTCCCAGTGTTAATATCCACTCTGGTAAATAAAGGTTCCTCCCCCCTTAGCTATTTTCTTTGCTTATAAGTAGAGATAATCACTTTCTCTCATTATAATGCCTCCTATCAACAGGGCAATAGAAATAGTGCAGTGCAGTCTTCATTAGAGACTAAACCAGAGGGGCTGATTTAACCACTAACAGGAAGGATTCAGTTTCAACGTTAACAAAAACACTCCTGACAATTTTGATAAGATGCTCTGGCATGGTCTCGTCCAGAGCATGGTGAAATGGACTGATCATACAATTAACCACACATCTGTAAGTTCTGGTTGGTTATTATGGGTAGTTATCATGCACGTTTTGGGGCAATCATATTAGAGGTTAGGACCTGTTTTTCAAATCTCATTAAAACATTTCTGTCTTAACCAAAGAAACACACCGACCCAAGGAACTGTCAGGGCAGAACTGAGACTCAGAGTTTTAAGAGGATATGACTGGCCAGACATAAAGCATAGCAAAGTCTTGATGGCAAGAGTCTTTGTGAAAACTTTCCTGTCACTCTCCTTACCACACTGTGGCTCCAATGTTTGGTCATAGTACTGAATCTCACCATGCTTGTGGTCTTTGGGAAATACAAATTGTGATCACATTGGTATGTTTATATTGATATGTTTTCGTATAGGTGAAGTGAAATGTTTCTAAAATAAAGTCTGATCATTTAAAAGAATTGCTAAAGTAAACATACAATTAAAGCAACCTGCCTTTGGTTTCTAGTGCCTATCATATGGCATTCTCTTCATATCTGAGTCTGCCCCTGGGAGGCAGGGGGTGGCACATGTGTGCACTCACCTTCAAAGTGCAGGCACAATATCCAAGACAACAGAAAGGTCTTTGTAAGTCTATGCTAAGATATCATTAGGGAGCATGGATTTTAATACTCTTTCTACTTTTTTTTTTTTTAACTGTATTTTTTATTTTTTGTTTTGATATCATTAATGTACAACTACTTGAACAACATTATGGTTACTAGACTCCCCCTATTATCAAGTCCCCCTCACATACCCCTTTACACTCACCGTCCATCAGCGTAGTAAGATGCTACAGAATCATTACTTGTCTTCTCTGTGTTATACTGTGTTCCCCGTGCCCTCCCCACCACATTATGTGTGCTAATCATATTGCCCCTTTTTCCCCCTTATACCTCCTTTCCCACATCCTCCCCAACCCCTTGCCCTTTGGTAACTGTTAGTTCATTCTTGGGTTCTGTGAGTTTGCTGCTGTTTTGTTCCTTACTTTCTACTTCTTAATACTTTATTTCACATTTGCAAAAACTATTTCTGAAATTAGACTTGGTGATAGCTAATTATATATCACAAAAAATATATAAGAAACTAGTATACATACAGATAGTAACTGAAGTCTGCCTAACTACTAAATATTTTCTTATTCTGAGGCAGTGATTCTTACCTAGGTTTTAATGTACCTTTTTTAAAATCAAAAGAAATTTATGAACACATCCTCACAAAAAATAACCACACGTACATATGTGTATACATATGTACACACAAACACTTACATGTGCATATACATACAGACACAGGATTTGATTCTAGATCTGAATCTTGGCTAGACAAGTTGACTGACTACACAACCTCAGGCAATTTTCATGCTTCTCTGTGCTGCAGTCACTCATCTAGGAGATGGACAAGAATGGCCCTTGCCTCCTTGAGTTGTGGGAACTGATGGAGCTGAGGTAAACGGAGGGTTCCAGCCACTCTCAGCTTGCAGCACTGTATTATCTGCTTCTGGAGGGGGTCAAAGACCCTCCCCACCCACCGGGGCTCACACAGACCTGCAAATCCCCATGTAACGCCAGGTATAGACACACTGTCTATTCAACATAAGAACACGCACTGTAGATGTCCAAACCCGTGGAAAATTATCGTGGAACAATGCTAGGCCAAATGCTTAACAAGGTGGCTATTCTGTCAATTCTTGTACTTAGAATTTTGATACAACTTTTTTATTTGCTCCAGCTAAAATCTGATTATCTGTCCTGGCTGAACATAAGCTGAGAACAACGGAAAGGAGCAAAGCATATTTTCCATATTTACAAATATTTAACTACAGATCTATAAGAGACCTGGCATTTTATTTACTGTTCCAGTATGTTTTCAAAAATAATTCTAACATATTCAATTTTAAGATCCATCAAAGATTTCTAATATATATTATTATCACAGTTGATTCTTAAAAACTACTCTAGGTAAGACATAACAGATATTATTCACTTCTTTTAAAAGATAAGAATATAAGCTCAGAGGAAACAAATAACTTGTCCCAAATTATACACTGAGTGACACTATGGTCGCCTCTCAGATTACCTGTCCCCCACAGTATTTTTCTACTTCTGCTTCTTCAATCAGGATGAAAGACAAGTTCCACCTGCAGACAATCCAGTGCAACACTTAAGGAAATTAAGTTTTTAGCATTATAATCCTTTACATTAATAGGGAATCCACTTTCCTAAAAGAAACCAATGTCTTGTTTTGAATGTGATTTTTATACACAAAAATCAAATGAAAATTTCTTCACAAATAACATCAGCATTTACAGTATTCAGATTTACTTACCTCGTTACTACAGGAATAGATGAAATTCTGGCTTTCCGGGGTATCTGAGTGACCCTCTCCTGCAAAACCTTCTTTTGGCTCATTGTGCACCCACAGTTCCAAGCCTCTCGCAGGTGGTGGTTTAATGAAAGGAAGCAAAGAGTGAGTGTCAGGGAAGGACACTATGGCAGTGTGACCTCTGGGAGTCTCGTCAGTCTCCAACAGTGGGTTACACCTCTCCGCACCAGGGAGTTCCTCCAACACACCGACTTCCAAAGAGTCTAATGTGCTATTTATAGAGACAAACTTCGTGGGGCTTCTGTGCTCCATCACTTTTCTAGATGACTCTATGAGTTTGCTCTGACTGCTGTAAAACGAGCCATCCACCTTTGAAGTATGAGCTTCACTTCTTCTACATTATCAGTAAATCAGTGTTCCAGGGCCTGTGGTTTTAAAGAAAGAACATACAATGATCACTGACAATGACTGGTTAGTCAAGTATCTTAAGCCAAGTCCCTTTTTTGTTAACCTTGATTTTAAATGTTTTTATTTTAAAAATAATACAACTATGCAACAATAAGGTAAAAAGAAGTTGACTTAACAGTTACAATAAACCAAATCCACCCATTTTTCAGAGACAGAAAAGAGCACTGAGAATCGGAGTTCTGACTCCTTTTTCATCACAGGACTTGTAAGTGGTAGAACTGTGACTGGTACAGATTGCAAAGGTTTACAGAGGGGCATCTCAAAATGGAAAGCCACTCACAAGGCTGAAGTTACCTTGCAGAAGTTCTCCATGCTATCACAGACGATGGCTGACGGTAAATCAAACAACTTGATATTAATACAAGTTACTGGACTTACACACGCTTTCTGCTTCTCCAAAGCTCAGCACAAGTAACCCCCAACACAACATTTACTCAACACGGTTATATCCACTTGCACCTCTACTTAATGCATGTAATGCTCTACCGCCTCACCTGCACCACTGTCCACCCACGTGACACTCTGACTGCCGCCTCATTCACATCACCACTCACCCACGTGATGACTAGTCTTACCCGCACTACCACCCACCTACGTACCCATGTACGCACCACCACTTACCCATGTAATGCTCTGACCACCGCCTTCCCCAGTGGGTTGTTGGTGTACTTGCTGTCTAAACTGAATACATATTCTGCTTCACATGTAAAAGTGACCTTAAAGGAGCCATCACAGCTGAACACAGTATGACAGCAGTAAAAATCTCTCAGGCTGGAGGACAGCAATCTGCTCTTGCGCTGGAGTAATGGGTCCTCAGAAAGCTTTTGCAGAGTGGAGGTGTTCTGCTGGTGACGAAAGAGCATTACTTTTCCCACTGGGGTTCCTGCTTCGGGGCCTTTTGTGCCATTCTTAACAAAGGCAGGGCCTGCTACTCTCTGCTGTAGATGCTTCTTTGAATGTTTTGCAAGAAGTAGGGCATAGGAATGTTCCACAGCAACAAAAGAGCTCTGGCTTGCATCAGGCCTTTTCAGTGTTTCCTCAGGAAGAGCCACATGGGTGCCAACAGGGGCCTGAGTGCTAGGAACCAAGCTCCCTTCTTCCTGGTCGACAGTGGAGTCCGACGGTGGATTACTCTTATCAGCAGAGGGCTTAGGTAACGGCCCACCTTTTTGACTTTTGGCTCCTCTGTGATATTCATGGTCAGATGTACCATGCGAAGAATATTCTTTAGAAGGCAAAACCTCACTTGGGGGCAGTCCAGAGGGGCAGGGAAGGTTTCTGGGCTCAGATGATGGTGTGGGGGAGGCAGCAGCACTCAATGCTAGATCAGCTAACATATTCAGGGCCTGGGAGTCACAGCTGACAAGGGAGTTTTTAGGTGGATCTCCGGGAGCCACTATAATGCTTTCTGGCTGAGCTGTATTTATGCTAATAGCATTTTCTTGACCATCTGATGAAATTTCTGACTGAAACTGTGAAGAAGTTTCTCCTTTGGCTTCAGTGTAAAAGAAAAAGACATATAACATTTGATTTCATAGAATTAATTCTCTGCCATATCACTATGGCTTAGTGAAAATCAATGGTTAAGTCAATATATTCAAGAAACACCCCTTGATATACTGCATAGATTGTATATTAAAATTTTACTATCAGATTGAGGTTTTTTTCAACTTTCAGATCTATTTATATTGTATTCACCAGAGGAATAATTCTTAAGGAATGTGCAACTAACTCAAAAAGAAATCTCCTTTCAAAAATACAAGTACTAAACTACATACAAGGCATACAGCTCAGCTAAACATACAGAGGAAAACAAAACCAGAGTCCTGCCCTCAGAGAGCTTAGAATCTAGTGGGAATTTAAGAATTTCTAAGTTTGAAGTGTACATTATAGTATATTAATGTATTTTCTTAAAAATTTCTCTTATCAAATGATTAGAGAACTCACCTAAGTTCAAAATTGATGATTTTAACCATATTGATGTTTAATTATATGTGATATGAGTAAAAAAATTAGAAAAGTTGTTAAAAGTATTCACAATCACATTAATTTCATCACCTTGTTAAACTTCAATTTCTGTACTGAAAACATTATTTTGGTACCCTATCCATAAAATAGCAGATCTCCCTATCTACTGGTAATTCTCTGTTCTGCAGATAATCAAATCAACCCATATGCCTTTTATCAGAAAATTGACATTCTGAAATGGCTTACTTGGATTCTCAGGACCTTAATTCAGCCTTCTTTAACTAAAGTTACCCTGAAGGACAAATTTTACAACAGTAAGCAACAATTTCCTATAGTGGGTAGATATTCAGAAAAGCCAACTGCACTCTTTGTAATAGCAGGAGGCCTGAAAGTAATAACTAACCTGCATAAAACCCAATGACTACCACATTTACAGAGAAAAAGAAAACTCTGGCCTACAAGGTCATCAAATAGAATAAGAAAGGTGTGTGTGAATGGTGAGAGGGTAAAATTTATCAACCACTGTCCAGTCTTGATTAAAATAACAAAACCTAAGGGGCCAAGTAGAAGAAACTGACCAAAAGCAGAGAATCGTTACATTAGCTCCATGGGTATATTGGAAACATGAAACTCATTTTATGATCTGATGTGTTTATTGATATTAATTTCACTCTGTCTTTGTTAATATTATGGCTCTTAAACAGAACATTACTCTTGAGTAAGGTCTAATATAAAGAATCCTCTATTGAAGTCACTCTATCTTTGTTAATATTATGGTTCTTAAACAGAACATCACTCTTGAGTAAGGTCTAATATAAAGAGTCCTCTATAATCAAGAAAAGTAGTTGAGTTTAATTAAGTATGTGCAGTCTCAAGCCCATCATTTAATGACTGTTATAAGCCCTCTGTCAAAAAAACACAGTATCAATAATCTAGCATTTTTTAAGTACAGATAAGACAATGCCAAGTGAATTATATATGAAAAAGAGTTCAGTACATAAAAGCCACATTAAAAACTTTCAGGATAGAAAATCATTTATTTCAGTAACAAAATGACCGAACCTTTGCTTCTTTAACTCTGATATCTCAAGTACAGAAAATGAAAGATTAGTATAGTTGATTAATAAAAGAAAAATTAAGAGATTATTTAAAAGGTGCTAATCTCAAAACTGTATGTGGCTGCACAATATATACAAACATTTGTAGTACAAATCAGCCAATTTCTGAATACACATTCTGAAAACTTTTCATTTTCTGGGATCACTTTTCTGCCAATACCCACCTCATACCTCCTCCCATTATTCAGTCTCTAAATATCTGCACGCCAATTCAGTACAAAGAATTCAGAATACACAGCAAAAATGCAAAGCATTATATGTTTATCTATGCTCATTAATATTTACATACTAACTGAATGACAGGACCGACACATCAAATGATTGTATGAATTTAATTCCATAATGTCCTCAAACACAAAAAAAAATAAAGAAAACTGACACCAGTGAAGGTGAGAACATCAGGAAATGCCTCCATGTGGAGGCAGGACTTAGGTGAGCAGACTCTGGAGGGAGGAGGTAAGTGCCCCAGAGTAAAACAGGTGTGATGAATGAGGAGAGGGTGCAGGGCAGGAGACAGAGGGAGGGAAGTTTGGACACGTGGGCAACAACCACATCATGAACCACCTTGAGAGAAAGCAGAAGAGCCTGCATTTGGCATGGATGCCAAATGTACAACACTATCAATTTTAGGGTGACATAATGTGCTTTAAAAAAATCTTATCATAAGAAATTAGAGAAACTTTTTAAAAAAAGGCTCATCCATAGCAACATCACCTCAACAATAGTTTCTTTCCCTGAATTTCCACTAAAAATTAGACTTTTTTCATAGCCCAGGGAGAAACAGAATCCAAGAGAGGAGACAGAAAATTGATAGAAATATAAAGGTATGAGACCATGAAGTCTTTGTTAAAACAAATGAAAAACAACGACACACGTATAACACAATAGTACTCAACACCGAAAAGAAAGTAAACTTTACAGACTGCAGACTGGAACAGCCGCTGTTGTCACAGGAGGGAGGTGTAAGTAAGGACGGACATGGACCTAGAAGAGCTGGAGGTGAAGCCCATGGTGGCGAAATAACTTTCAAGAGAGTATGTCTAGCAATTGGAAATACAAGAACTAGAGCAGTTAGCTTTTTGTTCGGATAACTAAAGTTAATTGCTCACTTAAGCAAAATTAGAAAAGTAAAACTGTTTCTAAAATTAATTTAATGCCTTTTAAAATAAAATGCAGGATTCTGGAGTACTGACCACTTTGGACAATCTCTTTACAGTTCCCTTTGGACAAATAAACCTATAACCTTCTACTTTTTGTAACTATTTATGGTCCAGAAAAATATTGTCAGATAATAATATTTGGTTGTGCACTCAGTCACAAAAAAAAGGCCATTTATACCTTAACTCTTATAGACAGTTCAGGTTCAGGCCTAATGCAAACTAGAAAGTAGGGTCTATTTTATGAAGGTATGAATCTTTACACTTTTTAAATTTATGTGCAATAGGAAAACTATTTTCTTAGTCGTTAGTATCTTAACTAAAGAATATAGCAATATTTATTGCTACATTTCAACTGCTCTTATCCTATTTCAATACGCTATCTTGTGATCCCAATTAGTCTGTATCATGGTGTTGAAATTTACAGGAAGAGTATTTCTTACCAGGTGTGGCTGCTTTCTGATTCTGGGATTCTGATTGCCTTTTACTACATTTACCTTCTCTGTTTGTGGAGATTTCTTCACAGGTGGTTTAGCCCTTGGAACAGTTTTGATGGGAGATTTCTCTTGTCTCTTTGCCATTTAAGCACTCGTTGCCACTGGAACATCTTTAGAAATAGGAGCTTCTTGGTTTTTCCTATCCAATTTGGTTGTCTGTACAAACTGTGCAGTCAGCACTTCAGCACCTTATGTAAAAAAGACACCATTTTTAAGGGGTAGGGGGCTTGGATACTGATCAGCACAGCTCTTCCTTTTATTTCTTTTGTTTTCTGGGGGGTAACTTTAGTAACGGGGAATAAAATATAAAATGTTGGGTATTTCATTAAGATTGTTTTAACAAAGCAGGAGTTAAAAGTTCTCACATAAATATAAAAATGTTAACTTATTAAGTGGCAGGTGAAGAAGAAAATTATCATTAGCTTTTATAAAACAAGGCATGACTTAAATTTTTCAAAAATCTGCATAATCCTTCCGGACTGAAATGGCAGGTAGGACTGAATTTGCTAGTTCACAGCACTGGGAGATGGGTGATTCAATTCATGTCAGAGCAACACAGCTTCCAAAGCATGTGATGGTCAGAACGACAATCACAGGACAGAAAAGAGGTTGTGTAGTCACAGTCAAGTTACTAGTCCTAAATGCTGAAGACCTCCTGAGAAACCACCTTCTAAGAGAAGACAGAGGAAGGCACACTGAAGAAAGTCTTCAACTAATTTAATTTCTACAAATCTATTATAAGTGCCCATATATCTTACAAAATGCTCAGCTTTGCTTCTCACATGGAAGGAAGGATACAGCTAATGGAGGAGGCACATGAGAAGACAGTTGACTACTTGCTCATACAACCAAATAGGAAGTGTTTCAGTCCTAAGAAAATGATCAGAGTTTAAAGAAATGTTAATAAATGTTCCCGTTGAAAACTTTTCCCCCACTGCCTTCCATATTTTCAGTTTTACCCAACAAAAAATTACCCCTAAAGATATCATATAAAAAAATCACACGAGTATTGGCAAATATTTTATCTACATTATAAAGAAAACACTATTTCTAATTGAGCATGAGAAACAAGACACTATACAGTTTTAAGAATTTGTGGTGACTTATTGAAAGGTGGAAAAGAGGTCAACTGCATTTCATTCTTTTGTGGGTTAAGAGCAAAAAGTGGGTTTTTTAAATAAAAAGCTTTTAGAATCTCTTATTGTACATTTCCCTGGGTCTAATCATTTTCCTAGTAAACAATTACTGGAATAAATCAGCATTTTGTTTAAGAATATGACTTCTCATTCCAGCCCAGTCACATTTTCTAAAGTTTCTAGCATAAGAAAAGGCTAAATACAAATAAAACAGGAAAAGAATTAAGACTACATCAACAAAAGTGAGAAAATGAGAAGCCCAATACCTAGGGGAAGTTCCTAACATCTGCACAGGCACAGGAAGGGAAGACTGCTCCCACCCAAGTTCCTGGGAAGAAAAACGGGAACATAAAACAAGGGGATCCCACATGGTTCTTCTTGTGTCACTCAGTGCTATGTTCCTTGAGCCGCATGTAATAATCCACTGGTGGACTGTAAAATATAGTTAACAGACTGTAACCAGAATTCCATCTTTTTTTTTAAGCTTTTATTTAGAAATAAAGTGAGAGAATAGAGCTCCTGGCTGTTGCCAGGAGGGGACAAGACAGCCCCCAGAATTCTTTCTTAAATGAAACAGAATAGAATAGAAAATATCAGATTATATTGCACATTTAGGATAAATGCTCTTTAAAATTTTTGTTTCAGTCATGTGTGATTTTCTATGTAGTATTACTACAAAATAAGCTTTTTTTTTAAAGTGGATGAGGTAAAAAAAATTTGAGAAACTGGCAAAATCTATGTTGAATTACACATAAGTTATTTAATATTTTGAAGTATACTGGTTCATACAGAGCAGAAATTCAGTATGGCTGGCCTGGAATATTTGCCCTCCTTAACACCACACTCCCAAATGCACACACACATGCCATTTCTCAACTATATTACACTGGAAATAAATATTTGCTAAACCAAAGGATAAAACCTTCATTATCTGGAATCCAAGTGATCTGTATATCCCTAATGTTTCTTCTTAAGGCATCAAGAATTTCCAAATTAAAATGATAGGGTGGAAGATAAAAGATGGCGGTGTGAGAAGTGAGACAGAGGCTTCCCCCCAAAACCACATGTACTATATTATATGAAAATATAATTAATACAACTAATCCTGAAAGAGCAACAGAAAAGAAGACTGTGCCAAACTGCATACACCTGGAGAAGAGAACAGACCTCACGGAACGGGTAACGTACCAAAGCCCTGATCTGGCAGGACCCAAGCCCTTCCCCCACCCCAGCTCACCGGCGGGAGGAAGAGAAACACAGCGTGTAGGGTGTGGAGGCCTCAGACTGCTGAAAACCCAACCCTGGAGATCTGCCCTGGGAGCACAAACCTACGTTACATGATACTCTGGATGGGGTTGGACAGCTATGATGGGCAGAATACTGGAGAGACTGCCATTCCAGCTGCTGGTAGGAAACAGGGATCTACATCCGGCTGCTCTGGGACAAAAGAAAGGTGGGCAGTCTAAGAGACATCCTAAAAGCAAAAGGGCTTCTAAAAGGGCAAGAATTGCAGAGAGCCTACTGTTCAGGAGAAAGGAAAAGTGGACAAAATTGTCTGGGTACACTCTGCCCAACAGGTTGAGACCTTTCACAAGTTTCAGGCACTCCATCCCTCTGGCTGGCTACACAGCTCCAAGGCACCCCACTGTGACACGCAGCCTGCTGCATCTTCCTCCCGGACAGCACACACGGACTTGCAAACTGGCAGCCCTGCCCTGGCATCAGACCAGCCAGAGGGAAGTCCTGCCTGTGGCAGCTACAAATGCAAAGCATAGAGGCTTACACCTGTGTACTCGGCCTACTGGTCTGGCAGTAGAGGCAGGCACAGAAGCCAAAAGGCAGGAACAGTTCTTTCATTTCCCCCCCAGGCACCAGTGCCACACCCCCATGACCCCCAACATCACTCCAGGGGCTGAGCAGCTCCAGAGTAGAGCTTCTGGGCACTAGAGGGCACCACATACAAAAACAAAATGTCAAAGGAACCTGGTTCAAAACCAAAATCCCACAAACACCAGAAAAACGATCAAGTGAAACTGAACTCATCAATTTTCCTGAAAGAGATTTCAAAATAACAATCATAAACACACTCATGGTGGTATAGAAAAATATTCAAGAAATCAGGGAAAAATTCCGGATGGAGATCCAATCATTATGGAATGCACTATCAGAAATAAAACATACAATGGAGGGATTTAAAAACAGACTACATATAGTGGAGGAGACGGTAAATGGAATAGAAATTAGAGAACAGGAATAAAAAGAAAGAAGCTGAGGTGCAGAGAGAAAAAAGGATCTATAGGAATGAAAGAATATTGAGAGAACTGTGCAACCAATACAAACGGAACAATATTCGAATTGTAAGAGTACCAGAAGAAGACAGAGAAAAAGGGATAGAAAGTGTCTTTGAAGAGGTAAGTTCTGAAAACTCCCTCAATCTGTGGACGGAGATAGTCTCTCAGGCCATGGAGGTGCACAGATCTCCCAACACAAGGGACCCAAGGAAGACAATACCAAGACATATAATAATTAAAAAGACAAAGATCAAGGATAAAGACTATTAAAAGCTGCCAGAGAGAGAAAAGATCACATACAAAGGAAAACCCATCAGGCTATCATCAGACTTCTCAACAGAAACCTTATAGGCCAGAAGGGAGTGGCAGGACATATTTAATGCAATGAAGCAGAAGGGCTTTGAACCAAGAATACTCTACTCAGAAAGATTATCATTTATGGACAGTAACCGTAATGTGGTTGTTAGGGGGGACCTGATATAGGGGAGAGCATAGTAAACATAGTATTCTTCAGGTAAGTGTAGATTAAAAATTTAAAAAAAAAAAAAAAAGAAAGAAAGAAAGAAAAGGGGGATTACTCCTTAACAGGATAAAACTATTGGTAAATCAAAGATCAACGCATGCTTTAAATATCCTTAATGTTGATCACTTAAAGGGTGTCAGATGATCAGCTATGGAGGTACTCTTTGCTGATAATATTCCTTTCTCTTAATTAAAAAAAAAAAAAAAAAGCAGTTCCTGTGTGCTGACCTCCAATGAGTTCTGCACAGTGGTATAGAGGGCATGTCAAAGTGTGGGCAAAGGGTCTTTTTGTTTCTACGCAGAAGATCAAGGCCTAGCTTGGATACCCAGAAAATGAACTAAGATACGATATGAGGAGGAGCTTCCGGCATCAGCACTCTCTGGAGGACTCGTGCCGGGGGATGATCATCAAAAAGCCTCCACAGGGATCCGGACGATGCTGCGGTTGTGGCTGCATCCAGCCCACCGTCTCCTGGACTTGCCATAAGAAGGAGGAGGGAGATGTCTAGGCTGGCATGTGCATACAGTGAGACAACGAATTTGACTGGATCTGTACTGTTGGAACTCAACCAGGGGTTGGGAGGGGTGCAAGTTGTAGCACCCCAAAATCTCATGACTATAGACTATCTATGGTTAAAAGAACATATGGGATGTGAACAGATCCCAGAAATGGGCTGCTTTAATTTGTCTGATGGTTCAAGTACAGTTGGAAAATATCCATCATATCATAGATAAATTTTCACAAATGCCTAGGGTGCCTAAATGGTTTTCTTGGCTTCACTGGAGATGGATGGTAATTATAGATTTGCTTTGTTTATGTCACCGTATTCCTATTATGTTAATATGTGTGTGCAAATTAGTTAGTAGTTTAAAACCTATACATACTTAAGGTACTATACAAGAAGATATGTCAAAGAAATAATCAATCCTCCCAAGTTTCCTTCATATGCTACATCTATAGCTTTTCTTCTTCCTTCCTAATTACAAACCTTAAATAGAATTCGTGCCTCATATCGAATTTACCGAGTATCATAATTCCTCCAGGTGGTAAAGATACCTCGAGACAAGTGCTGGGCATAGAAGCCACAGGGCATAAATCTGCAAAGAAGTAAAAAGCTAACCTTTGCAAACAATATGGCTTCTCTCTCACTTACCAACTTTACATTTCCCTGTATGGCCCCGGAAGATGACTGGTTAGCCAGAGACGGGTAAGATTCCTCAAGGGAGGAACAACCTAAGACAGGCACAGTCGCAGGGGGGCCATCAGGTGAGAAATTGGGGATCAACAGAGGTGAGGCTCAGAACCTCACCCCCCCTGCTTTGAGAGAAATCTTCTGCATCCATGGATGTCTTGCTGCCCTTGTCTAGCCTGGATTAATACTTAGTCCATAGGCACACACCTGATCATCTGATCATCTACATTTGCCTTCTTACAGCACTAAACTATGTTTTCTACCTTTATCTTGCATCTACCTACCACTTCAGCATTTTATTAAAAATAAAAATAATAATAATAATAGGAGAAATGTGGGATCAACATATAAATCAAGTACAAAAATCAAATGAATATTCATATTTGACCTGATGGTTTATAGGTCATATTGCATGATCAAAACCGAAAGTTTCTGTGATGAATGCCCTTGTACTGTTCACCATGTAAGAATTTATTCACTCTGTAAGAATTCATTCACCATGTAAGAACTTGTTCGTTATGCTTCAGAAGATTGGAGACTGACGAGAATTAGGCTTGAGATGGATTAATGATTGTACATTGAGCATTGACCCCCCTATACTGAATTTTATTGTTGTTAACAACCATTTGATCAATAAATATGAGAGATGCCCTCTCAAAAAAAAAAAAAAAAAAAAAAAAAAAAGAAAGATTATCATTTAAATCTGAAGCAGGGATTAAACAATTCCCAGAAAAACAAAAGCTGAGAGAAGTTACCTCCAAAAAACTGTTTCTAAAGTGTATTTTGTTGGGACTGCTACAGATGGAAGTGTTTCTAAGGCTAAATAGCTGTCACCACAGGACATAAAACCACAGGAAAGTAGAACAATTAATTACTATGCAAATGCAAAATTCAATCAATTACCCCCAAAGACAGTGATGAGAGAGACAAAGAGTACAGAATATGATATCTAATATATAAAGAATGGAGGAGGAAGAAAAAGAAAAAAAAAAAGAACCTTTAAATTGTGTTTGTAATAGCATGCTGAGTTAAATTAGACTGTTAGATAGTAAGTAACTTATCCTTGAAACTTTGGTAACCATGAATCTAAAGCCTGCAGTGGCGATAAGTACATGCCTATAGATAATCACCCTAAATGTAAATGGTCTGAATATACCAATCAAAAGACACAGAGTCACTGAATGGATAAAAAAACAAGACCCATCTGATGCTGCCTACAAGAGACTCACTTCAAATCCAAAGACATACACAGACTTTTAAAAGTGAAGGTATGGGAAAAGATATGTCATACAACTCATAGGGAGAAAAAAGCAGGTGTTGTGGTACTTGTACCAGACAAAATAAACTTCAAAACAAAGACAGTTACAAGAGACAAAGAAGGAGATTACAAATGATAAAGGGGTTAGTCCAACAAGAGGATATAATAACCATTATAAATATCTATGCACCCAACACAGGAACACCTACATATGTGAAACAAATACTAACAGAATTAAAGGGGGAAATAGAATGCAATGTACTCATTTTAGGATACTTCAACATACCGCTAATGTCAAGGACAGATCAACCAGACAGAAAATAACTAAGGAGACAGAGACACTGAACAACACATTAGAACAGATGGACCTAACAGATATCTACAGAACACTCCAGCCAAAAGTAGCAAGGTACACATTTTTCTCAAATACACATAGAACATTTTCAAGAACAGATCGTATACTAGGCCACAAAAAGAGCCTCTGTAAATTCAAAAGGGTTGAAACTGTACCAACTACGTTCTCAGACCACAAGGGTATGAAACTAGAAATAAATTACTCAAAGAAAACGAAATAGTCCACAAACACATGGAGGCTTAACAACATACTCCTAAATAACCAATGGTTCAGAGACCAAATAAAAACAGAGATCAAACAATATATGGAGACAAATGACAACAATAATTCAACACCAGAAAATCTGTGGGACACAACGAAGGCTGTGCTAAGAGGAAAGTATATTGTAAAACAAGCCTACCTCAGGAAAGAAGAACAATCCCATATGAACAGTCTAAACTCAAATTAACAAAACTAGAAAAAGAAGAACAAATGAGGCCCAAAGTCAGTAGAAGGAGGGACATAATAAAGATTAGAGCATAAATAAATAAAATCGAGAAGAATAAAACAACAGAAAGAATCAATGAAAGAGATAATTCTTCAAGAAAATAAACAAAATAGATAAACCCCTAGCCAGAGTTATCAAAAAAGGGGAGGGGAGAGTCTACACACATAAACAGAATCAGAGATGAAAATGGAAAAATCACTACGGACACCACAGAAATATAAAGAATTATTAGAGAATACTATGAGAAGTCATATGAAAACAATTGGATAACCTAGAAGAAATGGACAACTTTCTAGAAAAATACAACCTTCCAAGGCTGACCTAGGAAGAAACAGAAACCTGAACAGACCAATTACCAGCAACAAAATTGAATTGGCAATCAAAAAACTACATAAGAATAAAATACCTGGACCAGAAGACTTCACTGCTGAATTTTATCAAACATTTAGTAAAGACCTAATACCCATCCTCCATAAAGTTTTCCAAAAAGTAGAAGAGGAGGGATTGCTTACAAACTCATTCTATAAGGCCAGCATTACTCTATACCAAAACCAGGCAAAGATACCACAAAAAAAGAAATTTACAGACCAATATCCCTCATGAACATAGATGCAAAAACACTCAACAAAACATTAGCAAACTGAATGCAAAAATACATCAAGAAGATCACCCATCACGACCAAGTAGGATTTACTCCAGGGATGCAAGGATGGTACAACATTTGAAAATCCATCAACATTATTCACCACATCAATAAAAAGGAGGACAAAAACCACACAATCATCTTCATAGATGTTGAAAAAGCATTCAACAAAACTGAACATCCATTCATGATAAAAATTCCAACAAAATGGGTATAGAGGGCAAGTACCTCAACATAATAAAATCCATATATGACAAACTGACAGCCAACATCATACTGAACAGCGAGAAGCTGAAAGCTTTTACTTTAAGATCAGGAACAAGACAAGGATGCCCACTCTCCCTACTTTTATTCAACATAGTTTTGGAGGTCCTAGCCACGGGAATCAGACAACACAAATAAATAAAAGGCATCCAGATTGGTAAAGAAGACATTAAACTGTCACTGTTTGCAGATGACATGATATTGTACATAAAAAACCCTAAAGAATAGACTCCAAAACTACTAGATCTAGTATCTGAATTCAGAAAAGTTGCAGGACACAAAATTAATACACAGAAATCTGTTGCATTCCTATACACTAACAATGAACTAGCAGAAAATCAGGAAAACAATTCCATTCACAATTGCATCAAAAAGAATAAAATAACTAGGAATAAACCTAACCAAGGAGGTGAAAGACCTATACCCTGAAAACTACAAGACACTCATTAGCAAAATTAAAGAAGATACCAAAACATGGAAATACATCCTGTGCTTATGGATAGGAAGAATTAGTATTGCCAAAATGGACATCCTGCCTAAAACCATCTACAGGTTCAATCCAATTCCTATCAAAATACCAACATCATTCTTCAACAAACTAGAGAAAATTGTTCTAAAATTCATATGGAACCACAGAAGACCCTGAAGAGCCAAAGCAATCCTGAGAAGGAAGAATAAAGTGGGGGGGTTATGCTCTCTGACTTCAAGCTCTACTACAAAGCCACAGTAATCAAGACAATTTGGTACTGGCACAGAAGAACAGACCCATAGACCAATGGACAGACTAGAGAGCCCAGATATAAACCCAAGCATATATGGTCAATTCATATATGAAAAGGGGCCATGGATATACAATGGGGAAACTACAGCCTCTTCAACAACTCGTGTTGGCAAAACTGGACAGCTACATGCGAGAGAATGAAACTGGATTATTGTTTAAACCCATACACAAAAGTAAACTCAAAATGGATCAAAGACCTAAATGTAAGTCATGAAATCATAAAACTGTTAGAAGAAAACATAAGCATAAATTTCTTGAATATAAACATGAGAAACTTTTTTCTGAAAGCATCTCCTTGGGCAAGGGAAACAAAATCAGTAATGAACAAATGGGATCATGCTAAAAAGCTTCTGTATAGCAAAGAACACCATCAGCAGAACAAAAAGGCAGCCTACAGTATGGGAGAATATATTTGTAAATGACATTTCCAGCAAGGGGTTAACATCCAAAATATATAAAGAACTCACCTCAACACCCAAAAAGCAAATAGCCCTATTAAAAAATGGGCAGAAGATATGAACGGACACTTCTCCAAAGAAGAAATTCAGATGGCCAACAGGCACATGAAAAGATGCTCCACATAGCTAATCATCAGAGAAATGAAAATTAAAACCACGAGATACCACCTCACACCAGTTAGGATGGCCAGCATGGAAAAAACTAAGACCAGCAAATGCTGGCAAGGATGTGGAGAAAGGGTAACCCTCCTACACTGCTCGTGGGAATGCAAACTAGTTTTAACCACTGTGGAAAGCAATATGGAGGTTCCCCAAGAAACTAAAAATAGAAATACCATTTGACCCGGGAATTCCACTGCTAGGAATTTACCCAAAGGAATACAAGTTCTCAGATTCAAAGAGACATATGCACCCCTATGTTTATTGCAGCACTATTTACAATAGCCAAGAAATGGAAGCAACCTAAGTGTCCATCAGTAGGTGAATTGATAAAGAAGATGTGGTACATATACACATGGAACACTATTCAGCCATAAGAAAGAAATCCAACCATTTCCAACAACATGGATGGAGCTTGAGGGTATTATGCTTAGTGAAATATGTTAGGCAGAGAAAGACAAATACCAAATGATTTCCCTCATTTGTGGAGTATAACAATGAAGTAAAACTGAAGGAACAAAACAGCGTAGACTCACAAACTCTAAGAAGGGACTAGTGGTACCAAAGGGGAGGGGTGGTGGAGGGTGGGTGGGGGAGAGAGTTTGAGGGAGATTTTGATTAGTATACATGGTGTGGGGGGGATCATGAAGACAGTGTGACAGAGAATAGAAGTAGTGATTCTGTGGCATCCTACTACACTGAAGGACACTGACTGCAATGGGATACAGGAGGGGACTCGATAATATGGGTGAATGTAGTAACCACATTGTTTTTCATGTGAAACCTTCATAATAGTATATATCAAGAATACCTTAATTTAAAAAATTGTAAAAACTACAGGGTCAGAAACCTTTTTCTGTATAGGGACAGTCAGGACACATTTTCAGTTTTGAAGGTCTTATGGACTCAGTCACGGCAGTTCACCTCTATCAGCATAGTGTTAAGTAGCCAGGGACAGCAGATGACAGGTCTGTGCGGTCCTTTTAGCCACTCTTTGCTGACCCCTTCTCTTAAGAGGTCATACATGAGGTAGTTCCCTACCTTCAAACAAAATGTACTACACAGAATCTGAGAGGACTATAAGCCAAAATCATGTTGTTTGTTGGGCTGTATTCACTGAAGGTTATTTGATTATACACTCAATGGCTCTAGACTCTGGGTCTCACTCAATTTTTAGGGAGCAACAATGCCAGTGTGGAACTATTTCAACATACATGTCTCCAGGCTACTAGACACCTGTTTCAATAGTAGCTCTGTGGTCAGGTTCATGTGACTATTTTTTAGACTCTGAGACATACAGAGGATTAGAAATTATCTCCCCTGCTGTAGTTTTGGAGGTTGCAGGCATTCTTCCCCTTTTCATGCATGCTCGGGGTATCAGTTACCACCTTTTACTGTTACTGGTAAGCCTGATTTTAGAAGACCCTCTTCTTCCACTCTTAATTTGTCTGCAGATAGCTTAGAAAGTGGGTAACCAAATTTTTTAAATAATGTGTAAATAACTGAGTGACAGTTTCAGCAGTTTTAGAAGAGAAACATAAGCTTTTGGTGTGTGGCTTTTTTTTGCGACATCTCACAGGTTTTCCTATTTATTTTTAGCTGTTATCTAGATCAGCACTTCTCAAACTTTAAACACACTGACAAATCAACTGGAGGGGAATGTTGGCATACCTAAGGAATTTCTGATTCTGCCAAGCTGTTCAGTCCACTACGATCAGACAGCAACAGCATTAGAAAACAACAGTTTTTACTAACTGCTCATTTACTAATCTACATAAATTGCGCTGACCTCTTTTTCTTTTCTGAGGAAAGTGTCCTTTGACTAAACTGAGAGTGCCTGGGGAGTCCACACGCTTGCTTGCTCCAGCAGTTCTCTTGGGGAAGTTCACCCTTTAGCTCTGCTCAATGGGTAGCATGCTTGCCTTTCTCTTAGGCTGAACTCTCAGATTTGAGGCAGGACTTACTTGGACCAATGTTCCCTGCCTTGCTTTCAACATTTCTCCAGAATTCTTTTCTCTTTCAGTTTCTTTTCTTACTTCTGCCTCCGAGTCAAGAAATTCAGAATCAGGAATCATAACTAAAGAGAATCCAGCATCACAAATTTCAACTGAAATAAAAGGAGACTGAGGACACTCTGCCAATAAATCTAACACAGTTGATACTTCCAAAATGTACCCACTAGGATCTGAAAAATAAGATTTCAACTGAGTTAAAGCATGTAAGGGGCACTTTTCAGCTGGAGAAGCCAACTCAAAACCACTGGACACTTATTTGGCCAGAGGAAGCAGTTTCTTTTAGTCCATCCTGAGAAGCAGCAGTCAATGAAGGACTTTGGTCTACTTTATACAATTCTTGGAAATTATGCTTTACTAATGTGTTTGGACAGATTCCTTCTTCAGGAAATGATTTCTGTGCTTCTAGCAGGGCACAGTTAAGGGCAGGTAAAACAGGCATCACCTTCAATGAGATGTCATCTTCAACTTTCAACTCTTTCAACTCTAAAACATATATATATATACATATATGTCAAAAACCTGAAATGTTTTTGTCTTTTTTTTTTACAAACACATGCAAGAAAAAAATGCTTTAGATCACAGCATTATAGGATGGTTAAATATTATACACTTTCAAATGGTAATCTAAACATCAATTAAAAGACTTATGGGTAAGTTTAATGAATATGTATGTTATATGCATGAAACCACTTAAACACACACACACACACACACACACACAGAACTGAGACTCATTCAAATGTTATCACTAGGTTGGAATGAAGAGGGCAGACCTGCTTCCAGCTCCACCCCAAATGACAAGGAGCCCAGCGTGAGCTCAGGGTGCCACCAGAGCAGTAGCACCAGCTTTTAGAGTTGGCATACTTGCTTTTCTTTTTAATTCTTATTTTCTGTTTTTAAAATCTGTCTTTTATCTGTACTTATACAACATACTTGAAATTATTTTAAGTCATAATGCAAACTACCTGAAATGGAAAAAAGTAAAACACTTAAGTAGCCCCCAAATCTCATGGTTAACTATTGTTGTGAATTTCCTCACCCCCTCTATTAATTGAACATATACAATTTTAAAAAATTAAGTAACAAAACCAACTAGAGTTTGTGTTTCACTTCCTTCCCCTGGCTCACTCTTTGACTGACATGCTAATTTTTCAGCAAATCAATAACCTAAATGAAAACAGTGAGAAGGGGAAAAAAGAGAAAACGTCAGGTCACTAAGTGGGTAATAAAATCCTAAGAAGTTTAAGAGTTATCGGTAATAAAAACCCACAAGTAAGAAAGGCCTCTGGTTAAACTGACGTATGAATTGTATCATTCTTCTTAAAGAAAAAGTAAATGAAAATTAAGAAACACTGTATTAGTCCTAGCTGAATTCCTCTGCACTCCAGCAGGTATCATTAGGAAAAGAATGGCAAATATGAATAAACAGGAAAATGGAGTTAGACATTAAAAATTCCTTTACTTGAAGTTCATCATTTCAAAAGGAACAAGTGAAGAAAAAAAATATTGAAAAACCTTTATGTACTACTAATAGTTCGCAATAACATAGTCTTTTTTAGGCAACTGCATTATTTCAAGAATTTGGAAAGGCAGAACCCAGAAAGACTTGTTATGAAGTCTATGAAAAAGAACTTTTTAAGTCTGCTAAGCAAGGTATCACTCAGTTTAAAACAAATTACCACAGCTCTGGGCAACCATAAATAGAAAATGTCTTAATGAACCAGAGAAGGAATGAATACTGTAACACAGCACTCCACTATTCATTCAAACAGAAAGGCTGTGTTGTTCAGCACCCAATGGTACAGGCACTAATATTCCTTTCTCAAGAAGTAGTTTACATTTAAAAGTAAAAATGGAGTCAGAGCTCTTAAAGAGGAAGGAGGCAGTATGAAACAGGAGTTGAAAGCCAGTGTAAAAGTCAGTTGTTTGACCTCAGGCAAGTATACATTTCAGTTTCATCATCTTTGATATGGTTACCCTAAGAATACTTATTTTAACGGCTGCTAAATCAATTATACCTACCATAATCAAATACACCCACCTGACATTGCAAATGTTTGAAAAATGCAAACGGGCATGGCCATTATGATTGGTAATGTTTTGCTTAGTCTAAAGAAGTGATGCCCAAGAAAGTACAGTTCTCTTCTTTGAGTGACTGACTTCAAGTTTTAAAAATCAACTTTAGAAACATTTTTGTATTGGTTGCAGGTTTATAAACACTGTATACAGTTTTATGTTTAAACACACACAACAGAATAATAAAGACTCTTAACTCATGACAAAAAGAAATGACTTGTTTACTTTCATTTATTTGTTCAGCAAACTATTATTTTTAAGGCATCTGGCATTGAGAGGCAGTAGGGGTACAGAAGAATACAAGGTAGGCAGGAATGAAATAATTACAGTAACTATTTAAATGATATTGATGATCGGCCTAGGGGTCCTCATGGAAGGAAGAGTGGTGAAGAGAATCAGTAAGTGATATCTGAACTGACTCCTGACACAGAAGAGTCACAGGCCAGATCAGTGCTTCTCCTCTGATTTTATTCATTACTCAAACCCTGACCGCACCAAGAGTCTTTTTAGACTTTGTTTCCTAACTGCCCTCTGAAACGTTAATACCACAGATATGCTGTATATCTATTTCCATACTGTATAATAATTTTTTGCCCTCAAGAACAAATTCTTGGTCCGATGGGTGCCAACATCACTCAGTGGAGGGCAGGAGACAAGCAGTCCCCCAGATGGAGGGACTGTGTGTATGAAACCTTGAGTCCAATTATTTGAGAGGCTATGACCCCAGTATCTCCTAGCCATTGTTGTTCAATAACGAATGAATTCAGTTTTGGATATACTAAATTTGAGGAATATCTGAGACATCCAAGTGGAAGTGTCAAAAGACAGGTGGATACCTGCCTGTGAAGGTTAGAGGGAAGGATAAGCCTAAAAAAATGATAATGGATGAGAGGTATTGAAGAGAAGACACAGTTACCAGGGTCAGGTTCTGATGAGAGGTTAAGGAAGATGACAACTGAGGGATACCTGACAGATTCAGTGAATTGGAAGTCACCGTGTCTCACCTGTTGAGGGGGATGAGTGGAACAAATGTAGTCCATGCAGAGCCATCTGGTCATCTCCAAAATCTACACAGAATGAAAATCAGAGGTGAGTTAGGTTGCTGATCTTATAAAACCAAAGTAAACACATTGCAAAATATTTTTTCAAAAAAGTTGTCCTTACTTGTTTCTGATGTTAAGGCTGATGATGTAAGTAAAATGAAAAAGCCCCGATCCTCTATGCATTTGATGATTGCCTTAAACATAAAAAAAAAAGTAAAAGAAGATTCATTTCCTCTTCTCCCTCTACCACAGTAAAAATGAACCGTGAAATGTTAGTGCGTATGGGAATCAGGAGAATTTTGTCTCCAGTATCAGAAACTGCTCAAATAATCATGGCCTTGTTAGGGGTTCATATATTAACTAGATATCTCAAGGGTTAGTTTTAGGGTAGCGTTCAAATACATAACCAATCAAAAAAGTCTTGGCATCATTTGTTCACTGAGATGCTGAGCATTTCATACTGCTGCCTGAGTAGCTGACCTGCTACCATTTACCACTACAAACTCCAGATGAACCAGACCTATGATAAGTATTTTTAAGTTCATCTTTACATAAAACATGCCAGAATCCTGGAAGTAGAAAGACTGGAAGATACTACTCAATAAAAGAACCCTTTCTGTAAATCATAGAGATGAAAAACAGAAAATAACATAATTAGGTCCCTTGGCAATAAGAAACACAGATGAAAATAAATCCTTCCTCTCTTTTTTCCCCTCTACCACAGTCTTCAGTGGAATCTTGAGCTCAAGAAAAAAAAAATCTTGAAATTTTGATGTTTACAGTGACTTGGGGAATTTTATCCCCAAGGAGCAGGAGATACCATCTTAAAGTTGTCATTCTACTAAGTCATTATTTCAAAAGCATAATACCCATATGTACCCATAACTATGACATCCAATATGCTTGCAGTTTTTTCAGTTCAAAAAAACTAAACATACAGAATTTCATAGAATAAAGTGGTAAAACAGTCTACAGCAAAAACTGATGGATTATAAGGCTACAAATACAGTAAATCTGCAAATTATTCAGTAACAATCAAGTATGAAAAAAAGCCTTCTGTTCTAAGTCTTGTCTGAGAACTAACTTATGACACATAAACTGCTGACACAGGAACAGTCACTGTGTAAGCCTCCATCTGCTGCACTCACAGCCCCAAGGCATTTGACAGTTCCTGTCTTTGTCTCCTCCACAGTTTCCTAAGCTCCTCAACAGCACGGGACTATGTTGTATTTTTGCTTCTAGTACATAGTAAGCACTCAAGACAGAATGACTGAATATATATCATGATAGTTTCATATACCTTAGCTTTTATATCTATGAAACTGCAAACAGGTCTAATCGTTTCATTTTCTATTGGCATAAAAAGTGAAAGTGACAATAGTTAGTCTCTACATTGTTTTGCATTTTAGTTTTGTGATATAGTTGAAAGCAAAACCCCTCTACTTAAAACCATACATTTTTATCTTGCAAAAAAATGTAGAAATAAAACAGAAATATGTAGCACATGCTATTAGTCTCCCAATTATGTACTCAAAAGGTTAAAGTTCCTATTTTAACCTTTATGGGGAGAAATCATAGAATGCTTTAAATACTTACTTCTAGCCTCTTCCATTTACACACAGAAAAATATAGGCATGCATGTCCTCAACACCCTTTTAAAAAGAGACTTTGCTCTGTACTGTTCTTAAAGTTCAGTTTTCCAGGTACAAACTCACATACGTTTTGTTCAAGGGATATTTACTGCTTGTCCACATAAACCAGGCACTGAGTTGTCAAAGATGCTTAAAGCATGGTATCTGCCTCCACAAAACCCAATGTCTCTTTGTGCGGACTGATATGTAAAATTTATTCAATATATAATGACGCAAGAAAAGCAGCATGAAGCACGGAGGAGGAAGGACCTTGTGCAACATGTCATTTCCTAAGTAATTATTAGTAGTAAATAGGTTTCAGAGCAAAGTTCTGCACCATGTCTACTGCTTTCCATAGCATCCACAAGTAGTCCATTAATGCATTTTCTGAAAGTATCTTTGGACTTCCTTCTTTTTGTTTTCCAAATATAAAAGGGACTATGCTTCTTCAAGAAAACAGACTACAATCCTAGCAGATATTTAATGGTAATTTACCCAACCTCTAAAGTTGCTGACTCCACCTCTTAGTAGAAAGGTCTTCTTCTCTGCTGGGGAGCACTACTGCAGACTGGTGGGACTGACCGTGTACGCAGATCTGGAAGGTGGGATCTGACTGCTGGAGCTAACAAGCGCAGTCCATTTCCTTTCAGTTACTGGGTGAGGGATATGCAGGTGACATAAACTGTGATAATGAAACTGACAGATGGTTTGGTGGAGGGGTTCTATCTAGATACAAAAAGGAAACAGGAAACATGTAGTTCTGACGGGCAGCCTTGGGACAAAACGATCATGCAGAAGGGGTGAACTGAAAAAGTCCTAAGCAAATAGTGTTTGGACTGGCCTTATAACCTAGAATTGAAAAGTAAGCCTTTAAATCCCTTTACTGTTCAAACTAGTTTGGGTTTTCTGTTAAACGCAACTCAAAATATGACACCATCTCTAAGACAGCTTACCCTCACAGACTATATACATGTTACATTTTAATTTATCAGTCTCTTCTCTCTACTATGGGGGCAGTCCATCATGCCTTGGTCACTGCCCCACACTTACACCATTTCCTGTGGGACACTTATTAAGTAATCACTCACTAGAAAGTCAGCATCTGCTCCTGTCCTCACACTGAGGAGCCCTGGTTAACATAATGGGGAGAAATCTTTGGACTGTTACATATTTCTCGGTAGAGATTTACTTTTTAGATTGTGGCAACAGTAGAAGCACCAACTTTTTGATTTCCTTATAAACCTATGGATTGACAGAGGTCACTTTTAAAGAAGTATTTCACAAGTGGTCCTTTAATTAACACAGAAACACTAGTGATCTACTAAATTCTTCTATCATAAAAGAAAAACAGCAACAACAGATTTGAGAAAACTACACTCTTATTCTTAAAATCAGGAGTATAAAGTGACTAGTGAGACAAAAACTCAGATACAAAAGGGATGAAAATGTTAGCTAATAAAATATTAGGCCAAAAATATGTCAATAAATATTAAATGATGAAACTCCTTTCAACAAGCTAAAGTAATTCAATCCAGGCACAGCCAACTAATAATCAGATACCAATTTCAGGAAAAACTAATAATTGTATTTTAAATTGATGATCCTTACCAATTGCATATTTTGAATGTATTCTGTTAGTTTATCTATTTTATCCCCTTGTTTGTTTGATAGTTCCACCTCATACATGTTGAAGTATAAATCTTGGGAACAGACTGGAGAAAAGCAGAAAAACAGAACATTTCTTACTTTAAATCCAAATTTTTTATAGCCATTTTACCCATTTTATGTTAAAAAGATGAAAGAAAAAATTGGACTACTATTCAGAAGACAGTTATCATTCATTGTTCTTGGCTCTAAAATTTAATAAAGTTACTGCATAGAGCATTTAAAAACAATGCTTTCATTTATACTGACACTACAATAGGATTCACAAGGCAAATACATACTATATAAATAATATAAACATCAGTGTCCCATGAATTAGTCATTTAAATGACAAAAAAATTTCTTTCTCATGTTTTCTGGTTTCTTCTTCCTTCCACCATGAAAACTGTTCTCCTTGAAAGGCAAGGTTATGAGTTTCCAACTATTTGTAAGCATATGCTGCTAGTCCTGTCCTCTTAGATGAATCTACCTTTCAGTTTCTAGTTAGCCTCTGAAGAACTGAATCACCTAACAGCTCTGCAACTTTCCAAAATGCCCTTTTAAGAATCACTTAAGGCAAAGCAGAAGAGTATGTGTGTGTTTATGTGTGCATGTATGCAAGAGAGAGTGGAAAATAATTGGAACCAAACCCAGGACATGCAGTGTATCATTACATTTAACAGATCTTTCTCCTCCAAGTAATTCTGTTTTCTAAAGGCAGCTTCTGGTAATCTTTTTCTCAAAGACGACACTTTCATTATATACTTAAAATCTAGTTCATATGGTCTAAAAAACAAAACAATACCATGCATTGTAATAAACACTGAATCATCGATAGCTTCATAATTGTTGGTTTTCTAATATAAATACAAACAAAAGTATCATAACCACAAGTCCTTAAATTAATACTCCATATCAAATAATGTTCATATTTAAAAATATTAACAGATTTTTAAATATATCGCCCCATAGACCATGGCCTGCAAATACGTTCACATTTTCTGAATGTATTTTTGGTGTAAGCAAAATATCCAGATGTATGGAAGAACTACGCACACTGGAATGAAAATTTTCTGAAAATTAAGCTATATAAGAGTTGGAAACTTCTGACGATACTGGGTTGCAGTGCCAGAGAAGGAACTGCATCCAGACTTTTGCATCATTTCTCCTGACTTTTTCGCTCTTCAAAACTTATTTTGAAATACTTGTAGACTTTATAGATGCCCTTTCTTCCCTTAAACACTTCTGTGTGTATCCTTAAAATAGGGCATTTTCCTTATACAACCACAAAACAATCAGCAATTAAGTTAACAAAGATAAAGTACAATTGTTTACTGTACAGACCTTATTCCATTTTGTCAACTGTCTCATGAAGGTCCTTTATGAAAAAAGAAAACAATTTTGGGGGAGACGGTCCAGGATTCAATCCAGGATGACACAGTGTGTTTAGTTATGTCTCTTGAATCTCCTCTAATCTGGTATAGTCTCTGAAGTCTTTATCTTTAGTGACCTTGACATTTTTGAAGAACATGGACCATTTACTTTCCAGAATATCCCTCACTTTAGGTATGTCTAATGTTTCCTCCTAATTAGTTTGGCAGGAATGCCACTGATATGTCATTCTCTGTGCTTCGTGATAGAGCACATGATATTTTGTCCATTCCTGGCCATGCTAACTTAGTCACTTATTTAAGATGGTAGCTATAGTTTTTTTTTTTTCATTGTAAAGTCTGTACTTTCCCCTTTGTGATTACTAAGTCATGAGTAAATATTGTGAGATGTGTATAAAACTTATTTCAAGACCAAGATCTGAATTTAGACCTGAGTTTAGGCCACCTGTGTCACAGCCCTGTGCTCGACACATCTACCCCAAAGTATTTTAATCCAAAACCAAGTACAAGTGCTCTGCCTCACACCAGAGCTGATTAAGCAAGACCCCAAAATGAGAATTAGAAACAATTATAGAAGCATTAGTAGAGAACACAAACTCAACACTTACACTTATGCTGGAACCACTGAACCGTAAGAGGACCAAAGAGTTATGTCACACAGCAGACAGCCTTGAATAATTAACTTCCCTTTCCATGGAGAGAGAACTTTAAGAAATGAGGGAAGAAAAAACTGATTATTTTATTTATGAACAAGATATTGGCTTAAAAAAAACCTAAAATAATTAATTTTTTACCATTTTCCCTGAGTTCAAATCTAGAGACAAAAATAAAAAGTATTTTTATAAGAGCAAAGGAAACAAATTCACTGAAACAAAGACACACATAATTACTTACACACTTTTCTGAGCTGCCACAGCCATCCTTTTCGGTTCTCTGTACTGAAAAGCTACAACTGCGCATGGACAGAGCTGCCCGGGTTGCTCAGTAACAGTGCTGCCTGAGAGTTCATAGAGATAATACTGGAAGAGGAAAGTAAGAGTTATAAAGGTAGTGCTATGGAATTCCACACACACCAAGTTTATCTCAATCCCACCCAGTTCTGAAATTTAACATATTAGATTCAGAAATGCACATTAGGAATGATTTATTCCCAGGTGACTATACCTGAGTCAGTTCAAATGCATGAAAATGACTCATCTTATGAGAGACTTCATTAGTATTTGCAGCCACGTGGCAATCACAGCCAGAAGATGGGCTAGTATAGTTAGCTGTATAATTCTCAGACACAAACTTGACTTTTCCCTAGAATGAAAATACTGAGACTAATCAGATGCCTTCAAAAAGCAGTAATCTCACTTGACGATTCACTTAAAAACAGCTTAGTAAGGATGGCGATGTGATTCAACGAACAGTTAACTACAATTCTTAGAAAACTATCTTAGGACCAACAACACTTTTATTTTCCATGAATCCCTTAAAATTGTATTTAAAAATCTAGTGTGGGCATCTTTCTGGGGCAAAAGCCCACAACTTTTATCACAACATCAAAGGGGTACATGGGCGTCCCCCCTCCTCCTTCTTTTGCCCCCTCCCATCCCAGTTCACAAAGTCTCAAATCAAATCACCTTTCATCTAAACAAAAGAAAATTAAGATTTGAAAAGAACCATTCCTTTAAAAGAAAATGTATATAGCCAATCAAATTGGCTATTCAATGACTATAACATAAAGAATGACAAATCAAATTTAAAGTTTCAAAAGGTGAGTATCCAAACTGAAGTATTAAGCTATCAATTATAAGTGACAGACCAAGATACTTCTACTATGCCATGTCCCAGTAAGTCAGCATGGAATAAGTAACACAGTAAAAAGCCACAGGCCACTGGCCCTGATTACGGAACAGTCAATAGTATTTCCAATTACAAATTTCTCTTCATCAAGGGTTATATGTCTCCAAAGAAAAGAAAAAGTGGCCAAGTTTTCATACAATGAAAGTCATACAATGATTTAAAAGCTGTTTTGAATAATATAATGACATACAAAACATGTACCAAAATAAGGTGTGGGATTAGAGGCAACTTTCATTTTTATCTTACAAGAATTTATTTATTTATTTCCCGTTAGGGTCCTGCTTCTTCATTTATAGGACCACCAAAGGAAACTCTAAGAAGCCGAAGACTACAAATAGTACTTCTCGGTGAGCAACCACAACCTGTACCTTCTCCACAAATATTCTTATGACACAGGATATGCTGGCTCTTCACAGTAAAGTAAGGAGGGCTGGAAGCACATGGGCAGCCATGAAAACAGCCACATCCACCAAACAGGGTGGGATCCAGGGGCAGGAGACCACAGTGAAGTACAATGTGACATGAATAAAAACCAAGCGTTTGGTATCTGAGCTAACAGGTGCTCTGTAGTAGAGCCACACCACACCTGTCATGGGGTAGCAGAGGAACACTAAGGCAAGAAAAGCCCTGACTGTGCAACAGGGCAATGCTACTTTCCCTTCAGATCCTGGGGACAAATTTTGGAATATAAAGACTTCACAGTCTTAAAAAAAGAACACTGGTATTGTTGGGTTTATAGCCAAAGAAGTTCAGAGAGCATAAAAGCTAAAACAGAAGCAAAAACAAGACTACAGAATAGGTCCTTAAAAAGTCCACAAACCGTTAAAATCAGTTTTCCTACTATTTGAGTGAAAATTCTAATTGCATGATTCTCTTATCTGGGACTATTTAAGAGTATTTAAGAATTCCTAAGGTCACCAGTTACAGGAGCCACACTACAACTATGAACAAGGTTTGGATATTTAGGGATAAAAAAGAAAGGTTTTCTTATTTTGACAGTTTAAAACAGTGAATGTTGCTTCCTCAATTCATTTATCATAACTGTAATCTCATTGTTTTATAAGCGGCTACTTGTTTCCTGTTATCTAATGTTTAAAAAGTGGCACTGTGGGACAGGAGAGAGGGGAAGACTTTTCACTGATAATATTACCTTTGCATTATTTTCAAGTTTTTAAAAAAAACATACTCATAGGTAAGCTATTAAATGAACAAAAAAGCTCTGTCTTAAAAGGAAAGCAAAATTTGCAATTACTTTTCCTCAATTTTGACAGCTGTTTCTAATGAGGACTATGTTTAGTAATGGATCTGCAGAAAACTTTATCACAGATTGATAACCCATGGTTTTTAAAAAGGAAAATTACATAGAAGCATATTTGGACTTTACCATAATTAGATTAAAAATCACAACATAACCGGGCTTCCCAGGATGCCATGGTCTTGCCTGAAGATAGTCCGAGTATTTGGAAATGTACACACCTGCAAAACACAAACTGCATGTCACTGTTACGTATACAAGGACCCTACCTGGAGTGATCTGAACTGAATGAGACAAAAGTCAATATGAAGCTTTGGGAACTGCTTACCTTTTAATATTATTGGAGATATTCTAAAAGGATGGAAAGAGCTAAGGCACAGAATATAGCTGCTTGACAACTGAATGTCTAGTTGGACACAATAACTAAAAAGGGATAAAAGTATCACATTCTTGGAAAACTCTAAGTTAGTCTGTTTTGTCTCCAGGCAATCATTCCATGAAAAGGCCTGTGGTATAGGTCTTGATTCTCAAGTTATTTTTTGCAGAAAATCTAAGTATTCTGACTTAATAATATGTGAGGTTTACTAGATGGCAAGTCTGTGCTAGGCAGCAGTGATGCAAAGGGAAGTAAAACAAGGCCCCTGCCTTCAAGCAGGTTATTCTCCAGATCGGAAGGTCTTGGAAGGCAGGGGTTTATGTCTTTGTTCACTCTGTAGCCACATCACAGCCCAACATAAAGCACGTATGTGAGCATTTGTCAGGTGTATGTTGTATTTACGGCAAAAAGAAATGGAAATAAGTAAGTAAGTAAATTTGTCTGGGAAAGGAGTGCTCTAGAGAGAGAAACAAGCTTCTCAGTTGAGAACAGAGTGAAAAAAAGTATGGCCGTGTAAAACAGCACAAATTACTTAGGATGGTGGGCCACAGTGTGAGACTGGAATACAAAGTGGGGTAAGCTGAGGTTGAAAAGGAAGCTTGGAACTGAACAGTAAGATTCTTGTAGGACTTGTCATCAGCTTGGACTTTGTTCTGTGCAGCAGACAACAGCGGGGTTAGCAGTGGCAGTGGGCTGCTGCTTACAAGAGAGGTAAGTCCAAGGGGGCCACTCTAGAAACAAGACCGACTAGACAGCTGCTGTGAGAGCTGAGACCAGAGACAAGCATCCCCAAACAGCAGCAGCAGGGAGCGCAAGCTGGAAAGTACAGATTTCAGAGACTGCTGAACAGAGGCATGTCTTTGGCAAAACAGAAGACAATGGTGAGAGCACTTGCACACCATAGGAAGAGCAGTGAGCTTCTGCTCGGAAACTTGGGTCCCACTTGCAAGTGTTCACTGATGACTAATAACAACCACGTGACTGAGGGATATGTCACTTCATCAGGGATGGTTGGCTTGGATCACAGACACACAAACCACAGGGTTCTCAGGAAGCTCTAAAAAGATCAATAAGCTTTTAAAATTATAGAACACTACATGAACATAAAGCATCACTATTAGACACACAGAACTATCTGTTTCTATTTAAGCCAAATTATAAAATACACACAGGCAGTAGTGCTACCTTGTTAACAGTCCCAGGCTAGTGTTTAAGAAGCATGTCTGTATGTGTGTTCATCAGGAACAGTCCAGCTTCTACTTCACCACCCTATTCAAGTCAGCCTCTCAAACATCAACAATAAAATCACGGGACTGTAGTACTGTAGAAAAATGGTCTTGTTTTTTTAGAGATATAAGCTGAGGTGTCTCCTTGTAATTTACTTATGAATTTGTCGGTGAAAACAAAATAATAATGATCTAAACAAATGAAGAGAATAATGCAAACAATTACCTGGTAGACCCAGGTGATAAGTGATTATACCCTGCTCTCTGCTTTTTCTATGTTACCACTTATCATAATGAAATGGGGGGGAGGAAAAGAAAAGGGGAGAGGAAAAAAAGATTTTATGTGAAAGTGTTATCGGGGTTATGAATTTATCCCCTTGCCATGTCCTTTAAAGGAGCTGAAAGTAAGTTTTAAGAAACTTTTGTTTTAACAGAGAGCTACTGTAAGACCCAGCAATTCTACTCCTAGGTATGCATCCAAAAGAAATAAAAACACTAGTCTACACAAAAATTTGTACATGAATGTACATTGCAGCATTTTCATAATTCAAAAGTAGAAACAACCAAATGCCCACCAGCTGCTGAATGGATAAAGAAAATGCAGTATAAACATACAATGATATATCATTCAGCCCAAAAGGGAATAAGTACTGGTACATACTACAACATGGATGAACCTCAAAAACACTAAGTATAAGACATAAGTCACAAAAAATTACAGATGATTTCAACTACAGGCAAATCCATACAGGCAAAAAGTAGATTAGCGGCTGCCTAGGTTGGTGGTTGTGAGGCATGAGGAGTCACTGCTGACATACGGTGTTTCTTTGGGTGATGAAAAGAGTTTAAAATTGACAGTGGTGATGCTTGCACAACCTTGTGAATACACTAAAAAACACTGAAATTGTACACTGTAAATGGGTGAATTGTATGGTATGTGAATTTTGTCTCTACAAAGCTGTAGTTGAAAAAAAAAAGTCAGCAGGAATCTAGCAATAAAGCCCAGTCTCGCAGTCCTCTTCTCCAAATTCTGCATCTGCCACTAATACCCTTCCTTTGGTTCTTCTGCTTTCTGTAAAATCACGTCCTGATTCTTCATCAGCGGGACTGTTCTCAACTCTTTCTCCCTCTATCCATCTCCCCATCTCCCCACCCTTTACTCCCATAATGATCCCAAAGCTCTATTCTTTGCCATCTTTTCCTTTTACACTGTTTCAAGTAACAGAATTTTTGGCTTCACTAACACACACCCCACTGCCACCACCTTTGAGCCTCAAATCTCCAGTCCTAATCCCTTTTCCTACTATTTTTTACCACCACCAGGTTATCTTTCAGAAACACTTAAGAAAAACTCACAATTTTTCAAATTTAACTCATGAAGGTAGTAGTGCCCATTTACTGAGGGTTTAATAGGTTTACATTCTGGGCTAATGTAATATAGTATTACATGTTAGTGTTAGTGTATTACTGAGGCTAATATATAGTCTCATGTAATCCACACAACAAACCTAGATAACAGTTCATTTTACAGTGGAGGAAACTGAAGCTTAAAGACATGCAGTGCTAATCCACATTCTTAACCACAAGATCACCTTTCTCTTTTAGCTTATTAGCCCTCCTACCATTCTCCTCTGGTTGTCTCTACTCTACTAATAATATCATTGGTGTGTAAGTTTAAAACCTTTTGATTACTTCCTTTCTCTTCCTCCTCACATTCCATAGTTGCCAAGTTTGGTCAGTTTTATTCTCTATTCCTCCTGCCATTAGGTAGTCTGGAAGAGATCACTTGCTAGCCGCAATGACTATACTAATCTCCTGGCACTTGAAAGGCATCTTCTGTATCTTTTCTAGTCCAAACAACCTTTAAAAAAAGTTCTGATCATTTAAGTCCTACTAGGAAACCTGAAGTCTTAGACTCAAACCTCATTTATATCTTTAAATTGTGATTCTAATGACTAGTCATCATTACTATATTGCTTTTAATATACTTATCTTATGAAATTAACTAAAACCGACCTCATCTTGTAAAGAAGAGATGCTTATTTCAGACTTACCTTTTGCTGGGTCACCCAATGTGGTAACAGCACTGCTGCCAACATGGAGTCCACGCTGACATACCAACTTCGCCTTTAAACAGAAGAGAGCACTTTGCTTATCAGTTTTGGGAGAGGCAATAAAATAACACTTTCAAATAAATACAGGATCTCTACACTGTATGTATTCATGGCACAAAACCAAGCTTAAGTCAGGTTATTGTGTTTTGGTTAATAGTTAAAAGTTTTTCATCAAGTTTCACCATTTCTGTTAGCAAAAATGTCACCATGAAAACCAAATTAAGCAAACCTATAGGTAAGTCTTCTCTTGAAGATTTCTTTTCAATTACAGTTTTAGAAGTACTAAATTTGAAAATGTCTCATCCTCAAATGCCTTTTTTAGTATAAATCCATAGCATATCTTATTTGGAAGTAGTTGATTAAGTAAATAAACTCTTCCGGTCTTATTATGTAATTGTTAATTACTATATAAATGTTAATTATTCTTAAAATTAATCTACCCTTGTTCCTTAAAAGTCATGGACTCAACCAAAATACACTCTCTGAATTTGAGTCAGATTATAGATTACTATATTGTTAAAATTGTACCTAGGAAGCCATACACATCTTTGGAAACATGCCCTATACACAGCAGTCTCCTCTCACATTTTAGGTACGAGCAACAGTATGGCTGCTCAATCTTCAAAGACAGGCATGAACAACTCCAAGGAAATAAAATGCTGGGAGAGTTCTCCTAATTCACAAAACCATGTAACTTAAACCTGAAAAACCTCCATAAGAAACACAAAGTATCTATGTAAACCATGATCCAGAATGGAGAAATATCCATTCACCCCATTAATGACATCAGTTTTGTTCACTAATACCACAAAATTAATTTCCTACAGTCTAATTCCCTCACCTGGTTTTCCGTTTCAGACAGAAGAAATCCGTAAGTTTCTTTAAGGTCTTCCTCAGTATAGTTATTTGTTTTTTTTCTTGGTAAAAAGTTTTGTACTATGTAAAAGAGAAAATAACCAAATGCTATAAACATGTTATTCTGCTTTGCAAATCAATTTTTAAAAACACATCATCTGAATCCCTCCTGCTAAAAGACTAATGAAATAAGACTCTTTTTCTATTCCCTGAATATATTGCCTTTCAAGTGACTATTTCCAAGGATCTTTTATCTCATCTGAAAAGTGATAGCTAAAAAGAACTAGGCTTACATACCAAAAACGATGGGTCTACTTCTTTAAAACTAAAATAAAACTAACACACAGAGTGTGTACCAAGCACCTCACCTCATTTAAGAAAATGTCATTTTTCACCAAAGTCACTTGACTGTACTGAAAACCATGCTCAGATGCAGAGTCCAAGTAAGAAGTATGGAGAATTGAAACTGCCCTCTGGAAGAGAGAGTCTGAACTCAAGGATACCGTCTCAAAAACTGTAAAACACAAACAAAAATAACACAACTGTTTAAGATAACCAAAGGATGAGGTTCAAAGTGGCACACTAAAAATCACTGAATACTTCATCTGTACTGCTCTTTCCTGTATACCTCAGACTTCTACAATGCGTTTGGGCTACCATATCTGTATATCCTAACAGACCTCTCATGTGAAGAAAATAATCTGAATGGATTGCAAAAGGGTAAATTACTTTAAATATTAAGAGCAAAATAAACTCTGCCAGACCCCACAGGCCTTTTGGTTTAAGCTGCGTGCATGGCTGATAAAAAGATGCAACCATAGTATCAAGTTGTTGGTCAGTAATCACTGAGACCAGTGTTTTTCATCCAAGTCTTTTGCTGTTGTTTTTGTTAAAGTATCACTGATACACAATCTTATGATGGTTTCAAATAAACAACACAGTGGTTTCAACATTCACACATACTATCAAGTCCTCACCCTCTCCATTGCAGTCACTGTCTATCAAGGCAGTGAGATGTTACAGTCATTAATTGTCTTCTCTAATGCTGTACTGCCTTCCCCATGACCTACCTATACCTATATTGTGATTGAAAATTATAGTGCCCCTTAATCCCCTTCTCCCTTCCCACCCATCCCTTTGGTAACCACTAGTCCCTTTCTCAGTGTCTGTGAGTCTACTGCTATTTTGCTCTTTCTGTTTTCCTTTTTTTTATACTCCACAAATGAGTGAGATCATTTGTTATTTGTTTTTCTATGCCTGGCTTATTTCACTGAGCATAATACCCTCTAGATCCATCCATGTTACTACAAATGGAAGTAGTCTTCTTTTCTTTTTGTGGCTGAATAATATTCCATTGCATATATATACAATATCTTCTTTATCCATTCACTTTTCATGGACACTTAGGTTGCTTTCATATCTTGGCTATTGTAAATAGTGCTGCAATAAACACTGCAGTGTGTACATCTCTTCAAATCAAGGATCTTGTTTTCTTCAGGTAAATTCATAGGAGAGGAATCACTGGGTCAAATGGTGTTTCTGTTTTTAGTTTTTTGAGGAACCTCCATATTGCTTTCCACAATGGCTGAACCAATTTACATTCCCACCAATGGTGTAGGAGGGTTTCCCCTTCTGTGCATCCTCACCAGCATTTGTTGCTTATCTTTTGGATGTTGGCCATCCTAACTGGGGTGAGGTGATATTTTATTGTGGTTTTAACTTGCATTTCCCTGATGATTAGTGATGTGGGGCATATTTTCATGTGTCTGTTGGTCTTCCATATTTCTTCTTTGGAGAAGTGTCTGTTCAGATCCTCTACCCATTTTTTAATTGGATATTTGCTTTTTGGGTGTTCAGGTGTGTGAGTTCTTTATATATTTTGGATGTTAACCCTTCATTGGATAAATTGTTGATGAATATATTCTCCCACACAATAGGATGCCTTTTTGTTCTGCTGATGGTGTCCTTTGTTATATAGAAGCTTTCTAATTTGATGTAGTCCTACTTGTTCTTGTTTGTTTGTTTCCCTTGCCCAAGGAGATGTGTTCAGGAAAAGTTGCTCATGTTTATATGCAAGAGATTTTTGCCTATGTTTTCTTCTAAGAATTTTATGGTTTCAGAACTCACTTTCAGGTTTTTGATCCATTTCGAGTTTGCTTTTGTGTATGGAGTTAGACAGTAACCCAGTCCCATTCTGTTAGATGTAGCTGTCCAGTTTTCCCAGCACCAGCTGCTGAAGAGGTTGTCTTTTCTCCATTATATATTCATGGCTCCCTTATCATATATTAATTGACCATACATGTGTGAGTTTATATCTGGGTTTTCTATTCTGTTACATTCATCAATCTATGGGCCTGTTCTTATGCCAGTACCAAATTGTTTTGATTACTGTGGCTTTATAGTAGAGCTTGAAGTTAGGGAGCATAATCCCCCCAGCTTTGTTCTTCTTTCTCAGGATTGCTTTGGCTATATGGGGTCTTTTGTGGTTCCATATGAATTTTAGAACTATTTGTTCTAATTTGTTTAAGAATGCTGTTGGTATTTTGATAGGAATTGCATTGAATCTGTAGATTGCTTTAGACAGGATGGCCATTTTGACAATATTAATTCTTCCTATTCATGAGCATGGGATGTGCTTCCATTTATTGGTGTCTTCTTTAATTTCTCTCATGCGTGTCTTTACTTTTCAGAGTATAGGTTTTTCACCTCCTTTGTTAGGTTTATTCCTAGGTATTTTATTCTTTTGGATGCAATTATAAATGGCATTGTTTTCCTGATTTCTCTTTCTGCTAATTAACTGTTTGTATATAGGAATGTAATAGATTTGTGTATATTACTTTTGTATCCTGCAACTTTGCTGAATTCAGGTATTAGTTCTAATCACTTTTTGGTGGAGTTTGTAGGGTTTTCTCTGTATGATATCATATCATCCGCAAACAGTGAAAGTTCAACTTCTTCCTTACCAATCTGGATGCCCCTTTTATTTCTTTGTGTTGTCTGATTGCCATGGCTAGGACCTCCAGTATTATGTTGAATAAAAGTGGTGAGAGTGGGCATCCTTGTCTTGTTCCTGATCTTAAGAGGAAAAGCTTTCAGTTTTTCACTGTTAAGTATGACACTGGCTGTGGGTTTGTAGTATATGGCCTTTCTTATGCTGAGGTACTTGCCCTCTATACCCATTTTGTTGAGAGTGTTTATCATGAATGGATGTTGAATTCTGTCAAATGTTTTTTCAGCATCTATTGACATGATGTGATTTTTGTCCTTTTTGTTGATGTGGTTTATGATGTTGATTGATTTTTAAATATTGTACCATCCTTGCATCCGTGGAATAAATCCCACTTGGTCATGACAGATGATCTTTTTGATGTATTTTTAAATTCAGTTTGCTAATATTTTGTTGAGGATTTTTGCAACTATGTTCATCGGGGATATTGGTCTGTAAATTTTTTTTGTGGTATCTTTGGTTTGATATTAGAGTGATGCTGGCCTCACAGAATGAGTTGGAAGTATTCCCTCCTCTTCTACTTTTTTGAATACTTTAAGAAGGATGGGTATTAGCTCTTCTTTAAATGCTTGATAAAATTCAATCATGAAGCCATCTCATCCAGAAATTTTTTTAATCTATGCCACATTTTGATAAAGTACCCTTCCCATCTTCTCACCAAATCCCCAAGTCTGTTAGGTCCTTAGAGGCCTACTATAGCACACTCAGCAAACACATTAGAAGTTCTTGTATCTTTGGGGTTTCCTCACCAGCCCAAGCACACCTATTAAACTTTACGTTTAGGGGTTGAATTATTAAATCATTTTTTTTTCATTTTACAAAAATAAAACTTCCTTTTTATTTTTAAAGTGCTTTTTTCAAACCATACCCATGTGCTATCCCAGAGATTCTGCCATGGCCCTCCCACAAGGGGCATGTTTCCTCATTGAGAATTATCAACTCTATCCAATCTTCTCTTGATTGAGACTTTGTACCTTTTCATTTCACAAGTCTTCACTTTGGCAAGAACTGAGCTTAATGAATTCACATAACATTTAAGCATTTAATTTGTTCAGTCCATTCAATTTGTATCCTCTCTATTCTATTTAACAAGGTTGAGGCAGGAAGGTACAAACTATAAATAATAAAAAGAATGAATAACATATATAGCACCGGAAGTTTTGGTCATATAGTATAAAGAAGTATATTAACATGGATTCCTGCTTTTCCCAGAACTCTGTCAATTACACTAAGGTTAAAGAAAAAAAAGAACATTTTATTTAAAATGAGAAGGAAAAAAAACTAGATTGTTAGAGAAATGAAAAAAAACATTTCAGTGAAATTAATCTGAACTGTCCTAACACGTCCATTTATCAAGGTAATTGAAAAATACTGTAATACATAGCATCAGAAATGAAAGATTATAAATAGCAAGGAAGAAAACACAAGAGGATGAAACACTTAAGAATATTTTGAAGTTGGTATGTCTGAACTAAATCAATTGTTTTACTTTTTCTCAGTTTCACTTCCTCTTTCTGTATCAGTATACCAGTGCTGTAAAAAATATGGATATTCTAAAGAGATTCAAAGAGCAAAAGACCAGTGATAATAACCATGGTTTTCTTTAGCGGCACTTCTCAAACTGGGAAGCCTATGCTTTTGCAAATTCATCTCATAAATAACCTATACAGCTAGCTGAAATGCAAAGCTGGATTCCTTTAAAAATTATAATTTTGGAAATCTTGTATTTAATTATTTTTTAAAAGGTGATATATTTCAAAATCTAAGTATATATACTCTTAAGCTAAATATTTAAGAAATACATTGCTTACAGTGAAAAAAATAAAAGTTGTTTCAGCTTTGGAAATGAATATCCTATGATTATTAACTTCTCTAAATTCTACAAGATGGTAATAGATAGGCTCAGATTTTAAGTTTTGTAAATACTGAATAATATATATACACCCATTTTTTAGTGTTACTGCACAGTGAACAAAATTGTGAGAAATTGTGTAATTAAAAAAACCGCAATCAATGAAGCTACCTACCTAACACAGAGGTTCCCAAATAACATATAGGTGGTCGGAGAAGGCTTCATTTACACCAATGTGGGCAGTACTTACTGTTCCCAATAAAGGAATGAATAAAGGTAAAGATTTACAATAAACAAAGAGGAACGAGTAGGAAATGAATTCTTCTGTGCTTATTATTATTTCTTTTTCCCTAAAACTACTCATGGTTAAAATGCTTCCACCTTTAGGTTAGCATTCTCCAGATAGCAATATATTTATAAAAGCAATAATTTTATGGCTCACAGAAGGAAAAGCATATTAAAAGCAAAGTTGTTGGAAAACCACAATAAATCTTGATTCTTTCATGACTTCATAATAAATAACCTGAATTAATACTTTCAAGAAAGCACAAGTTGCCTGGCTTATCAATAAGGAGATGAAAATCTTATTGAGAATTATTTGGCATTCTCTTTTCTTACACCATGCACTTTCTTTTTTTTTTCCTTATCAGCAGTAAGCATTTATTAAGCAGTTACTACACACTGCTATTTTTTTCTGCACCATGCACTTCGATTTAAGACTCTAACTCTTGTAAAAAACAGTAAGAGCACTAAATGAATGGTCTCATTTTTGCCGAGGAAAACACATGCTTTATTTAAACATTAAAGGTTATCAGAGTATTATGAAAATCGAGAGGGGGCTATTTCACAAAGAAACCTAGAACAATATCTAAGAAGGTAACTGGAAAAGTGTCTGTGAAGTGTGGAGAGCATCCCTTAGGGCTCAAGTGGCCAACAGAGAGTATGTGGAGGAATGTAAATGGCTCTGGAGAATGAGTTAAAACTCTTTCCGTAGCATCTGTCTTTGGGCACATTTCTCTGCTATTTGTGGATTCAATGCTAAAAGTTAAGACAAGCTTGACGCTAGCTGGACTCTGCTCAAATCTGCCTTTTTCTCAAATTCCATCAGAGACACTGAGTGTCTGAGTTTGGACATTTTTTTCTCTCTTTAATTACTAGTAAGAGGAATTAGAAAATTATAAACCAATTTCTGATGTTATACCACAGGTACCTATTTCCCATTCTAGAAGCATGTGGTCTAAAAGCAAATAATGAGATGAACTAATGCTACCATCCTTCCTAGGTATCAGAATAATTCTTACAAAGATCAGCCACTTCTCCATCTTTCCAGGACTTTCATGACCACTTCTCCTGTTTGTTCAGTAAGCAAGAGCACTCATCAGAGACAGAAACACTCAGAACCCAACAATATCTGCCATTAAAGGCTCTTTTTAGTATTTCCTATAGATGGGCTACAATCTACATATGTTCAAGTATAGAGGCATTGCTATTATAGTATAATCTATGCATTACCATAGTATTATTTATGTCTAAGTAGGCCATCTGACAGTAGTTGATGGAAGAGCCCATTTCCTTAGCTAACCCTAAAATTTATTACCCTTTACTTTTAAGATATTAAAGGATTGCCAGTTTAAGATAGATGCAAATTTTTTAGAACATGATTTGTCAGGACCTAACAAAAACTTCAAGTGCATACCAAATAACCATTCCATTTCTGGAATACTAGCATGAGTACACGGATGCATCTACAAGGGTGTCCTATACAACAGCATCTGTAATAGTAAAAATACTCGAGATCATCTAAATTGCCATAAACAGAGGAACACCTGGCAACCACTAAATAAAAACCAAGTAAATCTGTACATATTGACATATAAAGATATCTACCATATACCCTTGAGTAACATGCATTATTACATAATGCTATTTTGGTTAAAAAAAAGACACATTAAAAATTATGTGTTTGAAAATATACAGAAAAAGATCTAGAAAGATAGGGAACCAAACTGTTGACAGTTCAAACCAATGATTACTGAGATTGGGAAGTGGATAAAAGGGGAACTTAAAATTTCACCTTACATACACTGCTACAATTCAGGTTTTTCTTACATAAGCATGTATTATTTCTACTATTTAAAATATCTCAGTTCAAAAATTAGGTGAAATGAGCCATAATTTCAATGAAATACAAATAGAGAAGAACATTTACCTTTTCTGAAGCAATCTGGTAACTTAATCACCTATCAATTTTGAACTAATGATTTTAAGAAATTTGTTTCCATTGGAAATTATAAGTTTTTAAGAAGTCCTTTCATTTTACATGATCTAAGTTAAAATTTTAAAAATTGTACTGCTCTACTTTGATTCATTAGTAATAACTTATGGCATTAAGTTTAATACCCACTCTCTTCTGATATGAACCCTGTCTCGGTCTTCTCTAAAAAAGAATGTAGCTGGGAGGGTGGTCTTAATTCATTTTCATCAAGTATACCCCCAGAATTCTTGACAATAGTTCTGTTCTCTGTTAATGTCATAAATGCTAAAATGAAAGAAGAAAAAAATTAAGCCATTAAGTGAAAAGTCCTACTTATGACATATTTACTATTTTAAGAAATGTTACTGAGCATCTAATTTGCATTATGTACAATTCTGTTATGTTTACCCCCTTTTTAAGTCTTCAGAGCTATATGCTAAATTTTCACTGCATAAAATGAAGCGCTTCTCATCCAACATAATTTAAGTTTTAAAGAAAATTTTGTTCACAGAAATGAATTATGTTATATAGGAATCATTTCTGCCTCACTGAAAATCTTTCAAAAGCAACAGTAGACTGTAAAACTACATCCATATTCTACTGGTTGGTGGTAATAAAATCAAATAGAAAACAATTAGGTAAATCTCTCCCCACCCCCAAATTAGTAGTATATGATCATCCAGGCATTAAATAAAACTATTAGTGGTACCTATTACATATCCAGTACTGTGCTATACCCTGAATTAAAAAAGACAAGAGAAACAGTCTCAACAAAGAAAGTTCTTAGACTACAAGACAAAATCTATAAAGAAACCAGCACTATAAATGTGTAGAAGAATCTAGAACATGATATAGTGGGTGGACTATGGTACAAACAACCAGTTTCACTGAGATAAACATATGTCAAGGTTGCAAAGGCACTGATACTTGAAGAGTAGGTATTCAAGAGATAAGGAAGCAAAACAGGCACTAACGTGTGAGTTTTCTAGGCAGTAGAAATAGGAGCAGATGCAGAAGTACAAACAACCACACATAAAGAACTGCAGGTAGTTTATTATTTGACGAATTAAATATGCTTAAAAAATGGCAGGTATAGTTTTGTAATAGTACATCCTTTGTCAGAAAGGATTTGCGACAGAATTGTGTGGATATATTCAAGAACCCTCAGAAAAAGTAGCAATATTGATATTTATTCATTATGCAAATAAGTTATTTATGTCAAAAGGTGAGAATTAAATGGAGAATCAGGAGACAGGGCTTTGGTGCAGGCCTACTTAGAACTTGTTCTGAGACCTTAGTGTGATGATGATGTTGACTGCCTCCCCATCACACCCCTTTTTCTTCCCCTCCCCAAACCACAACTTTTCTTTTCCTGGTATTAGGTGATCCCAAGCTTCAGGAGAGCTTTGGGAGCAGGTGTGTATGTGAATCTTAATTACTCTAAGCTCATTATGGTAATTTCACTCTTTGGCTAGTGATTACTTCAGAAATAAACATGTGACTCAATTCTGGCCAGTGAGATCTGGATGGATGTCTACAGAGAGAATTCTAAGAAAGCTTTCTTACAAAAGGACAGGACAAAAAGATACACTCTTCCTGCCTCCCACCTTTTTCTAGCTTAGGGCCTTGTCTGACAAAGAGTGTGTTGCCTGGAACTCCCTGCAACCAAGATGGGACTGGTCGGCCAACACACCCAAGATGGAACAAAATCTAGATGCAACATACAGAATCTAGATGAACCTCAATGAACTAGCCTGGAGTGATCCCACCTCTGAATCTTTTGATACATGAAACAATAAGTGTTCCTTATTGTTTAAACTGCTTTCATTGGCAGCTGAAAATATACTATTTATTCTCTCTAAAGCCTCATTTAATTGTAATTATCTTTTGAAGGTTCCTTTCAGTTCTAACACTGTCTGTACAAACTGCCTTACTGAAGACCTGTTAGGTTATGAAACACTGCACCACACTAGGTAATTTATCAAATCCCTCTTCTATTTCTTGCCATCCACAGAGACATTTATCCTACCAGGTATTTTATTGGCAAGGAATCACAAAAGTTAACATCCATGAAAACTTGAAACTTAAAATGTAAGGTATTTAAAGCCTCTGACTGCTTGATTCCCACCTACTCAATACATCTTATCTTCCTCCCCTGCACAAGGGCAAAATACTCTTGACTCAGATCCCTCTTCATGGAAATTTTCCTCATTAGTTATATACAGTCTAATTTTCACACCCCTCACCTGCTTCATGTCTAAGTTTTCCTCATATTTGAAGCCTAGCCCAAGAAGCAGCTTCTCTGATGTCTTAAGATTTTCTGGCTTGCATGAATTACTCTTCACAAGTGTTCCACAGATACTTGCCATCATCTTTCTATATGCATAGCTCTGCACTGGAGAACACTGAACACCAGACACCTATTTAAAAGAGAGCCTTTGAACATTTAGGTCATAATTTTCTAATTATGTATGAAATACAGTGTCTTGCCAATAGGTTTCAGCCCCAGGCAAGTTCACTATGGATTCAAAGTGACCAAAGAAAATGACAGTAAAAGGTTCTTGGGGTGAAAGGGTTATACCCAACTTTATTTCCATGCTGGCAGGTCAATCACTAAAATCCTGTTCACTTAAGAGTGAGTCTGCATGCAGCAAGCCAGTCTCTGCCTCTGGGCCTCCCTGTCTGCACAGTCATCCTGCATAGCTGTCCTCTGGGCCTCTGTCCTCGGTGCTGCCACCACTCCAGCCTTTGCTCTGCTCTCTTGCAGCCTTGTAGCCATGCCACTGTGTTGCCCCAGAGCACTGGGTGGAGCTCTTTATATAGAGTCAATAGTAATGTATTGCCCACACGTGTGCAGTGAGCTAGTCAGCCAAGGCCAGCTGAGAATCCTGGCCACAGGAACTCTCATTTTATCCATGCTCCACCCCTCCAGGATTCTCTCCACTCAATCTTTGTGCCCTCAGTCCTCTGCAATGGTCCCTGTGCAAGGAAGCTCGAACATTGTTCTCCAGCCTCTCCAGCATAAAGTCTAGCAGACACACAGGCTGATCTTGTTGCTCTGTCTCTGACCTCTGCCTCTTTGGTCTTAATGGCTGGAACTGCTGCTCTGGTTTCAGTTGCTGCCATAGCTCTAGTAAGATCCTATTGGACTTCCCATCTAATTTCCTTCCATCTGATCCTGCCAGTATTATATCAACCCACATCTGGGTCCTTGTAACCTTCATGGGGCCCCTTAAATTCTTCTTGTGAGTAGAAGACCTTATTTCTCTCCATGTTCTCATTGCTTCAGCCTCTCCTATGTCTGCTAATGTACGTGTCACCTCACTTATGGGATGCCCTAAGTGAGGGGAAAGAATGGCCACTAGAGACCCAAAGAGGGATGTGGGACCCATTTTAAGCTCAGTATTTTTCATCCCAGTAGTGAAAGTGTCTTCATCTGGGCCATAATTCTCTGGACTACAGATGGCATTTCTTATGCCTAGCTCTTGTAACACCTGTTGGAGCTCAGCATATGTCTGCCATTTAACAGGAGAGGATGGTAGATCACCCTGATTGGGCCACACAGCATGAAGTGCAGCCATACACCAACTGAGGGAGTGATTCCCTGGGGTCTAATGTGCATTTTGTGATGGCTGCCTCAAGGTGCGCGACACTGTCAGGGAAGCCAGCTTTCCCATCTCTGATCCCAAGAGAACAATTCCATCCACCCCTAAGTCCCAAAGATATAGGAGCACAGCTGATATTGACTCTGAGGGCTTCTGCCTAAACGGTGGGCCCAAATCCAACAGCGCAGCCTGAGTATAAGGGGGCAACATGAGTGCTCCACCACCTGGAGAGGGGGCTACTCTTCTCATTGGGGAACTTTCAGCTGCTGGGTCTTTATTTTCTTTACAACCACTGGGCGTGCTTTCAATAGAGGAGGGGTCAGTGACTCCGGCACCACCCCTTCATCCTTCCCCAGCTCCTCTATTTCCGGGACTGATGGCACCTTTCTCTCCCCTCCCCCGAGCACCTCTTCTGCTACAACCTTTACCTTTTCTACTGTGCCTCGCAGCAATGCCAGCTCAGTCTTCAGCAGCTCTCTTACCTTCACCTCAATGCTTCGCAGCTGGCGTTCTCATGCCACCTCCGCCTGTGCTTCCCTCAGGAGTTCGTCTTTTTCCTTGATGGCCTTTTCCTCCTTCAGAGCATCTGGCAGTGCCGCGGTCTCATTCTGTAAGGAGTCTTTTACCTCTTTAACGGCACCTCACTGCCAGTGTTCTCGTGCTGCCTCCTCTCACATCAATGCCATTTCCTTCTTCAGGGATTCCACAGAAGTTTGCATCTCGTGTTCTCGTGTCGCCATTTCTTGGGTCTTTTTCAGGAGCAGGTCCTTCTGTTCTGTAGACTTTTTCAATACTGTCAGAAGCAGCCAACCCAGTCCCCACCGCCTCACAGACACTCTCTCTCTAAAAAGCCCTACTTACTATAACAAGGGCTATCGCTACTGCCTCGGGTATCACCTCTACTTGCCTCCAGTCGTGGGGTGGGGCCCCGTCTTCTAGGAGGCAAGCTACCTCTGACCACATATCCATTGGGGGACAATCTGCTGTCTCCCCATTCACAGGGGCAGCCCGCAGAAGCACCCCTCCCATAAGGGCAGCCTGTCTTTTTCCTTGGTCAACAGTGAACCCTGCTGACTTCGCCAATTGTCTTGCCAATGGATTTCAGCCCCCGGCAAGGTCACTATGGATTCAGTGTGACCAAAGAATATAACAGTAAAACGTTCTTGGGGTAAAAGGGTTATACCCGTTTATTTCCACGGTGGCAGGTCAATCACTAAAATTCCGATCACTCAGAGCGGGTCTGCATGCAGCAAGCCAGTCTCTGCTTCTGGGCCCCTCTGCCCACACAGCCATCCTCTGGGCCTCTGTCCTTGGTGCTGCCACCACTCCAGCCTCTGCTCTGCTCTCCTGCAGCCTTGCAGCCATGCCACTGTGTTCCCCAGAGCACTGGGCGGAGTTCTTTATATAGAGTCATAGCAATATATTGCCCACATGTGTGCAGTGAGCTAGTCAACCAGGGCCAGGTGAGAATCCTGGCCACAGCAACTCTCATTTTATCTACATACAGGAATTGTGTTTAGGACAATCTCTTCAGGCTGAAGAGAGGCGGAGAGAGTGGAAGAAGTGATTAAGCGCATGAGCTTTGGAATCAAAAGGGCTTGGCAAGACAAAATTTTGAATCCCAGTCTTTCTAGCTTTGTGACTTTGAGCAAACTATCTAAACTTTCCTCCTCTTCTTTCTAAAAATAAATCTCAACAAAGCATCTACAGTAAATACAAAGCCAAATACCTCCAGGCTTATCATTCACTGGCCCCACCCTCCCTGGGAGCCTTTATTTCCATTTCTCTTAGGTGACCACTTCCAATGTTAGCTGTATCTTCTGATATAACCTCATGTTTCTAAATAAAAGACCTGTATAAATGTTAGACATTCCTTTAATGAAAACACCTCCCTCCTAACCACACACATTAAAAGAACACTTTTCCTTCCTATCTTCTTATAGTTATATCATGACTTCTTATATCAGTATTTAATGTTTCACTAAATTGTATGCATTAACATGACTGGGACACGCTAGGTAGTTAATTTCCTTTCTTACATGGTATTTTGTTTCTATAAATTTCAAATTGTCTCTGTTTGATTTTCAGTTACAAATCGTCATTTCAGCCTAAAATTCTTGTAAAGAACTAAAACACTGAATAGATAGATACATCAAATGTTTTTGGAGACATCCTTCACAGTACTATGTTGGCCATCTTCAGTCTGGACTTGTGCCTCCTAATACTACTGCCTAGTTTTGTGAGCTTGCTAGTAATGGTGAAATACAGCACTGACCTATCGCTGTTCAATATAATCCCAGACTGCAGAAACTGACAACCTGATCCTAAAACTTACATGGCAATTCAAAGGATTTGGAACAGTCAAAACAATTTGAGAAAAGAACAAAGTTGAAGGACTCACCACTTGATTTCAAGAATCACTGCAAAGCTAAAGCTATCGAGGCTGTAATGATGATGTACAGATCACAGATCAATGGAACAGAACAGTGAGCTGGATACTGACTTTAATAACACTACCAATATAATTTAAAAGGTTCTACAATTAGCAAAATGGGAAAAAAACATGAACCTCATCCCTACCTCAAATCATAAAATTCAACTGGAACTGAATCATAGACCTAAACATAAAAGCTAAAACTATAAAGTTTCTAGGAAAAAATCATAGGAAAAAATCTTAAGAATGGGACATGTAAAGATTTCTTAGGGCACAAAAATCAGTTTCCATAAAAGAAAAACTGATACACTGGACTTCATGAGAATTAAAACCATTTCATCTTCAAAAAACATCATTAAGAAATTAAAAAGATTCATGAAAGACTTGTATCCAGAATATATACAGAACTCTTAGACACACCTTGTAAAAGATTTATTAGTGGAAAGTAAGACATGGGAAAATGGTCAACATTATTAGTTACCATGGAAGTGGTAATTAAAACCACAATGAAATACTACTCACCCACTAGAATGACTAAAATTAAAAAGAAAATACTGAGTGTGTTAGCAAAGATGAGGAATAACTAGAACTCTTATACATTCCTGGTAGGAATATAAAGCTATGTAGCCAATTGGGAAAATAGTTCTGTCAATTTCTGATAAAGTTAAACATATACCTACTAAATAACTGAGCAATTTTATTCCTATTTATCTATGTCCATGAAAAGATTTGTACATAAAAAGATTTGTACATTTGCTTTTTGTTTGCTGAGGTGCGTGAGCTCTTTATATATTTTGGATGTCAACCCGTTATCGGATCTGTCATTTGTGAATATATTCTCCCATAGTGTAGGATGCCTTTTGGTTCTACTCGTGGTGTCCTTTGCTGTACACAGTGCGTACTTTTATATCTGACTTCTTCTACCCAGTTTTCTTGAGATTCATGTATATATCATATGGTATATGAATGTGCCATAGTTTGTTTATGCATTTACCTGTTGATGAACTTTAGATTTATCTACTTTAGTTTTAGCCTACTATGAATAATGCTGCACAGGCAGGGCTGTACAACACAGAGAAGACAAGTAGTGACTCTATAGCATCTTACTATGCTGATGGACAGAGACTTTAATGGGGTTTGTGGGGGGAACTTGGTGATGGGGGGGTGCCTAGTAAACATAATGTTCCTCATGTAACTGTAGATTAATGACACCAAAAAAAAAAAGTACACACTGTAGGATTCCATATATACAAAATTTTACAACTGGCAAAACAAATCTACAGCATTATTCATAGAAATTTATAATCCAGGAATTATGAACAGTCAATAAACACATTTTAAAACACCTCCTATTTATAGATTTAAGAAGCCAAGCAATCCCAAGTAAGATTAATAAAGATACATTACAGTGAAAGAGCAGGAAACTAAAGACAAAGATAAGTATCAAAGCAGTCAGAAAAAAAGGACCGGAGACACAGACAGATGACTTCTCAATGGCAATATGGTAAACCAAAAGGCAAGAGGAATGAGATCTTCAATGTGCTAAATGAAAATAAATGCTAACCTCAACTGCTATATTCAGCTAAAATATCTTCCATAAATGGCAGCGAAACAAAGACATTTTCAGGTGTACAGAAACAGAATTCATCATCAAAAGAAAGGATGTATTTCAAGCAGAAGGAAATCGCCCTAGGTGGATGGTCTAAAGAATATAAGAAGCAATGAATAGAGAAGGTCCCCTAAGCCTTTCTCTAAACAGGCCCCCTTCTGTCTGATAAGAATATTTTTAAAAAACTCAAAATACATAACAACATATAAGTCATGAAGGAGCTAAATGAAATTAAACATCTAAGAGGAAAGTAAACATACTGGTCTTTTTAGGTTTTGAAACGTCAAGGATGCATGTTACTTCAAGAATAATTACAAGAGAGGCAAAAAGTATATAGTTTCCAAACTTGTATATGGGAAAAATGGAATGATAAAAGATATTAAATCAGTATTTAAAAAATAACAAAAGGGAAAAAGAAATAAAGAACAACCAGGACAAACAGAAAGCACAAAATAAGAGCAATTGTAGTAAATGTAAATAGGCTATGTCCCAGCTAAAAATATTTTAAAACTGCATTAAAAATTCCAACAGACGCTCTTTTAAAAAGACTTATCTAAAATATGAGTCCATACAAATCTACAGCTATCTCAAAGCAGCTTAATAAATGAAAAGAAAAAAGCAAATACAAAAAGAAATACATGCTAGAAATAATCTCACAAAGCCACAAAAGGATTCAGTGAAAAGACTCATATAACTGATAAACTCCAGCAAAATGATTAATAGAAAGGGAGAGGAAATGAGAATAGAAATATTACTATATCATAAATGAAAGGAGACATAACTACACATGCTTCAGACATTAAAGATTGTATGAGGGCCCTTCTAACAACTCTGTGCCAATAAATACTAAAAATTTAGACACAATGGACAAAAATCCTAGAAAAATCTAACTTGCCAAAACCGACATAGTTTTATTAAAAATCTGAGCAATCTTGTAACAACTAAAAAAATTAAATCATTAGTTTAAAAAATCTGCCACTAAAAAAACATTAAAGTCAAGTGGATTCAATGGTAAATTCTACTACAACTGGTTATCCACATGAAAATAAAGTTACATTATATTTATACTCTAAACTACAAATAAATAATAATTCCAAATATAGAGACATAAACATCTTTAAGATGAAAAACTTATCATCAAAAACATCTTAAAGAGAAAAGGTACTTACAATCCACTTAACTATCAAAAGATTAATACCCAGAGTATGTAAATAAGTCCCAGTCCAACAACTTAGTAAAAGATAGAAAAATAGACAAAGGATATGAACAGTTAATACAAAGAAAAATTGAAAGAAGGTCTTTAAACATATGAAATACGTCATAATGAAATATAAATTTAAATAAATGGACACCATTTTTCTTTTAGCAAACTATCAAAATGTACAAGTTTCACAATTCATTTGGTGAGGGGTGGCTTTAGGAAAGCAGTTATTTCAGTACACTGCAGGTAAGAGTGAAAACTCCCAAAGAAAAACAGTCTGGCAATATTTATCAAAAGCATTTATCCTCTCACCCAGTAATCACAATTCCGGAAACTAATCATGTAGAAAAAATACCTGCTCACATACAAAATTTCTACATGCACCATTGTTTTTAATAGTAAAAAGCTAGAATCAAACTATCTACTGTACACTAAAACTGGGACAGCCACACATGCAAAACTTTTCCTTGTCTTCCTATATACTGATTTGTTAAAGATTTCCAGGATACACTGATGAAGTAGAGGAAAAAAAACTACAACATAGCAGAATATTAAAAGTAAGAAGGCCTATGAAAAAATACATTGGGGAATGAGTTAGATAGATACAGGGAAGATTTTTTTCAATGTATATGTTTACATATTTTTTAATTGCTTAAACAAGTTATTCTAACATTTTTAGAAATAGGAAGAGTTCATCAACTTGTATGTGTAACATGTTTTTTAAATTGTACGTATTAAGAAGAGAAAACTAGTACTCAATAGGAAAAGTGGGGAAAACATGACTAAACATTACACAGAAGAAAAAAGACCCTCAATTTTTTTCAAGTAATCAGAGAAATACTTAAACTGACCATAATAAAGTATCATCTCACTTACACTAAATTGGCAAAACGTTAACAAGCTGGATAGTGCCATATGTGGTGAGGATGGGAAAAAAGAGATTTCATTCACAACTTGTGGAGCATAAATCAGAAACACCTTTTCGAAAAAGACCATGCACACATCCTCCCAACAGATCCACTTCCACTAATATACCCAAGCAAAAGTATATAACTTGGAGATTAACTAGAACATTTATGGCAGTGCTAATTACAACGGCCCAATGTTGGAAATAACCAAGATGTTCATAAACAATAAAATGGGTATGTATATAATGTACTCTTAACAGTAGACTATTATATTTCAGTGAAAATGAATGAATCAGCAGTGGTTCCCAAAATAGTAATGATGCTAATGTATATGATTGTTTGATATTGTTTATTGAAATATGTCACCATTTGAGAGGTCTAGATAATTCAGTGAACTAATACCTCCTACATGACCAATGTAAGGGTAAAATATCCTTTCAAAATGCAAGACACACCAATGGATTTTATTGTTGCAGTTTGAGAAGTTCAATAATATGATTTCAAATTCTGCATTGCAACTAACCTTTAAGAAACTGTTATATACATTTTTGATACTCATAAAAAGCTATCTTAACAAACAATGTATGGACACAGACACTGCAAATACATGGAACTGTATTTGTATGATTCACAAAAACATGCTCCCCAAAGGAATCACATGCTGAAAGTACATACTGACTGAATCCCCTTCTGTGAAATCCAGTAACAGGAAAACGAATCTACAGTGGGAGAGGTCAGAACGTGATTGACCCAGACCGGGGTGCTGGATTTGGAAAGGGGCCCAAGGGAAAATTTTGGTCATTGAAATGATCTTTATTTTCTTTTGGGTGCAAGTTACCTGAGTTTATGCAACTGTCAAGATTCACCAAACTGAACACTTAGGATCTGCACATTTTATTGTACAGTAATTATTATGCTGAAACATAGTTAGGAAGGATTGTGAATGAGTGTGAGCCCAGGAAAGGGGTCCTAACATTTGCTTCATCATTCATTCACTTATTCAAAATATAATAAATATTAATTGAGGGCCAACTACAGAGGAGGCAGGCACTCTACTGGGTGCTGGGATCTAATAAACAAGCTCCATATTCTTGCCTTCACGGAGCTCACATTCTGGTGGGGGGGACAATTAACAAAATAAACACAATAATATCAGGTGCAGAAAAAAAGGATAAAGATATTTAGAATAAATGGTTCTACTAAAAAAAAAAAACCTATCTTAAAAAAGTTATTAAAATATTCCTCCCTTTACAGGTTTTTCAAAAAACTAAAAACAGAAATATGACCCAGCAATTCTACTGGGAATTTACCTCAAGAAAATAAAACCACTAATTCAGAAAGACATATGCACTCATGTGTATCGCAGCATTATGTACAATAGCCAAAATATGGAGGCAACCTAAGCCTCTATCAATAGATGAATGGATAAAGAAACTGTCGTGTATATATATATATATATATAAATGGAATTATTTCCCAGACACAAAAAAAGAATGAAATCTTGCTATTTTCAACAACCTGGATGGACCTAGATGGTATTACACTAAGTGAAATAAGTCAGAGACATACAAATACTACATGATTTCACTTATATGTGGAATCTGCAAAACAAAACAAATTAATAAAACAGAAACAGACTCATAGAAACAGAGAACATATTGCTGGTGGCCATAGGGGATGGGAGTGAGAGAATGGGTGAAACAGGTGAAGAAGAAAAGGAATTAGAATGTTTGATATCATGATATGGGTGATGGTTACATGAGTGAATACATGTGTTCAAGATTCATCAAGCTTGTGCATTTTATTGTACATACTTCAGTATAAAACAATCATTTACAAATAAGTAAAATCTTCCTTTTTCTGAATACACAAGAGGCCAGATTTTCTTCTAACATATATATAATATATAAATGAACCACAGATACCATATCTATTGTATTTTAGTCAGTTTTAGTATCTAATATGATACAATCCACATGTACAAAAGATCTATAGGGTCCTCAATAGTTTTAAAAGTGTAGAGTCCTGAGTCCAAAATGTTTCTGAATTGTTGAACTAAGGCACATGCTTCAACATGGATGAAATCTCAAAAACATGTTTAACAAAAGTAATTCAAAGGTTACAGTATGATTCCATTTAAAGTTCAAAAACAGGAGAAGTAAACAATATGTTGGTTAAGGATACGTATATAGGTGATTACTATAAAGTAAGGTAAGGGAATAACCAACACAAAATTCAGGATGACAGTGGTGATGGGGACAGGGACTAAGAATACTTTGCTTCTGGGAGAGGCACTTACACGATGTTCTATTAAGCTAGGAACACAGATATGTACATATGTATGTATTTTTAAGTAGTATACGTAAACAGCATATTTCACAACAAAAATTTTAGTAGATGAAACAAGGAGACATACCTATTCTCCTAAAAGGAAAAACTCAAAAGAATGTCTCTTCTCAATCTATAAATTAAATGTAATCACAACAATATCTCAACAAGATTTTCTACAGAATTTGAAAGGATGGTTCTAAGTTTCATCTGGAAGAAAAATGCAGAAGAGCGCAAAGCTTTTTTCAAAAGAAAGTACCAAAATACATTAGAAAGCTACAAAATTAAAACAGTGTGCCATTCATTAGATAGGTCAAAGAGGGCATTCAGTACCCAATAAGAAAACAAAAAACAAAAACACACAAAAGATATGACCCAGCTTAAAATGTTTAACTTTGTTAATAGTGAGGAAGGTAAAAATTAAGGTGAGACATTATTTTTTATTATTAGAAAATTAGTAAAATATTAAATACTGTTACCATCCAGTGCTGGCTAGCAGGGAAATAAAAACACTTTCTGAAAGAGTGAATATAAAAAAGATACAATTATTTAAAGGCAATTTAATAGCATTATTATTCGGCATTCTCATAAGGAATGGAGTCTACAAAAATACTACCATGAGCACATGACACCTGTATAAAAAAAAAAGATACTCACTGAAGCACTGTTAATTACAGGGGAAAAACTGAACATAAATGTCCATCGATAGAGGAATGAAAGACTGATTTGATAAACAGATGCCATATCTACTTAGACATCTTACTACATTTATTTAATAAACAATGTCTCAGGCAAGTTCTTAGAAACTCTGCAGATATTAATTTATTTAGGCAACTCTGGATTACAGAAGATGCTCCTGATACAGTTCCTTTTAAAAGAGAACTGGTGACATTTGAGCAAAATGTTCTGAAAACACAAATTTTCGAACACTGTACACAATTATTTTTAAAAAAACAACACTGTACTTTCATCTACTGTTTTACTTAATGATGTGCTGAACATACTGTATACAGCTATCCAATTCGAGAAGGCAATTTTTCAACAGAATGTATTCTTATATTATTAAGGAATATTTTGTCATAAACCTCCTGAGTAGGCTTCCCACAAACCTCAGATCCCATAATATTAAATATCATACACACACCCCTTTCACTTCCACAGCTTTCAGGGGACACCGTGGGCCCTTAAATCACTGTTACTACAATGCCACACACTTGGTACAATACTTAAGTTAGAATACATTTTCATAAACCTTATTCTAATTTTACCTTAGGGAGAACAAAGAGAGATGTGTTTAAATTTTTGGATTTCAAATAGACAAGTGGTGACTAAATGAAGATTTTCGAAGTATCTTCCTCAAATCTTGAGGTTAATCTGTCACGTTTTCCCACAAAATGCTGCTTGGTGTCACCTTCACACGACCTACTGGGTTGCATGGACCAACCTACTATGACATTGCTTACGCACTACTTCACTTTTTCTGCCAAGTGGCCCTCCCTGCGGATAGAACTCTCCCTTTTATACCTATTTTAAAAAAAAAGAAAGGCCACGCACTGCCATGAAATTTCTACAGAAAGAAACTTGACGTGCAGTCTTCATACAGAACCCTTAGGAAATTATGTAATAGCCAAGCAAAACCAAATGAGCAAAGTTTCAACTAAGTATATAATGTCCTGAGGATGAAGCTGTCCTCTGACTAGCGACTCAAAAGAAATGCTAGACACTCTGCCTCAATAAGAGGAAGAGATGAATTGTAAAGCTCTGTATGAACTGGAATACTGACTTCCTAGGACCAAGATAGGCATGTTAGCAATACTGAGAATGCATACAGGTTGTAAGTCTAGTAATCTAAAAGCTGCAAAGCAAAATCGATTCTGAAAACCACCAACCCCTTCCACCCCATACTCAAGGCAAAACAGGAAAGACGAATGGGTTGGTCACTCATCATCCAAGAGAAGCATGCAGTCACTCGTTATTTTTAAGTTACAATAGCGAAGCCCCCAAAAGCAACCATAAATGCCCAAGCGCTACGCAGTAGACTTGAACCTTGGAGGACTTGGGCTCCTTCTCCCAGGCGTCTACAAAGGTCCACACACCGGGGCGCCCACACCGGGGAAGTTTTACCTGTTCTCTGCGCTGCCGCCGCCCCGGGGACCTTGCGATTATTGCTGTTTTTTGCCCATGCTTGTAGATGTAGCCCGGTCCTCCACACACGCGCTGCCTTTCTCTCCGTCCCCCGCCGCCAAATGTGACAAGATATTTGAGTACCTTGCTAACTAGCCGCAGTCTGTGCCGCCTTCCCGGAAAGGAAGCCCCCGAGTCGCCTTTTGTCGGGACTTCCCTCCTCTGCGGTCTCAGGTGGGCGCCCTCGACCCGGGTCTGCAGAGGCTCGTCAGAAGCGCGCGGGACCCTCCACGTCGCAGCCCGTCCTTTCTCCCGGCCTTAGCGCCAGCGGCGCGAAGAGCGCAGCCCGGGCTGGAGTGGGCCGCTAGGCGTTGGCGGGATGGTATCGGGGCTGGCGTCCAGGCTCTGAAACCGCAGGCACCTCCGCGGCCGTCAGCCAGGCGACGTCCGGCCTGAGGAAGGGGCGGTCCTGGAGACGCCCCGCAGCCTGAGGTAACGTGACTGCTTTCTCAGGGACGGGCGCTGGAAACCGGAAGTAAAACCCGTAGCCTCAGGAAGAGAAACTGAAAACTGACACTGGCGGTCCCCGAGGAGGTCCCCATGTTGGACATGATAATTTAGATTTTTGTTTCAGATAATATTAATTCCCCTTCCATGATTGGCCAAGTTTGCGTCTCTGCTTCATTGATACTAATCTTGGTCATGTGAATTCTTTTGGCTGATAGCATATTAGCAGACATGACATGAATCTTAAATGTGCTCATGTACTTTGATGTGGCTCGTGAGCTCAGATGATGCACATGAGGAAACTTTATCTCATGTAGTCTTTGTCCCTTCAGCCTGGGCCCTCAGAACGAACATGTGCGGGGCAGATTTGAATCCAATCTGCAGAATCTTAGACATCCCAAAGATCAATAAACATAAGAATCAATGCTATTGTCATAAACTTCTGGGTTTGTGGCTTGATTATTATGCAGCATTGTGACAGCAAAGAAGACATATGTTCAACTTTAATAGTTAATGGAAAACTTTTTGCAAATTGGTTTTACTGAATTACATTTTCAAAAGCAATGTATGAGAATTCTAGTTGTTCTACATCTCTGCTAACACTTTTTAATTTTAGTTATTCTGGATGGTATATTATGGTTTGATTGTGACTTGCCTCCAACTTTGTTCTTTTTCAAATATGTTTTGGCTATCTAAGTCTTAAATTTCTGTATAAATTTTAGAATCAGCTTATTTTTTACCTCAAAAAAAAGGCTGCTAGGATTTTATTTGGAATTGTGTTCAAAAGTAGACCAATTTGAGGAGAATTAATATACTAATATACCATCCTCAAATCCATGAACATGTAATCTCCATTTAGGTCTTATATAATTTCTCTGAGCAGTATTCATACTTTTCAGTATACAGATCTTGTATAGATTTTGTTAAGTTTATCTCATTTTTTTACAGTACTTAGAATTTTAAATGTACAATGGCTTGTTATTGGTATATAGAAATAAAATAATAATACAGAAATGAAATAATTTTTCTATATTAACCTTATATTCTGCAACTTGCTAGACCCACCAGTAAGATCTAATAGCTAGTTGTTTGTGTGTGTATTCTTTTTTTTTCTTTTCCTTTTTTATTAAGGTATTATTGATATACAATCTTATGAAGGTTTTGGATGAGAAACATTATGGTTACTACATTCACCCATGTTATCAAGTCCCCCCCACATACCCCATTGCAGTCACTGTCCCATCAGCATAGTAAAATGCTATGGAGTCATTATTTGTCTTCTCTGTGCTATACTGCTTTCCTTGTGCCCCCCCCATACATTATGTGTGCTGATCATAATACCCCTTAATCTCCGTCTCCCTCCCTCCCCACCCACCCTTGCCCACCCCTTCCCTTTGGTAACCACTAGTCCCTTCTTGGAATCTGTGCATCTACTGCTCTTTTGTTCATATAGTTTTTCTTTGTTCTTATACTCCACAAATGAGTGAGATCATTTGGTACTTGTCTTTCTCTGCCTGGCTTATTTCACTGAGCATAATACCCTCTAGCTCCATCCATGTTGTTGCAAATGGTAGGATTTATTTTCTTCTTATGGCTGATTAATATTCCATTGTGTATACGTACACACCTCATTTATCCATTCATCTACTGATGGACACTTGGGTCACTTCCATGTCTTGCCTATTGTAAATAGTGCTGCCATAAACATTCGGGTGCACATATCTTTTTGAATCTGGGATCTTATTTTCTTTGGGTAAATTCCTGGGAGTGGAATTCCAGGGTCAAATGGTATTTCTATTTTGAGCTTTTCGAGGAAGCTCCATATTGCTTACCACAATGGTTGAACTAATTTACATTCCTACCAACAGTATAGGAGGGTTCCCCTTTCTCCACACCCTCATCAGCGTTTGTTCCTCCTTGTCTTTTGGATGTTGGCCATCCTAACTGGTGTAAGGTGATATCTCATTGTGGCTTTAATTTGCATTTTCCTAATAATTAGCAATGTGGAGCATCTTTTCATGTGCCTGTTGGCCATCTGAATTTCTTCTTTGGAGAAATGCCTGTTCAGATACCCCGCCCATCTTTAAATCAGGTTATTTGCTTTTTGGGTGTGGAGGCATGTGAGTTCTTTATAGATATTGGATGTTAACCCTTTATCAGATATGTCATTTACAAATATATTATCCCATACTGTAGGATGCCTTTTCCACTTGTGTCCCTCTCTGCCTCTGCTCCATCTCCCAATCGGCAGCCTGCAGCTCTCTCACATGAGGGGAGCAGGCTTGGCTCAGCACAGGAAGGCTGGGAGTCACAACAGTGGGGACCATCCAGTCCAACAGGGGAGCCAAACCATAAGAAGCCCATACATGGCCCTTTCCTAAACCTCTCCAGGTCTTTAACCGTGCAGCCAGGTCAGGGAGTCACAGCATTACAGTAAATGGCGGGCACCGTATGGAAAGGCAGTGGTGAGATGAAAATCACGTGCTAGTGCCCCGGGGTGAGGACCACCTGCAGTGGGAAAAGAGCAGCTGAGATCGTAAATAAATGCAGAAGAGCAAGAAGGAGCTTTTAGAACGAGGTGTTTGGTCCTTCCCAGGTTATAGCGAAGCCAGAGAGAAGTACAGGGAGGAGCAGGTGAGGCCATCGGTGGGCTGGGCAGCAGCCAAGAGATGAGACAGGCCCTGTTCTCAGGTGCAAGGCTGGGAGAGGCCACCTCTGATCCCTCCACAGAGGCACCAAGCATAGTCCCAGTGCATAAGGGGTAGGGTGGCCTCATGTTATGACCCCAAACTCAGAACTTGGACAACTTTGCAGAGGAAATGGGACAGGGTGACTTACCTAGACTGTTCCTAAAAATCTGTATCTGTTGAGACTCTGCTCTTCATGACTTTCGGGGAGGGTATGTGCACTGTGAAGGGATGCACACCGATCTGAAATCCTAAACCTTTGTCCTATGAGTTCTATGTAGAAAATCTCCCTATTTCCACACCAAGATGGAATGAACTTGTGATGGTTAATTTTATGCGTCAACTTGGCTGTGAGACCCAGAAAAGCAGGTGAAGCATTACTTCTGGGTGTGTCTATGAGGGTGTTTTCAGGAGACACAGCACTTGACCTGGTGGACAGAGGAGCTGATGGCTCTCCACAGTGCGGTGAGCACCGTTCAGTCCATCCAACATCCGATGAACACAAGGGGAGGAAGGCCGATTTGCTGTCTGGTTGAGCTGACTTGTCATCTTTCCCTGCCCTCAGATGTGGCGCTCCTGGTTCCTGGGCCTTCATCCTCCCATCAGCCCCCAGTTGTCAGGCCTTCACATTCAGACGGATTCCACGAGCCCTCCAGCGTCTCCAGACTGCAGAGGGGAGACTGTGGGGCCTCTCCACCTCCATGATCACGTGAGCTCATTCCTATCATTAATCTCTTCCTGTAGAGTTATATATATATCATATATATCCTACTGGGTCTGTTCCTTTGGAGAACACTAACTGCTGGGATTTGGGGATCCTGCCTGGACTGTGTCCATGGTTCTCAGAAGCTGGGCCATACAGAGGCACCTCCTCCCTCCAGTCCCCATTGGTCTTCCCCTCCCTGTTGAGTCTGACATTGCACAATCCCTGGAACCCCGTTGTCACCGGAGAACCCACTCTAGGGGCAGAGGTAATTCCTCACAGGCGAGGGAGCTCAGCCAGTCTCCTGCATCTCGTATAGATCATGGGAGGGCATATCCTAAACCCACCATTGTCCAGGGGTCTAGACACCCCATGTGCGACAGGTTACAATCTAGTGTGAATGTTGATGAGGTTTTATTACTTGTTCTGAAGAAGGAGACTAGTCCTTGTTCACAGGCATTATATGATAAGATGCACCTTGATGAGAGAACTGTACAGAGAGAGAGATTTTGTCATTCACTGGGAGAGCATGTCTACTGTGTGCCAGGTCCCTACTGGAAAACTTCCTGGAAGAGGAGGCATTTGGTACAGGCCTGAAAACAGACCTTCAAAGGCCCATCAGACATAGACATAAATAAAGACTTAAAAGGTCCAAGGGCAGTTCAGAGATGAAAATGTATTATTTAGTATATGACATTGAAACTTCTGTTTTGACCAAAAATAGAATAATTCATCTAAAATCAATATGCTAATTAATGCCATGAAGGATTTAAGAGAAATTTTGCTTGAGTTCAGGTTAGTTTTGTTTTGTTTTCACCAAAGCTCTTTCTCCCCAACCAGTTCCAGTGGACTCACCAGTTCAGTTCTGCTCAGCAGAATTTCAGTTTTGTTTGTGATTCATGTTTCAGAGACCAAGCACTTACCAAATACTTAAAACATACACAACATATGTGGTGCCTCCTGTCACCTGCAGGGCTGGTTTCAGGTGGAGGTTGCTGGGCCACGTTTACAGAGACTGAAAGTTGAATGGGGTTTTAGTTAGATGAATGGAAGGAATTTTAGTCTTGCAGGGTGAGAAGAGTTCTGAAGGTGATGGTGGCCCAACACTGTGAATGTGTTTAATGCCACTTAAAAATGGCTAAAATGGTAAATTTCATTATATTTTTTTACTGCATGAAAAAAATTATTTATTGTTTGATTCCATTTATTTTACATAAATTTTTAGAAAATGCAAAAAGCTACCTTGACAGAAAGCAGAAAGCAGAGGGTCAGGGGAGGGGACAGGAGTGAGGATTACACAGAGGTATTGTCTTGATTATAATTTTAGGTGTGTAGCTGTATGAATCAAATTGTATGCTTTTTAGGTGTACAGACATATCTATCAAATTGTATACTTCAAATATGTGTGGTTTTTGTATGCCAATTAACCCCCCAATAAAACTCACCTCTGTTTGAAATTCCTGGCCAGGTCCTATTTTGTATTTTGTTTTTGTTTGTTTTTGTTTCCTTTGGACTGGTGTCTGCTTGGATTCATGAGAACAAAGTAACCAGATGCTAATTTGCTGGATTCAAAGAAACTCCACTCAGGGTGGGGGCGTATGGGACCACCAGAGTGTCTCCTTACCTAGAGCCACCATCACTGTTCTAGTTGTGGAGTTAGAGAAATGGAGAAGTGAATAGTGACATCTCCACTCAATGCCTCCACCTTCCCCTGCTTGCTGATGTGTGGAGGAAGGGTGGGTGCTGATACACAGTACCCCATCAAATTGAGACAACCAAGAGCCTAGTGGCAACTGTGTGCAGAAATGGAGATGTTAAACAGCTTGATTGTGGTGATCTCTTTCCAACATATATGTATCAAAAACATAAAATTGTACACCTTAAGTATATACAATTTTTACATATCAGAGATATCTCACTAAAGTTATGTAGAAAGAAAGAGCCTAGGGGACTCTGGCTGTCCTGAGAGCAGCAGGCAGGAATGCAAAGCCTACACCCCTGTAAGTGGGAGAAGCAAGAAAGAGGCCCCAGCAGGCTCTCTGTGCTTCCCTCAAGGCAAATGTGTGGTTTCAGAGGTTAACTGAAGGCCTGGACAGGCACACTTTCCAGAGGGCCATTGAGGGGAGGGCCTGGGTACCTGCTGCAGACCCAAAGGGTGTTGAGGCCAAGAACTTGAGCGGATCTCTTAACTGGGAACTGAATGGTGCCCACAGCTATGCAGGTTCCCATATGTCCAGGCCTGGATCAGGAAACCCTCAGCACTCGAGTGATGGGGGGCAGAAATGGAGGAGAGACCTTCCCCCTCTAGTTTGGCCAGTTGCAACCACCACTATTCCCTCCCTCCAGGAGGGCCAGCTACCAAGACTCACCAGCAGTACCTGATGAAGAAGACAATGGAATCCTGAGGTAGACTTTTAAACTGAACTCTGACTGAATAAGTAACCTGAGAAATTACTGGAGATGGCAGAGGAAAAACATGGAGTGGGTAAGATTTGATTGAAGATCCCTGGCAAATCAGAGATTTAGAATTAGAAATTGAATGTCATAACTCTAAAATGTTTCTGCTTCCAAGGGTAACTGTCTACTCACTCATCTGGAAGAATCAGATGGCATCTTTGCTCAGTGAAGTACACCTTAGGGATTCACGATCTTTTCCTTTCCTCTTCTTCAATACTTCCCCTCCCTGAGATGCCTCAGTCATTTTAAACTGACAGGCCATTTGCTGAAGCTCAAAGGGATCCTATGAGACAATTATATTATAAAATAAATAAGCTGCAAGTATCATGGGTCACATTTTACCTCTAGTGGGTACAACTGTTGACAAATATTCAGTGCCCCACCATGCAGGAGAATTCTACTAACCACCCTCTTAAACCCAGGCATGGCTGTTTGACTTACTTTGGCCAATAAATGTGAGAAGAGTTGTGTGCCACCTCTGGGCTGAAGCTTTAAGAGACAGTATATGCATGTCCATAGCAAGTTTCCATAGACGTTTCTCTGTCAGCCTGGACTGTATTATGAAAGTAACCTGGAGCAGCAGCTGAGCCATACTGCAACAAACTGTAGCTTGAATAAGAAATAAACCTGTGTTCTAAGAAGCACTAAGATTTGGGGGCTGTTTGTCACTGAAGCTAACCTGCCTGATACTGATTGAGACACTACTATTCAGGGATGTGCAGAAATTGTAGCCTCTGTATTGATCCATAATGAATCAGCCCATCAGTACCTGAAATTTTCTTTGTAGGAAGGTTTTTTATTACTTTCCTTTAATAAATGTAGGTATATTCCAGTTATCTATTTCTTCTTGGGGTGAGTTTTGGTGCTTCCTGTCTTTCATTTAATGTATCCATTTCATCCAAATTACCAAATTATTGCTCATAATATTTCCAAATTATCCTTTTAATGTCTATAGCATCTGTAGTGACATGTATTCTTTAATTTATATTATCTTTGATTTGTGTCTTTACTCACTTAAGAAAATCAGTCTGGCTATAGGTTTGTCAAATTAGTTACTTATTTCAAAAAACTACCTATCCCTGTCCTTGATTTATTGATTTTCTGCTTCAGTTTCAATGGCCTGCTAATTACTTTATTACTTCCTTCATTCTGATTATTTTTTGTTTTATTTGTTCTATTTTTTTAATTCCTTAGGTGAAAGTTGAGATCATTGACTTGAGATCTCTTTCTTTAATATATGCATTCAATAAGATAAATTTCCCTCTAAGCTCTGCATTAGCTGCATCCCACAGATTTTGAAATGTTGCATTTTCATATCATTAAGTCACAAATTTTTATCTCATCTTATGATTTCTTATTTGACCTATGGATTATTTAGAAATGTTTTGTCAAATTTCCCAATACTTGAGACTTTCCAGATATCCAGATATCTTTCTGTTGATGAGTTTCTTTTTAATTATGTTTTGTTCAGATAACATAGTTTATATGGTATGAATCCTGTTACAAAACACTCACCTTAAGTGTAATAATCTTTCAGTAGTAGATTGCTTTTTCCTTTCTTCCATTCTTTTCAGCTATCATTGAAATATATTACTTCTACATGTTATAACTCCTGTAATACATTGTTACTATTTTGCTTTAGAGAGTCAATTATTCTTTAAAGAAATTAAAAATAAGAAAATCATTTTTCATATTTGCCCACATTTTTTACCATTTCTAACATTTTTCATTTCTTTGTGTAGAACTAAATTTCTTTCTACTCTCATATACTCTCTGCCTAAAGAATTTAACATTTCCTGCAGCGCAGGTATACAGGTGATAAATGCTGGAGCATCTAATTGTGTTTTTTTAATCTTCATTTTTCTTTAATTTGTGAGAGATATTTCCACTGAATATAGAATTCTAGGTTGACTTTTTTTCTTTCAGTATTTTAAAGAAGTCACTCCATTGTCTTCTGGCTTTCATAACATCTGATGTGAAGTCTGCTGTGTGTAATGTCTTCCTTATGGATTATTTCATTATTCTCTGGCCGTCCTCATGATCACTGATCATTGACTTTAAACAGTTTGACTATGATGTGCTAGCTGTGTTTTCATTTGTATTTATGATTCTCAGGAATTCTGAGCTTCCTGGATCTGGAGCTTGTTGTTTTCATTAATTCCAGAAAGATCTCAGCTGTTATCTCTTCTGTATTACTGACTGTCTTATATCTAGGACTAGGTCACATGTGTGTTAGACTATTTCATATTATCCTGCAATTCTTGGATGCTGGGTTTTTTGTTTTTTAGTTTGTTTTTGTTTTGTCCTTCCTTTTTACTCCTTATGTTTCAGTTTGGATAATTAAGAATGGTCAGTTCTTCAAGTTCATTGATTCTTTTCTCTGCTGTGTCCATTATGCCAATAAGCCTGTTGAAGGAATTCTCCATATCTGATATGATGGCCCTATCACCAAATACAGTCACATGAGGACTTTAACATATGAATTTGTGGGGGAAGGAGGGGACATCACAATTTAGGTCATAAAATGGTGTTCATTTCTCCCATTTTAACTTAACTCTTAGAGTTTCCAACTATTTGATCAAATTCTCCTTTATGCATGTTGTATACCTTTTCCACTATATCCTTTTAACATACTAATCATTGTTTTTTTTTTTTAAGTTGAGCAGTGAGAGGTTTATTTAAAGCAACAATGTGCACACTCAGAGAGGGGAGTGTGGGCTACCTCAGAGAAGAGGCACCCCTAAGGGTTTAGGGTCTGGAGTTTTATAGACAGTTGAGGGTTTCCAAAGGGCTAGGGGTGTGGAATTATTAAGTGGTCCGAGAATGTTCATCTTTGATGAGTCATTAAGTTTCTTTTCTTATCAGTCCTTCAGATAATTCTGCAAAATTAACATAAATTTACTGCTCATTCCTTCCCAGAATAGCAGCTTCCTAGTCTGGGGGCATATCAGTTAAGACCACCTGCCCTGCCCCCAAGGCTGGGCAAGTTATTGTTTCTTTGCTAAACAGTATGTGAAGAATCTTAGTTCCTAACTTCCTGGACTTTTAAAATGCAATTTTGGCTTTAGGTGGAATCTTCCTGTCTTTATTATAGCTGGGCCTTTTAGCAGGCTAAAGTTTTTTTTGGTATAATTAATGTACAATTACATGAGCAACATTATGGTTACTAGACTCCCCCCATTATCAAGTCCCCACCACATACCCCATTACAGTCACTGTCCATCAGCATAGTAAGATGCTATAGAGTCATGACTTGTCTTCTCTTTGTTGTACAGACCTCCCTGTGCTCCCCACCCACTGCATTATGTCTGCTAATAGTAATGCCCCCTTTCTCCCCTTGTCCCTCCCATCCCACCCATCCTCCCCAGTCCCTTTCCCTTTGGTAATTGTTAGTCCATTTTTGGGTTATGTGAGTCTGCTGCTGTTTTCTTCCTTCAGTTTTTCTTTGTTCTTGTACTCCACATATGTGAGAAATCATTTGGTACTTGTCTTTCTCCACCTGGCTTATTTCACTGAGCATAATACCCTCTAGCTCCGTCCATGTTGTTGCAAATGGTAGGATCTGTTTTCTTCTTATGATTGAATAATATTCCATTGTGTATATATACCACATCTTCTTTATTCATTCATCTATGGATGGACACTTAGGTTGCTTCCATTTCTTGGCTATTGTAAATAGTGCTGTGATAAACAGAGGGGTGCATTTGTCTTTTTCAAACTGGGCTGCTGCATTCTTAGGGTAAATTCCTAGAAGTGGAATTCCTGAATCAAATGGTATTTCTATTTTGAGCTTTTTGAAGAACCTCCATACTGCTTTCTACAATGGTTGAACTAATTTACATTCCCACCAGCAGTGTAGGAGGGTTGCCACAACATTGCCAACATTTGTTGTTGTTTATCTTTTCGATGGTGGAGATCCTTACTGGTGTGAGATGATATCTCATTGTGGTTTTAATTTGCATTTCTTTGATGACTAGCGACGTGGAGCATCTTTTCATGTGTCTGTTGGCCATCTGAATTTCTTCTTTGGAGAACTGTCTGTTCAGCTCCTCTGACCATTTTTTAATTGGATTGTTCACTTTTTGTTTGTTGAGGTGCATGAGCTCTTTATGTATTTTGGATGTCAACTCTTTATCAGATCTGTTGTTTATGAATATATTCTCCCATACTGTAGGGTACTTTTTTATTCTATTGATGGTGTCCTTTGCTGTACAGAAACTTTTCAGCTTGATATAGTCCCACTTGTTCATTTTTTCTTTTGTTTCCCTTGCCAGGGGAGATACATTCATGAAGAAGTTGCTCATGTTTATATTCAAGAGAATTTTGCCCATGTTTTCTTCTAAGAGTTTTATGGTTTCATTACTTGCATTCAGGTCTTCGATCCATTTCGAGTTTACTTTTGTGTGTGGAGTTAGACAGTAATCCAGCTTCATTCTCTTACATGTAGCTGTCCAGTTTTGCACACAATACTATATTACTCAGCCATAAAAAAGAATGAAATCTTGCCATCTGTAGCAACATGGATGGATCTTGAAGGTATTATGCTAAGTGAAACAACTCAGAAAGAGAAAGAAAAATATTGTATGATTTCACTTACATGTGGATTAAAAACAAAAGAAATAAACCAAACAAAACAGAAACAGATTCAGAGAACAGACTATTGGTTATAAGACTGGAAGGGAGGGGTGGAGGAGGGTGCACAAAATAGATAGAGGAGATTTAGAGCTACAAACTTCTAGTTATAAAATAAGTGAGTTACAGGGATGTAATGTACATCACAGGGAATATTGGCAGTAATACTGTAGTAACTTTGTGAGGTGAAGTGAAAACCAGACTTATCAGGACATCATTTCACAATGCATAAAAATATACAAACACTATGATATATGCCTGAAACTAACAGGATACTGTATGTTAATTATGCTTCAATAAAAAGATAAAAGGTAAAAATAAAGGTATACACTGAAGTATCCCCCTCATACACATCTCCCATCTATTCAGTTACCACCTCTGTGGGGAAGCACATTTATTGCTTTCTTGTGCTCCTTTCAGGAGTATTACTAAATGTGTGTGCAAATACAAGCAAATGTAAATGTATTCTTATTTTTTCCTTTCTATCATAAGAAGCAGTGTACTATACACAGCTTTGCATGTTTGTTTGTTTTGCTAACAATGTATCTTCCAGATCTTTGCATATTAGTACAAAAAAGCTAATATTTTTTATAACTACATTGTATTCACTTGTATGCATATTACATAATATATTTATCTAATCAATTCCCTAATGGTGGACATTTGGGTTATTTCCAGTATTTGCAATTATTAAGATGCTTTTTAATACATTGCTTATGACATAACTGGAGAAATCATGTGGGGGAAAAAGGAGAAATGACTCACTACAACTCTAACCCACAGAAATAAATAAAATTGTTTTAAGTTCCTAAATAGCTTATGTTTCAACTTAGAATCTATAAATTCTTACATCTAAAAAATTACAGTGTCTATAAAATATTATACCTTGTAGATATTTTATTCTTAGCATGTTAGGTCAAGGATCCTTTTGAAAAACCTGATGCTAGTTATGGATCCTTTCTGCAGACAAGTGCCCTCATGAAAGCTTTTCGCAATGTTCCAAGAGGTCATGGCCACCCACTGGTATTGGTCACAGACCTAAGATTTTAAAATTCATGAACCAAACTCATTCCAGTACATTAATATTTTTGATTTCTAGCATTGTGGAGGAATAGAAGCACTTTTAATAGTTGTGTGAAAAAAAGATTTAGTATATATTAGATATTGCAAAGCCTATAGATGGGCTTTGTTGGGCTGAATGGTGTTTTATTATTTTCTAAAACAATTATAATTATTTGTGAACTCGTAGATTTCACAGAAGGCCCTATATTTTCAAAATTTCTCCAAATTTTGAAAATCTAGAGGCAATGGGAAAACACTGCTCTCTTCCTGTCTGCAAGCCCTTTCAGCGCACTGCCTCCTAACTCATGCCCACTAGCCCTGTTGTCTGGCCCTTATAAGCATTTGGGTCTAGGATTCCCAGATGAATCTTGGGTTTGCATTTTTAAAACCCTAAGATTCTGTCACTTGCTCCTTTGGTTTTATTCTGAGTTATTTAGGGATGAACCAAAGAACAAAGGAGAAAGTAAGGGATTCTTTGCAGCTTTTCATCTTCTTCCAAGGTCTCCTCCCAGGAGATGAGAAAAGGAAGGAGAGAAGGGTTCAGGGCTAGAAGAGAAAGAGCAGACAATCTTTTGTGAAGATGAATGAAGTGTCCTGTGGGTGACAGGCCAAGTTGGGATTCTAAGGTAGATGAGGGTCAGGAGGGGACACTAATGGTGTAGTCAGCAGTGAAAGTGAAGCTGCTTTATCTTGGGGTGGTTCGCTTTACAACTTTATCATCTCAGTTGGGGGCAGTCCTCTGCAGGACATGACAGCAAGAGCGGGAACACTGGTCCCAACTGTTGGGACATCCACCCAGGGTAGACTTTCTATCTTCACCATCTGTTCATGGGCCTCCCCATCCATCTTCTTGGGGCTCTGGCATCTTGCCTTAACAGAAGGCTGCCGGGGCCTTCTGGAGAGGGTGGGGATGCTGAGTCACTGATCTGTCACTGTTCCTCATCTCTCCCAGCCCTCCGGGGGCTAAAGCAAAAGGGAACGCGAATGCGGCTCGTGGGGCGGCCAGTCCCGGGACCTGCGCTCGCCACCTCCCCCCGGGAGCGGATGACCGCGGGCCGGCGGGCGTCCGGGCCGGTGCGAGCCCGCAGGTGGAGGGCGGAGGCGCGGCCAAGGCGGGGCAGCGGCTCGGGGGCTGCGCGGTGCGCGCCCTGCCCGCGCTGCTGTTACTGCTGCTCCGGCCGCCGGCGACGCCGGGTAGGGAGAGCGCGCCCCCCGCGGGCGACGGGAAGGGCGCAGAGGGGCGGTGGGGCGGGGGGCGGGCGCGCCGACGCTCATGAAGGGACCGGGAGCTGCCGCCCGGGGCGCCCGCCCGGCGGGTGAAGGGTACGGGCGGCTGGGCGCGCATTCCGCCTTCCCAGCTGCCGAGGCAGAGGGAAGAGGCCGGCTTTGCCGGGGGGCTCCGACGCGGAGCTTCACAGCCATTTCGAGAAGCGCGTGGACTCGGTCTCCGAACCCGCGAGGAGAGCTGTGGGGACTGCCGGGCAGGCGTTCCCTGCAGGGTCCGAGGACAACCACCCCGCCTCTCCCCGCAGACGAAGCCAAGTAATTAGTACGGGTCAGCAGTGAAAGTGAAGGGGGCGAACGGGTAGGGACTGAGGCCCTGGGGAGAGGACACATGTAGGCAGGTTGCACACCTGGGGGACCTGGAAACGGTCCATTCTTACGCAGCAGGAAGCTGTGAGAGGTCGCGAGGCGGCAGGGCAGCCTGGACACGCGCGCTGGGCCACCAGCCACCGGGAGGAAATGATGGGGGCGGCGTGGCGTTTGCGATGGGACATAGGCCTCCTAGATGTACTCTCGGCGGGGAGAACGCAACGAGTGGCTGGTAGGCTTTCATCCCGGGAGCTAAGAGGAGAGAGGAGAAGGGATAGACTGGTCTGGCTGTATCCTTCTTAATCTTCCAATGTCAGGGATCCCTGTGAGGGTCTGATGAAAGCTAGCAACCCTCTCCCCAGAAAAACGCACGAATGCACATACTTAGAAAACTTGCGTATAATTTGGGAGTCAGCGACCCACTGAAGGCCATCCATGGACTCTCTCCGGGAGTTAGTACCCCCATGGTGTGCGCGTGCACGGCGAGACTCTCAGTAATTTACATCCAGTTGGCCCAGTCCACCCAGTTCTTGATTGGAGCCATCCATCCACAGCTGCTGCTGACTGGCTTGGTGTAGATACCATAGGTCTGGGGAATTTATGATGTTTCGTTTTCTTCAGTCCATGTTTGGATATTGAGAGTCTGAGCTATGTTGGTGACCTGGTCAGTTCCCCTCAGCTGGCTCGCAGTATCCCTCTCCACCCTGTAGGAGATGCCAGAGATAGCCAGCACCCTGGGGCAGCCCTGTTGCACAATGTGAAAGTGAAATGCGGCTTTAGTCGAAGCCAGCACAGATGAATTGTCCTCCTGGAAGCGTGGAGAACAATGCAGGCAAGGTCTCTAAAGCTCATCAACTACAGCATAGCTCTGACCCCACAAACACTTTGCTGCCATCCAGTAGCTCCTTTTATTTCTTAGTGTTTCCTTAAGCATCTTTACTGAGGTATAAGTGACAGATAATAAAGTGCATGTATTTAAATTGCGTGATTTGTTTAGAGGTCAGTGTATACATTCTTGAAGCCATCACTATGATCAAGAAAGTAAGCATAATCATCACTACCAAATTTTCCTCATATCCTGCAAAATCCTTACCTCCTACCCAGCCCTGTCCCTCAATCTGCTTTGTGTCACTTGCTTTAGTTGCATTTTCTAAAATTTTATACAAATGGAATCATACAGTAGGTAACCTTCGTTGTCTGGCTTCTTTCACTCATAGAAACTGTGCCAATACTTTTATCAGTAGCTCCCTCCTCATTATTGCTGAGTAGCATTCCACAGAATGGATATCACACAGTTTGTTTATCCATTCACTTGTTAATGGAGTTTTGGGTTGTTTCTGGTTTTTGGCTATTACATATAAAGCTTTTACGAACATTCGTATGTAGGTTTTTGTGTAGACATAGGCTTTCATTTCTTCTGGATAGAGAAAATGGGAGTGGAATGGCTAGATCATATGATATGTGCATTAAGTTTTAAAGAAATTGCCAGACCATTTTTCAGAGTAATTGTAGTATTTTACATTTCCAACAATAGCACGTGAGAGTTCCAATCCCTCTATATCCTGTAAGCACTTGGTGTGGTCAGACTTTTTTTTTAACCTTTAAATTGTTTTCCCCCACCTTTACTGAGATATAACTGACTTATAACATTGTGTAAGTTTAAGGTATACACTGTGATGATTTGATAAATGCATATATAGTGAAGGAATTAATACAATTAGGTTAACATACTCATCACCTCATGTAGTTAACAAATTTTTTGTTGGTGGCTGGCTGGTCTTCCAAATTGTACCTGTTCTAATAGGTGTGTAGTGGTCTTTCACAGTTTTAATTGTATTTTCCTAATAACTAATGATGCTGAGCATCTTTTCATGAGCTTATTTGCCATTGGTATATCTTCTTTATATATAAGAATATATCTTATATATCTTCTTTAGTACAGTGTCTGGTTAAGCCTTTTGCCCTTTTAAAAACCTTGAGTTGTTGAAGTGTTATTGAGTTGTTTATGTTATGGATGCAAATTTTTTATCAGACATACAATTTGTAAGTATTTTCTCAGAGTCTGTGGCTTGTCTTTTCATTCTCTTAACAGTATCTAATGAAGAGCAGAAAATTTTTATTTTGATAAAGCTCAACTTAATTTTTTATGTATTATGCTTTCAGTGTCATAGCTAAGAAATCTTTCATAGCTAGCTAAAGGTTACAAAGGTTTTCTAGAAGTTTTACAGCTTAACGTTTTACATTAATGTCTGTGATTCATTTTGTGTTAATTTTGTGTATAATGTGAAGTATGGATGGAAGGTTTTGTATTGGTTTGGTTTTGAGTTTTTAAGGATATGGATATCCAATAGTTCCAGCACCATTTGTTGAAAAGGTTCTCTGTGCTGAGTTTCTCTTACGTCTACTTTGAACATCAGCTGTCCATATATGTGTTAGTTACTGTAGACAAAACATCAATACATGAAAGACAATAATATTTCTACACATTAGAATGAGCAATTGGAAACTGAAATAAATAAAACAAACCAATATAATTTGCAGTAGCACTGAAAAGTACGAACTACTTAGGGGTAACTGACAAAAGATGAGAAAGATATGACACTGAAAACCAGAAACCATTGCTGAGAGGAATTAAAGAAGACCTATAAAATGGAGAGATATAAGAAGTTTGTGGATTGGACAAATCAATATTGTTACGGTGTCATTCTTCCCAAATCAAAATTCTAGCAGGCTTTCTTACAGAAATTGGCAAACTGTCTACAAAATTCACATGGAAATGCAAAAGATCTATCACAGCCAAAGCAACTTTGAAAAAGAACTGAAATGGAATAACAACACTTCTGATTTTGAGACTTATTATAAAGCTACAGTAATCAAGACAATGTGGTATTGGAGTAAAGAGCTCAGAAGAGAAGTGTATACAAATTATTAAATTTTCTAGTTGGGCATATGAATCTTGGTCAGAAAGTATACAGAGCAGTCCATTCTTTATCACTCGCTGAGTAAATAATACAATCTTAGATCTGTTTCTGCTAGTTTATAGTGCTAATAGACACAGCAGGTTATTATCTGTTCTAATTCAAAAGGCTTAATTCTGGGGGGAAGTCCATCACCTTGGGCCAGTGGTAATTTACTTCTTAATGATCTTCACAACCTGAAAGGCTGCAGATGATTTGCCAAAAGAGCTGGAGAAGATGGTGATTTGCCTGAAAATGAATACCCTACTCACCAGTTTGGGTTTGGTTGTACTGGGTGTCAGTGCACATGGGGTGTCTTTAATTTATGTGTCTTTATTAAAATATGTTTTAAATCATTTTTCAGAATTCTGGGATGTTTTGTCCAAATGTTTTACTTTTTATTTCAAACCAACTTTCTGGGAAAACAAATGTCAGTGCATAAGGACTTGTAAGTGTCTCCTTTTGTAATTATCTAGGGAAAGAGAAGAGCTGTAGTCAAGTGTGAGCTTTTGTTCACTCAGCCCTATAGATAAAAGTTGGCCAGCCCAAACTATATGAAAATGAATTTGAGTGGTTTCTGGAATATTCATTCACTGCAAACATTGAAGGAGCATCTCCTGGTCCTGAGGGCTGGTCTAGGCACCAAGATACCCAGCTCTCAAGGAACTTGTATTTCAGAGGCATGGAGAGAACAGACATGAATTATTAGTGAACAATTAAAAAATAATTCCAGTTCACAACAATGAAAATGTACTTAATGCCACTGAATTGTACACTTAAAAATAGTTAATATGGTAAAATTCAGGTTATGTTCATTTTATTAAAAATAAAAAATAAAAAAAGAACAGTCAGAATGAGCCCATATAAAGAATATGAAAAATCATAACAATTCTAGAGGGCACTATCTACCTGTAAGGCTGAATTAACTCTCTTTCGTTTTGGTTTCCAAAGCACCTATGTCATACCACCCACATCCTGGCTGATGAAACCTCATCCTAACTCCGCCTCCAGTAATAGAGCAATGTGAGCCCCTAACAGCTGCCCAGGACCCCCCACCTGCCCCTTTTCAGTGACCATCTCTGCAGCACTAAGGAAGTTCTGGGTAGAAAAATGGAGGCAGTGGGAGAGGCATGTCTTGCCTGCCAGGGTAAAAAGGGAAGAGAAGCTCACGCTACTGAATACTGGAGTCTAATCGAGGACCAACATCTTCCACTCAGGGTGCCATGGGGCCTTTGGGGGAGTTCTTTGAAGGAAAACTACACAGTTGACTCTTGAACAATGAAGGGGTCAGGGGTGCTGACCCCTGCACAGTCAAAAATATGTGGATAACCTTAGACTCCCCAAAACTTAACTATTAACCCTACTGTTGACTAGAAGCCTCCCTGATAAGATAAATAGTTGATTTAACATGTATATGTGTTATTTACTGTAGTCTTACAATAAACTAAGCTAAAGGAAAAGAAAATGTTTTTCAAATTGTTGCAAATCTCCAAAAAATTTTCCAATGTATTTATTGAAAAAACTCACATGTAAGTAGACCCATGTAGGTCACACCTGTGTTGTTCAAGGGCCAATTTATTATCAAGCAGAAGGTATGGTCAGTCCAGAGCTTTCCCCAGCCTCCTGTCCGGAGCTGGCATTCCAGAGCATAAGGGATATTCCCCAAAGGCGCCACATCCTCAGAAGCTTGCTGACTCTTATTCTTGCCCTGTGAAGCCCTTGTGGGCTTGGGGAGTGAGGAGAATAACAAGCCTACAGGCTGGTCAGACTGGTGTGCAGGTAAGGTTCCAAATCAGCATAAGGGGAGCTGAGAGGCAGAGGAAGTTGTTCATTTAGAATCTCTTTATTTCTGGGTATCAAAACACAGCTTGAGAGCCTCCTGGTCCTCAAAATCAGCTGTGTCAGAATCACCAGTGGAATAAGGGTCCCAAACCTCCCTGTGGCTGGTGGGAGTAAGCTGAGATGGCAGAGCCAACTGCTTGGATATTGGACGTGGATCACCTCCCTGGAGTGGAATTTGAGAGGAATGACACCCAAGACTTTCTAAACCTAAGTGGATCTGATACCATGATTTGCCATTGAACTTTATCCTTTGAATCCTGAAGGCTCTCCCAGGAGCCCCATTTCCCTAGTAGGTCTTTAGTTCAGTTTGCGATATTAGGATGTGGTGAATCGTGGCAGGTTCACTTGTCTTTTTATTTCTTAACCTGGAGATGCTGTTGGTGAGCCACAGGGACCTTTGTCCCCCTAAACCATGTATGACCTGCATTCTGGAGATTGGGGCTCTGCTGACGCACCTAGCAGATACCTTCCGTGACCCTAAGCTGGAATCCTGATGCCCCCTCATTACTATGCCCATACTCAGATCCTTTGCCAAACTCTCCACAATAGAGAGGAGTGTTGTAGGAGAGGTTTTCTTTCTTTGCTTTGGATTACATCTCTCTAACTTTTAAATGAACTGCTTCAAGGAAACAAAGGGGTCAGTGGGTGTTGAGTTGGAGCACTCCTCATTGCCTTCATAAACACCCATGCACAATGTCGGCAGGGCTGGTGGCCAGAATGGAATCCCTTTTGGGGAGACATACAAACACAAAAAATTCCACCAGAAAAGCTTTCAATTATTTAAGAAATATGTTGTAGGCCATTGTCATTACCCACATGGGTACCAACAGGCCAGTGTTGGGCTGGGTGTGAGCAGGCCCCACTGAGGGCACCCAAGGGCAGGGCTTGCATGTGGCTCATCTGTAAACCCAGCACCCCAATACCACCTGGCACATCAAGGGCCTTAGAAACATACTCTGAGTAAATGAATACATGCAGAGTGTTTTCTATTTTAAGCATCTGTGAATTTATTTTCTTCATTCCATCCATACTCTCTAGCCCTTGGGAACAGAGAAAAACAAGTTATTCCTGAAGAAAAGAAGGAAAATAAAACCACAGAAATGCAAAGCCAAATGCAGTCCATGGACAAGAACTATTGCATGCCATACAGGGTGAGTCTTGACACTGCACACAAATCCCTCTTAGATTGTGGGCTGTGGATGAATGAGCACTGTGAGTACTAAGTTGCTGCCACAACTTTTCAGAATGAATCATCTTTAAGTCAGGTCATAATTTCAGGAAGAAACAGAGCTCGACAGGAAAACCAGAGCTTTTGGGGGAGCAGCTGATCTTATAAGACCTTAGACCTATGATAATTGTATAAAATTACAAAGAACTTTATCATATTATGTATAATCTCATTTGAACCTTACAACCTAGCAAGTGGGGGACAGGAGAACTACTTCAACTGAGACATGGAGAAGTTAAAGGGCCTGGCGAAACTCACATAATTTGGAAATTAGACTAGGAATCTCTCTACTGATTACTTCCTTTAAATTAGTTTGAATTTATTTGCAGCTTCCATTATGTAAAAAAAAAAGACTAATCCAGGGGCATTGTTGCAAAATGATGTTTTTACCCATTTATCTCTCCAACTGTGTACTAGAATGGTGTTCTAGAAGTCATTTATTTTTCTGTTCTTCTCTACTTCTCCCATACTACCTCCACGGTTATTGAAAGGTTTTTTCCAAAGGTCAATGTTTACTGCCCTTACTCAAGAGATAACCAGCTGGTCTGGCTAAGAGACAGTTCACAGATTGCATCAATTTGGATATTTTCATTTGAAAGGAGCAAACCTAACTCAGACAGGCTCAGACCATTATGAATGTTTTTGGCTGTAAAAGAAATATTATTCTGCAACTAAAACGCAAGTTCTGTTGTGATTTGCAAGATGTTAGACTAGAACATATCATTTAGGGTGGGACCACTCAGCTCCCTGCTGGGACAGAGGAGTTATTTAGGGAAGCTGAAGAGGTTATAGTGGGTGCTCAAGCGGTGGAAGGCCAGAGCACTGGTCCAGTTTCACACGTTTCGGGGTAGACAGTACATGTGGTCCCATACATCTGGACTGGCATGGGATGGGGAATCCTGACATTAAGTCTGAGCAGGTCATGATCCTTGAGATTAATGGGCAGTCAGGCTTGGGTTTTCGTTGGGTGAGTGGAAAGTTAGTGAGCATGGGGAATTTTCACAGGCCTTGACAGGAGCCTCTGTGGGGCAAGCTTCAGGCGTGGCTTGACCAGAGGTTGGGCCCCCTTCCCCAGGATTCTCTTCACCCTTCTCTCTTCCTGGTTTTGGCTTTGTCAGATCCTTCTGCCATGGTCCCAAGATGATCACGAGCTTCAGCCCAAGGGCGTGCTTCCTCACTAGCTGTGGAGAGCCACGGAGATCTTCACATTTCACTGGCCCCACTTGGTTAGAATGCCTCCTTGTCCCTGGGTTAAGTCTGCCCTTTCCACTCCTGCCTACTTATCAAAATCCTCACCATCAACAGAAGCAATTACTCATTCCTCTGTGTTCCCATAGCAAGCATTTATTCCTCAACTATGGCCCTTGGCAGATTCTGCTTCCATGTGTCTTTCTTAGCCAATAGACCGTCTGCTCCTGCGTGACTGGGTCTTTGTGCTTTCCCACTAAGTGCCTAGCATTCTCAATACATATTGGTTAAATGAAAGAATTAATGAATAAATGAATGAACAAATGAATGAAACGATAGAATGAGAACCAAGGTCCACTCTCTAGGAAGAAGCAACTTGGATTTACTGACAATGCTTTCCTCAAGCTGCCTTCAGAATTTCCTTTCCCTCTTCCAGGCCACTGCAGGGAGCCCCCACCGTGGGAACATGAAGCTTTGGAAAGAATTTACCATTTTAGGGTGGGGCAGGCAGTTCACTACCAGTGGGCCCAGGGACTCAGGGCCCAGCAGAGAGGTCCTGCTGAGAGCATCTGCAAACTGCTCTGTGGGGAGATGAGGTGGATGTGGCCACAGCTCAAGTGCATAAATGAAAGGGGAGTCAGTTCCCAGTGTGGTGTTGCTTCTCAGGCCCATTGCCTTGCTTTTTCCACCATGTCGACCAGGGTGGGATTCCTCACCCACCAGCTCTGTGACCTTGGGCAAGCCACTCAGGCTCCTTGGGCCTCTCATTTTTCTCAGTCCAGAAAAAAGACTAGATAAACTCTAAGGTCTCCATCATCTCAGGTCCCCTGTACCCAGAATGGGGATAGATAGCAGGAGATGAAGAGCACAAAAGGCCTTTTGAGTATCCCCAAGCTCCCCTCACTGATGAAAATGCTGCACCTTTTCTTTTCTTTACAGCTGATTCTGAAATTCCACTTTGTCCTCTAAGCCAAGACTTCATCTCATTCAAAAAAGGCCAGCCTGCCTTCCCCATGATTCTAGCTTACTGATATATAAAGCAAGTCCATTATCTGTACAGTGTTATACTGTGAGCATGCTCCTTCCTTTTGGGCAGTTCCCACCTGCACTTTGTTAAAAGTGCAAATGTGCAGGGATGGAGTTTATTTCAGCACATGTGCATGTGTGTGCATGCGCATACACCCACACTCATTCATTTACACACACCTGCAACCCACCTCTGTTGGGCTCTTCTGTTATTTTCATTCTGAAATCATATTACCATTTCTATAATGAAAAGCTACTTACATTTAACCATAGTGTTACTGGTTCTTTTGCTCACACATTCTCCACATCCCATGTCTTCCTCTTGGATTCTTTGGGGCCGCTGTGCTTCTTTCCCAGACAGGGAAGCCACTGCCAGCCAGGGTGTATGGGTCACCTCCTTTTGAAAGGAGGATGAGCTGAAGCAGTGTCCTGAGTAACAAACAACACCCCTGAGGAATGGGGAGCCTGTCACACAGAAAGGCTATCCTTTGTGCATGTCTATTGCATGTGACGGTCCCACGGTATTTATGTTGTTATAACCTGTTTCCAAGCCTCAGATGGAAAGCAGGGCTAAGGAGGAAGCCTGGGGAGAGAGAGTCGCTCAAAGTTCCATGGAAAGCCAGGATTGGGGTTAGAGTTGCCTCTCACCTGGTGGTCCTAGGGCCACTTGCCCGCTTGCCAGTGACTGGGATGTGGAGCTATGTGTGGCACCCCCAGATACTGTGCCCAGACCGAGACACCCCTCATCTGGTGTGTCTGGGTCGGCTGTGATGGACTTGTGCTGTGGGACCCCCACTCCCCACTTTTCTTCTCTCCTCCAGGTGAGGGTGAGCCTCAAGCAAGTACTGATGGTTCTCCTGGGAGTGACACTTCCTGTCCCTTAAAAATGACAGGCCCCACAGGCGCCACAGGTACTACAGGTATGGCTGGGGTTTCCATGTAGGTGAGCTTGGCCATAAAGCCAGATGCAAGAAAGGGAAGGCTGGTGGCCCAGAGCAGCCCTCCGGCAGCTGGGCAGAGTTGCCCCGTAGGTGTAAAAGATCACCAAGCGCCCGCATCTGACCCGCAGTCCTCAAACATGCAGAAAGCAAGTGTCAGGAAGAGGAGAAACAGGCCCGAGGGCGGCATCTCGAGGCAGAAGAACCAGAAACCCACCCATGGCCTCTCTAAGCTTCACACCCCTTCCATCAGCTGAGCAACCCTGACTCTCTCCAGCCTGCGCAGCCCAATAATTAGCATAAACTGAGCATCCTCCCCTCTCTCTTCTGCACAGATTTTCAAAAACATACAGAAGTGGCTACCACCACAGAGACGTTCATATTTGCAGTCAAGTACCAGATAGCAGGTGGGTAGGACTGCTTTGACTGACAATGTACAGCAGACAGACACTGTGGGCCGTGCAACTTGGTGGGTTGGTGGTTGGTGATTAATTAGTTGGTTAGTTTAATGACTTACTCCTTACACTGTATAATGCTTATAAGAGTAAAAGAGTAATCCAGATATTAACCTAAGCAATCACAGGAATGGGTTACAGTAACCAGGCACTTCCTCCCAACTAGTCCTACATCTGTGGGGGCGTGTGGGGCCGAGGCGAAGTGGGAGGGATGCAGTATAACCAGGGAAGACAGAAAATATGTCCCGTAAACATTAGAGTTGTTTCTTGGTAGGAGGAAAAAAGGGGCTTTGAGGGGTTAAAAAACAAGCTTATAGCAACAGAGAGTAGAGTGGTGGTTACCAAGGGTGGGAAAGATGGAGACACATTCAAACTTGCAGTTAGAAGATGAATCAGTTCTGGGATCTAGTGTGGGGCATGGTGACTATAGCTGATAATACTGCATTATATACTTGAAAGTTGCTACCGAAGTAGAGCTTAAATGGTCTCACCACAAAAAGGAAATGGTAATTACGTGATGTGATAGAAGTAATTATGTGATGATTATGCTAAAGCTGCAGTCATTACCACTTTGCAATATATAGTCAGTCCTTGAACAACATGAGTTTGAACTGCATGGGCCCACTTACACACAGAGTTTTTCAATGATATGTTGGAAAATTTTTTTGGATATTTGAGACAATTTGAAAAAATATTTTCTTTTCTCTAGTTTAGTTTATTGTAAGAATACAATATATAACACATGCAAAATATGTGTTAATTGACTGTTTTATGTTATCAGTAAGGCTTCCTGCCAACAGTAGGCTATTAGTAGTTAAGTTTTGGGGGAATCTAAAGTTATATGTGGATTTTTGACTATGCTGGGGATTGGGAGCGGTTGGCACCCCTCACCCCTATGCTGTTCAAAGGTCAGCTGCACAAGTGTATCATATCATCACGGTGTATACCTTACCCTTACACAATGTTATATATCAGTTATAGCTGGGAAAAAGAAAAAGAGAAATGGGCTTTGAGGTATATCTAACATTGATAAATGGATGGATGGATGGATGGATGGATGGATGGATGGATGGATGGATGATAGAAAGCTTGCTTACTCTAGGACACAGGAAAGCAGCATTTGGGAACTACGAACACATTCTAGAGATGCTAATGTGTTTATCATTTATCTTTATATTGCAACGTTTCTTTTACCCGCCACAGGCCTCACTCATGGCTCCTTAACTGAGGCCTGGCCTCTGAGCCTTTCTGAAGAGCATGCCTGTCAGTTCATCCCCCAGAGACAGCCAGTCCCTTGAGGAACCCTCCATACCTCACCAGGCCCTTCCAGGGAGAGAGCTACATTCTGAGATGGGAAAGCAGAAACTGAAGTGCCCACCTCTTCCCAGAAATCCTTGCTCCTGGAGGGACTTTCTCAGCCTGCTCTGGAACCTCACCAGGACAGGCCTTGCTGAGCTGCTTCTCTGTTGACAGTGGCTGGCTGCGTCCTCCTGCTGATCAGCGTCCTCCTTCAAAGTGGACTCACCTGGCAGCAGAGATAGTGAGTCCTGTCTTCTCCAGGAAGCCCTTGCCCAAGCTGGCGGTGAAGCCCAGCATGGGGAAAGCCCCTGGCAGAGACCCCTGCCCCCAGCCCACCTCATTCTCCTACTAACCTCATGCAGCTCAGGGAGTGGTAGACAGAGAACTGGCCAATGCACGCATTTCTAAGAGTCAGTCAGTAGGTATTGAAGCCACAGGGAAATGGGAAAGCAAAGGAGATTAACATTTGTTGAGCCACTAGTGTATGCCAGGCTTGATGCTTATCTGCTGAACATGATCACGATCTATCTTCTCAGAAACCTTTGGAATAGCTACAGCTTAGGCAGATTAGGCAACATGGGCAAAATTGCACAAACAGCAGAGGTCAAACACACCATGAATGTAGAGCCCCAGACCTGTCTGCCCGATCCCCTGGCTAGAGAGGAACCAAAGGCAGCATCCCCTGCACTTCTCCCTTCCTGCACCCCTTACCCCACACTGCAGTCACTCACACCACAGCTCCCTTGACTTAAACATGGCCCGTGGGTGGCCTTATTGCACCAACTTAAATTATCAACCCTGACTGCAGATTAGAACAACTGGGTGAGATTTTTAAAAATACCAGTGCTTGCGCCCCAACTAGAGTCTCTGGGGATGGGCCCCAGACAGCAGTGCTATTTTTTTTTTCAGTTGAGATAAAATTAATCATTTCTGGCTGGTAGTCAAACCAGCCAGAGAGAAATCATCATTTTAACCATTTTTAAGTGTACAATTCAAGGGTTTTCAGCACTGCTTTGTATATACCCAAACTATCTAATCACACATGAAAACATTTCTGTCACTCCAAAAAGAAACAGCATGCTTCCCAACTCCTCATTCCCCCCCATTCCCTGCAACCACTGATCTGCTTTCCATCTCTATGGGGTTGCCTGTTTCAGACATTTCAGATAAATGGAATCATACCGTATCTGTCCTTTTGTGGCTGGGACATCAGTACCTTTATAAGTTCCTAGGATGCATCTAATACATATGCATCTAGTCTTGACAACTCTGCACCAGGCCAACAGGTCTCAGACTTGAGTGGGCATCAGAATTTCCTGGTGGGCTTGTTAAAACACACACTGCAGGTCTGATTCAGCAGGTCTGGGGTGGGCCTGAAAGTGAGCATTTCTAAAAAATCCCCATGTGGAACTGATGCTGCTGCTCCAGGGACTAAACTTTGAGAACAATTGCACTAGACTAATAGTATTATGGATCAAGAGAGTGGAACAATCACACACACACACATACACACACACACACACACTGGCCAGTCTCTTCTCCCTTTACACAGTGGATGAGGGAGACCTACTATGTCACATCTTGACTGTCCAGGGTGTCCCGAACACACTCTAAAGGGCACTCTGGCCAACCCTGATATAAACTCCCTAGTAAGACTCTAAGAAGACATAGATACCCTTCAAAAACCAAAGGTCTTAGATCCTGTAGTTAGACCAGCCAGAGAGAAATCATCAGATTTCTTCCATTCTCATATTGGTCATCAGACCCACAATATACTCCTGATTTTCCTCATGTGAATTAAAAAGTACAAACTATTTGGCAATGCCAAGGATAAACCTGTAGGATTATTATATTAGTAATTATTCATATGCCTGGCAGTCTACCAATTCCAATACTGGGCTAGGTGATCACGGAGGCATTCTTTTAGGATTACATGAGATGACGTTTGTCAGGGGCCCGACACAGTGTAAACACTCGTTCCTTGTCCTCTTCTTCCCTCACTGACAAGACTTAATGCCTATCGAGGAACTTTTCATTTGGTAACTTAAAGCCCCAACACCTTCAGACACAAAGGGATGAAGCTATTTGGGTGTGGTAGAGGTTTGAAATTTATGTTGTGAAATAAAGAATGGCCTGCAACTGTATGAGTTCCCACAATAACCAAAAACCTCCCAGAATTAAAATCTTCCAGGAGACTTAAAGATCTCAGACTGACCCGGTCAAGAAAGCCAGTCCAAAAGCCTTCCTCCAATCTAATTTCGCCTGATAATGCTCTCTTGTGGCCAAACAGAAATCATACATGTTATTATTTTATTTTATTTTACTTTATTCTACTTATTTATTTTTTGAGCAATTACTAGCCAGTAATAAGTTAGAGTTGGCCTACACTGGCTCCTAAGGGCCAAAAGTTAAATTTTCAGGAATTTTGCCGAATGTTTTTAAGCAGAGCCATTATAAAAAATTTAAGTATATGAACTTATAATTAAATAAATTATATTAAAAACAAAGTTAATACTCAAAATTAATCACTTTATAATTATTTTATATAATACTACTTTCTTTTTTCTCAGAGTTATTTGCACCTATTGTGTCTGTATCAAGAAAATACTATGTAATTGTTTGCTATTGCACATCTCTTTCCAATCCAGTTTTCTGTATACTGATGTCACATTGGTAGCTTGGAACTGGGCATAGTGGGAGTAATTACACCATGGAAGTAGGCAAACTTTTTCAGAGAACTGGTTGTTAAAGTCACCAGCACACCACTTCTTGGAGCCTTGCTCCATGGGAGCTCAGAACAAGGTAGGAAGTAACCAGGTATTCCTTGGGCTAAGGCAGAAGTCCAGGACTGTGATGCTCAATATAAGAGCCACTGGTCACATGTGGGTATTTAACTTTAAACTTAAATAAGTTTAACACAATTAAAAATTCAGTTCATTGGTTGCACTAGTCCTATTTTCAAGTGTCCAACAGCCACATGTGGCTATGTTATTGGACAACATAGATACAAAATATTTCCACCACCAGAGAAAGTTCTTAAAGTGCATCAGTGGCTAGAAACTAGGAGTTTTCAACTCAAGAAAATCATTTAGCACAATTAGTTGCTTTTATTATACCTTTTCTGGAGCTATTATTCTCTAAATAGTTCAAAAAAACTTTGTCAAAGGGTGCACACTTGCAGTTAGAAGATGAATAAATTCTGGGGATCTAATGCACAGCACCATGATTACAGTAAAAAATAGTATATTATAAATTTCAAAGTTTCCAAGAGACTAAACCTTAAATGTTCTCACCACAGAAAAGAAATGACAGTTATGTGATGGTGATGGAGGTGTTCGCTCACCCTACGGTGATAATCAAATTGCAATATATAAACATATCAAATCAGCACATTGTATACCTTAAATTTGCACAATGTTATGTGTCAACTGTATCTCAATAAAAGAAAAAAACTATTACAAAAATATTTGCTATGTACCAGGCTCTTGATAAGGGCCAAAGATAAATACAAATGGTCCCCACTCTCAGGAGCTCATAGATGAGCAGAGGAGAAGAGAAAAAAATACATACTTTAAATATAATCTGTTAGAGCCTAAAATTGATGTGTTATAGGAGCAAAGAGAGAAGACACTTAGCCCTACACGGGTGGTGCCAGCAAGGCTTTTAGAGCTGATGGTGCCTGAGATGCATGAAGTCAAAGAAAGGCAGGAGTCACTGCTCAGCACAGAGAAAATGGGCAGAGGAAAGCAGAGTGGTGCAGCTACAGATGTCTGGGACACACCAAGCAGCTCTAAGCACTGAGTGTCAAGTACATGGGGCAGCGGAAACATGAGATTGTGGGGATGGACAGTGACACAGTGACCAAGACATGGAAGACCACGCCTGACTGAAGGGCTTGAACTCTGTCCTGAGGGCTACAGAGAGCCCCAGAAGCTTTACTTATAGGACAGGCGGTAGCACTGGCCCTCTGAGTGGTCTGACTTTGAGGCAGGTAATAGTGGGGGCAGTTTGGTTATGTTATGACGGAATAAATTTGCACAAGAGATGATGCAGGCATGAACTAGGTCAGTGGGTGTAAGTTAAAAAGGAGAAGAATCAAGAAATATGCAAAGGAGGTCAAGGTAGCAGTATTGGCTGCTGATTGGAAGTGGAGGTTAAGGAAGAAGTTTTAGAGAATCAATAGTGGGACCATGTGGTCACAAACACAAGGATGAAATGGAAGGTGAGGGGCTGTGTAGTACCAAGAACCCAGGGGCAGCCAGTCTCAGCCTCTGGAGGGCAGAAGAGGCCTTGAGGTCATATTTCAGCATATGGGAAGGTAATGATACCCTGGGGCGGAACCTAAAGTTAGCAGGTCAGTGGGAGCTTACGTTGAATGCTCTACCACATCAGTTTGGGGAGAACCCATTTTTCTTGGTGCAATATTACACCTATGACTATTACTTAGTTATATCACTACAGGAGGAAGAGTAGAAGAACAATCTAGAAAACCAAGAGTGCTAAGAAGCCAAGAACAGCCCACAGAAGTCATGGAGCACAAGTGAAATCAAAGAAGTCGAACACTCACCCAAGAGGCACCTCCTGTGATCCCTTGTATCTGGAAAGCTCTGAAGTCCCTCACAGAACACCAGACATCTGCACACCCACCATGAAGCTCTGTAGTATCAACCAGTGAGCTTGATCTGCTTCTAGGCAGCATTTCCAAGGTCACTGGAAGAACAGGAAGGAACAACTAGAACTCTCAGTCTTATTTTCATGTATATGTATTAATTAAAGCTTGAATGGCATGGAACTCTCTCTACACCACATAGAGCATAAAGAAAAGAAGCCTCATGTTAATGTCATCCCAACTTCCCAGTCAAGAAATCCAAGGAAAACCCTAGCACTAACGTAAATTCACATACACACACTCCCTATGTAAGGTCCTATGAAATTGCACCTTGTCACATGATCCACGCAGTTCCCTTCCCAGCCTCTGTTGGACTAGCCCATTCTCCCAGTCATATTCCTGAATGAACAGTCTCTAAGAACTCCAGACTGTTAGCTATGAATCTTTTTGTTCTTAACTCAGTCCTCTAAACTAGCCCTCTTCCCCTGAACCCTCAATTTTGAAGTTCAAAGAACAGAGGCCATGGAAGAATTACCAAGGCAGGGTAACAACAAAGAGGGCAACCAAGCCCTTAGAACTGTAGAGCTTCAATATTTGAAAGGATTTTACTGGAGTTAAAGTTGGGAAAAGAAGGATAAACTGGTCCCAGGTGGCAAAGTATAGGAAGAAATCTTCACCTGTACATTACTAACAGGCTCTTCAAGAGTTCATTTCCTTGGGATTGCTAGAAAAGATACTCTGAATTTGGCCTGCACGAATTTGATGTTTGCAGATAGACACGCAATCTGCAAATGTGTGTATTTCCAAATCACTGTCATAAAAACACTCATAAGGGATCAATACATTCAATGTTTATGGGAGGAAAGAAAGAAGGAGGCAGTGGGGAATGAGGACGAAGACCATGTTAAGAACATGACTCTGGAGAAGCTACACCGATGGTCCTCAGACTGTCAGCAAAATGCTTAGCAAAGCAGAATCACCTGGAGGCCCAGATGGCTGGGCCGACGTCCAGAGTTTCTAAGTCAGGACATCTGGGGTGAGGCCCAAGAATTTACATTTCTGACAAGCTGCAGTTGGTACTGATGGTGCTGGCTGGGGACCACACTTTGAGGACCATTGATTGTACCTCTCCATGCCCACCCCACCCCCACCCCCAATTCCTGCTGAGAAGGTAATCTTTAGGTGCTGAGATTTCAGTCTGATCAGTTTGTGATCAGGTGCTTGAATGAGATACCAATTCTCAAACTGGTTGACTCAGATGTCCTGGTTGAATAAAATCATATGATTAAAGGGATTAGTGAAAAGTTTAAACCAGCAGCCAGTTTTCATTTCTGAAAGGGTAGAAAAGCATTATTAAAAAAAAAGGTGGGGTGGGCAGGTGTCATCAGGTCCTTATCAGACCAAAGAACCCTTTTCTGTCCTGTAACCGACCAAGCACAGACCAGCCTCTGCTGTCAGCATCTATCCACTCCATAGGTTGTCTCAGTAAAGTTGAGAGGGATCTTAGGGAAAAAAAAAAATTTTTTTTAATTTACTTTTTGTCTTGCCAGTGGGTTTCAGCCCAGGGCAAGTTCACTATGGATTCAGTGATACCGTGGAATGACAATGGAATGTTCTTGGGATGAAAGAGTTTATTATCCAGCTTGTTCTCCCAGTGATAAGTCAAGCACTAGAATTACATCTGCAACCAACAGTCTGCAAGTCTGTAACCCTCCCTCATCTCTGCTTCTGCCCAGAGCGCTTTATATAGTGACTCAGTCAGTAATAGCTTATTGCCTATGGGTGTGGGAACAGTAGACTAGCAACAGGCCAGTTACATCATCAAGTCATTTAGGTTCAGGTGAGGATCCTGGCCATAGGAAGCTTCACTTTATCCACACTTATCTTACTTGAGTAAAATTGAATTCTCATTATGCATTTTGGAGAAGGGAAGTCTATGAGATCAAAATGTTTTTCATGATTATTAAGATGTTATTTTCCTTTTTCACTCTCTTCCTAAGTGTATGATAGAGTTTTCCAGATACACACAATATGTGATGATATCTTCATTCTGATGTTAACATATAAGCTTATTACTGTTGTTTACAAAAGAATTAATAAATAATATTTTTTAAATTTCTTGGTTTTAGTGTCTAAATATGCTTTCACTAGATGAAACTACATAAACAAAAGCTCTTTGGGATCCCAGCACCTTTTAATAATGGACACAGGTCCTGACAAATTGTTAATAAGCATATCATCATTGGTCATTTCAGAAATAAATTACAATCACAACAAGAGTCATTTCTTACCTACTGACTCTAAGCAAAAAGAAAAGAAAAACAAAAAAAACTGATAAGGCTGTGGAGAAACAGGAACCCTCATACACTGCTGGTAGGGATGTATGCAGCAATGGTGCTGCAGTCACTGTGGAAAACAGATTGGTGGGCCCTGAAAAGCTAGACATAAATTACCACATAACCCAGCAGCTCCACTCCTAGTGACACCCAGGAGAGGTGGAAGCCTGTGTCCATGCAGAAACTTGTACACAACTCCTACAGCACACAAGTTTTATAGCCAAATAGCCAAGAGGCAGAAACTACCCAAATGCACATCGACAATGAACAAACTGTGGTCCGTCCATACACTGCAATATTATTCAGCCACAAAAAGGAATGAAGTACTGATAGATGTGACAATGTAGGTGAGCCTCCAAAACATTTAGTGAAATAAGCCAGACACAAAATGTCACATGTTGTATGATTTCTTTAATGTGATATCTCCAGAAAAGGCAGCTCCATAGAGACAGAAAATAAATTAGTGGTTACCAGGGGCTAGGAGAGTGATTTCTTAGTGGGTTCAGGGTGTTTCTCTGGGGTGCTAAAAACAATAACATTATGAATACACTAAATGCCACTGTACTGTACACTTTTTATGATTAATTATATGTTATGTGAATTTCACCTCAATTAAAACAAACAAAAAAAGAGGTCCTGACACTGAAATTTTTGAGCCTTGCTGGTTCCATTCATGGCTTTTGAAGAAGGGTCCTCAGCTCATGGTAGAGGGCCTTCCTGAAGTTTGTGTGATGACCTACTTTCTGGTATTCTATTGAGTTATTATGAGATGCTGAATTTTTTTCCAAAAATGAAAATGAACATATTACTAGAGTTGGCTGAAGACCTGGAGTCAGTATTCTGTGGAGAATAGGCAGTTTGCAAAGCTTCTAGGAGGAATGCTGTCACAGGAGCCCAGGCACTCTGAAGAGTTTTCCTCTCTAGGAGGTGCCCCAGATTCTCACAGTGAGATCACAGCAAAACTCCCCCATGCTGTCAGCAGGGGAATGGGACAGGAACCATTGTGAAATATACCAGCGCACCCTGTTCTCCTTAATTAGCCCTGTCCTCAAGAAAAACTATTTTCTAGCTATCTTAGGTTTTACCAGAACCTAAGCAAGCAGAAGGAAGGGAAATACCAGCTCTGCGTTGCCCTGGCATCCCAGTGTGGGAGGGAAATAGGCAAGCCTATCCCCTGTAGCCTTCCTGTCCCACTTGAGCACTGATGCCACAGGCTTCTCCGGTCTCCCAGCCATGTCTCCTCTGGCAGTGTGGCAGGAGGAGGTAAGACGAGACTAATTTCCTTAGGCCTGAGCTACATACTTGACGCTTAGAGCCAAAAGTGGACTCAGCTATCTGCACTGGGTCCTTGGAGAGGGGGAGAATGATGAAACCCAAGTGTCACCAAGAGAAGGGAGGTAGGGGAAGTACCCATCCTCTTTTTGAGTGTGGCCTAAAAACAAGAATTATTTTAATTTTAATTAATCTTTAATAAGAATATCCTAAATTTTCACAAGTACTATTTTAATTTTAATTAAACTTTAATAGGAATATCCTGAATTTTCACATCAATCATACCACTATGAGGCTTAGGAAGTTCTAGGCCAAAGCTCAGTCATGGGAATAGGAGAGAAAACTTGAACAACAGATTTGCTAGGACTGGCATATGAGAATCTTTAAGGATGTAGAAAGACTTCTTTGATGTTCTTCCATCGACAATGTGCTAAGTTGTTTAGGGGAAACTAGGACTTTTTTAGATTCCACATGTAAGTGCGATCATGCAGTATTTGTCTTTCTCTGTCTGGCCTATTTCACTTCGTCTAATGCCCTCCAGGCTGATCTGTCTTGTCTCAAATGACAGAATTCCCTTCTTTTTTTATTTTTTATTTTCTTGTTATCATTAATCTACAATTACATGCAGAACATTATGTTTAATAGGCTCCCCCCTTCACCAAGTCCCCCCCCCCACACCCCATTACAGTCACTGTCCATCAGCATAGTAACATGCTGTAAAATCACTACTTGTCTTCTCTGTGTTGTACAGCCCTCCCCATGCTCCCTCCCACTTTATACCTGTTAATCATAATGCCCCCTTTCTTTTTTCCCACCCTTATCCCTTCCTACCCATTCTCCCCAGTCCCTTTCCCTTTGGTAACTGTTAGTCCATTCGTGGGTTCTGTGAGTCTGCTGCTATTTTGTTCCTTCAGTTTTTATTTGTTCTTATACTCCACGTATGAGTGAAATCATTTGGTACTTGTCTTTCTCCACCTGGCTTATTTCACTGAGCATAATACCCTCTAGCTCCATCCATGTTGTTGCAAGTGGTAGGATTTGTTTTCTTCTTATGGCTGAATAATATTCCATTGTGTATATGTACCACCTCTTCTTTATCCATTCATCTACTGATGGACACTTAGGTTGCTTCCATTTCTTGGCTATTGTAAATAGTGCTGTGATAAACATAGGGGTGCATCTGTCTTTTTCAAACTGGGCTGCTGCATTCTTAGGGTACCTTCCTAGAAGTGGAAGAATTCCCTTCTTTTTTAGGGCTGAGCAATAGTTTATTTCTCTGTCTATGTCTGTGTGTGTGTGTGTGTGTGTGTGTGTGTATAAAACATTTTCTTTATCCATTTTTCTATCAGTGGACACACACAGAAGTTGCTTCCATGTCTTGGCTATTGAGAATAATGTTGCAATGCACATGGGATGCAAAGACCTCTTTGCATACCGATTTTACTTTTTTTTTTTTTGCCACACTGTTGTTCTAATAGCTATGCCATGCCAGTTAACTTTTTGTATCTTACTTTTTCTCCCTCCTAAGAATATCTCGAGCTTGTTGCACTTAGAATTCCACATTTTCCCTCTTAGTATCATGCACATAATAAACATCAGTTCCTATTTGTGGAAAGAATGGTATTTTACTCTATTAGACCTAGAGATTAACATCTAATGGTGAGCACTGGGTGGAAAAGTAGAAACCCTGAGCTTCTCCCTCAGAGCTCTAGATGTATCTCCTGGTCCTTATGAGTGACTGCTGCTGAGTCTTTTCTCCTATTGTCTGTGTGTTTGGTATGTAAGAAGTTTCTTTGTTAAATGCATACAAAAAGTGATAAAGACCAAGGCTCTGACATTTTGCTTTTAAACCAATTTCCAGATATTTATCTTATATTAATCTAGTCCAACATTTGTACACACAGCCAGTACCATAGTTCTTTAGTGTGTGCAGTTGCCATCTCCTATGTCTGGCCTTTGGGGTTCCCTGGCAGCTACATTTCCATCAATAACTATGAAAAATAATTTGTGTGTGTGCATAAAGTGAAGGTTCCTATGGCCAGGATTCTCATCTGGCCCTGGTCGGCTAGCTCACTATACATGTGTGGGCAATACATGGTTATTGAGTCTATATAAAAAGCCCTGCCCCATGCTCTGTGCAACATGGTGGTATGGCTGCAAGGCTGCAGGTGAGCAGAGATGAGGCTGGGGTGGTGGTAGCGCCAAGGACAGAGACTGAGATGGCTGCATGGGTAGAGAGGCCCAGAGGCAGAGACCAGCTTGCTGCATGCAGACTCGCTCTGAGTGGATGGGATTCTAGTGATTGACCTGCCACTGTGAAAATAAAGTTGGGTATAACCCTTTCACCCCAAGAACATTCTACTGTAATTTCTTTGGTCACATGGAATCCATAGTGAACTTGCCCAGGGCTGAAACCCATTGGCAAGACACTACTTTGAGACAGTTTTCATGTCAGGGACAGGCAGGCAGCATCCAGGTAAGGGCAGCAGATTTCCTGAGATGGAGATGGAGCTGAGTGTCCAGGGAGACCGACACAGTCAGAGTTGGCCCAGTAGACATAGAGTAAAGGCAACACCGAGAGAAACCCCAGAGGCCTGAAAGTTGTGGAAAGACCACTTAAGGGACCTTCATTTCAGCAGAGTATTAATCATCAAATGGGTGTGAAGAAACGGCTGAAGGCCAAGAAAAGAGCCACCTTAAAGGATGAGAGAGAATAACACTCAGCTCGCAGGGACCACGATTAATGCCTGTTCCCACCAGCCAGCCAGAAGCACCTTTAAGTCCACGATTCATGGGGCATCAGGTAGGGTGCCCTGAAGAGCCATGCCTCGTTGGTGGGAAATAATCATCCCTAGACTAAAAACTGCTTGAATCCTGCCTAAGGCACCTTAAAAAGCAAGACTCAAAAGCATCGAAGTGTACCCCAGTGATTAACTGCATCCCAGAACAAAGCCCCAGAACATTTATAGGAATAGGAAACTATTCAGCAACCAACCAGGTAAAATTACAATCCATCAAGGTCATCAGTCATGCAAATAAGGAAGAAAATATGACTCAGAATGTGTACGAGTCAATCTATCGAAACTGAAGCAGAACTGACACAGATGTTAGAATTAGCAGGCAAGTACAGTAAAAGGGTAATGATGACTTTATTCCATTTGTTTAAAAAGCTAGAGGAAAGACTGTACATATTAAGTAGAGATCCAAATCACACTTCTATACATGAAACTACGATATCTCAGATTAAAAATACAGTGGGTGGCATTAATCACACTTAAAAATACTAAGATTGGTGAGCTATAAGAGAACTTCAAAAGAAACCTTTCAAAATTAAATGCAGAGGGAAAAAAGACTAAAAAATAAAGCACAGCACAAGGTATTGGGCTCAATAACACTAATCCTTAGGGAAATGTAGTGCAATTAGCACTACAATAATGCATTACCATAAGCAAAAAAATAAAATAAAAGAGAGAGAGAGAGAGAAAAAAGAAAATAACAAGTGTTGGCAAAGATGTGGAGAAACTGGAACCCTTGTGCCCTATTGGAGGGAATGTGAAATGCTGCAGCCACTATGGAAAACAGTATGGCGGTTCCTAAAATATCTAAAATAGAATTACCCAATTATTCAGCAATTCTACTTCTGGGTATGTACCCAAAAGAGCTGAAAGCAGGGTCTTGAAGAGATATTTCTATAGCAGCATTGTCCACAATAACTAAATGTGGAAAAAACCTAAGTGTCCACCAACAAATAAACAGATAAGCAAAGTGGTCCATATATACAATGGAAAATTATTTATCCTTAAAAATGAAGAAAATTCTATAATATGTTACAACATAAATGAACCTTGACATTATGCTAATAAAATAAGCCAGCCACAAAAAAAGACAAATACCATGCGATTCCCTTACATGAGGTCCCTAAAGGATTAGCCTACCTTGGAAATCTATTAGAAGAGAGAAACCTGCCCATCTGTACTTCATAAAACCCTTGCCATCAGAAACATGTACAAATCCTCAATCTCAAAATGAGTTGGGTCTCCTTCCCCAAATCATTGACATGATTTGAAAAAAGTCAAGGAACCTTCCTCCTTGTCAGGCTGTGGTGCAACGTTAGGAGAGGTGACCGCAGCTACTACAGGGCACCTCCAGAAAACTAACAGGCAGAGACCTTCAGTGGACAAGGGAAACTTCAGAGGAATATTCAAAAACTGGTAAAACAGCTCCTCTGATGTGGATCTCTGCAAAAGTTATAAAGTGTTTTTTAAAATAATTTTTTGGTAAATTGGGAAATACCAGCAGATTGACCATTTGCAGAACTCGTCTTGGCAAAGTGGTTTCCGAAGTGGCTTTCAGAGAAGTGGGTTTCCCCGGAGTGACCTCAAGCCGAGTTGGCTCCTGATGCTGCTCACACACTGTCCAGTTCTCAGAGTCCTAGGTTGAGGCAAGGCCACTTTGGGACCTGGGGGGAATGTAACCTCAGAGATCTGCAAGGGGTTGTGAGTCAACACGGAAGCCATCTCTCTATCTCCTGAAGAAGGTCAGGGGCAAGGAGGACTTCATGAGAACTCAGGGCTTCTGGCTTCCAGAAGACATTCCACCCTGTGGGTCCTGACCAGCAGGCCACCCAGGAGAGGTGGCCCAGCAACCTCCACCTGAAACCAGCCCCGCAGGTGACAGGAGGCACCACTGGTGGAGCAGCATCCTAAGCCCTCAAAGTCCATCCCAGGCCCTCTCTCCTCCCAGAGCTGAATGAGTCACTTTCTCTCCCAGACCCTCAGACTCGCTTTTTGTCATCCTGGGCCAATAAGTAGAGAAGTTGCTGTGACTTTCTTCTTGCCCTGTGGCCTCGGGAAGGACTCTTCAGTGATAGCCTCAAATGGCCCATCTCTAATAGCAGACAGACCACCTGCCTCCCTGGGCTTTCCATGCCTACATTTCTCTAGCCATCTGTGAGCTCTAATGGTCCACGCATTGCATGCATTATTTTTAGTCTAACATATTTTAAACACAGGAAGATATGGAGAATCAAATAGCTAAATCTGTGCAGCTCTTGACCAGTTTAAGAAACCCATTATGAAGGCATCGGTTGAGAGAGTCTTGTCCCTCCCCAATCCCTTCCTATCCTCCAGAGGAGACATCAGTCCTGAAGTTGGTGTTTACTGTTCCCATTTATGAGCCACATATTTAAACAAAGTCTCCAAAAAAAAAAGTATTTTTTTAAAGAAAAGTAAATTGATTTTACACTCCACAGACAGGAGCAGGGGCTCTCAGTCTTTTGGGCCTCATGGGACAGTTAGCTGTCAAAATCAATTTAGGGTGCTGGTAGGACTGTCCATTTTTCAGAGTAAGAACATGAAAAAAGGAAACCCAGAAAACTATCATCTGCCATCACAGTACCTTCATGAAAGAAAGGCCATTTGTCACAGAAAATAAAGAACTTATTATCAAAATTTTAAAAAGGGAATACATTTAGACAAAAAATCTTAGTTTTTCTCATTTCCACACAAAGCTTAGAAAAACGTCATGTTGGATCAGCTTGGCATTTGGCAAGATTCATCAGACAAAGACCTTAAAAATAAAGAAAACATATTAAATTTGTCAATACAGTCCAAGATATCTAAGAGCATTTATCTAAGATTGCTCTTAGGAACCAAAAATTCCCTAATTTTTGCCACTGCAAAGGGATTACAGAGGGTCCCAAAAACTCATGTATATTCCCTTTAAAAGTGATTAAGTTTGGTAAACTTAGAAATAACTTAAGTCACAAGCTGAATTTTAACAATTTAATCCACAATTAGGTTTTTATCTTTATTTTAGTAGAATTTTAAAAACAAAACCTCTAAATGGTCTTTTCTGAGTGTATGAATATGCGCACTCATAAATGCCCTCCAGAATGCCAAGACATATGAACTGAGCAGTGATTTAAGCATTTCACTGGTGCCCTTCAGTCTGAAGAGAGAAATAACACATGTACATAAAAGTGAAATAGTTGAAAGCGCTATGTGGGAATGCACATGAAACAAGCATATTTTATCAGTGAGTATTTATTACAATATTTTCCATGGACAGAGACATTCAGATTGTATCTTGACTATCCCTAAATCCTGGGGTAAAAGTAAATGGATTCCAAGGGGCAATGGAAATGGATTCCAAGGGCAATGGAAAAGGCAATGTTCGAACTGGGTTTGAAGTGGGCATTACATCACATGGTCACAGAGGGAAAGCAGAGAGGAGAGCAGAGGCATGGGAGAGAGGCAACCATGACTTAGGGAATGGCAAGCAGTTCCACTGGATGCATGGACTGCAGGACCACGCAGTAATGGATGGGATTGGAAATTATGCAGGAACTGGTTGGCACAGGCTCTGCATGCCATGCGCAGGAGTTCAGAACTTAGGCTTAAAACAATGGGGACTTTTTAAAGCTTTGACTGAGTTAACAGAATGATCCAAGTTCTGCTTCCGAATGTTCAGTCACAGGTGGATCAGGAAGACAAAGTGAAAAGCAGAAAAGCATTTAGAGACTGGTATGCCACTTACAAAGAGGATTTGATGACCTGAGCTAGGATGACTGCACTGGGAAGAAAGGGGAGGCAATGGATGCCTGAAACATTACAGAAGTAGAGTTGACAGCACCTATTCTATGTTGAGAGCAAGAAAGAGACAGTAGTGAAAAATGGCATCACTTAGAATGTGCTTATGAGAGATGATGACACAAATAGGCAAGCAGAGAATCCTTAAGGAAGAGCAGATTTATTCTGAGGAAATTGGTAAATCCTTAGAGGTTTAAGTGTAGGCAATACATCTGGGAGGAAAGGTCTAGCAAGTAAGTGGGAATTCTAGTATAAAACTCAAGAGAGAAGGAAAATTTAGAGTTTACAATGTCCCCCACACAGAGGTCGTGAATAAGATACATAAGGGCCAGAGAAGAGGGCCAAGGTGTCTCCACTAGGAAAAGACAGTGCCAAAGAGAAGTCCGTGGAGATGTCAGATGGAGGAGAACCAGGTAGGGCCACAAGAGTCAAAGGACAAGTTTCAAGAAAAAAGAATAACCAAATGCTTACGGTCAAGAAATCTGAAAGCTGAGAGTCATTGTTTTAATAAATAAAGTACAATCAGTGGTCTCCGAGATAAGTTTCTGTAGAATGGTGGGGAAGACACCAAGTTACAAAGGTTGAGGAGTAAGCAGAGGATAAGGCAGTGGTATGGAATGCATATCCTTTTGAAATGTTTGGCAGAGTGGACAGATGTGATAGCATATTATGGGAGTAGTAAAATCCAGCAAAAAGGGTTGATTGTTTTGAATGAGGGGACCTTGACATACTGGTAGGGAGAAGAAAACAAATCAGTGAAGAAAAGGAGAGAGAATATACAAGGGAGACTGAAGGAGCAATCTTCTAGAAGGTAAGTCAAATGGCGAAGGTTCAAAAGCAACAAATGGCCCTAGAAAGGGGCGCATTTTTCCTCTGCGGTGGTAGAGGGTATATGAAGATCCAACCTGATTTTACGGAGAGACTGAAGAGGAACATAAAACGGTAAAGTCACATGGGTGGTATTCAATAAAGTAGTGGATAAGATCATCTCCTGGCACTTTTCAATTTAAAAGACATTTGAGTACCTACCTATGCCTGATCCTATAGGTACTAAGAGGGTCCCTGCCCCAAGGTCGCATATAACTAGCACATAAATCCTCATCTCAGGCCATCTCACTCTTTGGATAGTCAAATGTCACGTCCTCTCAACCCCAGGTCCACAGTAAGAATAGAAAAGGGAGTTATTTTGACAGAAATAAAATGACCCCAGATGGAAGTATGGTAATACAGGAAGGAATGAAGAGTACCTTTGACATAGCAGGTGGGTAAATCTAAGCAAACGGTGCTGGTTAAAGCAATAGTAATCAACGTCTGTAGGGTTTAAAATACACAGAGCATCAAACCATAATGTAACAATACACAAAAGGCAGAAGGGTAGTAAACGAAGGTGAGGTGTTCTATGGTCTTTTCATCATCCAGGAAGTGGTAAAAACACTTATGTGTGGCAGATGCTCATAAGTTCAATTTCGAGGATATACACTAAAAGAATTTTTTAATGAATGTTTAATGAATGTTAATAAGCAAATAGGAAAGTGAATAAAGAAAAACCTTGCAGGCTCCCAAGTAGCAGTGCTGGATCCCAGGGACAGAGAAGGAAAAATGTGCTCTTTGTTAACACTGCCCCTTTAATTCTTGGTGGAGCTGGGGATCTTGCTTGATTTAATTTCCTTTTTCTTGCAATCAAGGCAACTCTACCCACTAATGTATAATGTCTTGGAAAGAAAGCATGTCCCTTCAGCTTAATGTTCATTTCCATCAGTCACATTTGCCTCAGAGACTTTGCCCTGCTTCCTCATAGTCCTTCTCCAGGGCTGCCAAATCTTCTCTGGCCTCTAAGAACTCACCTTCCTCCATGTCTCCTCTGATGTACCAATGTAGAAATGCCCCCTTGGCATACATGAGGTCAAACTTGTAGTCTAGGTGGGCCCAGGCATCCACAATGGTTGTGGTGTTGCTGAGCAAGCAGACAGCCCACTGGGCCTTGGCCAGTACTCCCCCTGGCATCACCATGGGGGGCTGAGGGTTGATGCCTACCTTGAAACCAGTGGGGCACCAATCTACAAACTGCATAGAATTCCTTGACTTGATGGCTGCAACTGCTGCATTCACATCCTTAGGGACCACATCTCCTCTGTAGAGTAGGCAGCAGGCCATATACTTCCCCAAGCGAGGATCACACTTGACCAGCTGGTTGGATGACTCAAAGCAAGCAGCAGTGATGTCTGACACAGAGAACTCCTCATGGTAGGCACTGTCAGCAGAGATGATGGGAGCAGAGGTTGTCATGGGGAAATGTATTCTCAGATAAGGTACTAGGTTAGTCTGGAATTCAATTAGGTCCACATTCAAGGGCCCTTCAAATCGTAGGGAAGCCGTGATGGAAGATACCACCTGACCTAAAGCCTATTAATGCTGGCATAAGAGGGGCATCCAGCACCAAGTTTATGATGGCAAATGTCATAGATCGCCTCATTGTGCACCATGAAGGTGCAGTCCGAGTGCTCTGTGGTGAAGGGGGTGGTGAGGATAGAGTTGTAAGGCTCTATGACATCACTGGAGATCCTGGGGGTGGGTAGACAGAAAACTCCAATTTCGTCTTCCTCTCATATTCTGCCAAGAGCTGTTCCAGTAAGAGGGATGTAAATCCTGATCCGCTGCCTCCTCCAAAGCTTCGGAAAATCAAAAATCCCTGCAGCCCACTGCACTGTTCTGCCTAGGGAAAGTGGATGAGATGTGAGAACTCAGCCAAGTTAACCAGAAGCCAGGGTGGTGGCTATACAAGTTCCTAACAAAAAACAAAAACCTTCAGAAAGGACTGGTTTTACCGTGCTCAAGTCCAGACAAACATCCATGAGGAAACACATTCGAGGGCCTAGTTCTGTTGTGGGGGAAGCACTTTAGAGTGTTACTCCAAGTTAAGCATAAACATTCAACTGTCGTTCACTGCCCTCCATGGATTTATCTGTATGTGATCTAAAGCAAGGTCTTTACCAATAACAAAGAAGAGAAAATGACTAGCAAATGATGAACTATCACTTTCCCTCCCAGTAGATACATACCACTTCTATACCCAGCCTACTGTGCTTGTGTGAAGGCATGGCATTGCCTAAGGACTATGCCAAATGCCAAAACGTTTACTGGGCAAGGAATTCTCCAGACAGAGGTCCTTGGAGAAGAATTAACTGTTAGTAAACAGAGTCATCTTGTGGGGTGTTGCCTGAGTTAACTTTACAAACAGTGGTCACTATTGGAAATGACAAGTTTTCACATGCTTTGGAAGTCTTGGATAACAAGATAAACTATGAGCAGCAGAAGAGTAGATGGGGCACTGTCAATATGAAGGGGGAAATCCTGCTGTTTGCAACAACTCGGATGGACCTTGTGGGCTTTGTGCTAAGTGAAATGGAATAAGTCAGAGGAAGACAAATATTGTATCATTTCATTTATATGTGGAATCAAAAGCCAAACTTGTAGAAAGAGAGAGGAGAAAGTAGTTGCCAGGGGCACAGGGGTCAGGGAGACAGGGGGATGTTGGTATAAAGGCACAAATTTTCAGTGACAAGATGAATTGGGATTCTTGGTATCTGATGTACAGCATGGTGACTGTAGTTGAAAACATTGTATTATATACTTGAAAGTTGCTAGGTGGGCAGATCTTAAATATCGTCACTACAAATAAAAAAAGAGAGAAAGGTAATCATGTGAGCAGATGGGTGGTTAACTGTAGTGTGGTAACCATTTCACTGTGTGTGTGTGTGTGTGTGTGTGTGTGTATACACGTGTCAAATCACTCTGTACACTTTAAATTTACAGAGTGTTACACGTCACTTATATCTCAATAAAGCTGTGAGGGAGGGAGGAAATAAAACGTTTCCTCATAAGTCTAATGAGAGAAAAAGAAGATGGGGCTTTACAGTAAGTAAAGAGGGTACTTATGCCCTTTGTAAGTAGCAAAGCCACTCAAAGCCAACACCAGGACGCCTCCCCACTGTGACAGCCTCAGGAGGCTCCAGGGTGCAGGCTGGGTGGTGTGACGTTGAGGCCAGAAAACACAGGGGCTGCTGGGGAGGTGCCTGCAGACCCCCAGGCTCTTGGGTGTGGTCCTGCCTAAGGAGAAGGGAGCCACTCGCCAGCTTTCGGATCCTCTGCAGCACGAGGTCAGTGATCCCTGACCCCACAGAACAGTGACCTCGGGCATAGTGGTTTGCAGCGTCTTCCTTTCCATTCAGGAGCTGCTCGGGGTGGAAGAGGGAGGGGTACTTGCCAGAGGGTCAGTGTGCTTCACACCCTTCAGCTGCCAGCCCCCTGTTGATCCATGCACAGCCCTGTACCCTGACCCCCGGTCTACCCTCCACATGGTGGGAAAGGGATGAATTTAAACTACTGACCCAGCCTTCCTCAGGCTAGTGAAAGGAACCAGCATTTCCCTATAAACTGACAGTATGTTTTCTCATCATGCCCCTTTGTTACTCTCTTAGAGCTGCCATAACAAATTACAACCCACTCAGTGGCCTCAAACGAGAGACATTTTTTCTTCCACAGTTCAGGAGGCCAGAAGTCCAAAATCAAGGTGTGGGCCGGGCTGGTTCCTTCTGGAGGTTCTGATGGAGAGACTATTCCATCCTCTGCCCAGAACCTGGTGACTCTGATAATGCTTTGGGTTCCTTGACTTACAGCCACATGCCCAGTCTCTGCCTGCACAGGTACCCCCTCTTTCCTGTCTTCTTCTCATAAGGACACAGGTCACTGGATTTAGGACTACCCCAATCCAGTATGACCCCATCTTAGCTAAGTACATCTACAAAGACCTTATTTCCAAATAAAGTCATATTCTGGGGTGCTACGTGGACACAGATTTTTGGGAGACACTATTTAACCCACTACACACCTGATGGTACCTTGGCATTCTAAGACAACTATTTCTATCTACAAACAGCCAACCAACACTGGAAAGGCATGACAATCTGTAGTATCCATATACTTTAAAAGAGGCTTTAACAAAGAAGGCCCATATGGCAACTCAAACACCCACGAGACTCAAATGCAGTTCACATAAATGTGTGATGCAGAGAAATTGGTGTTAAGATGTTGGCAGTATTGAATGTAACCAGTGCAACTCGTGCTTAGTTTCACTGCCTTCAAACCCTGGGTACCATGAGAAGACAGCAGAAGTCTGGGACCCAATCCCCCACCTTCGAATGCCCTGACAGCACAAATCCTCAGGAGTCACACAGCAGTGTTAGAGGGCTAAGTAGGCTACAGCGTGAGTTCATGAATTAGTTTCTTGGGTTCACATCTTGCCTTCCTCATTTGACTACAGAGCAGTTACTTAGCAAATCTATGCCTCAATTATTTCATCTCACTGAGCAGGATATTAACAAGACCTGCCCTACTGAGTTATGAGGATTAAACAAGTTCACAGGGCATGGTACAAGGCCCACATAACAACAGCTACACAAAGCAATAATAACACTGGCCTCATGGCATGTATTTATGCAAATCTGCTTCCCAGGCCTTGGCACCAGATATCTATAGATAGTAGGAGAAGCTCACTGCTTAAGAGCAAATGCTCTAATATTTTAAGAGCAAGACAGTTTTCTCAATTCACCGTGCGCTCCTGCATATGACCATGAATTCCTAAACCCAACCGTATACTCCGAAAGAAGCCTGCTTCATATGCACACCAAACTGCCACTCTAACTTCCTGCCATTTAGCATTTTGTCTGGAGACTTCAGTGCCTGGCCCAGCATCCTCAACCAGCATCTGCAGGGGCTTTGATGGTTTTTAAACACAATTATTTGATGGCTTTTTGGCTGCCTCACCTCCAATGCCATTTAGCTCCTCTCCACTTGAATCTCCATCCCTTACAGCTGTGCCCTGCAAGGTCCTTTCTCTGTCCAAATTCCTGACTCCTGCTACCAGGCCCATGGCCCAGACTCCTTTCTCATTGCCCTCCTGCACACACCCTCCATTCCAGCCACACTGAACTATTAGGCTGCATGTTCCTCTACACCTCTGTGAATTTGCAAATGCTGTTCCCTCAGGAGTAGACATCTGATGACTATCCAGTCAGCTTTCAAGCACCCTATTTGGCTTTTATAGGTCTGCACCTGACTCTGTGGGTTCCATGAACACCGAGACTATACGTGCCTCCAATGTCAAGAACAGTGCCTGGCACGTGTGCTGGACATAATGAGGAAAACCAGGGCCTCCTCCCTAAACCCTGGACCTTAGGCCTTTTTGTTTGGACAGCTCAGGACCCTCAAAATCACCCTCCTAGCAGGCTATATTCTAAAGGATTAGGGAATTTCTTCTGGGTCTTTGCCTGTCTCTTCTCTTACTTGCTTAGCTTCTGATCTTGGGCCTTAGGCCTACCATAGGCCTAGTGTCTGTGGTGCATTGGCACAAATTAAAATGTCTGCTACAATAATCCTAATACTGGGATGTGGACTCTCACATGGCTTCTTCAGCTACATTTACTTAAGTCCTCTGGGGACATATTCCACCCTGCTCAGGTTCCTAGGACAGCAGACTCCAGCTAACTCCCATGTGTCTGAAACAAAAACTCAGGTATTCTCTGAGGATACTTACAACTCAAATCAGAACATACCGCAATTGCTCCTCCTCACCTCTGTACTAGTGTCCTCTGTTCTTGAAGTTATCAATGTCTCCTTATTTTTAATTGTTTCACAGCATCCAGCAGAGTAAACACTAAATCTTCATTGAAGCATCTTGGCCTCGACAATTTGTAACTTCCGTTTTCAATAAAACCTTCTAACTTTTCCTTCATGTTGACATCAATCCACTGTTCTGGTGGATTGACTTTGTTCTGACAGGGAAATGGACTCCAATCAGTCCAGTATGTACAGATTGCATTTTCCAAAGGAGGCCACAACAAGATTTTTCATCTCTCATGTGCTTCTAGAACCTATCTATTTCCACATCGAGAGGTGAGGCTTATACCCCTTCCAGGGTAGATCTTTGTAACCACTTTGACCATGTAAATATATCTGAAGTGACATCGTGTGACTTCCAATGCTAGGTTATTACAGTACAGTGAACCTCTGCCTTGTTCTCACGGGAATGCTTGCTCTTGGCATCCAGCGCCATGCTGTGAGGAAGCCCAAGCAGCCCACAGAGAGGCCCATGTCCCCCACAGCCCTGGCCTGGCTCTCAGCCAACAGCCTGAAACAGCTGGCCACCAAGTAGATGAGCCATTTTCAAAGCAGATCCTCCATGTCCCACTTGAGCCTTCCTAGCTGATACCACATGGAACAGAGAGAAGCTGTCCCCTCTGAGCCCTGTCCAAATTGCAGATTCATGGACAAAATAATGATTATTATTGTTTTAAGCCACTCAGCTTGGAGCTAGTTTATTACACAGCAATAACTAATTAATACATAGTTCCAAATCCAAATCCACCCTCCTCTCCATACTGTGGCCACTTCTCAACCCAGGATTGCTCCAGCTTCACTTCAAGTGTTTTTTGCACAAGATACTACAAAGGCAGCCATTGTTCATAATAGAATTGTACTGATTTTCCCCACAATTAGATTTATTTGGCTCCTTGCCTCTGTGGGATCATTTTCAAATAGTCTACCCTTTATAAGCAGCTAATGCAAAATTTCAGGTTGTTTGTCAGAAGCTTCTGGCAATTGGCTTTCAAATCCAGGAGAAAATTAAAAGTTTTGTTATGATAGATGTGTGTTGAGAAATTAAGAATTAATTTGCTTTGCTACACAAAAAGGCTACACCAGTCTTCCCTCTGGGTGTGTTTGCCATGCTGCTCAGCATAAGTGCCATCGAGTGATCCTCTAAATTTGGAAAAGGTCCACATGTCGCCATTTAGATAGATTTGTATAATCTGATAATCCCACCATTGGATACTTGGTGTGTTTGTTTTGATTGTGGGCCTGAAAAGTGCACTGGAACGTAAATTTATATTACCTATAACAGTTGGCTCCAGGTCCATGAAGAGTGCTCTGGGCACATGCTTCCCAGCTCTTGTCTCAGAAAAGAAGGTATCAAAAGATGCATCTATTTTATCCATTCTAGCACTTTCCAACTGATCCTTTTTACTGCTGAGAACAATGCCATCCGGCTGAATTCCATGTTCCAGACAATAGAGTTCCCAGCAAGCATCCCCAATCCGGATGCCAGCTTGGCCAATATGAATGGAAAGGCACTCCCTCTGAAATAAGCCATAGTAAGTTAGCATTGAGTAGGCCTTCTCAGATAACATGAGCTTCATCACTCAGCATTCAGACACCAAGCTAGCCTTGGTGAAATGTATTATAAGGCTAATTAAAGGTGTCTCATGGAAACCAAAAGCCAGGGTACAAGAACAGTTGAATTACGGACAACAGTTCCATTCAAAGTTTCAACAACATAAACTAAGCACCTATTGTGTAATGGACTAAGAACAAGTTAAGACTATATATATATTATATACCATATATGTATAAAATCAAGCTGTCTTACCCCCCCAAAAAATTAGCTAGTTACTGGAAAGGTATAACCTTGACACAGTTTAAAACCCACTACAGATAAATTAAAGATGTTACCTCTTCATATCTTAAGATTTTTATATTTACTGTTCATATATGCTCTAGATAAGGAAGGATGGCCTAAGCTTAAAAGTAGTGAAAAATTAATTGGGGGGGAAATCTAGTAACCACAATGTTGCTCATGTGATTATACATTAATGATGTCAAAATTTAAAAAAAAAGATTTTTAAAAGTAGTGAAAAGTTCACCAAGGAAACATGCAATAGATTTGACAACTCCAAATGTAAAAATTCTATACCATAATAAATACCGATGCATACAAAAATTGATTTATATACAGCCCTTCATATATAAGGGTTATATATAAACCAGTTTTATATTCGTCAGTTACAAAAGAAACACTTGCAACATCTACTAGATAAACAGGCAAACGACATAAACAAATGAATTACAAAAGAAAGAAAGAATCTAAAACACAAAGTTTAGGCACAATGGCATTCACAGATTTATTAACTAAATGAATGAAAACATCAACTTAATCATTCACCTACTGCTGGGCATTTAAAGGAAGATCATCAATACAGTAGTATGTTATGCATTATTACCCTTAATATTACCTTAATTAATATTATCTTAAATATTTACCCCCAAAAAGGTATGAAGTGGGAAATGCTCATAACATATTAAGTACAGAGTATATAAGCTTTTTGTTGATTGTATATAAAGTATGTCAAATACATTTAAAACTAAGCATAGAAAACTGTCTTGAAAAATGTGAAGTATTGGCGGGGGGCGGGGGGACGACTTGATAATATGGGTGAATGTAGTAACCACACTGTTGCTCATGTGAAACCTTTATGTGTATCAATGATACCTTAATGAAAAAATTGCAAAGTATTAACTCTAGTTATATCTGGGTAGTAAGTGGTCTTTTTGGTTTAAACTTCACTGTTTTCCTTCACCCATATCAGACCCCACATCTCCTATCCCACTTTTAAATCACTATCCACATTTTTTAAAAGAGCAAACAACTCTTTTTGTTATTTAAACATACACAGTTTTAGTAGACATCTAAGAGAGGGAAAGGAAAAGTTAAATCCTAAAAATCTAAAGGGATTACAATCACTGACTTTAATATCATTGAGCTTTGATTGCCAGGGTCATGGAACAAGTCTACACAGGAGGTCTTAGAGAGTGAGAAGGCCATTTTCTGCATCATCAGGGCCCTTCAGGAGGTTTGCCTGTTGATGTGTTAGGTAACCCTACCCTCTTTTCCCAAGGTCTGAGCTTCAGCTACAAAAAGCCTACCAGTCACAGGTGGGAGGGAGCTCTGGCTGGTCACACCCCTGCAATCTGACTTGGACTCTCTTCCTGCTCAGCCCCGTCAAACCTTGTACTTAGTCTCCTTGATTCTTAAGGCACAACACAGCTCTCTCTCCTCTTTGAAGAATTCATGTTCATTACTTGAGCAGAGCTTCCCTCTTGTGTTACTTCTCTGCAATTATCAGTCTCTCATGACAGTGATTGTGAACTCAATTTGCAATGCACTTAGTACCAATCAATACTCCCACTTTTACCTGGCACATAAAAATAAAAACAATACATTCCATCATAAACAGCTTTCTACGACCCCTATCTGCAAAAAACAGTTTCATTTCCTTCACCTGTGAGACTTAAAATGATCCCAGTACATTGTAAGCTACTGTAAACAGATCAGACTCAACTAAATCCCTAGATGTAGGTAAAAATTTAAAGGTTAGGGGGCATTTTGTGTCTCTATATCATTGAAGCTATGTACATGTAGATTTCTCTCACAGCAGTCTTCCTCAGCTGTTTACCACCCAGTGGTGTGGGATACACACATGCCATGTGCTCACAATACCAACATAAAAAAACCACTGCTGCTTTGCATGTGATCTGCTACCCACGTAGTTCAGACAGAGGAGTGATACTGTCCTTTTTTTAATTTGGCAGGAATACTTGGCCCAAGAAGAATCGACTTTGCCCTTCCTGGTTTGAGAAGCAACTGAGCTTACAACATCACTCTGTTCCAAGGTACCGAAGGCTGTCTTCACCTTATTCTTCCCTCCTTTCCAAACTATGTGTTAAAATAATAGTCACACTCTAAGACTGTAAAATGCCCACTGAATATCAACATTGGTAACTCACAGCACATTAATAAATGCTACTACAAAGCTTCTTTGAATTACTAGGAAGGCATAATCTTCTAGTTAACTTTTTTTAGATAAATAGGAACTGCAAATTCATACACAGTTGTAAGAAATAGTACAGAAAGATATCATGTGCCTCTTAGCCATTTTCCCCAATGGAAATATCTTGCAAGACTATAATACAATATCACACCCATAATACTGACATTGATACACTTAAGACAGGATATTTCCATCCCTCATGTGGGAAAGCATAATTTTAAGAGCAAAACAATTTAAACATCCTTATAATGTCAAAGGGAGGGTCCAATGGGGTGAGAAGATCAAAGATGAAAAAGCAGTTTGAAAGGTTTCTATTTAAAAATCAAAAATTCTAAGATGTTAAACATTTCTGTAACTGACACATAAGTGATTAAAGAGACAGTGGATCTTAAAAGGTGCCCAAAACAGAATCACTGTAAGTAACTATCGTCATTATTGTCCACAAAGAACTCCAGAGAGGACAGAGAAGATCTTGCACTTTACCCTGCCAGGCATTTATGAGCTTAGCAATGGAAACCTGGGTCTGAAGTCCCCAGAAACTCTAAAAGCATGTTAAAAGTGAAACGATTGATTCCTATAGGAATATCAGCACACCAGGTCTCAAACAAGCACAGAAACTGAAGGAAGCAGAGGTGCTCGCTTCAGCCTTCAATTAAGTAAACAACTTCAAATCAACAACTTTTCCCAAAGCAGCAAAAGTGAAGATAAATAGAGGAGAGCCTGTCCAGATCTGCACCCAACATGGATATTGCAAGAACCAGATGTCTTCTCACGTATTAAGAATTAAGTAAAGAATTGTTTGGTGGGAAGAGGGCCAAATCCGGAGTCAAACCTGCTACAACAGCAAAGCAACACTGCCGGTACCCGAGGAGTACAGTAGCCACTTACCATGCCCTCGGGAAGCTGCTCCACTGCCCGCAGGAGTGACGGAGAAGTGCACCCAGGTCAGCATTATCACAGGGCAGGAAATGACACCACCTGCGGGCTGAGACGCCTGCTCCACTTACAGCAGTACAGACTCTTCGCCGTTTTGTCAGTTCAGTCTCAGAGTAGTGGAGGTGGGCTTGAACACACCCTGAACTAAGTTTGTGCACGACTGCAGATGAATTCCTTCCAGCTTATCCCTGGATTGAAAATAACAAATGCATTTTTAAAAAATCCATCCTTATGGGGAAAGGAAAGTGTCTGAGCAGAATCTGCTGTGCCAGCAAGGAGCTCTTTTTATTGCTTAAGCACTGTTGAATATCTTTTCCGTAAATAAGATTCAAACAATCCCTAATACATAAAGCAAAACAAAAAAGTGGCCTTTTTACCTCTACCTTTCACCCTTTCACCTGGACCACCACCACTTCCAAGTATATGGGGATAGTCTAGGTTTTTATTATTTATTTTATTTTTAATTATATCATACTTTTTTTTGGTTCATTAAGTTCAGAGAACATACTCTAAATAATTTCTCTCTTTATATACTTAAGACATCCTTTATATTCTGCTATATGGTCAATTTTTAAAAATGTTCTGTGAATGCTTGAAAAGAATGTGTATTCTGGAATTGTTGGATGCAATGGAGATATATGCATCTCCATTACATCAAACTCATTTATTGTGTAGTTTGAATTTTGAGTACTGATTATTTTTAAAGATGTATTAAAATTTCCCATTATGATTGTTGATTTTTCTATTATTTCTTTATCTGACAATTTTTGCTTTATCTATTTTCAGAATATGTTATTGAGAGCATGTGAATTTTAAATTGTTACAGTTCCTACAGAATTCAAACATTTTTTACCATTTTAAAATAACTATCTTAACTGGATTTTTGCCTTAAAGTTTGTATTATTGAATATTAACACTATTGAACTAAATTACTATTACTGAATATTAATAAAGAATTACTACTTTAATGTAGTTTTTTGGTTAGTGTTTGAATATCTTTTTCCACTTTTTACATTCTTACATTCTTTACATTCTTCATTGTCTGCACATTTTTTATGTGTCCTTTGTAAACACACTATGATTTTTTTCTATTTTTGTCTTTAACTTGAAGAATTTAGTCCATTACATTCAATGCAATATCTCATATAGTTGGGTTTAGATATAGTGTTTACTTCTGTGCTGTTTGTCCTCATATCCTAGGTTATCTTTTGCAAGAAAAGTGTAGAGATATTGATTAAATTTAGATATGTAGTAATACCTTGAATAATTGCTAAAAATAGAAATGGAGTATTTAGCTTTCAAATAGAATAAGGGAAAAAGGAACAATAAAAATGCTTCATTACCCCAAAGAAATGAGAACGTATGTCCACACAAAATTTGTAAACTAACATTCATAGCAGCATTATTTGTAAGGGCAAAAGTGGAAATAACTCAAATGTTCATCATCTGGTGAATAGAGAAATAAAAGTGGTATATCCATACAGGGAAATACTATTTGGCAGTAAAAAGGAATGATAATGATATGTGGTACACCATGGATGAATTTTGAAAGCATGCTAAGTGAAAAAAGCCAGACAGAATGACCACATATTATGTAATTCCATTTATAGCAATTATCCAAGATATTACAACATATCCAAATTTAATCGAATCTTTACCCTCTTCTTGCACAATACCCTTTTCTTAGACCTTAGAATAATTAAATTCCATTTATGATCCTTCTTTTTTTTTTAATTGTTGTCATATACAATGTTTTAGATTTGCCCACATATTTACCACTTTCTTTGCTTTGTATTCCTCCCATTTTACTTTTCTTACTTGGGCCTGAGGTAAATGCTTTAGACTTTCTTTGAGAGCATCTTTCAGTCACAAACTTTTTTTTTTTTTTGCTTTTGACTGAAAATATCTTTATTTCACCCATATTCTTGAAAGGTATTTCACTGGGTAGATTTCAATGCTGGTATTTATTCCTCAGTCTACTGTTGCATATGAGAAGCTGTCAGTATAAATCTTGTTCCTTTTAAGGTCTTTTCCCTCTGGCTACTCTGGAATTTTTGTCTTTGTCCTTGGTTTCTTTAGTTTTACATAATGTGTCTTTATGTGTATTGCTTTTTATTTGTTCTGCTTTGGATTTGCTGGGTTTAATGATCTGTTGGGCTTGATGATTCATGTCTTTCTTGAGTTCTGGAAAGTCCTCAGTCGCTATTTTTTAAATATTGCTTCCTTCCCATATTCCCTTTCCTCTCCTTTTTGTTAGACCTTTTTGCTGTACCTTGTAGAGTCCTTCACATCTTCTATTTCCAATCTGAATGTCTATGCTACATTCTGGTTAATTTCTCCAACTATCATCCTGTTCACTCACTGTCTTTCTTTGGCTTTATCTAATCTTTTAAAGTCATGCAGTGAGTGTTCTATTTGAATTACTGTATTTTTTTCATTTCTACAAATTCTTCTAAGTTCTTTTTCAAATCTGCTCCGTTAAGCTTATTTTTTTGTAATTGTATACTTCCTGAAGATATTTTCCATCTTGTCATTTATTTCTTTTGACATAGCAATTGTAAACATTTCTGTCTGATTATGCAGACAAAATCTTTGCAGGTCTGTTTTTTTCTGTCAATTACGTCTTCTGACTCTTACCAGCAGTGGCTTCTTTCCTTATCTGCTTGGTTTTTTTTTGTGTGTGAGCCAGTGATTTTCCTTGAAAAATTATTTGAGGGAAGTCTCTGCAGTCTGGGATAAAAGTGTAGTTCTCCAGAGAGCATTTGCATTTTCAACAAGACACCTAAGGGATGTTTATCTGTTTAAATATATTTGTTTAATTTTCAGACCATCCAAGTGATGTGATTCTCGGTTGCCCACTGGTCTTAGTGCCAGCTTGTGGTCATAGCTTCTGAGAGACAGTCCCTCCTAATGCCCAGCCCTGCTCAATACCAAGGAAAACCCCCTTGTGGTTCTCATGGGTGTTGAGGAGGTGGGTGGGTTTACCCTTATTCTGAAAGTATTTTGGTGGTTGAACTGTATGGTGAAAAGTCTCCTTTTAAATTACCTTGGATCGGGCTCTGGGCATTGATTCCTCTCCCTTGCACCAATTAAGTCCATGAACACTGAAATTTCCCTGTTTGGAAAGTACCTTTAACATAAAAGGAGTTTCTGGCCCCCGCTTATCTTCTCATTTCCTCAAGATTTGGCCCAATAATTCTTTACTATCTTATTCATCAAAGCCTCAAGATGTTCTTTTGCACTTTAGTCAGCATTTTTTGTTTTACTTAATCAAAATGGTCCCGATAACTTATTGCATCATATTACAGGAGCTAGGAACTCCATTTGTTTATTTTTAAACTTGTTTTGGATGTGTCTCTTTTAAAAATAGTTAGTCTCTGTCTTTCAATGGGAAAATGCAATGTAATCACTTTTATTGTGATTACCTACATTTGGCTGGGTTTTCCATTAATAGAAGTTTTCTATTTCTTAATGCTTTCAACTATGCTTTTCTGTTGTTTCCATATTTTCCTCCCATTTGATAGATTGATTGACTTTTCGTTGTACTACAATTTTTCCTCTAGTGGTTTGAAAGTTGTAAGACACTTTTCAGTACTTCTAGCTGTTACTGTTAAATTTTTAATGTGTATACCTCATTATGTATGTTTATATACATATATTATCTCTGTTAATATGTATTTTAGTCCTTTAGAAATATTTTCCCCAAAACACACATATGCACATGCACACAAACAGACACACACACATTTTCAATACTCCTTTTTAAATCCCTACCCCTTGCCCCCATTGCTTCCACTGATAATATTTTGAAACTTTAGTGCCAAAATGTTATTAAAATAAATTTTTTACCAAGTCCCCAGAGGACATTTCTGTATTGTTTTACTTTCAGTGCTACAAAGCAGTATTTCCTTCTTAATTTGGGGATAAGGGTCTGATAAGGCAGAACAGAGGTAGTTATCAACTACAGGCATCTTGCTCCCTAACTTCTTTCCCTTTTTAAAACTAAACGTACTTTACCTTGTGCTATAAATGTAATATAAGCTCAACACTTCACAATTAAAAAATTATAAAATATAAGTAAAAAAAATTAATACCTAAAGTCTGACCACATGGAGACACTTTAATTCATTGATATCATCTTTTTCCTATGAAATCTCTTAAATTCATAACTCTGAATATACTAGATATACCTCTACATCCCCTGTTTTTATTTAAAAATTACAACGTATTATTCTATTCCACACTTCATAGTTACTTTTTATTGGCTGAATATATTCTGTCCAGTGACTCAAACATAATTAACCATTTCCCTATCATTGTTTTTTTAGATTGCCTTTATTTACTCTTTCTTATATCATAAACAACAACCATGCCATTAGTATCTTCATGTTGTAGGGGAAACAAAACTTCAGTTCTACCCTGTTTGGGTGTCCAGCTGGGCATGACAGTTAAAAGGACAGAAGACAGATTAACAGGAGGAAAGGTAAGGGATTTTCATACAAACAAGGGAGCTCCATAGGACAACGAAGACCCACAGGAGTGGTAAAATCTTAGTGCTTATTTATATACTAGAGCAGATGAAGAGAGGCAATTGTGGGAACGTAACTAAAATATATAAGGAGACCAAAGGAAGATGTTATTTTAATAAGGTCTGTTTGTACATTCTTCTCTCTCCCTTGACTTCCCCCCATCTCCAGGAATTAGAATGCTTCTTTCCTCCAGGTATAGAAAGGGCAGTTTTTCACAACAGAACTTCATCTCCTGCTTTCAGTAAAAAAAGGGAGGCCAGGATGCCCTTCCTGCTCCTGGTGTTCTTCAACTGCCTGTAACGCAAAATAATCCTAATGCCACAGTAGCATATTTTAGGATGGCATATTCTGCCACCGATCAGTGCCTATGTAATTTTATTTCTTAGGATAGATTCCTAAGTGTGAAAGGAAAAGTTATTTTTGAAAGACTTCGATACAAAAAAAAGCAATATTTAAATTCAAAGAACGTGCTATTTAACAACTTCATTATTTGAGAAGTCCATTATTTGACATTGTGCCTTTTGCTGCCTTCTTATAATTAGAGGATGAAGGTACTTTCACTCCTCCCCATTGGGAAGCAGGAGGGCTCAAAATTAGGTTTTACTGGTTTCCTAGGCAGCCCTGAGAACACATTTCCATTTCCTTTGATAACTGGGATTTTTCTCACATGAATAATTTAGTGTGTATGTAACCAATAAAACCACCTCATATTCGGTCATTACTTTCTACCTCTCTTCTCCCCAAATGCTGAAAAGGAATTAAAACGCTTGCAATTTGTCTTGGACTGTGATGAAAGTCCTAATAAACAGTGCAGTAGGTATTGGGCTTTGGGGATTTAGGAACGGAGTCATTATTAAACCAAGGCCATCCACTAATCTGCAGGACTGCCCAGCGCACCACCTCACTTTTTCAGCTTCGGTCAGGCGCCAGAGGGCCTGGGAGGGTAGAGGGCGGGACTCCACGCATCCTAGCAACGACCTGCTGTTCTCTGATTGGTTGGACCCTTCGTGGCCGCCATTTCAAACCTCGGAAATGCGGCGGCGGCGCGCTCCTGACCGGAACTGCTGCGGGGGTAGAAGCAGCCGCGCGCGTTCCCCGTGCCTGTGGGTTTCCTGACACGCGGCCGCTGCCTCCCACCACCCATCTCCGCGCCATGGGGGCCAGAGCCGGCGACCCAGAAACAGCCCCCGCCGCGGAGGCGAAGCCGCCGGGCCTCCGGTCTTAGCGCTGGCGGCGCCGCGGGGTCTTCGGCCGACAGCCCCGACCCCAGGCCGGAAGGCAGGTGAGAGCAGGGGCGGCAGCGACCGGGAACCCGGGCGTCCGGTCCGAAGCTCCGGGTGCGAGGAAGCGGGGACGGGAGGGGCGGGCTGCTCACTCCCTGTCTCCTCCAGCTCCTCCTCGACCCCAGCCCTTCCCCCGCCGGGGGCTCCTGTTCCTTGGGCTGGGCGGGGACGGTATAAGGGGTCAGCCTTGCCCACCCCGCGCGTCTGTGCTGGGATGTGGGCGGTCCTTGCATGCAAAACCGGGGACCGAAACTGTCAGAAATGGGAGAACCAGAAAGACTAGTGAAGAGAGGAGGAAAACGTCAAAAATAATGAAGAGAGGCAGTCTTAAATTGTACACTAATTCAGTAATACTGTTCACCTCTTGCCTAACGTCAGATATTATAGATACTGGGAGTTCTGGTGAGCAGAACAGGTAAAGTTCCTGCTCTGTTGAAGCTTAAATTCTGGTTGGGGAGAAAGACAGTAATCAAATACCTGCTGTGAAAAAAGTTAAGGCATTGTAAGGGGGATAGAGATAAGGAGAGGATGGTGTTGCTATTTTTAAAAGCCTCTTTGATGATGATGGCATTGGAGCAGAGATCCAAAGAAATTAAAACTAATCCACGGGACTGGAGAGAGGCACAGCAAGTGCAAAGGCTTTGCGGTAGAATCATCTTTGGTGCATTTAAGGAACTGCACAGAGGCCATGGTGGTTGGAGTGGAATGAAACAGAGAGGATGGTAGATGAGGTCATAGAGATGGCTGGACTGAGACCATCCAGAGGACTTTAAATTTGAATTAGTGAGTTGGAAAGCAAAAGAAAACGATGTGATCTATATTTTAAAAGGGTCACTCTGACTCCTATGGGGCAAGGATAGAACAGGACACCAATTATGTTATTTTAGTTGAGACATCATATGAGATGTGGAAAATACTCATTTTGGGGATATATTTTGAAAGTAGAGCTAACAAGATTTGTAGATGGATTAAATGTAGTATTAAGAGAAAAGGAGAAAAGAAGGTTGAGTCTGAGGGTTTTGGCCTGAGCACTCTGGAAGAGTCAGTTTCCATGGTGTCAGAAATGAAAGACTAGAGAAAAGGTTTGCTTTGGGATATGTTATAAGACTTCTGTTAAGAGCTCATCACAATAGTTGTTTTTCTTTTCTCTTTTTTAAACCATTTATTGAAGTATAACACTCAAATGAAAGAGTGTATGGATCATAACTGTTTAGCTCTGTGAAATTTCATAAAGTGAATGCACCACATATAAATTTGGGAGTTATCAGCAAATACATTTGAAATCATGGTACTGGGAAGTCATCTAGCTAGTGAATATCAATAAAGAGTTTGAGGAATAAACCCAGAGGCACTCCCAACATTTAAAAGGTCAGGGTAATGAGAGTGTTCTGGAGAATCAAGTGAGAACAGTATCCAGGAGGCTAAATGAGGAAAAGATTTCAAGAAAAAGGACATGATAACTGTGTCAAATGTTACTTATAAGGAAGGATTGGAAAGTTTAAATTTGATAAGGAATGAAGAGATCATTAAATCTGGTAATGGGAGGAGCATATTCATCTTAACTAATTCCCATAGAGTATTAAAAATATTGTATTTACACTGTTTGCAGTGAGTTGACAAGGGAATAAGGTATGATTTATCTGGGAAATACATGAATGCCATACAGTAGTAACATGGAGATGGAAAATACTGTCCTTAACTCTATAAGAACTTGTCATCTTACAGGGAAGAAAGCTAAGTTAATAATTATAATGATGTGTGATAAAAGTTGCTATATAAGTATACACAGGATGCCATAAACACAAATAAAAAGGATACTTAATCCTGATGGAGAACAGGAAATTATTCCCTTTATGTTGCCAGGCAGCTGTGTCTGGGGACGCCTTTCCCTGTGCACTAGGTGAAACCTCACCCAGACTAGGGAAGTCTCCTAGGATGAGTGTAGGTAAGGAAGGAGTTCATAAAGCAAGAGGATTAGTGGATGTTAGCAGCTGTGCAGACAGTAGAGCACAGGAAAGAGCAGAGGGATAAAAGGGAAGTTCACTGAACTGCTAAAAACTCCCTTGGCAATTCCTAAAGCCAGGGTCACCTGGCATCTAGTGTCCACTTGATCTGCACAGTGTGGGAACTAAGTAAGCCCCTACGACTCCAGAATTTGAGGGAGCCACAGAGCACTGGATGGAGTGAGATTTTGTTGTGAGAACTTCCCAAATCAAAGAACTATTCTTCAGGTAGCCTACAAAGAGCATGATCATGCAGCCACAGTTCTGTGAGAGTCACCCAGGTGACAGAAATTTGCGAGCTGAAATCAGAGATTTCAGTAGCCCTTTCCTACTTATTTTCAGCACAATAGAGAGAAGACTTGGGGTTAAGACTAGAAAATTGAATGAAAAAGCAAAGTGACAAATACATTTACCTCCAGAGGAGGTCAGCAAGTTCTTGTCTTTAAAATGAAAAGAGTTCAGAGAAGGGCAACAGGCTTCTGTAGCAAGAAAGTTTGTTAAGACAGTGCACACTCAGGCGGCTGTGCAGGTGATCTCAGAGAGTAGGTGCACTTAAGTTTTAGGTTTTGGGTCTTTAAGGATTTCAAGAATAGGGCCAGGGGAGCATAGGCTGATGTGTGGTGTCATGATGTTTGTCTCCAATGAGAGACATTACATCACCGTCCATCATCAGCCCTCTGAATATTCTGTAAGATAAACTTAACACAGAAATTTATTAATTCTGTTCTTCTCCAAGATAATGGTGACCCTCAAGCAGTGAAAACACATCACTGAGAACTGCTTACCTTGCGTTAGGATAGGGTCTTTTGTTGGCGAATCATGATAAAATATGTTAGGAATCTTACCTCCTAACTCCCTGGTTTTTAGAATAGAATCTTAGCCTTAAGATGGAGTCCCTCCTGTTCTTTCTACAGTAACCATTATATGTTGGCATTTCTCATCATAGGCAGGAAAAATTAATCATGTTACATGTCCCATGTTCCTGTTCTACCTCACTTTTGTAATCCCAGTTTAGAGAATAGGTCTAAATGGGTGAGTTCATGTAGAGGAGGAGAACCATGTTAAAAGGCCCTAAAGCAAATGAGAGTTATGAACTCTAGGTATGCTAATAATTCACTGTAACTAGATGCTAGTAGTGTAGGGGAGAGGACTGAAATAGGGATGGAGAGGAGGTAGGTAGTGATGAAGTACTGTGCTGAAGAGGTAAGATCCACATCATGGAGGGGTTTGGGTTTTATTTTCAGGTGATGGAGAAATACTGAAAGACAAGCCAATGACACGATCATTTTTGCGTTCTTAAAGTCGCTCTGTTTTCCATAAGAAAAATAGGTAACATTTTGGCATCCTAGCACTATTTACATTTTATGAAAAAAAAAGACTCCTGAAAAAAGTGCTCATATATGTAAACTTCCAAGTTTGTGAACCCTTGCAGCCCACCTGTGCATACCAAATTAAAAATCTCAAGTGTAGTTGATAAGTTCGTGGCAAGTCAATCTGCAGTAGCCTAGATGAAAAATGATGCGTGTTTAATCTGACAGCTCGTAGTGACATTGGAGAACAAGAAAGTTTGTGGATTACACTTTCAAGAGGTTTCACTGCAACAGGAAAGCAAGAAAGAACAATACAGGGAGATCACACAGGTTTGTGGGCAGACTTTTAATAAGGGACAAAGTTGATATGCTGGGAGAAATAAGTAAGTAGAGGAGAGGTTGAAGAGATAGGAAAGGGCAAGTGATTAAACAAGCAACCGAGAAGGCAGAGAAGGACCAAGATTCTCTCCAAATTAAGGGTAGAGAATTTAACCTGGGTAAGAGCTATGGATGGTATAGGTTTAGGTAAGTTTGGGGAGTAGGGTAAGTTGTGAGCAGTAATTGGAGGGTTTTCCCACTAGGTTTCTACTTTTTGTGTGAGGTTGGAAATTATGTCTGTCGGAAAAAGGTTGTTGACATAAGCAGCATGAGAGTAATGACTTGAATTACCAAGTCTTCTGTCTTTTTATCTTGGTCAGTGTGCCTGAGGATTTATCAATCATGTTGATCTCTACAAAGAACCAGCTTTGGGCTTTATTTATTTATTTTTCCTACTGGTTTTTCTATTCTCTATTTCATTTATTTCTGTTTTAACCTTTGTACTATCTGTTCTGCTTGGTTGAGGTTTAGCTTGCCCCCTTTTCCCCAGTGTCCTAAGGTGGAAGGTTATTTACTTATTTGAAATTTTTTTCTTTCATAATGTAGACATTTATTGCTATTAATTTCCCCATAAGCACTGCTTTAGCTGCATTCTAGAAATGTTGATATTTTATATCTTCACTATCATTCATCTTAAATTATTTTCTATTTCCCTTTTATTTCTTTTTTGACCCATTGATTATTTAGGTGTGTTTTTTAATGTCCACATATTTGTGAGTTTCCCAGTTTTTTTCCTCGTGTTGATTTACAATTTCATTCCGTTGTAGTTGGAGAAAATAGTTTGTATTATTTATGTCCCTTTAAATATATTAAGGCTAATGCTCTAGAATGTGGTCTATGAAGGAGAATGTTCCATGCATTTGAAAAGAGCATATATTCTGTTGGATGTCATACTCTATAGATGTCTATTAGATCTAGTTGGTTTGTAAGATTGTTAAAGTCTTGTATTTCCTTGTTGATCTTCTGTCTAGTTATTCTACCATTATTGACAGCAGATATTGAAGGTATTACTGTTGAAATGTCTATTTTTACCTTCCTTTATGTCAGTTTTTGCCTCATGTATTTTATTATTAGGTACATACATATTTGTAATGATTAAACTTTACTGATGAATCAATCCTTTTATCATTATCAGATGTCCCCCTTTATCTTTGATAAGTTATTTTGTTGTTGTTTTAAACTCTGTTTTGTCTGATGTTAATGTAGCCAATCCAGCTTCTTGTGGTTTGCTGTTTATGTGATATCTTTCTCTGCCCTTTTTTCAAGCTGTTCATATCTCTGAAACTAATGTCTCTATAGACAATATATAGTTAGATCATCTTTCTCCCTCCCCTCCCTTCCCCTCCCCTCCCCTCCCCTCCCCTCCCCTCCTCTCCTCTCCTGTCCTGTCCTGTCTTTCTTTCTGTCTTTTTTTTGGGTTGCTTACCCTATTTACATTTTATGTTATTATTGATGTAGTTTGATTCATGCTTGCTATTTTACTTTTGTTTTATGTCTTTTTTTTCTCTATTTCTCCTTTATTGCTTTTTTTTTTGCCTTAAGTGAATGTTTTCTATGTATAACAATTTATTTTGTTTGCTGACCTTTTCATTTAAATTGATTTTATTGGTGCTCTTTTTTGTGTGGATTCAGATTACACCTGGGCTGACTTGCTTTTCGCGTAAATACTGCCTTTCATACTTCTCTTAAGACAGGCTTATTAGCAACAGATTTTCGAAATTTTTGTTTATCTAGAAATGTATTTATTACACCTTCATATTTGAAAGATAGTTTTCCTGCATATAGGGTTATTTGTTGATAGTTTTTCTTTGAACACTTTGGGTTATCCCACTGCTTTCTGGTTGCCATTGTTTCTTGATGAGTCAGCTATTGATCTTCTTGGAATTCCATTTTAAGCAGCGAGCATGAAAGGTTTTTCTCCTGTTATTGACCGTTTTTACTGTTTAAGTCTGTGCATGTCTCTTTTTTATGGTACTTGGAGTTCGTTGAGGTTTCTGTATGTGTAGGTTATTGTTTTTCTATAAATTTGAGAAGTTTCCAGCCATTATTTCTTCACATTATTTTTTCTGTTCCTCTCTCTCCTCTTCTTCTAGTACTTGTGTTACATACATGTTGCAGGGAAGTCTGGTAAATAAAACTCATTTTTATTATGTACTTAAAACCAAGCAATTTCTCTTAAGGTAATTATGCCAGCATATATGGGTGTAGGTACATGAAAGTAATCATATTTTTTATTAAGGTATAATTGATATATACTCTTATGAAGGTTTCACATGAAAACATTGTGCTTACTACATTCACCCATATTAACAAGTCCCCCCCACACCCCATTGCAGTCACTATCCATCAGCCTAGTAAGATGCCACAGAGTCACTACTTGTCTTCTCTGTGCCGCACTGATTTCCCCATGACCCCCCCCACACCATGTACGCCAATGATAATACTCCTCAATCCTCTTTCTCCTCCCTCCCCACCCAACCTCCCCTTTGGTAACCACTGTTCCCTTTTTGGAGTCTCTGAGTCTGCTGCTGTTTTGTTCCTTCAGTTTTGCTTCATTGTTAGACTCCACAAATGAGGGAAATCATTTGGTACTTGTGTTTCTCTGCCTGGCTTATTTCACTGAGCATAATACCCTCTAGCTCCATCGATGTTGTTGCAGATGGTAGGATTTGTTTCTTTCTTATGGCTGAATAGTAGTCCATTGTGTATATGTACCACTTCTTTATCCATTCATCTACTGATGGACACTTAGTTTACTTCCATGTCTTGGGTATTGCAAATAGTGCTTCAGTAAACATAGAGGTGCATATGTCTTTTTGAATCTGAGATCTTCTTTCCTTTGGGTAAATTCCTAGGGGTGGAATTCCTAGGTCCAATGGTGTATCTATTTTTAGTTTCTTGAGGAACCGCCATATTGCTTTCTGCAATGGTTAAACTAATTTACATTCCTACCAATTGTGTAGGACGGTTCCCCTTTCTCCGCATCCCCACCGGCATTTATTGTTCCTTGTCTTTTTGATGTTGGCCATCCCAGCTGAAGTGAGGTGATATCTCATTGTGGTTTTAATTTGAATTTCCATGATGATCAGTGATGTGGAGCATCTTTTCATGTGCCTGTTGGCCATCTGAATTTCTTCTTTGGAGAAGTGTCTTTTCAGATCCTCTGCCCATTTTTTAATCAGGTTGTTTGTTTTTTGGGTGTTAAAGCATGTGAGCTCTTTACATATTTTGGATGTCAACCCCTTATCGGATATGTCATTTATGAATATATTCTCCCTTACTGTAGGATGCCTTTTTGTTCTGCTGATGGTGTCTTTTGCTGTACAGAAGCTTTTTAGTTTGATGTACTCTCATTTGTTCATTTTTGCTTCTGTTTCCTTTGCCCAAAGAGATGTGTTCAGGAAAAAGGTGCTCATGTTTATATGCAAGAGATTTTTGCCTTATGTTTTCTTCTAAGAGTTTTATGGTTTCATGACTTACATTCATGTCTTTGATCCATTTTGAGTTTACTTTTGTGTATGGAGTTAGACAGTAATCCAGTTTCATTCCCTTACGTGCAGCTGTCCAGTTTTGCCAACAGCATTTGTTGAAGAGGCTGTCATTTCTCCATTGTATATTCATGCCTCCTCTATCATATATTAATCGACCATATATGCTTGGGTTTATATGTGTGCTCTTTAATTCTGTTCCATTGATCTATGTATCTGTTGTAGTGCCAATACCGAATTGTCTGGATTACCGTGGCTTTGTCGTGGAGCTTGAAGTTTGGGAGCATAATCCCCCCCAAATTTATTCTTTCTTCTCAGGATTGTTTTGGCTATTATGGGTCTTTTGTGGTTACATGTGAATTTTGGAACAGTTTATTCTAGTTCATTGAAGGATGCTGTCAGTATTTTGATCGGGATTGCATTGAATCTGTAGATTGCTTTAGGCTGGATGGCCATTTTGACAATATTAATTCTTCCTATCCAGGAGCATGGGATGCATTTCCATTTATTAATGTCTTCTTTAATTTCTCTCATGAGTGGCTTGTAGTTTTCATGGTATAGATCTTTCACCTCTTTGGTTAGGTGTATTCCTTGGTTAGGTGTTTTATTCTTTTTGATGCAATTGTGAATGGAATTGCTTTCCTGATTTTTCTTTCTGCTAGTTCATTGTCAGTATATAGGAATGCCACCAATTTCTGCGTATTAATTTTGTATCCTGCAACTTTGATGAGTTCAGTTATTCCAGTGGTTTGTTGGTGCATTCTTTAGTGTTTTTTATGTTCAATACCATGCTGTCTGCAAACAGTGACAGTTTAACTTCTTCCCTACCAACCTGGATGGCTTTTATTTCTTTGTATTCTCTGATTGCTGTGGCTAGGACATCCAGAACTATGTTGAATAAAAGTATGTAGAGTGTCTTGTTCCCCATCTTAGAGGAAAAGTTTTCAGCTTCTTGCTGTTAAGTATGATATTGGATGTGGGTTTGTCAGATATGGCCTTTATTATGTTGAGGTACTTGCCCTCTATACTCAGTTCGTTGAGAGTTTTTTATTGTGACTGAATATTGATTTGTTCGAATGCTTTTTCAGCATCTATGGAGACGATCATGTGATTTTTGCCCTTCTGTTTGTTGATTTGGTCTGATGTTGATGGGATTTTCTCATATTTACCATCCTTGCATCCCCGAAATATATACCACTTGATCATGATGGATGATCTTTTTGATGTATTTTTAAATTGAGTTTCTAATATTTTGTTGAGGATATTTGCATCTTTGTTCATCAGGGACATTGGTCTGTAATTTTCTTTTTTTATGGTGTCTTTGCCTGGTTTTGGCATTAGAGTGTTGCTGGCCTCATAGAATGAGTTAGGAAGTATTCCCTACCTTCTACTTTTTGGAAAACGGTAAGGAAGATGTGTGTTAGATCTTCTCTAAATGATAAAATTCAATGGTGAAGCCATCTGGACCAGGGCTTTTGTTTTTAGGTGGTTTGTTGATTACCAGCTGAATTTCACTGCTGGTAATTGGTCTCTTCAGATTTTCTGTTTCTTCCTGGGTCAGTCTTGGAAGGTTGTATTTTTCTAGAAAGTTGTCCATTTCTTCTAGGTCATCCAATCTGTTAGCATATAATTTTTCATAGTATGCTCTAATAATTCTTTATATTTCTGTGGTGTCTGTAGTGATTTTTCCTTTCTCATTTCTGATTCTGTTTATGTATATAGACTTTCTTTATTTTCTTGATAAGTCTGTCTAGGGGTTTATCTATTTTGTTTATTTTCTCAAAGAACCAGCTCCTGGTTTCATTAATTCTTTCTCTTGTTTTATTCTTCTCAATTTTATGTATTTCTGCTCTAATCTTTATTATGTCCCTCCTTCTACTCACTTAGGGCCTCATATGTTCTTCTTTTCCTAGTTTCATTAATTGTGAGTTTCGACTGATCATATGGGATTCTTCTTCTTTCCTGAAAGCCCTGTATTGCAATATACTTCCCTCTTCGCATGGCCTTTGGTGCAACCCATAGATTTTGCAGTGTTGAGTTAGTTATTTGTCTTCATATATTGCTTGACCTCTGTTTTTATTTTGTCATTGATCCATTAACTATTTAGGAGCCTGTTGTTAAGCCTCTGTGTTTGTGGGCTTTTTTGTTTTCTTTGTATAATTTATTTCTAGTTTTATATCTTGTTAACGTGGTTGGTACGATTTCAGTCTTTCTGAATTCACTGAGGCTCTTTTTGTGGCCTAATGTATGATCTATTCTTGAAAATGTTCCCTGTGCACTCGAGAAGAATGTGTATCTGCTGCATTTGGGTGGAGTGTTCTGTAGATGTCTGTTAGGTCCATCTGCTCTAATGTTGTTCAGTGCCTCTGTCTCCTTACATATTTTCTGTCTGGTTGATTTGTCCATTGGGAGGAGTAGTGCGTTGAAGTCTCCTAAAATGAATGAATTGCATTCTGTTTCCCCCTTTAATTCTTTGAGTATTTGTTTCACATATGTAGGTGCTCCTGTTTTGGGTGCATAGGTATTTATAATGATTATATCCTCTTGTTGGACTGACCCCTTTATCATTGTGTAATGTCCTTCTTTGTTATTTTCTTTGTTTTGAAGTCTATTTTGTCTGATACAAGTACTGGAACCACTGCTTTTTTTCTCCCTATTATTTGGATGAAATATCTTTTTCCATCCCTTTATTTTTAGTCTGTGTATGTCTTTGGGTTTGAAGTGAGTCTCTTGTAGGCAGCATGTAGATAGGTCTTGCTTTTTTATCCATTCTGTAACTTTGTGTCATTTGATTGGTACATTCATCCCATTTACATTTAGAGTGATTATTGATAGATACTTGTATTGCCATTGCAAGCTTTGGATTAGTGGTTACCAAAGGTTCAAGGGCAGCTTGTATACAATCTAACATTCTAACGTAACTCGCTTATTACGCTATTTCAAACACAGTCTAAAGGGGTTTTCTTTCCTCCCTTCTTTTTCTTCTTCTGCCACTCTTTATATATTAGGTGTCATATTCTGTACTCTTTGTATATCCCTTGACTGACTTTAGGAGAAGTTGATTTAATTTTGCATTTGCTTAGTTATTTATTGGTCTAGTTCCTTTACTGTGGTTTTATTTTCTCTGGTGACAGCTATTTAGCCCTGGGAGCACTTCCATCTAGAGCAGTCCCTTTGAAATATACTGTAGAAATGGTTTGTGGGAGGTAAATTTCCTTAACTGTTGCTTATCTGGAAATTGTTTAATCCCTACTTCAAATTTCAATGATAGTCTTGCTGGATAAAGTATTCTTGGTTCCAGGCCCTTCTGTTTCGTTGCATTAAATATATCATGCCACTCCCTTCTGGCCTATAAGGTTTCTGTTGAGAAGTCTGATGATAGCCTAATGGGTTTTCCTTTGTATGTGATCATTTCTCTCTCTCTGGCTGCTTTTAATATTCAGTCCTTGTCTTTGATCTTTGCCATTTTAATTATTATATGTCTTCGTGTTGTCTCCCTTGGATCCTTTGTGTCACAAGATCTGTGCACTTCCATTTCCTGAGAGACTATTTCCCCAGATTGGCGAAGTTTTTGTCAATTATTTCCTCTAAGAGACTTACTTCCCCTTTTTTTCTCTTCTTCTGGAACCTCTATAATATGAATATTGTTTCATTTGTATTTTCATTCTTAGAGATCCTTTTTTTTCTGTGCCTCAGCTTCTTTGTATTCCTGTTCTCTAATTTCTATTTCATTTACCATCTCCTTCACCTCATCTAATCTGCTTTTAAATCCCTCCATTGTGTGTTTCATTTCAGATACTGCATTTTCAAAGTTTCTATCTCTTTCTTGAAATCCTCCCTGAGAACTTGATTATTTTTCTCCAGTTCCATTAGCATGTTTATGATTTTTATTTTGAAATCTTTATCAAGAATATTGGTGATTTCAGTTGCACTTAGCTCTCTTTCTATTGTTTGAGGGATTTTGGTTTCTACAAGATTCTTTTGCCATTTCATATTTCTAGTGATTCCTGTGGAATAATAACTTAGTGTAGGTCGTGGTGCCCTCTTTTTCCTGGAAGCTCTACTCTCTGGACCTGTCCAGCATCTGGAGCAATGGCAGGTGCACAGGTGAGCGTTGCTGGTGCCTACTGGGAAGTAAGAGCTCTTTTCTGCTCACCAGCTGCAGTGCCTGCCTTCATTCCCAGGGCCAGTTGGCTGAGCACGCATGATTGAGCCTCTGCGTTATGCCCTTGTAGCTCCTGTAGGCAGGACCGCCCTCTGGCTGGCCTGGCACTCTGGTGGGGGCAGCAGTTTTGCAAACTGTTACCAGCCGGGAGGAAGGAGCATCAGGCTACATATCACGTTAGGGGGACTCAGCGCTTTGCCTACCAAGGGGTAGAGCACCTGAAGCTCCTGAGAGTTCCCAGTCTGCTGGGCTGAGTGTACCAGGACAATTTAGTCCACCTGTCCTTTCTCCTGAGCAGTAAGCTCTGGGTAATCCTTGCCCCTTTAGCAGTCCACTAACTACTGGGGTGTCTTTCAAAGTGCCCACCTTTCTTTTGTCCCAGAGAATCTAGTTGTGGGTACCTGTTCTTCACAAGGGGCTGGAATCTCAGTCTCTCCATGTATTTTGCCTGTCTTTGCTTTCCAACCCCACTAATCTTCAGAACACTATGTAATGTGGGTTCGTGTTCCCAGAGCAGCTCTCCAGGGGTGGTTGTTTAGCAGTCCTGGGCTTCTACTCCCTGCCCACTCTGTTTCTCATCCTCCTTCCGGTGAGTTTGCAAATGAGGAGGGCTTGGGTACCACTGAACTGCAGCTTTCCTACCTACTCTTTACTGTAAGGTCTTCTCTTTTCCCCAGTTGTAGGCTGTCTGTTGCAGTCTTCTTTCTAGTCGCTCTTTCAGGATTATTTATATTTGCTGTATTTTCATGTTATTTGTGGTTTTGGAAGGAGGTTTCTGCCTCACTTCTTACGTTGCCATCTGCCATGGTAGATTTTTAGTTCAAAAAAGCCTGGGATCTTTAATAGTCTTTTCAGACAATTGTGGATATTTCTCTTTGGTAATATGCTAGGACTGACAAGTGGTAGTTTCTTAATAGTTGGCAGCAGTTTGGAATCTGAAACTGTATTAATGAAGTTTTCTTTTTCTGTTACAGTAAAATCCATTGGTCTTTTAAATTTTAAATGAGTCTTTTTTACCAATGCATATTTTTGTGACATTATGTATTGATCATTTGGAAAATATTGGTGCACTGCATTATGCAGGTCTTCGAAAGGTAAATACATACTGTTCATTGCCAGCAAAATATCACAATTATTAATATCACCACCAAACTCATGTGAAAACTTTTTAGTGTTGAGAAGATATCATTCTTACAGAGATGGGTACAATTTTCAAAAATTCTGATTTTCATTTGAAAGCTCAAAATCAGCTGGCAGCAATGCTCCATTGTACCATTATAGAGTTAAATGTCTGCAAAATACAAGTTCAAATAATGATGATAGTTTATCTGTTGGCCACACTCTCATGTAAAAATATTGTACTATGGAAATGAACAGCTAATATAGCTCACAATTCAATCACACAACTGCTTTTCCTCAAGACAAGCTGATTACACTGTTACCTTATTCAGAAAGGATTTCCCCCTTCCTGGCAATTTGTATCTTTAAATTGATACATATGATCCATTTACATTTAATGTTTAATTCTTGTTCCTTTGAAGTTAATGTGGTCTGTCTTTGGCTGGTTTTAAGAATAGGGAAGAGAAGTTATGACCAAGTGTACAAATAGAGGTTTTGGCTTTAGGTAATACATTATTAAAGAGAAAAGAAAAAGTTTATGGTATGTTGGCAGATTGAACAGTACAAGCATGTGGCATATAATACAGTAAGATTCATAAGTGCAAATGAGGTGGGGATGAGGAAGGAGTATTGAAAGAGTAAAGAGAGAAAGATTTGAGTTATTTCAGAGGGTAGGAGAGGAAATGACAAGGGAAATATAATAGCTTTCTGGGCAGAACTCAAGACCCATCTGAAATTTGTAGTCAGGAGTTTAAAGTGAAACTTGTCAGCTTTTGTTGGGGGTGTATATACGTACATGTGCATGCATGACTACTTTTTAGAGAGCCGGCCCTTTAATCACCCTGGCCCAAGTGGTTGGAGCTCATTGCTAAGTACACCCATTGCTAATTGTCAGTCCTCCGATCCTAGCAGGAAATTGGCTAGACTAGAGAAGGAGCTAGGGAATAGAAATGGCTAAGATGTGCAGAACCTAAAAGAAATAACTTAGTTTTAAATCTGTACCAAGTTAAATAAAGAGTTGTGAAGCTGATTCGCCTCTGCTAAATGTTCATACTTGGAACTACTTCATGCTGAGGTAAAGAAAAAAATTTTTGGACATAATGTGTGTGTGCTGACTGCTATAGAATTATAGCAAGGGAAAGATAATTAGGGGGAAAAAAGAGCAGAAACAACCAGAATCCAATGAGGTGTAAGTTTTCTGTTAGGCTTTTTATGTCAGGCTTCTGAACTGCATTCCCCTCTTAACTTCCTCCTCTGTCTGTTCTGGGTAGTAGGAAAGAGTTGTGTCCACTGACAGCCCTGAGCCGCACCACGTGGTTCAGAGCTCAGAAGAAGGCCTGTTTTTCTGGCCTAGTTTTCCTGAGAGTTTGTTCTGGCTCCAGGTTTGAGTCAACTCTTTTCTCTGGGAATGTACATTCTTTTAGAGTGAGACCCACAGCCAAATAAAACATCAGTGTTTAAATAGTTTAGGCTTTACCATCATTTCCTGGGTTCAAACTCTGGCTTTCAAGGACTTAATCTCTTTACATCTCACTTCATAGTATCTGTCTCATAAGGTTGTGAAAATTATGTGAAATAATTCATCTAAAGCACTAGAATAGTACCTAAGCGTGCAAATAAATACTAGATATCGTTTTCATTTTCTACAGGAAAACACTTGAGGTATCACCTATGTACCCCTTATCAAAGAATATTTAGCAATTAGCTCTACAATCAACTTTTTTGTAGAGTTGGTATATATAATAAGTAACAACACAATATGCTAGAGCAAAATGAACTGGATATGAATCCTGATTCTGTACTTTGAGGCCTTGACCAGGTTAATTAATGCATGTCCCCCAGCTTCTTCATTTATAAAGTGGAAATCGTAATAGTTCCTGCTCTATAGAGTTGCTATGAGGATTGTAAGTTAATGCATATAACTCATATCAACACCTAAAATGCTTAGAATAGTATGTGGTACATAAACATTCAGTAAATGTTTTGCAGCTGTTACTGGTTATTCATTTAAAACATAAAAAACACTGGTTTGTTGATTTCAGTACTGAAAGAGAGGGCCTTACAAAATAGTACAACTTCTTTTATATATGAGGCATTTGAAGCTTAGTGAAATTCACAGTTAGACGCTGGAAAAATTTTGTCCTGTGTTTTCTAACTCTTAATTTAATGTTCTGTTTGCCATGCTTTCTCCACTGAATGTCTGTAAAGAGATGTATCAGTAAAATTAGTGGAACAATTACTATCACTCAACCACATTTAAGGAGCTCTTCACAAGTATTAAAATACTGCATATAAATAGCACTTAAATAATTCTGTTCCTGCCCTTTGGGATCTTAGGAGAATCCATTGACTATTAGGCATCACCTGTATGGCAGGAATCTAAAAACTGATCTTTATAAGGATTTTATATTTTCCTTTTAATAGATTAGAAGTAATGCTATATATTGTTAGAAAAATAATATGTCTGTGTCTGTGGTCTACCACTGGTGATTGGACTTACTCTTTCATTTTTGTTTTTCTAGTAAAATTGATGAATTTGTAGAGTTGATATCCAGGGTTACAGCAGTCTTAAGCCAGGATAGCTGCTGTAGAAACTCAGATCGAGGATTCTTTTCCCTTTTGGGGAATTTAACTTTCGGGATGGGGTATTTTTCACAATATACTTCAACCTAAATCAGTGCATATAAGCACAAATAGTTGAGTCAGTTCTTGATAACCCAGGATTGTCATTATTATTACTATTAATACTAATAGTTGCTAAAAGTAAAAGGATGCCCACATTAGTTCCTGCTGCTGTTTGTTCTCACATCAAATGACTGTACTTTTGATCAGGTTTATTAACATAACTTGAATATCATAGCACCCATTATAAGTGTGCAATTCAATGATTATTAGTAAATGTTTTGAGATGTGCTTCCATCACCACATTCCACTATTAAAAGATTTTATCACCCCCAATACTCCCTCACTAGTTGTCGTTCCTTATTCTCACTCCCATGCCTAGGCAGCCACTGATCTACTTTTTGTCTTTATAATTTTCTGTTTCTTGACATCTCATATAAATGGAATCATTTTGCATCTGTTTTTGCAGTTCATCCATATTATGGCATGTGGGAATATTTCATTCCTTTTTATTGCTAAATAGTATTCTGTTAAATGAATATATCACATTTTGTTACTCTTTTTACCAGTTGTTAGAGATTTAAATTGTTTCCAGTTTTGGCTACTGTGCATAATGTTGCTATGAACATTTACATTCAAGTCTTTGTGTGAATGGTATGTTTTCATTTCTCTCCAGTAGGTTCCTAGGAGTGGAATTGCTAGGTCTTAAGTTTAACTTTTTAAGGAGTGGCCAAAGTGTTTTCCAAGTCTACTAGACTTCTAATGATGTATGCTTTTAGATAATTTTTTCTTGCCTCACAGTGAACTTGCTGTATCCCCTCTCCTGAATTTGATGCTATGGCAAGACATCCTGATGAATGTATTAAGTTTGCATAATACAAAGGCAGTGATAGTGTGGGTATGAGTATAAAGGACATTGTGATGTCTGGAATGTGTGTGTGTGGTTTCTAGATACTCAGCTGTGTTCTAGACTAGAGATGTTCCAAGATGTATCTATTGTTTGGGAATTTCAGATACAGAAAGCCACCAGTGTGGCAGGGGATATAGTCTACATGATCATCCACTCCTCTGGAATTTTTATGAGGCAGGAGAAGAGACTAAATAGCAAAGATGAGCGGCAATCAAAACAGATGCTATCTGATATTTGACCCAAAGAAATGAGTTGTGTCTGCAATAATTGTCATTATTTTTTGCCTGAATTGCAAAGAAATCAAGAACCTGAGCAACCCAAATATCAACAAATGTTAACTATGTTATTTTATACCATTTTCTCTATACTTATGGTGCCCTTGGCATTTACAGATTAAAATTTTTATTTCAGCTATTTGTGAGTTTTGCATGGAAGTTTGTAATTGGGCTGAGGCATTTAGTTGGGTTGCACTGCTGATGTGTGGAGACAATTTACTCAGCCTAGCAACTACATTTCTGTACTACTGTATTCTTTTCTTGTTTTCACATAGGAAGTAATTCTTAACAAACCTGGAGGCATCTGACACAGTTTTCAATTATATTTTGTCATATTTTGAGTGTCCCTATGCTTCAAGTCGTCTTTCTTGCCACCATCAGTGACCTACTCTGCTATATTCCTCTAGTCCTTCTATTTTGCTTGCTTTTTAAAAACATTATGTTGCTAGGTCATTTTGGTTCTCATTATAAACCCCTAACTAACCTACCTAGTAATAAGCCAGTATCTTTGTATTTTTGTGGATTGTTTTCCTTTTTCATTGGAAGATTTATCTCACATTGTCTGCTGTATTTTATGAAAATGTTCATTGACCTACCTTTCTGCCATTTATATTTCAGTTCAGGTCTTAATTATCTGCCATGATAGAGAAGGGCAGAGACACAAACATAATCTCTGAAAATATAATTTGGTCTAAAAATGAATCAAATTCTCTTTTTGAACATCAGCTTTACCATTGTAATTATGCTCTATTTAGACTAAAACTAGTTTAGTGTAAAAATAATTTACATTATTCAAAAATACATGAAATGATACAAAAGGAAGTATGTTAGAGGCCAAGAAAAGTCATGGTGGGGATAATAAGAAACACAGTTTAACACACCAAGCTGGTTACTTCATTTATTTTATGCCTTAAATGTTAAAATTATTTAGATATATGAAAAAAGGGAATTGGACAAAAGTTCTTGAATTCTTAAACCTCTCTTTAAATGGACTATACTGGGTATCTTCTAGAAAGTTACTTAAAATCTTAATGTTTTGGGAAATCAGTTTTTTTCCCACAAGGATTTAAAATAGCTATTATATTTTGAGTCAGACCTCTGAAAAATGACTGTATGTCTTTCCAAGATTTTTGAAAATTGGCACTGTCTTGCATACTTTCTGGGTACAGTTTGTTTTTTGGGTTCGTTTTTTTCATGGGTGTTTAAAGTAAATAGAAACTTGTTATTGAAATGGGAAAAAGTAGCATTACTGTAAAGCCGATTACAGCTAGTGCTGGAAAGAATTTTGCCCTCTGATTGGAAATATTTTTCCAGTTTGTTGACCTGCTTAAAATTTCTAAGAACTATTTTTCTTTCCAACTTTCAGACATAAACCCATTCTGAGGTCAGTATGTTCGATTCTAGGGAATAAAGAAATGAATAACTTTGGTTTTGTGTTCTCCTTAATATTTGTCTTATACCTGAAAGGAAGTATCTACTGAATATTTTAAGCACCACCATGATTACCATCTTGAAATGGATATTTGTACTAGATTAAAAATAATCTTCTGAGAAATCATAATTGCTGCTTCTCAACCCATTCCCCCACTGATGGCTCTTTCTAACCATGTAGGATATGATAGCATTTCACTTACCTCAAGCAATGTTTTTTAAAAATGCTCTGAGAACTCATGTGATATGAAGGTCCTATTGTCCCTATAATCTTTCAGTATTTGTTTCTGATACATATATGTATTGTTTAGTCATATGAATTATAATTTATTTCAGATGCCTTGTTTAACTTAAATACCTTACTCCATGTTTTATCAAAAGTCATGCTCTTTTCTTCATTTCTGCTTGATTTTCCTGCAGTGGCTAGAAAAGTCAGTTCCTGAAGTTACTTTGTTCCCCTGAGAGGCCCTCAGAAAAAATCTAAACTCCAAGAGTAATGAAAAGCTTACTGTATTTTAATCTTTCTCAAATAACTATTTAGGAAATGTTTACTTTAAATATATTAAAATCTTTCTGCCTCTATTTCTAATTACTATTAGTAGCATTATATTTCACTATGCCAAAAGCCTTGGTAGTAACTGAACAAGCATAGAGAGGAGAAAAGAAAATCTCCTACCAATTTTGTTGACCCCTCTTTCTAATCTACCTTTTCTGACCTTGCTTGCTGTTGCCTCAGCCCCTTATCATCTATTGTAAGAAATATTGGATCTGTCTCCTAATCTGCCTTTCTCATCAGTCATGCCTTCTTCCAATCTGTCCTTATTGTTACGTAGAAATCAGTAGCTGATAACTACCATACATATTCAGAATCAAGCCCCAGAATTTTTAAGGGTTCTATGTAAGGTCTTTGCTCATGATTTAGCCCTCTCTTATTTCTTTGGATGCTCAAATCAGAGGAACTACTTGCAGTTTCCTGAATATATTTCATTAATTTTTAAATTTTTTTTCATACTGAGAAAAGAAACTTTAAAAAGAATTTTATCAAATGTATATCACTGTGGTTCAACAGTTTCCCCCACCTCCGCCCACACCCCTCCCCCTTGGTAAGTAGTAGTTACTTCTCAGTATCTATGAGTCTAATGCTGTTTTGTGTTTTTTCTGTTTTGCTTTGTTTTTATATTCCACAAATAAGTGAAATCATATATTTGTCTTTTTCCACCTGGCTTATTTCACTGATCCATCTATGTTCTTGCAAATGGCAAGATTTCTTTTCTTTTTATTGCCGAATAATAATCCACTGTGTTTATGTACTACATCTTTATCCATGTATCTACTGATGGACACTTAGGTTACTTTCATATCTTAGCTATTACAAACAGTGCAGCAGTAAACATAGGGGTGTGTATGTCTTTTTGAGTCAGAGATTTTGTTGTCTTCAGGTAAATCCCCAAGAGTAGAATTACTGGGTCAACTGGTATTTCTATTTTTAGTTTTCTGAGGAACCTCCATACTGCTTTCCACAATAGTTGCACCAATTTACAGTCCCACCAAATGTGTATTTGCATTTCTCTGCACCCTCACCAGCATTTATTATTTCTTGTCTTTTGGATAGTGACCATCTTAACTGGTGTGAGGTGATATCTCATTGTGGTTTTAACTTGCATTTCCCTGATGATTAGCAACATGGAGCATCTTTTCACGTACCTGTTGGCCATTTGTATTTCTTCTTCAGAGAAGTGTCTGTTCAGGTCCTCTGCCCATTTTTTGATTGGGTTATTTGTTTCCTGGGTTTGAGGTATATGAGTTCTTTATATATTTTGGATGTTAAACCCTTATCAGATGAGTCATTTACAAATATATTCTTTCATACTGTAGGATGCCTTGTTGTTCTGCTGATGGTGTCCGTTACTGTATGGAAGCTTTTTAATTTGATGTAGTCCCACTTGTTCATTTTTTATTTTGTTTCCCTTGCCTGAGGAGGTGTGTTCAGGAACAAGTTGCTCATGTTTATATTCAAGAGAATTCTGCCTATGTTTTCTTTTAAGAGTTTTATGGCTTCATGACTTACATTCAGGTCTTTGATCCATTTCAAGTTTACTTTTGTATATGGAGTTAGACAGTAATCCAGTTTCATTCTCTTACATGTAGCTGTCCAGTTTTGCCAACACCAGTTGTTGAAGAGGCTGTCTTTTCCCCATTGTATGTCCATGGCTCCTTTATCATATATTAATTGACCATATATGCTTTTGTTTATATCTGGGCTCTCTATTCTGTTCCATTGATCTATGGGTCTGTTCTTGTTCCAGTACCAAATTGTTCTGATTACTGCAGCTTTGTAGTAGAACTTGAAGTTAGAAAGCATAATCCCCCCAGCTTTTTTCTTCTTTGTTAGGATTGCTTTGGCTATTCAGGGTCTTTTTTGGTTCTATATGAATTTTAGAACTATTTTCTCTTGTTTATTGAAGAATTCTGTTGGTATTTTGATAGGGATTATACTGAATCTGTAAATTGCTTTGAGGGCGGTATGGCCATTTTGACAATATTAATTCTTCTTATCTATGAGCACAGGATAGGTTCCCATTGTTGGTGTTTTCTTTAATTTCTTTCATGAGTGTCTTGTTTTCAGAATATAGGTCTTTCACCTCTTTGGTTAGGTTAGGTTTATTCCTAGGTATTTTATTCTTTTTGATGCACTTATAAATGGAGCTGTTTTACTGATTTTCTGCTAGTTTACTGTTAGTATATAGGAATACAGTATATTTCTGTGTATTAATTTTGTATCCTGCAACTTTGCTGAATTCAGTTATTAGTTTTAGTAGTTTTTTGGTGGATTCTTTAGGGTTTTCTGTGCACCATATCATGCCGTCTGCAAACAGTTACAGTTTAACTTCTTCCTTCCCAATCTGGATGCCTTTTATTTCTTTGTGTTGTCTGATTGCCATGGCTAGGACCTCCGGTACTGTGTTGAATAAAAGTGGTGAGAGTGGACATTCTTGTCTTTTTCCCAATCTTAGAGGAAAAGCTTTCAGCTTTTTGCTTTTAAGTACAATGTTGGCTGTGGGTTTGTCGTATTTGCCCTTTATTATGTTGAGGTACATGCCCTGTACCTCATTTTGTAAGAGTTTTTATTGTGAGTGGATGTTGAATTTTGTCAAATGCTTTTTCAGGATCTATTGAAATGATTATTTGATTTTTATCCTTTTTGTTAATGTGGTGTGTGATGCTGATGGATATACTAATATTGTACCATCCTTGCATCCCTGGAATAAATCCCACTTGGTCATGATGGATGATCTTTTTTATGTATTTTCAAATTCAGTTTGCTAATATTTTGTTCAGTATATTAGCATCTGTTTTCATCAGGGATGTTGGTCTGTAATCTTCTTTTTTTATGGTTTCTTTGTCTGCTTTTGGTATTAGAGTGATGCTGGCCTCATAGGAAGAGTTGTGAAGTATTCCCTTTACTTCTACTTTTGGAATGCTTTAAGAAGGATGGATACTAGGTCTTCTTTAAATGTTTTTTTTTTTGTACATTTTTTGTAGGCATAACAGGTGTTTGTGTAATTTATGGAGAAAACAGCCCATGAGGATTAAGGATGAGAGGCAGAGTATACCAATGGACAATATGCCTGGCAATCCAGAAAGCTAAACAATAGCAATTGACCCAAAAGGACCAGGACTTGATTGATAATTGCCAGCTTCCTTAACTTTTGTTCTTGCGTCCAACTTAGAACCCACCAGAGCAAGCCAAATAACACACATGATGCCTGCTACTAGTTAGCCTGCCTACAGCTTCCCCACCCACCAAGCTCTAATCGGGGCACACTTTGAAGCCTTTTTTTTTTCCACTATAAAGCTTTTCTACCTCTAAGCCTGCCTTTGAGTCTGCCTAAATGAAGTGATGGTGGCTGACTCCCTTGCTATATATAGTAAGCTCAGAATAAATAGTCTTTGCCTTTCTTTTTTTTGGTCTTCATTTCCACAATGGCAGAAAAAACCTATTATTTTATTTATATCTGAAGTGATTGACAATAAGTATAGTTTCAAAACTGTTTTTAATTCCTGTGCTACTTTATATGATTTTCTCCATGTTTTGTAAACATAGAGGCTTATATTTTATAAAGGTGAAGACGTTTTTAATTCCTGTGCTAGCTATGTTGTATGATTTTCTCCATGTTTTGTAAACATAGAGGCTTATATTTTATAAAGGTGAAGACAGGTTTTGTCATATGGATTCTCTTACTTTATTTCTTTAATTAAAAGATGACACAAGAAAAATCTGTCACTTAATAGTAGGAACAAAATTGTAGTCAAATTTTAATCTTGAGGTCTTTGTCTTAGATGTAGTTATTCAAAGCTTTTCATTTGGTGTATTAAAGCATACTTTTAAAAGAAATCAGTGTATGGTAGAGATTTAAACAAATGATAATTAAATGCATTTTAGGTTTTATTTTTTATGTTAAGAATATCCTTTCATTCTTTAAAATATTAGGTATGAATGTTGAATTTTATCAAATAATTTCTTGCATTATTTACTGGTTTTATTTAAACCATTGGTAATATATATATATCAAAGGAAAGTGCAGAAGTGCATTAAAAGCAGGATATTCTTGCTATGAACGTTTTATTGACCAATTTGTGTATGTAATTGGTATAAGTAAAGATACATTGTACAGTTCTCTGAATATGTTTTTTCTATATTTTTTCTATACGTAGATTTCATATAATTGAACCATGTATATGATCCAAAATAAACTGGTTTAGTGAATTATTATTTTTGCTTAAATAATCTTAACTTTATAAAGGGTCTCTCCCTTTTGTAAAGATTCTGAAAGTGACCAGAACCTATACCTTGATGTTTGTATACCCTTCCTCTTGTTTCTACAATTGAATGACTATTTTGTAAAGATTCTGAAAGTGACCGGAACGTATACCTTGATGTTTGTATACCCTCCCTCTTGTTTCTACAATTGAATGACTAATGAGGCTACTTTAACTCTAAAACTATGGAAAGCATTGTTTTTTATCTGTCTAGTGTTTTATTTTACTAATTACTCTCTATTGTTTGAATTGTCTCTTAACAGATATTCAGTTCGGAGAGGTAGCTCCTTCACATTTTTAACACCTGGCCCCCATTGGGACTTCACTTTGATGAGTAGATAATGGGTTTTTATTTCAAGTCATTAGAGGGAATTCAGTCATAGGCTGTCTTTCAGCCTGGTATACAGCTCAGTTTTCTGTAGTTCTCGGAATATGTTGAGGTACAGAGTTTCTTTTGCCATCTTTAGCAGCCTATTTAATTTTTTCTGCAAACAAGCTGAACTTTTTCTTTCAGTTAAATATGAAACAGATTTTGAAAAGTTCCAGATCTCTTTATCTTCAGCTCTATGCAGTCCTTTCTCTTGTTCCTACCAGTGTTAAAATTAGGAGACTATATCATGAAATATGAAGCTTTTTTTTTTGTAGGTACTCTAATGGCTTTTTTCTTGTTTGAAAATGTAAAACTCATTGCAGATAATAAGTATATTGAATGGATTTTCTCTTATTAATCATCTTAGTATAGAAGGAGTGAATTGTTTTTAGAATGAGACTGTACAGAGGCATCAACTTTGTGCAAAGTAACACTGGAGAATTGATTCTTTTTATAATTAAAAACTCATTACCTATTCTTACTACTCATATAAATGATGTACAAATAAAGCATGAGTCTCCTGCTTTCCTTATTTGGGGAACATAGCAAAAAATGACTGTTTCTAGTTTGCCAAACTATACTTGTCTACATGTATTGATGTGCTAGTGGATTCATCAATGCATATTTAATTTGTATTCTGTTCTTTTGTGTTTAATTTATATATCTGTCAGGGAGTCCTGTACAATATTTCTTTACTCTTATACCAATTATATACACTAGTTGGTCAGTAAAACATTCACAGCAAGAATATCCTGCCTTCAATTCTGCATTTTCCTTTGAAACTTTCATCTTGGTCCCTTTCCTTTACTTGTTTACAAACCTAAACTTAAAATCTTCAGTGGAGAATTGTCTCCAAACTTGATTTTTCAAACATATCAGCAAACATATTTAGATCAAGTACCCCTGATATATTTATTTGTAACTTTTATGTATGTAGCACCATTATTAGCTAATATCTCAAAGCACAGTACTCATTTAGGGTAAGGTTAATGATAGTGGCCATAAATCTTTATTTCAAATAGCCATGATAAATTCACAGTTTGAGGCTGACTTTTTATTGGATCTGAGTAGATTGCTGTTGTCTTTAACATTGTATTATGAGTGATGATGAACTCATCTGTATATTAAACACTATACAGCTTCTTTTTAGGATTAAGAAATGCATAAAAATAGAAGTTCTAACATTTTCCTCCTACATTTCAGGGAAGTTATCTGGCAAAAACACTTTTGTAGAGGTCTCCCATGACAAAGGATGGTTCATGTGTTAAAACCTTGGAATGCAGTTAAGAAGTACTTAAAGGAAGATGTGTAACTTTTAAATACATAGTTTAAGAAAGAAAAAGCAAAAATTAAGCATATAACTCAAGAGATTAAAAAAACAACAATGGAGTAAACCAAAGAAAACAGAAAAAGCAAGAGTAGAAAATTTTAAAATCAACAGCAATCATGATAAAATTCTTGACAAACCAAGAATGGAAAAGAACTTCCTTAGCCTGAGACCTGCCATAAACAGCATACATAGTGGTAAAATGATGACTGCTGTCACCATATCTATTTAGAATTGTACTAGTACTCCTAGCCAACACAGTAAGACAGGAAAACAAGTGGTAGCAAATTAAAAGAGATAGTATGATTTCATTACGTAGAGACAATATGATTGTCTACATAGAATATCCAAAGAATAGCAGTAGCAGCTATTAGAACTAACAGGAATTCAAGCAAGGTTACTGGCTATAAAAGCTATAAAAAGAAAAAAGTAGAATGTATATAGCCTAGCAGTAAACAGTTAAATTTTATTTAAAACAGTAATTTTAAAGATGCCTTTATTGAAATAAAAACAATTTTAAAAATTAGGAATAAACCTAATAAAAGATCTGTGAGTCTTTTATGGGAAAAATTAGAAAGCATTAGTAAAGAACAAAGGACACCTACTTAAATGATTATACCCTAGTCATTCAAGAAAAAACTTAATAGCATAAAAATGTCAGTTCTCCCCAAATTAATTAATAAATTCAGTGCAGTTCTGATAAATTACGTTAGAGTATAATAGATCTCATTTTACACTTCATGTTGAAAAGTAGAAAACCCTGAACAGTGAAAGTAGGATACAAGTCAGGGAACATATGATGTACTGTATTAGCTATTAAGACAACACCAAGGGTACAGTAATTACACAGCATAATGTGGTTGCAGGTATAGACAAATAACTGATGCAACAAAATAGAGAGCCCAGTCACTGATCTACATATATATGAGAACTTACTGTATCATCAGCACTATGAAGGAATGGTGCTGTCAGTAAGTGGTATTGGGATGGGGGCAATTGACTGTGTTACCCCATAGCACATACATACAAAAGTAAATTCTAGATGGATTGAATATATAAATATGAAAAGCAAGACCTTAAAAAATTTGAAAGAAAATATAGGATGTTTTAAAATTTGTTAAATTTCTTCATACATATGTCCATGCACATGTATGATTTTATGTAAATGTATAAATATTATCATGTATGTGCTTTTTCCCTTAGTGCACTCTTCTTTTTGCCTCGAGGTGTCCTCCTTTCCTCTCATCTCCTCTAAGTCTTTCCATCCCCCCAACCTCTACTTTAATCCATGTCAGCAACATTATATGTACCCTTCTCTGTTTTGCTTAGAGAATTATTTACATAGCCTCACAAATAAGAGATGCGGGGTTTTTGCTTAGTTTGCTTTCAAAATTAGGATCAAATTATTCATACTTTTCTGCATCTTCTGAACATGACCTTAAGATCAGTAAAGATTTCCTCATTTTTTAGTTTCTTCCAATCGACTTGTCTTGTTCTTTACCATCTTATCTTTTTCTTAATGTCTTTTAGTTAAATTTGAAATTGTATGTTATAGTTTTGCTTTGCAGCCTTGAGCATTTCCTTCTGAGGCGCTTTCCCTGTAGGGATATTATTCTGCCTTTATTCTCTTTTTTCTTAGGGTGATTTTGTATTGGATTTGACTTGCAGAAGTTTCTGCTCATTCTAATGTGAATTTAGTTTTCCTGAACTTTACAAAGGAGCTTGGTTCAGATAGCTTCTCTAACTTCATAGATCTCTCTCTCTTCTTTTCATGGTGGCTTGTTTCTGAGATGCCATCTTCATGTATTTTCCCCACTTCCATCTGGACTTTATCTTGCCTTTTTTCTCCATTGTTCTGAGCCTGCTCAATTTTGATTGCACTCTTACCAGTTTCTCCTCAGGGTGAACCAGGACTTGGAAGGGAGCCCTGGCTCATCAGTTTTGAGAGTTCATTAAGAACTAGGCTGTACCACAAGTAATCTGAAGAGTTATTTTGAGATGTGAGAGAAAGAAGTGTTACTTAAGGACTCTTCTTCAATATTGGTTAAAGACCAGAAGTTAAAGCTATCTATGCAGTTTTTGCTTCTACTAGCTAAATATGCAGTTTTGCTTCTACTAGATTTATCAAGGGATAAATCGTTCCTGGAAGGTATGCCAGGATTGTGTGTATTCATCTTCCAGCCGATAAATCCTGCTTCAAACAACAAATCTTACTTTGGGCCATGAGAAAAGTTTTATGGTAAAGATAACTGTCCCCATGGGAAAAATATATATGTTCCTTTAAAAAAAAAAAACTCGTTTCCCATTATGTGTAAAACATTTTACTTTTTTTCTAACAATCCTTGACTTAAGTAAGAGTTGTGTTCTTACAAACTTTACATAAGTAAATTATTTAATAGGGTGGAATCACTTCACAAACACATGATTTGGTCAGGGGGCTCTTTAGACAGTATGTATGCTAAAGATAATTTATGAGCATTCCAAATAATTTTCTTATGAATACAGGCAAAGGCTATTTTTTTTTTTTTTTGAGAGGGCATCTCTCATATTTATTGATCAAATGGTTGTTAACAACAATAAAATTCAGTATAGGGGGGTCAACGCTCAATGTACAATCATTAATCCATCTCAAGCCTAATTCTTGTCAGTCTCCAATCTTCTGAAGCATAACGAACAAGTTCTTACATGGTGAACGAATTCTTACATAGTGAATAAATTCTTACATGGTGAACAGTACAAGGGCAGTCATCACAGAAACTTTCGGTTTTGATCATGCAATATGACCTATAAACAATCAGGTCAAATATGAATATTCGTTTGATTTTTGTACTTGATTTATATGTTGATCCCACATTTCTCCTATTATTATTATTATTATTTTTATTTTTAATAAAATGCTGAAGTGGTAGGTAGATGCAAGATAAAGGTAGAAAACATAGTTTAGTGCTGTAAGAAGGCAAATGTAGATGATCAGATGATCAGGTGTGTGCCTATGGACTAAGTATTAATCCAGGCTAGACAAGGGCAGCAAGACATCCACGGATGCAGAAGATTTCTCTCAAAGCAGGGGGGGTGAGGTTCTGAGCCTCACCTCTGTTGATCCCCAAATTCTCACCTGATGGCCCCCCTGCGACTGTGCCTGTCTTAGGTTGTTCCTCCCTTGAGGAATCTTACCCGTCTCTGGCTAACCAGTCATCTTCCGGGGCCATACAGGGAAATGTAAAGTTGGTAAGTGAGAGAGAAGCCATATTGTTTGCAAAGGTTAGCTTTTTACTTCTTTGCAGATTTATGCCCTGTGGCTTCTATGCCCAGCACTTGTCTCGAGGTATCTTTACCACCTGGAGGAATTATGATACTCGGTAAATTCGATATGAGGCACGAATTCTATTTAAGGGTTGTAATTAGGAAGGAAGAAGAAAAGCTATAGATGTAGCATATGAAGGAAACTTGGGAGGATTGATTATTTCTTTGACATATCTTCTTGTATAGTACCTTAAGTATGTATAGGTTTTAAACTACTAACTAATTTGCACACACATATTAACATAATAGGAATACGGTGACATAAACAAAGCAAATCTATAATTACCATCCATCTCCAGTGAAGCCAAGAAAACCATTTAGGCACCCTAGGCATTTGTGAAAATTTATCTATGATATGATGGATATTGTCCAACTGTACTTGAACCATCAGACAAATAAAAGCAGCCCATTTCTGGGATCTGTTCACATCCCATATGTTCTTTTAACCATAGATAGTCTATAGTCATGAGATTTTGGAGTGCTACAACTTGCACCCCTCCCAACTCCTGGTTGAGTTCCAACAGTACAGATCCGGTCAAATTCGTTGTCTCACTATATGCACATGCCAGCCTAGACATCTCCCTCCTCCTTCTTATGGCAAGTCCAGGAGACGGTGGGCTGGATGCAGCCACAACCGCAGCATCGTCCGGATACCTGTGGAGGCTTTTTGATGATCATCCCCCGGGTCAAGTCCTCCAGAGAGTGCTGATGCCGGAAGCTCCTCCTCATATCGTATCTTAGTTCATTTTCTGGGTATCCAAGCTAGGCCTTGATCTTCTGCGTAGAAACAAACAGACCCTTTGCCCACACTTTGACATGCCCTCTATACCACTGTGCAGAACTCATTGGAGGTCAGCACACAGTAACTGCTTTTTTTTTTTTTTTTTTTAATTAAGAGAAAGGAATATTATCAGAAAAGAGTACCTCCATAGCTGATCATCTGACACCCTTTAAGTGATCAACATTAAGGATATTTAAAGCATGCGTTGATCTTTGATTTACCAATAGTTTTATCCTGTTACGGAGTAATCCCCCTTTTCTTTCTTTCTTTCTTTCTTTTTTTTTTTTTTTTTAAATTTTTAATCTACACTTACATGAAGAATACTATGTTTACTATGCTCTCCCCTATATCAGGTCCCCCCTAACAACCACATTACGGTTACTGTCCATCAGCTTAGCAAAATGTTGTAGAGTCACTACTTGTCCTCTCTGTGTTGTGCAGCCCACCCTCCCCTTGCGCCCTCCCCCCCATGCATGCTAATCTTAATACCCCCCTTCTTCTTCCCCCCCCCTATCCCTCCCTGCCCACCCATCCTCCCCAGTTCCTTTCCCTTTGGTACCTGTTAGTCCATTTTTGGGTTCTGTTATTCTGCTGCTGTTTTGTTCCTTCAGTTTTTCCTTTGTTCCTATACTCCTCAGATGAGTAAAATCATTTGGTATTTCTCTTTCTCCGCTTGGCTTATTTCACTGAGCATAATACTCTCCAGCTCCATCCGTGTTGCTGCAAATGGTTGGATTTTTCCACTTCTTATGGCTGAGTAGTATTCCATTGTGTATATATCCCACAACTTCTTTATCCATTCATCTACCGATGGACATTTAGGTTGCTTCCAATTCTTGGCTATTGTAAATAGTGCTGCGATAAACATAGGAGTGCATCTGTCTTTCTCAAACTTGATTGCTGCGTTCTTAGGGTAAATTCCTAGGAGTGGAATTCCTGGGTCAAATGGTAGGTCTGTTTTGAGCATTTTGAGGAACCTCCATACTGCTTTCCACAATGGTTGAACTAATTTACATTCCCACCAGCAGTGTAGGAGGGTTCCCCTTTCTCCACAGCCTCGCCAACATTTGTTGTTGTTTGTCTTTTGGATGGCAGCTATCCTTACTGGTGTGAGGTGATACCTCATTGTAGTTTTAATTTGCATTTCTCTGATAATTAGCGATGTGGAGCATCTTTTCATGTGTCTCTTGGCCATCTGTATTTCTTTCTTGGAGAACTGTCTGTTCAGTTCCTCTGCCCATTTTTTAATTGGGTTATTTGTTTTTTGTTTGTTGAGGCGTGTGAGCTCTTTATATATTCTGGACGTCAAGCCTTTATCGATGTGTCATTTTCAAATATATTCTCCCATACTGTAGGGTTCCTTTTTGTTCTATTGATGGTGTCTTTCGCTGTACAGAAGCTTTTCAGCTTAATGTAGTCCCACTTGCTCATTTTTGCTGTTGTTTTCCTTGCCCGGGGAGATATGTTCAAGAAGAGATCACTCATGTTTATGTCTAAGAGGTTTTTGCCTATGTTTTTTTCCAAGAGTTTAATGGTTTCGTGACTTACATTCAGGTCTTTGATCCATTTTGAGTTTACCTTTGTATATGGGGTTAGACAATGGTCCAGTTTCATTCTCCTACATGTAGCTGTCCAGTTTTGCCAGCACCATCTGTTGAAGAGACTGTCATTTTGCCATTGTATGTCCATGGATCCTTTATCAAATATTAATTGACCATATATGTTTGGGTTAATTTCTGGGGTCTCTAATCTGTTCCACTGGTCTGTGGCTCTGTTCTTGTGCCAGTACCAAATTGTCTTGATTACTATGGCTTTGTAGTAGATCTTGAAGTTGGGGAGTGAGATCCCCCCTACTTTATTCTTCTTTTTCAGGATTGCTTTGGCTATTCGGGGTCTTTGGTGTTTCCATATGAATTTTTGAATTATTTGTTCCAATTCATTGAAGAATGTTGCTGGTAATTTGAGAGGGATTGCATCAAATCTGTATATTGCTTTGGGCAGGATGGCCATTTTGACGATATTAATTCTTCCTAGCCATGAGCATGGGATGAGTTTCCATTTATTAGTGTCCCCTTTAATTTCTCTTAAGAGTGACTTGTAGTTTTCAGAGTATAAGTCTTTCACTTCTTTGGTTAGGTTTATTCCTAGGTATTTTATTCTTTTTGATGCAATGGTGAATGGAATTGTTTTCCTGATTTCTCTTTCTATTGATTCGTTGTTAGTGTATAGGAAAGCTACAGATTTCTGTGTGTTAATTTTGTATCCTGCAACTTTGCTGTATTCCGATATCAGTTCTAGTAGTTTTGGAGTGGAGTCTTGATAGGGTTTTTTATGTACAGTATCATATCATCTGCAAATAGTGACAGTTTAACTTCTTCTTTACCAATCTGGATTCCTTGTATTTCTTTGTTTTGTCTGATTGCCGTGGCTAGGACCTCCAGTACTATGTTAAATAACAGTGGGGAGAGTGGGCATCCCTGTCTGGTTCCCGATCTCAGTGAAAATGCTTTCAGCTTCTCGCTGTTCAGTATAATGCTGGCTGTGGGTTTATCATATATGGCCTTTATTATGTTGAGGTACTTGCCCTCTATTCCCATTTTGCTGAGAGTTTTTATCATGAATGGATGTTGAATTTTGTCAAATGCTTTTTCAGCATGTATGGAGATGATCATGTGGTTTTGTCTTTCTTTTTGTTGATGTGGTGTATGATGTTGATGGATTTTCGAATGTTGTACCATCCTTGCATCCCTGGGATGAACCCCACTTGGTCATGGTGTATGATCCTTTTGATATACTGTTGAATTCTGTTTGCTAATATTTTATTGAGTATTTTTGCATCTACATTCATCAGGGATATTGGTCTGTAATTTTCTTTTTTGGTGGGGTCTTTGCCTGGTTTTGGTATTAGGGTGATGTTGGCTTCATAGAATGAGTTTGGGAGTATTCCCTCTTCTTCTATTTTGTGGAACACTTTTAGGAGAATGGGTATTATGTCTTCTCTGTGTGTCTGATAAAATTCCGAGGTAAATCTGTCCGGCCCCGGGGTTTTGTTCTTGGGTAGTTTTTTGATTACTGTTTCAATTTCTTTGCTTGTAATTGGTTTGTTTAACTTTTGTGTTTCTTCCTTGGTCAGTCTTGGGAGGTTGTATTTTTCTAGGAAGTTGTCCATTTCTTCTAGGTTTTCCAGCTTGTTGGCATATAGGTTTTCATAGTAGTCTTTAATAATTCTTTGTATTTCTGTGGAGTCTGTCGTGATTTTTCCATTCTCATTTCTGATTATGTTGATTTGTGTTGACTCTCTTTTTCTCTTAATAAGTTGGGCTAGAGGCTTATCTATTTTGTTTATTTTCTCAAAGAACCAGCTCTTGGTTTCGTTGATTTTTGCTATTGTTTTATTCTTCTCAATTTTGTTTATTTCTTCTCTGATCTTTATTATGTCCCTCCTTCTGCTGACTTTAGGCCTCATTTGTTCTTCTTTTTCCAGTTTTGATAATTGTGATGTTAGACTATTCATTTGGGATTGTTCTTCCTTCTTCAAGTGTGCCTGGACTGCTTTCGCTGCGTCCCACAGAAGTTGGCGCTTAGTGTTGTTGTTGTCATTTGTTTCTATATAGTCCTTGATCTCTATTTTGATTTGTTCTTTGATCCATTGATTATTTAGTAGCATGTTGTTAAGACTCCATGTGTTTGTGAGCCTTTTTGTTTTCTTTGTAGAATTTATTTCTACTTTTATACCTTTGTGGTCTGAAAAATTGGTTGGTAGAATTTCAATATTTTGGAATTTACTGAGGCTCTTTTTGTGATCTAGTATGTGGTCTATTCTGGAGAATGTTCCATGTGCACTTGAGAAGAATGTATATCCTGTTGCTTTTGGATGTAGAGTTCTATAGATGTCTATTAGGTCCATCTGTTCTAGTGTGTTGTTCAGTGCCTGTGTGTCCTTACTTATTTTCTGCCCGGTGGATCTATCCTTTGGGGTGAGTGGTGTGTTGAAGTCTCCTAAAATGAATGCATTGCAGTCTATTTCCCTCTTTAGTTCTGTTAGTATTTGCTTCACATATGCTGGTGCTCCTGTATTGGTTGCATATATATTTAGAATGGTTATATCCTCTTGTTGGACTGAGCCCTTTATCATTATGTAGTATCCTCCTTTATCTCTTGTTACTTTCTTTGTTTTGAAGTCTATTTTGTCTGATATTAGTACTGCAACCCTTGCTTTCTTCTCACTGTTGTTTGCCTCAAATATGTTTTTCCATCCCTTGACTTTTAGTCTATGCTCATCTTTGGGTTTAAGGTGAGTTTCTTGTAAGCAGCATATAGATGGGTCTTCCTTTTTTATCCATTCTATTACTCTATGTCTTTTGATTGGTGCATTAAGTCCATTTACATTTAGGGTGACTATTGAGAGATATGTACTTATTGCCATTTCAGGCTTTAGATTCGTGGTTACCAAAGGTTCAAGGTTAGCTTCTTTAGTATCTTACTGCCTAACTTAGCTCGCTTATTGAGCTGTTATATACACTGTCTGGAGATTCTTTTCTTCTCTCCCTTCTTATTCCTCCTCCTCCATTCTTCATATGTTGTGTGTTTTGTTCTCTGCTCTTTTTAGGGGTGCTCCCATCTAGAGCAGTCCCTGTAGGATGCCCTGTAGAGGTGGTTTGTGGGAAGCAAATTCCCTCAGCTTTTGCTTGTCTGGGAATTGTTTGATCCCGCCATCATATTTAAATGATAGTCGTGCTGGATATAGTATCCTTGGTTCAAGGCCCTTCTGTTTCATTGCATTAAGTATATCATGCCATTCTCTTTTGGCCTGTAGGGTTTCTGTTGAGAAGTCTGATGTTAGCCTGATTGGTTTTCCTTTATAGGTGACCTTTTTCTCTCTAGCTGCCTTTAAAACTCTTTCCTTGTCCTTGATCCTTGCCATTTTAATTACTATGTGTCTTGGTGTTGTCCTCCTTGGATCCTTTCTGTTGGGGGTTCTGTGTAATTCCATGGTCTGTTCGATTATTTCCTCCCCCAGTTTGGGGAAGTTTTCAGCAATTATTTCTTCAAAGACACTTTCTATCCCTTTTCCTCTTTCTTCCTCTTCTGGTATCCCTATAATACGAATGTTATTCCTTTTGTATTGGTCACATATTTCTCTTAGTGTTGTTTCATTCCTGGAGATCCTTTTATCTCTCTCTATGTCAGCTTCTATACGTTCCTGTTCTCTGGCTTCTATTCCTTCAATGGCCTCTTGCATCTTATCCATTCTGCTTATAAATCCTTCCAGGGATTGTTTCACTTCTGTGATCTCTTTCCTGACATCTCTGATCTCCTTCCGGACTTCATCCCACTGCTCTTGCTCTTTTCTCTGCATCTCATCCCACTGCTCTTGCGTTTTTCTCTCCATCTCATCCCATTGCTCTTGCATTTTTCTCTGCATCTCTGTCAGCATGTTGATGATTTTTATTTTGAATTCTTTTTCAGGAGGACTAGTTAGGTCTGTCTCCTTCTCAGGTGTTGTCTCTGTGATCTTTGTCTGCCTGTAATTTTGCCTTTTCATGGTGATAGAGATAGTTTGCAGAGCTGGTAGAAGTGACTGCTGGAAGAGCTTCCCTTGTTGTTGGTTTGTAGCCTTTTCCTGGGAGAATAGCGACCTCTAGTTGCTTGTGCTGGACAGTTGTGCGCAGACAGGGCTTCTGCTTCCTGCCCAGTTGCTTTGGGGTTTATCTCCGCTGTTGCTGTGGGCTTGGCCTGGCTGGGTCTCTTCCTCCAAAATGGTGGAGCCCCGTTGGAGGGGGAGCGGCCAGGAGGCTATTTATCTCCGTAAGGGGCCTCTGTGCTCCCTGCTGCCCAGGGGGTTAGAGTGCCCAGAGATCCCCAGATTCCCTGCCTCTGGTCTAAGTGACCTGTCCTGCCCCTTTAAGACTTCCAAAAAGCACTCTCCAAACCAAAACAACAACAGCAACAATGAGAGAGGGAACAGAAAGAAAGAAAAGAAAAAAAAAAAAAAGGAAAAAACAAGCGATTTTTTTTTTTTTTTTTTTTGTCCTCAGGTGCCGGTCCCAGGCACCCGCTCACTGGTCCTGCTGCCCTGTCTCCCTAGCACCAGGGTCCCTGTCCTTTCAAGGCTTCCAAAAAGCACCCACCCACTGGTCCCGCATGGAATGAACGCTCGATATTCTTTGTCCTCAGGCACTGGTCCCAGGCACCCGCTCACCAGTCCCGCCGCCCTGCCTCCCTAGCACCGGGGTCCCTGTCCCTTCAAGGCTTCCAAAAAGCACTTGCCAAAAAGAGAAAAAAAGGGGAAAAACGCGCGATTTCTTCTGTCCTCAGGTGCCAGTGTCAGGCACCCACCCACAGGTCCCACAGGGAAAAACGCAGGATATTCTTTGTCCTCACGTGCCGGTCCCAGGTACCCGCTCACCAGTCCCACCGCCCTGCCTCCCTAGCACCGGGGTCCCTGTCCCTTTTAGGCTTCCATAAAGCACTCGCAGAAAAGAGAAAAAAAAAAAAGGGGGAAAACGCGCGATTTCCTCTGTCCTCAAGCGCCGGTCTCAGGCACCCGCCCACCGGTCCCGCAGGGAAAAACGTGGGATATTCTTTGTCCTCAGGCGCCGGTCCCAGGCACCCGCTCACCAGTCCCGCCACCCTGCCTCCCTAGCACTGGGGTCCCCGTCCCTTCAAGGCTTCCAAAAAGCGCTCGCCAAAAAGAGAAAAAAAAAAAGGGGGAAAAACGCGCGACCTCCTCCGTCCTCCGGCACCGGTCTCAGGCACCCGCCCGCCGGTCCCGCAGGGAGAAACGCAGGATATTCTTTGTCCTCCGGCGCCGTTCCCAGGCACCTGCTCACCGGTCCCGCCACCCTGCCTCCCCAGCAACGGGGGCCCGTCCCTCTAAGGCTTCCAAAAAGCGCTCGCCAAAAAAAAAAAAAAAAACCGCTCCGGTTTCTCTCCACCCGCCGGGAACTGGGGGAAGGGGCGCTCGGGTCCCGCCGGGCCGGGGCTTGTATCTTACCCCCTTCGCAAGGCGCTGGGTTCTTGCAGGTGTGGATGTGGTCTGGATGTTGTCCTGTGTCCTGTGGTCTCTATTTTAGGAAGATTTTTCATTGTTATATTTTCATAGCTCTATGTGTTTTTGGTAGGAGATTTCCACTGCTCTACTCACGCTGCCATCCTGGCTCCCCAAAGGCTATTTTTTTAAAAGTAATTTTACTAGTTGTATGCAGTCTAATGGGTAACATGCATCCCTTCTATGTAAAAATGAAACCATTTTTTTCTTATAGAAAAGAAAATGAAGAGAGAAAGCTGATGATGTTGTAAGCCTTAGCAGCCTTGATCTGAAGGTAAGCCTTATACTACTCTGTCAAAGAAAAGCAATTTTATTTCTGTGGTGTAAGAATATGAATGCTGATTTATTTTGCATTTTTAATGTGCAAAACTGAGTAATATTGGCTCTCATAGATAAATTGTTTTTTCTGCTCTAGTACTTTGTTAAAAATTAAGAGAAAACCTCCCATAAATGATTTTAGGTCATATCTAATAATCACAATCTCAAATGCCTAAGAAGACCAGACATGTATCTGCAAAGAAGGGAGGTATGGATATGAAATACTATGGAATACTATTCAGCCATAAGAAGAAAACAAATCCTACCATTTGCAACAGCAAGGTTGGAGCTAGAGGGTACTGTGCTCAGTGAAATAAGTCACAGAGAAAGACAAATACCAAATGATTTCCCTCATTTGTGGAAAATTTTCTGCTCATTCTAATGTCAATTTAGTTTTCCTGAACTTCTACAGAGGAGCTTGGTTCAGAAAGCTTCTCTAACTTCATAGATCTCTCTCTCTTCTTTTCATGGTGGCTTGTTTCTGAGATGCTATCTTCATGTGTATTTCAAGCAAAAGTGAAGGAACAAAATAGCCGCAGACTATCTCAGACTCCAAGAAAGGGACTAGCAGTTACCGAAGTGGAGGGGAGGGAGGGAGGGAGGGAGAAGGGGATTTTGGGGTATCATGATTGGTGCACATGGTGTGTATGGGGTTACGGGGAAGACAGTGTAGCTCAGAGAAAACAAATTGGGACTCTGTGGCATCTTATTATACTGATGGACAGTGACTGCAGTGGGGTATGTGGGGACTCGATAATAAGAGTGACTGTAATAACCACATTGTTTTTCTTGTGAAACCTTGATACCTTCATAAATAAATAAATTAAATTAATAAATAAAAAGCAGATATGGTGAAAGTAGAGCGCCATGTCCTTCCTAGAAGAGGTAGCTGCTGCTGTGCTCCAGCTATTGCCGTGTGTGGCAATGTCAAAATAAAGGATTTTTTTTGTGAAACCTCCTGATTTTTAACTGTTGGACCATGCAGGCCAGACAACTTGCCTGCAAGTCAGTTATAGCCCATGAGTTGACAGTGTGTGATGTTCGATAAACTAAAACTCAGTGCACACTTAAAAATGATTATGTATCATTTTGTGTAAAATTGTAGTTAAGTCCAAACACCTGGTATCTTTGAAATTGCTTATTCTATTTTTGTGATTTGGCAAATTTTATAGAGCCATCTTGGTTTTAAGGAATCTTTTTTAAACATTGTTATGAGGAAGTTACATAGTTTAAAGTAAGTTTTTTTAAATGTTTGTCATGTTTAAGGATGACAGCTGCTACTGCTTTGAAGCGAAGTTATTTTCTAAAAATTAAGTTTTTATAGCTGTGTCATCAACATTTTAGCAAATACAGGAGGCCAGATTGTGTGCACGCATGTGTGTGTGTGGTTACAACATCTTTATAGAAGAATTATGTATTTTAAGTGTTGTGCTTTTTTCAAAACAGTTTTAGTTGCATTTTTTAAATTTGTATTTAAAGGAAGAAAATAGCGTGAAAGGATAACCCTGGGTATTAAGATATGCTTCAAATCAAATACAAAAATAAGACAGTATTTGCAGTTTACCACAATAAAATCCATGGTCAAATGTACTTAAAGATCATCCTCCTTTTCTTCACCCCAGCTCCAGCAATTATCAATGTACCATCAGATCCATTTCACATCATCTATCCACTCACCTACCCTGCCTTAGATTATTTTTAAGCAAATCCTAGACATTCTGTCATTTCATCTGTATCATCAAATTCAGTATTCGCACATGTGGTTTTGTTGTTGTTCATCTTGTAAGTTTGATTAGAATTCATATAGGGTCCATACACAGTGACTGATTATATCTCTTAAGTATCTTTTGATCTATAGGTTTTCTCACTAGCTCTTTGTCTTCTTGCAGTTTTTTTGTTGTTAAAGAAACCATGTCTTTTTTCCTATAGAGCTTTCAACAGCTTGGATATTCATGAATGTATCCCCCTGGTATCATTTTCTATGTTCCTCTATCCCTTTATTTCAACTGATTGGTGGCTAGGTGTGGAGATTCTTTATATTGACTGTGTGCTTCACACGGGGAGGTATATGTCTTTTTGTGCTATTTTCAAAATTAGTTATCATTTCATAGATGCATTTTTTTCATTGGAGGTGGCAAAGCAGTGGTACTGTACTTTGTCAGCCCTTCTGTTTACTAAGTGAAACATTTCAGTAAAAAGAAAATTCCCCTCATAACCATTTGGTTACTACAAAGTACTAACTTATACTAAAGGCAGAGCAAGTGCTTGATTCATTCCTTTACCAGTTTTTAAAATCATGAATTTTATTTATTAACATTCTCTAATGAATTTCAGTAGGGCACAGGAAATCAACATGTGACATACCTTAAATTTATACCATGTGAATTATGCCTAATAAAGCAGGGGGGGAAAGGACATGGGAGCCATCCTGAAGTAGCACTCAGTGGCCAAAGATGTGATGATTTGATCATAGTAAGAATAATAATTGAAGTGGATCATGATACAACAAGTGTGTTCATACCCATGAGTTTAAAAATACTACAAATGAAAAAATCATAGCTACTTTCTGGGGCTTGAAACCCATTGCAGGACACAGTGTGACCAAAGAAGATGACAGCAAACGTTCTTTTGGGGTGAAAAGGTTTATTACCGAGCTTCTGAGCCGAGCTTTCTATATAGTGCAATAATAGCTTATTCCATAAAGGTAGCCTAGCAACAGGCCAGTTACATCATCAGGTGGTTTAAGTTCCGTGAGAATCCTGGCCATAAGAACCCCAACTGGCGCACACAGCGAACTTTCCAGGGCCTGAAAGCCTTTGACAAGACAAGTGGTGAAGTCCACAGTGTTCGTTGACTACTAAGGAGAAAGAAAGGCTTCTCTTATGGGAGGGGTGCTTCAGCAGGCTACCCCTAGGAAGGGGCAGGCAGTGGATTATCTGAGGGAAGCACAGGAGGAGGTGGCACGAGAATGCCAGATGCGGAGAATTAAGGTGAAGGTAAGAGCTTCTGAAGACTGAGCTAGCGTTGCTGTGAGGCGCGGTAGAAAAGCTAAAGGTTGCGGCAGAGGAGGTACTCGGGGCAGGGGAGAGAAAGGTGCCATCAGCCCCAGAAACAGAGGAGCTGGGAAAGGATGAAGGGATGGTGTCAGAGGCACTGCCCCCTCCCGTATTGAAAGCACACCCAGTAGTTGTAAAGAAAATACCCAGCAGTTGAAAGTTCCCTTAGGAGAGGAGCAGTCCCCTCGTGGAGCACTCTGTGCTCCACCCCTATAGTCAGGCGGAGCTGGTGGATTTGGGGTTCTGGTTTAGGCAGAAGCCCTCAGAGTCAGTATCAGCTTGGCTCCTATGTCTGTGGGACTTAGGGGTGGATGAAATTGTTCTGTTGGGATCAGAGATGGGAAAGCTGGCAGCGATTATGAAATGCACATCAGACCCCAGAGAATCACTCCCTCCTCGATTGGCTTATAGCTGCACTTCGTGTTGTGTGGCCCAGTCAGGGTGATCTACCATCCTCTCCTGTTAGATGGCAGATGTATGCTGAGCTCCAACAGGTGTTATGAGAGCTAAGCATAAGAAATGCCATGTGTAGTCCAGAGAATTATGGCCCATATGAAGAGATTTTCACTACTGGGTTGAGAAATACTGTGCTTCTAACACCTCCCACATCTTTCTTTGAGTCTCTAGTGGCCATTCTTTCCCCTCACTATGGCCAGCGCATAAGCAAGGTAACACGTACAGTAGCTGACTGAGGAGAGGTTGAAGCAATGAGAAAACGGAGAGAAGTAAGGTCTTCTACTCACAAGAAGAACTTAAAGTATCTCATGAAGGTTACGAGGACCCAGATGTGGGTTGGTTTAATACCGGCAGGAGCAGATGAAAGGAAATTAGATGGAAAGTCAAATTAGGTCTTACTAGACCTATGGCAACATCTGAAAACAGAGCAGCAGTTCCAGCTATTAAGACCAAAGAGGCAGATGTAAAAGCCAGAGCCACAAGTCCGAACTGTGTGTTTGCAAGACTTCCTGCTGGAGAGGGCGACAACCTCACTCCAGCCCACACAGGAAGACGATTGGGGAACATGGTTTGACTGAGGGGAAGGTCGACGTATCTACCCTGAAGGACCAGGGGGAACAGGAGGCCACATGTTGAAATAGCTATCCATTGGTCCCCAGTGAAGTGAACATACAATGTGTCCTGGCTCTGGCAGACACAGGGGCTGAATGTGCACTGATTCATGATAACCTTGAGCAATTTTCCTGAGACCCCAGAATCATAGATGGATATAGGGATAAGGCTGAATGAAACAGGCCCAAATCCCTTTGGGAAAAGGGTGTCTACCCCAAAAAGAGTATACTGGGTATATATCTCCTATCCCTGAGTATATTTTGGGGATTGATATCCTGCAGGGTGTATGGTTGCAGACCACTGCAGGTGAGTTCAGACTGGTAGTATGTGTGGGGAAGACAGTTCTGAGGGGACATGGTAGGCACCTTCTCATAGCTCTGCCTGTGCCTTGGCAGGTGACTAATATCAAACAGTACAAACTGCCTGGAGGACGTAAAGAGATTGGAGAAACTATCCAGGAGCTCGAAAAGGTGGATATTATAAAGCCCACCCATAGTCCTTTCAATTCCCCAGTGTGGCCAGTAAAAAAGCCAGATGGCTCCTGGCATGTGATTGTGGATTACAGAAAATTGAATAAAGTCATACCCCCTATGCATGCTGCTGTCCTCTCTATTGCACGCCTGATGGATACCCTCAGCCATGAAGTAGGAACATACCATTATGTGGCAGATCTTGCTAATGCCTTCTTTTCCATTGACATTGAGCAGGAAAGTCAGGAACAGTTTGCCTTCATGTAGGAAGGATGGCAATGGACTATCACCATGCTTCCACAGGGATACCTCCAGAGCCCCACCATCTGTCACGGACTTGTAGCCCAGGACGTGACTACATGGGAGAAACTGCCATTGCTGCGGCTGTATCATTATATTGATGATGTCATGTTCACATCCGATTCTCTTTCAGATCTAGAAGGTGTAGCATGTAAACTCCTGCAACATCTACAGGAGAAAGAATGGGCTGTGAACAGTACAAAGGTTCAGGGACCTGGTTTGTCTATCAGATTGTTGGGTGTCATCTAGTTGGGTGAGACCCAAGTTATACCAGAAGCAGTTAAGGTAAAGTCCAGGCTTTTCCTACCCCTACAACTGTAGCATTGCTGTAGGAGTTTCTGGATCTTCTAGGCTACTGGAGAGTTTATCCTGCACTTGGCACAAATTCTGAAGCCCTTATACCAGTTGGTATGAAAGGGCATCAGGTGGGACTAGGATGAGACTTGTGCATCTGCCTCTACTACAGCCAAATGGGCAGTCAAGGCCGTTCAGGCCTGGAGTGTGATAGACCCATCAAGGCCCTGTGAACTGGCTGCGCATGTGACTGAAGACGGTGTCTCTGGCAGCGGCTTGAAGGAACTTGCCAACCTATTGGATTCTGGTCACAACTCTGGAAAGGGGAAGAGGCACGATACACTTTGATAGAAAAACAACTGGCTGCCGTATATCATGCCTTGCTGGCTACAGAACCCATCACTGGAATGGACCCGATAAAGTCAATAACCAACTCTCCCACCTGGCGTGGGTGTGACACTGGACCCAAAAGACAAGGAGTGGTGTGGCACAAATGCCCACACTGGCCAAGTGGGGTGCTTACCTACAGCAACGTAGTGCCCTCTCTAGTAGCCCCTTGAGTGAAGATTTCCCAACGCTTATTGAGGCCGGTGACATATACCAGTGAAAAGCAGGAAGAACTTGCTTTTGAACCATTAGTAGCCAAAAGTCCTTATCGGGCGGGAAGAGCCTCTATGCCCAAAGATGTATGATACACAGACAGCTCCAGCTGTGGGCAGGCCCCAAAATAAAGGGCCATAGCTTTCCATCCTAAGACTGAGACAATATGGATGGAAGATGGTGAAGGGAAGAGCAGCCAATAGGCAGAGCTGTGGGCTATGTGGCTTGTCATCAGCCATGAGGCCTCCACTATAGTTGTCTGCACTTACAGCTGGGCTGCCTATCAGATCTTGACCCTGTATCATGCCAACGGCCTGGCTGTTCACCGACCCATTTGGGGACAAGAATTGTGGCAAGACTTATGGACCTGTGCTCAGACTAAAATAATTACAGTTTACCGTGTGACAGGTCATTTGCCACTGGCATCCCCAGGAAATGATGAAGCAGATGAATTGGCCCTGATACATTGGTTAGAAGGAAAGCCTGCTTCTGATGTAGCCCAGTGGTTACATCAGTGTTTGTTGCATGTAAGGCAAAAGACAATGTGGGTTGTAGCCCGTCAGTGGGGCTTGTCTTTTTACTTTGAAGAAGTTAGTAGAGCCCGGCCGGAGTGTGTCGTGTGCTTCAAAAGGGACTTACACCAAGTTCCACAGCAACATGGGAAAATAACTAAGAGGGCTATACCCCTCGTCAGGTGGCAGATAGACTATATTGGGCCTGTACCTGTGTCAGAAGGATATCGTTATGCCATGACTTGTGTGGACACAGCTGCTGGACTTGTGGTTGCTTTTCCTACCCATTATGCACACCAGCAGACGACCAAAAGAAGCCTAGAGTGTCTTTGCCGCCTATGGCCCACCACAGGTAATTGAGAGTGATCAGGACACCCATTTTACTGGACATACACTGCAAGAATGGGTGCCACAGCTGGGAATCAAATGAAAGTTTCATGTGCCATACAGTCCTACCGCGGCAGGCATGATGGAGAGGCACAGTGGCTTGTCAAAATTCGGACTAAAGTCAGATACCAATAGTCTTTGGGGATGGTCAGTCTGCTTATGTACCGTGCCATGGCATTTGAACGAGAGACCCCCCCAAAAAGGAGACCTGAACCTCATAAACGTGTTAACACCTATGGCTGCCTCCCCTATGCAACTGCAAGTACAAACCAAGGAAGAATCACTGAAGCCGAGGTTTGGCCACCAGAATAATATCTTGCCGCCAACACCAACTTCACTGAACCCCAGAGACTCCATTGAGTGGACCTGGCCTAGGACCATTCAACACATGGACCAACGATGGCTGGCTCTCCTGGCATCTTGGGGACAAGGCCTGGAAGCTGGCCTCCTGTCTATTCCTGGAACGACCGCAGAGTGGTCCCCAAAGGTCACAGTAGTATATCCTGAAAGGCCAGAAGGTAGGAGATACTTAGCGGGCAGTTTGTTTTATCATTATGGCCAGTGCATGTACCTCCAGTAGCACTATATATAGACCCTTCAGTAACCCCGACGGGGAAAGGAGTAAAAGTATGGTATACTAGACCTGGAAGGGGGACCCCCTTCCTGCTACAGTTTTATCACAAGACCACTCTCTTGCATGCATCCTACCTGATGGACAAGATTTGCCTATGTTGTTGTCATTAAAACATGTGTCTTATCGCCTCTAAGGTCTTTTGTGGATTAGGAACCTCCTCTGACTTGAGGATTATTATCATTTTTGTTATCTGTGTCAAAATCTTGTTGTATCTTAATTTTTGTTAATCTCTAAGTTGTTTTTATCGCCTGTTGCTGTTGTGGAATCTGGTTACACTGCCCCAGCTTTGTCGCACAGGGACCATTGAGGACGATTGAGAGCATGTAGATTGTAGGGCGAGAATCCTTCAGGGGTGGTGTCTTGCCAAAGGGTTTCAGACCCAGGGCAGTTCGCTATGGATTCAGTGTGACCAAAGAAAATGACAGCAAAATGTTCTTTGGGGTGAAAGGGTTATACCCAACTTTATTTCCAGGTGGCAGGTCAGTCAGTAGAAACCCATTAACTCAGAGTGAGTCTGTATGCAGCAAGCCAGTCTCTGCCTCTGGGCCCCTTTGTCCACACAGCCAACCTCTGGGCCCCTCTGTCCTCACAGCCGTTCTCCGGGCCTCTCTGCACAGTCGTCCCGCACAGCCGCCCTCTGGGCCTCTTTCCTCGGCGCTGCCACCACTCCAGCCTCTTCTCTGTTCTCCAGCAGCCTTGCAGCCCTGCCACCGTGTTGCGTGCAGAGCAGTGGGCGGAGCTCTTTGTATAGAGTCAGCAGCCATGTATTGCCCACAGGTGTGCAGTGAGCTATTCAACCATGGCCAGGTGAGAATCCTGGCCACAGGAACTCTCATTTTATGCACAGGTGGAGTGTGGGGAAGTTAAGGTTCCTATGGCCAGGATCCTCACTGAACTTAAACCACCTGATGATGTAACTGGCCTGTTGTTAGGCTACTGCTTCCATGCCTTTAAGCAATGAGCTATTATTACACTATATGGAGAGCTCCACCCAGTGCTCTGGAAGGAGGCAAAAATGCTAGTGGTCGACCGCTGTGATAACAAACCGAGTAATAAGCACTTTCACCCCAAAGCATGTTACTGCTGTCATTTCTTTGGTCACATTGAATCCGTAGCATCTGAAACCTATTGGCAAGACAGACCCTCACCTCATATCTTAGAGGTTTGATAGACCTTCTTTTCTTCCAAGAGCTACAAAATATATGTAATTTTTTTTTCTTTGTAGTATATGCTACCATTTATCTAAGGGCTGAAACATAAATACATATTATGTATTTACTTTTACTTGTTGTTGCTGTTATCATTAATCTACAATTACATGGAGAACATTATGTTTACTCGGCTCTCCCCTTCACTAATTCCCCCCCACAAACCCCCCGTTACAGTCACTATCCATCAGCGTAGTAAGATGTTGTAGAATCACTACTTGTCTTCTCTGTGTTTCACAGCCCTCCCCTTTCCCCCACCCCCCACATTATACATGCTAATCATAATACCCCCTTTCTTCTTCCCCACCCTTATCCCTCCCTACCGTCCCATTCTCCCCAGTCCCTTTCCCCTTGGTAACTGTTAGTCCCTTCTTGGGTTCTTTGATTCGACTGCTGTTTTGTTCCTTCAGTTTTTCTTTGTTGTTATACTCCATATTTGAGCAAAATCATTTGGTATTTGTCTTTCTCCGCTTGGCTTATTTCACTGAGCGTAATACCCTATACCTCCATCCATGTTGTTGCAAATGGTAGAATTTGTTTTCTTCTTATGGCTGAGTAATATTCCATTGTGTGTATGTACCACAACTTCTTTATCCATTCATCTACTGATGGACACTTAGGTTGCTTCCATTTCTTGGCTATTGTAAATAGCACTGCGATAAACATAGGGGTGCATCTGTCTTTCTCAAACTGGGCTGCTGCATTCTTAGGGTAAATTCCTAGAAGTGGAATTCCTGGGTCAAATGGTAAGTCTATTTTGAGCATTTTGAAGAACCTCCATAGCGCTTTCCACAGTGGTTGAACTAATTTACATTCCCACCAGCACTGTAGGGGGTTTCCCCTTTCTCCACAACCTCGCCAACATTTGTTGTTGTTTGTCTTTTGGATGGTAGCCATCCTTACTGGTGTGAGGTGATATCTCATTGTGGTTTTAATTTGCATTTCTCTGATAACTAGCGATGTGGAGCATCTTTTCATGTGTCCGTTGGCCATCTGAATTTCTTCTTCGGAGAATTCTCTGTTTGACTCCTCTGCCCATTTTTTAATTGGATTATTTGCTTTTTGTTTGTTGAGGTGCATGAGCTCTTCATATCTTTTGGATGTCAAGCCTTTTTCAGATCTGTCATTTACGAATATATTCTCCCATGCTGTAGGGTACCTTTTTTTTTCTATTGATGGTGTCCTTTGATGTACAGAAGCTTTTCAACTTGATGTAGTCCCACTTGTTCATTTTTGCTTTTGTTTTCCTTGCCCGGGAGATATGTTCATGAAGAAGTCACTAATGTTTATGTCCAAGAGATTTTGCCTATGTTTTTTTCTAAGAGTTTTATGGTTTCATGACTTGCATTCAGGTCTTTGATCCATTTCGAATTTACTTTTGCATATGGGGTTAGACAGTGATCCAGTTTCATTCTCTTACATGTAGCTGTCCAGTTTTGCCAGCACCATCTGTTGAAGAGACTGTCATTGCCCCATTGTATGTCCATGGCCCCTTTGTCAAATATTAGTTGACCATATATGTTTGGAGTCTCTATTCTTTTCCATTGGTCTGTGGCTCTGTTCTTGTGCCAGTACCAAATTGTCTTGATTACTCGACAAGCTTTGTAGTAGAGCTTGAAGTTGGGGAGTGAGATTCCCCCCACTTTATTCTTCCGTCTCAGGATTGCTTTAGCTTTTTGGGGTCTTTGGTGTTTCCATATGAATTTTTGAACTATTTGTTCCAGTTCATTGAAGAAGTTTGATAGGGATAGCATGGAATCTGTATATTGCTTTGGTCAGGATGGCCATTTGATGATATTAATTCTTCTTGGCCAAGAGTATGGGATGAATTTCCATTTGTTAGTGTCCTCCTTAATTTCTCTTAAGAGTGTCTTATAGATTTCAGGGTATAGGTCTTTCATTTCTTTGGTTAGGTTTATTCCTAGGGATTTTATTCTTTTTGAGGCAATTGTGAATGGAATTGTTTTCCTGATTTCTCTTTCTATTGGTTCATTGATAGTATAGGAAAGTGGCAGATTTCTGTATGTTAATTTTGTATCCTGCAACTTTGTTGTTTTCTCATATCAGTTCTGGTAGTTCTGGAGTGGAGTCTTTAGGGTTTTTTATGTACAATATCATGTCATTTACAAATAGTGACAGTTTAACTTCTTCTTTACCAATCTGGATTCCTTGTATTTCTTTGTTTTGTCTAATTGCCATTGCTAGGACCTCCAGTACTATGTTGAATAACAGTGGGGATAGTGGGCATCCCTGTCTTGTTCCCGATGTCAGTGAAAAGGTTTCAGCTTCTCGCTGTTCAGTATGATGTTCGTTGTGGGTTTATCATATATGGCCTTTATTATGTTGAGGTACTTGCCCTCTATACCCATTTTGCTGAGAGTTTTTATCATGAATGGATGTTGAATTTTGTTGAATGCTTTTTCAGCATCTATGGAGATGATCATGTGGTTTTTGTCCTTTTTGTTCATGTGGTGGATTTTCAAATGTTGTACCATCCTTGCATACCTGGGATGAATCGCACTTGGTCGTGCTGTATGATCCTTTTGATATATTTTTGAATTTGGTTTGCTAATATTTTATTGAGTATTTTTGCATCTACGTTCATCAGGGATATTGATCTGTAATTTTCTTTTTAGTCTGTAATTTTCTTTGCCTGGTTTTGGTATTAGGGTGATGTTGGCTTCATAAAAGGAGTTTGGGAGTATTCCCTCCTCTTCTCTTTTTTTGGAAAACTTTAAGGAGAATGGGTATTATGTCTTCTCTGTATGTCTAATAAAATTCTGAGGTAAATCCATCTGGTCCAGGGGTTTTTTTCTTGGGTAGTTTTTTGATTACTGCTTCAATTTCTTTGCTCGTAATTGGTTTGTTCAACTTTTGTGTTTCTTCCTTGGCCTGTTCCTCTCAGTGCCTCCGTGTCATAACTTATTTTCTGTCCGGTGGATCTATCCTTTGGAGTGAGTGGCGTGTGTCCTAAAATGAATGCATTGCATTTTATTTCCTCCTCTAGTTCTGTTAGTATTTGTTTCACGTATGCTGGTTATCCTGTGTTGGGAGCATATATATTTATAATGGTTATATCCTCCTATTGGACTGAGCCCTTTATCATTATGTAATGTCCTTCTTTATCTCTTGTTACTTTCTTTGTTTTGAAGTCTATTTTGTCTGGTACTAGTACTGCAACACCTGCTTTTTTTCTCCCTGTTGTTTGCATGAAATGTCTTTTTCCATCCCTTGACTTTTAGTCTGTGCATGTCTTTGGGTTTGAGGTGGTTCTCTTGTAAGCAGCAGCATATAGATGGGTTTTGCTTTTTCATCCATTCTATTACTCTGTGTCTTTTGATTGGTGCATTCAGTCCATTTACATTCAGCGTGACTATTGAAAGATATGTACTTATTGCCATTGCAAGCTTTAGATTCGTGGTTACCAAAGGTTCAAGGTTATCTTCTTTAGTATCTTACTGTCTAACTTAACTCGCTTATTGAGCTGTTATAAACACTGTCTGGTGATTCTTTATTTCTCTCCCTTCTTATTCCTCCTCCTCCATTCTTTATATGTTGGTTGTTTTATTCCGTGCTCTTTTGTGTTTCCTTTAACTGCTTTTGTGGGTAGTTTATTTTATTTTTTGTCTTTAGTTAGTATTTGGTTGGTCTGCTTTCTTTGCTGTAATTTTATTTTCTCTGGTGACATCTATTTAGCCTTAGGAGTGCTTCCATCTAGAGCAGTCCCTTTAAAATATTCCGTAGAGGTGGTTTGTGGAAGGCAAATACCCTCAACTTTTGCTTGTCTGGGAATTGTTGAATCCCTCCTTCATATTTAAATAATAGTCGTGCTGGATACAGTATTCTTGGTTCAAGGCCCTTCTGTTTCATTGCATTAAATATATCATGCCATTCTCTTCTGGCCTGTAAGGTTTCTGTTGAGAAGTCTGTTGATAGTCTGATGGGTTTTCCTTTGGAGGTGCCCTTTTTTCTCACTCTGGCTGCCTTTAGTACTCTGTCCTTGTCTTTGATCTTTGCCATTTTAATTATTATATATGTTGGTGTTGTCCTCCTTAAATCCCTTGTGTTGGGAGATCTGTGGGCTTCCATGGTCTGAGAGACTATTTCCTCCCCTAGTTTGGGGAAGTTTTCAGCTATTATTTCTTCAAAGACACTTTCTATCCTTTCTTCTCTTCTTCTTCTGGTACTCCTATAATGCGCATATTGTTCCATTTGGGTTGGTCACTCAGTTCTCTTAATATTCTTTCATTCCTGGAGATCCTTTTATCTCTCTCTGCCTCAGCTTCTCTGTATTCCTGTTTCTCTGATTTCTGTTCCATTAACGGTTTCTTGCACCTCATCCAGTCTGCTCTTAGGTCTTTCCAGAGATTGTTTTATTTCTCTATTCTCCCTCCTGACTTCATCCCTTAGCTCTTACATACTTCTCTGCAGGTCCATCAGCCTGGTTATGACCTTTATTTTGAATTCTTTTTCGGGAAGATTGGTTGAATCTATCTCCCCAGGCCCTTTTTTCGGTTGTCTGGGTAATTCTGGACTAGACCAAATTCTTCTGCCTTTTCATAGCGATAGAGGTAGTTGTAGGCAGGTAGTGAAAGTGTCAGCTGGGAGAACAAAGTCCCTTCCTGGTTCCTGGTCACCTTGCCCTTCTCCACTGCCTGTGTCGGTTACCTGGTAGGGACTCTTGGATCATCTTTTCCAGTAAGACCTAAACCGCAAGAAATGGTCTGCAATGTCTGCAGAGGAGATTTTGATTAGATGTGAAGAATTTCACAATAGCACAACTTTTGCAGTGTCTGCAGAGGAGACCCAATTGGAGAGAAGGTAGCCCAAACAGTACCCCTCTCCGTGGGCTGGCCCCATAAGTGCCCCAGCTTATGTGTGAAAACTCTTATAGCTCTCCCAGGGACACCTGCAGCATGCCTGAGAACCAGGCTGTCCCAGTAAAATCCCCTGGCCAAGGTCCTCTGCCTCATTTTATGAGTAGAATTTTGGTTCTTGAATCCAGACTCTTGCAGCCTTATGCAAGTCCCAGATATAGCACAGTCATAACTTACAAACTAAAAGTACTCCCTAAGGAGAGCCCCCAGTTTGGAGCAAGACTGTATCTGTATCCCAAAACCTGTGGGGAAATGTTCATCTGTTCCCAAACAGAGGTTTCCACTAACAGGGAACAAAACTGGCAAAGAGGTTTTGCAACAAGCAAGCCCTCAGTTCCAAAGCTGTGGGGCATCCAGGACTCCATAGAGCTTACGCAGACTTCTTTAACCCAGAACGCAGGACAGTCCAGAGGCAAAGGAAGGGCATGTGGCATCTGACCCCATCCACAACCTCTCCTCTCATCAGCAGCCTGCTGGAAGGGAGGGTGCTACTGGGAAGAGAGGACAGCTCCCTCCTGTGGAATTAAAGCTTTATTGTGATCAGGGCTCTTTTACAGCAAAAACAAAGCCATAGTGATGGCTTCCTGAAAATGAACAGCCAAGTATTTCTTTCAATGTGTATTTCATTCATCCATCCATTTACAGTTATTTGTTGAAAGTCTATGTGCCTGATACTGTGCTGTTTTCTAGAGATTGAGAAACTCCTGCCCTCGGGCAGCTAGGTGAGCAAGCCACACCCACAGGTGTGCTGCAGATGCCTCAGACCTCAGACCTCCCTGGTACTGGTGGTGCCATCCAAGTGAGAAAGAGGGGCGTGGCCAGTAGGTAGCCTAGCAACAGGCCAGTAACATCATGAGGTGGTTAACATTCCGTGAGAATACTGGCCATAAGAACCCCAACTGCCCCACACAGCGAACTTGCCAGGGGCTGAAAGCCTTTGGCAAGACAAGTGGCGAAGTTCACAGTGTTCATTGACTACTAAGGAGAAAGAAAGGCTGCCCTTATGGGTGCGGTGCTTCAGCGGGCTGCCCCTCAGAGGGGGCAGACAGTGGATTGTCTAAGGGAAGCACAGGAGGAGGCACGAGAAGGTGAGATGTCGAGAATTAAGGTGAAGGTAAGAGCTGCTGAAGACTGAGCTAGCATTGCTGTGAGGCACGGTAGAAAAGCTAAAGGTTGTGGCAGCGGAGGCACTCAGGGGAGGGGAGAGAAAGATGCCATCAGCCACCGAAATGGAGGAGCTGGGGAAGGATGAAGGGGTGGTGCCAGAGGCACTGACCCCTCCTGTATTGAAAGCACGCCCAGTGGCTGTAAAGGAAATAAAAGACCCAGCAGCTGAAAGTTCCCCTAGGCGAGGAGTAGCCCCCTCCCCAGGTCGTGGGGCACTCTATGGACCACCCCTATACTCAGGCTGAGCTGGTGGATTTGGGCTCCCAGTTTAGGCAGAAGCCCTCAGAGTCAATATCAGCTTGGCTCCTGCGTCTCTGGTACTTAGTTTACAGCCATTAAGACCAAAGAGGCAGAGGTCAAAGCCAGAGCCACAAGTCCCACCTGTGTGTTTGCAAGACTTCCTGCTGTAGAGCGAGCCAGTGTCACTCGAGCCCACACAGGAAGACGATTGGGGAACACGGTTTGACTGAGGGGAAGGTCAAGGTATCTCCCCTGAGAGACCAGGGGGGAACAGTAGGCCACATGTTGAAAAAGCTATCCATTGGTCCCCAGTGAACATACAAGGTATTCTAGCTCTGGTGGACACAGGGGCTGAATGTTCACTGATTTATGGTAACCGTGAGCAGTTTCCCCAGGGCCCTCAGTATCATAGTTGGATATGGTAGTAAGGCTATCAGAGTGAATCAAGCGCAAATCCCTTTGGGAATTTGGGAATAGGGTGTCTACTCCCAAAAGAGTATATTGGGTATATATCTCCTATCCCTGAGTATATTTTGGAGATTGATATCCTGCAGGATCTATGGTTGCAGACAACTGCAGGTGAGTTCAGACTGAGAGTACGTGTGGTGAAGGCAGTTCTGAGGAGACATGGTATGCGCCTGCCTATAGCTTTGCATGTGCCTTGGCGGGTGACCAATACCAAACAATACAAACTGCCTGGAGGATGTAAAGAGATTGGAGAAAGTATCCAGGTGCTGGAAAACGTGGGTATTATAAAGCCCACCCGTAGTCCTTTAAATTCCCCAGTGTTGCCAGTAAAAAAGCCAGATGGCTCCTGGCATGTGACTATGGATTTTAGAGAAATGAATAAAGTCATACCCCCATGCATGCTGCTGTCCCCTCTATTGCCTGATGGATACCCTCAGCCACGAACTAGGCACCTACCATTATGTGCTGGATCTTGCTAATGCCTTCTTTTCCATTGACATTGAGCCAGAAACTCAGGAACAAATTGCCTTCACGTGGAAAGGATGGCAATGAACTTTCTCCATCCTTCCACAGGGATACCTCCAGAGCCCCACCATCTGTCATGGACTTGTCTCCCAGGACGTGACTACATGGGAGAAACCGCCACTGGTGCAGATGTATCATTATGTTGATGATGTCATGTTCACATCCGATTCTCTTTCAGATCTATAAAGTGTAGCACCTAGACTGCTACAATATCTACAGGAGAAAGGGTGGGCTGTGAACCAGTACGAAGGTTCAGGGACCTGGTTTGTCTGTCAAATTTTTCGTGGTTGTCTGGTTGGGTAAGACCAAAGCTATACCAGAAGCAGTTATAGATAAAGTCCAGGCCTTTCCTACCCCTACAACTGTAGCATTGCTACAGGAGTTTCTGGGTCTTCTAGGCTACTGGAGAGAGTTTATCTCACACTTGGTACAAATTCTGAAGCCCTCATACCGGTTGGTATGAAAAGGCGTCAGGTGGGAGTGGGGTGAAACTTGTACACATCTGCCTTCACTACAGCCAAACAGGCAGTGAAGGCCGTTGAGGCCTTGAGTGTGATAGACCAATTAAGGCCCTGTGAGCTGCATGTACATGTGACTGAAGACGGTTATAGCTGGGGTCTCTGGCGGCGGCTTGAACGAACTTGCCACTGTATTAGATTCTGGTCACAACTTTGGAAATGGGCAGAGGTATGATATACTTTGATAGAATAACAACTGAATGCCATGTATCACTCCTTGCTGGCTACAGAACCCATCACTGGAATGGCCCCGATAAGGTAAATACCCACCAATCCCATCTTGGGATCGGTACGAGAGTGGATGCAAAAGCCAAGGAGTGGTGTGGCACAAATGCCCACAATGGCCAAGTGGGGTTCTTACCCTCAGCAGCATAGTGCCCTCTCCAGTAACCCCTTGAGTGAAGAACTCCAGTGCTTATTGGGCTGGTGACATATACTTGTGAAAAGCAGGAATAATTTTCTTTTGAACCATTAGTAGCAGAAAGACCCTATCGGGAGGGAAGAGCCCCTGTACCTGAGGATGCATGGTACACAGATGGCCCCAGCCATGGGCAGTCCTCAAAATGGAGGGCCATAGCTTTCCATCCTAAGACTGAGACAATATGGATGGAATATGGTGGGGGGAAGTGCAGCCAATGGGCAGGGTAGCAGGCTGTGTGGCTTGTGATCAGCCAGGACCCCTCCCCTATAGTTGTCTGTACTAACAGCTGGTCTCTCTATCGGTGCTTGACCCTGTGGCTACCAGCCTAGTACAATGCCAAGTGGCTGGTTGGTCACCTACCCCTTTGGGGACAGGAATTGTGGCAAGACTTATGAGCCTGTGGTCAGAGTAAAATAATTACAGTATACCATGTGACAGGTCATTTGTCAGTGGCTCCCCAGGAAATGATGAGGCAGATAAATTGGCCCAGATACATTGGTTAGAAGGAAAGCCTGCCTCTGATGTAGCCCAGTGGTTACATCAATGTTTGTTGCATGCGGGGTTAAAGACAATGTGGGCTGTAGCCTGTCAGTGGGGCTTGTCTTTGACCTTTGAAAAAGTTAGTAGAGCCCGGCAGGAGTGTGACGTATTCTCCAAAGGGACTTACACCAAGTTCCACATCAATATTGGACAATAACTAAGGGGCCTATACCCCTCGTCAAGTGGCAGATAGACTCTGTTGGGCCTCTACCTGTGTCAGAAGGATATCAGTATGCCATGACTTGTGTGGACACAACTACTGGACTTCTGGTTGCTTTTCCTACCTGTTGTGCACACCAGCAGACAACCAAAAGAGGCCTGGAGTGACTCTCTGCCACCTATTGCTGACCACAGGTAACTGAGCATAATCTGGACACCCATTTTACTGGACATACACTGCAAGAATGGGTGCCACAGTTGGGAATCAAATGCAGGTTTCATGTGTCATACAATCCTACCACAGCAGGCATGACAGAGAGGCACAGTGGCTTGTCAAAATCTGGACTAAAGTCAATTACTAATAGTCTGTGGGGTCAGTCCGTCTGTTTGTGGACCATGCTATAGCGTTTGAACGAGAGACCCCAAAACGGAGCCCTGATCCCCATAGACATGCTAACACATATGGCTGCCTCCCCTATACCACTGCAAGGACAAACCAAGGAAGAATCACTGAAGCTGAGGTTCGACCACAGGAATAAAATCTTGCTGCCAGCACCAACTGCACTGAACCCTGGAGACTCCATTGAGTGGACATGGCCTTGGACCTTTCGACACCTGGACCAACGATGGCTGGCTCTCCTGGTACCTTGGAAACAAGGCCTAGAAGCTGGCCTCCTATCTGTATTACTGGAATAACCTCAGAGTGGCCTCCAAAGGTCATAGTAGTATATCCTGAATGGCCAGAAGGGAGGAGAATCCTACCGGGCAGTTTTGTTTTATCATTATGGCCTGTGCATGCACCTCCAGTAGCACTATGTAACCCCCATAGAGAAAGAAGTAAAAGTATGGTATACTAGACCTGGACCCCCTTCCTGCTACATTCCTGTCTTAGGACTACTCTCTTGCATGCATCCTACCTGATGGACAAGATTTACCTATGTTGTTGTCATTTAAACATGTTCTCATGTGTCTTATCACCCCTAAGGTCTTTGTGGATTGGGAACTTCCTCTGGCCTGAGGATTATTATAATTGTTGTTATTAGGAACCTCCTCTGGCTGAGGATTACTATAATTTTTGTTATCTGTATCAAAATCTTGTTGTATCTTAATTTTTGTTATTATCTCTAAGTTGTTGTTTTTCTCTGTTGCTGTTGTGGAATCTAGTGACAGTGCTCCAGGTTTCTCGCACAGGGACCACTGTGGAAGATTGAGAGCATGTAGATTGTAAGGCGAGAATCATGGAGTGGTGGAGTGTGGGGGAGTTGGGGTTCCTATGGCCAGGATCCTCACTGAACTTAAACCACCTGATTATGTAATTGGCCTGCTGCGTGTCTGCCACTTCCAGGCCTTCAGGCAATGAGCTATTATTGCATCATATGGAGAGCTCAGCCCAGTAATCTGGGCAGAGGCAGAAATGCTAGTGGTTGGCCCACCTCCGTGATAACATGCCAGGTAATAAACACTTTAACCCAAATAATCGTTCTATTGTCATTTCTTTGGTCACACTGCATCCATAGCGAACTCGCTGGGGTCTGAAACCATTGGCCAGACAGACCCTCACCTCATATCTTAGAGGTTTGATAGACCTTCTTTACTTCCAAGATAACAATATACTCCAGGACCACTTGCACTTTTTTTTTCTGCTCCACACCTGAAACGAGTTATTTCTAAAAGCCCTGGTTTCCTTAGGAAATGGTAGAGGCTAAAATCTGGGCATTTTTATGTACACTCCTTGGATTGATCATTGTTTCTCATCCTGTTTTATGAGCAGAGCTAGGAAATATATGTAATTTTTTAAGGTATAATAAATCATAAATTTATACTCTTTCCAATTCAAGGCTAAGGGTTTTCACATGATCTTGTCAGTCTTATTATCTAGATCTCTTTGAACTGCACTGAAAATCTGGGTTCCTGGAGATACTGACTTAATTATTCACTTGATTTCCCCATGGGTCAAAGACAGCAGTCTACATTTCTATAAATTACTACTGTTACAGTTACTGAAAACATTCTATGGGTTACCTGTCATTTTCTTTTGCTCTTTTACATATAGGTTATAGTAAGGATGTACAAATTACCATGTTTTCAAATTACTGAACTAATTCTTTTCTGTGTGTAATTATGACAACTCACTTATTTCTTTTATGCTATAGAGACATTACTCCACATTTTCTGTTTCTTATCATAGTTTTCAATGGGACGCATGATTTTTTCTGTTACTTTTTAAGTGCAGTAAGTTTTCCTGTAATTTTAGGTCAGAGGAGTGGGTCAAATAGCCTGTTTTTTAGCTTTGTAACTGGAGTTCACAAAGTGATTTCTAAAAATACAACTCTCAGGCTATCTGAGAGCTTTCCTTTTTTTTGACCCACCTCTCTTTATCTGAACTTTTCTTGTCTTTGTTTCTCTTACTCTGTTCTGCTCAATTTGGATCCTACTCCTTAAAGTTTTTCTCAGAGCAATGTTAGTTTTGAGAGCTTATAGGGCTCAGACTGCTTCAGCACCAATAGACTTTGTTCTTACTCTCAGCCTGAGAATTCAATCCTTGGAGTCCTTCCCAGGCTAGTCTCCTGTTTTCATGCCACTGAAGGGCCCTATGCTCAGGGCCACCAGAGAAGTCCAGTTTTCTTCTCTCTGCATCTTTGGGCACAAATGCTGACACCATGTAGGTCTCAGAGCTGTCTGACAAACTAAAGGTTTTGGGGGAAACACTGTCTCTTCATTTTGTTGTAGCTTGGCTTTTCTGTTTTGTTATGGTTTTTTTTTTTTCTTTGAAGAGTGAAGACCTGTTAAATATTTAATTTACGTAGTAATGAGTGAGCCAGCAGAATGATGAAGCTGGTCAGAGTGCTGTGGAAACACTGAAGTATTCTAGTCACTGAAGAGTGATGGAATAAGATTGCTAAATTAAGTGCCAAGCAGAATAATGACCTCTGCATCTCTACCTGCAAAGTATTTGCAGTGCTATCAGTTTTCTACAGTTAACATCTTACAGATGTAACCCTTATGGTTGTAAAAAAAAAAAACCTAATCAATAAGAAACAGTGAATCAAATAAAAGGTACTGGCCCTAGAAAATGAGGTAATCCATTGCAAAGCATTCTGGCATCCTTTTTGTCTGATTTCAGGTTCTGGATATTTCTAATTATTTCCTTAACTTTATCACCTTTCTCACATATGCTCTTTCATAGCTAATTTTAGAACACACAGTTTTTTTTGTGAACATGTTTTTCTATTCTTTATTTTTCTTTGTAGGTATGTTATTTTTTTCCCTATACCTTTCTTTTTATGAAAACCTTGTAGATTTCACTGTTCTTTTTTTCTTTTGCTCATTATTTTGTAAAATTAGTTTTAGGAAGGAGGACTGACTTGATATATAAATCTTAGGACAGGTGTTATATTGTATTATAAACTAATATCAAAAGACTCAAATTGCTAAAATCAGAAATGCAAATGGACATATTAATACCAATTTACAGAAATAAAAAGTATTAGACAGTACTGTGAACAGTTTTATACTAGCAGATTAGATAATTTAGCTGAAGTGAACAAATTCCTAGAAATGCACAACCTGCCAAAACTGAATCATGGAGAAAATCTGAATGTACCTAGAACTAGTAAAGGGATTGGATACATAATCAAAACCATTCGCAAAACAACAAAAAGACCTTAAGCAGATGGTTTCACTGGTGAAGTCTACCAAATACTTAAAGAAGAATTAACACCACTCCTCAAATTCTCCCAAAAACTTGTAGATGAAGAGCATTTCTTAACTCATTCTATGAGGACAACATTACCCAGACACCAAAGCCAGACAAAGATACTACAAGAAAAGAAAACTATAAGCCAATATCTCTTCTGAGCATATGTACAAAAGTTTTCAACAAAATACTGGTAAAATAGTTGCAGCAACATATTAAGCAGGATTATATACAGTGACCAAGTAAGGTTTATTCCTGGCATGCAAAGATGGCTCAACAAATGAAATCCAGTCAATGTAATAACACCACATTAACAGAATTAAGGAAGGGAGGGGGAAATGGTTATTTCAATTGATGCAGAAAAAGCAATAAACAAAAATCAAAATATCCTTTCATGATTAAAAATATCTAACAAACTTGGAACAGAGAGAAAATTCCTCATGGATAAACAAGAGGTGGTATATACATACATTGGAATATTATTCAGCCTTAAAAAGGAATAAGATTCTGATACAAGTAACAACATGGATGAACCTTGAAAACATTACACTAAGTGCAGTAAGCCGGACACAAAAGGAAAAACATGATTCATCTTATATGAAGTTCTTAGAATAGTCAAATCCATAGAGACAGAAAGTAGAATGGTGGTTACAAGGGAGTGAGTGGTGGTAAGGGAAGATGGGGAGCAATGGGCACAGAGTTTCAGTTTTGAGAAGATGTCAAAAATTCTGGAGAAGAGTAGTGGATATACTTGGATGACAATGTGCACATACTTAATACCTCTGATCCCTACAGTATTGTACCCTTTAAAATGGTCACTTATATGTTACATGTGTTTCCTCACAATTTTATTTTTATTTTTATTTTTATTTTGGTATCATTAATCTACAATTAGATGAAGAACATTGTTTTCTTGGCTCCTCCCTTCAACAAGTTGCCCCGACATACCTCTTCACAGTCACTGTCCATTCGCATAGCAAGATTCTGTAAAATCACTACTTGTCTTCTCTGTGTTGTAGAGTCTGCCACGTACCCATGCCACATTATACATGCTAATTGTATGGCCCCCTTACTTTTTCTCCACCTTTATCCCTCCCTTCCCACCCATCCTCCCCAGTCCCTTTCCCTTTTGTAACTGTTAGTCCATTCGTGGGTTCTGTGATTCTGCTGCTATTTTGTTCCTTCAGTTTTTCTTTGATCTTATACTCCACGTATGAGTGAAATCATTTGGTACTTGTCTTTCCTCACCTGGCTTATTTCACTGAGCATAATACCCTCTAGCTCCATCCATGTTGTTGCAAATGGTAGGATTTTCTTCTTATGACTGAATAATATTCCATTGTGTATATGTACCACCTCTTTATTCATTCATGTACTGATGGACACTTAGGTTGCTTCCATTTCTTGGCTATTGTAAATAGTGCTTCGATAAACATAGGGGTGCATCTTTTTCAAACTAGGCTGCTGCATTCTTGGTTAAATTCCTAGAAGTGGAATTCCTGGGTCAAATGCTATTTCTATTTTGAGCTTTTTGAGGAACCTCCATACTGCTTTCCACAATGGTTGAACTAACTTACATTCCCACCAGCAGTGTAGGAGGGTTCCCCTTTCTCCACAACCTGGCCAACATGTGTTGTTGTTTATCTTTTGGATGATGGCGATCCTTACTGGTGTGAGCTGATACCTTATTGTGGTTTCAGTTTGCATTTCTCTGATGACTAGCGATGTGGAGCATCTTTTCATATCTGTTGGCCATCTGAATTTCTTCTTTGGAAAAGTGTCTGTTCAGCTCCTCTGCCCATTTTTTAATTGGATTACTTGCTTTTAGTTTGTTGAGGTGTCTGAGCTTTTTATATATTTTGGATGTCAACCCTTTATCGGATCTGTCATTTAAGAATATATTCTCCCATACTGTAGGACACCTTTTTGTTCTATTGATGGTGTCCTTTGCTGTACAGAAGCTTTTCAGCTTGTTATAGTTCCACTTCTTCATTTTTGCTTCTGTTTTTCTTGCCCAGGGAGATATGTTCATGAAGAAGTCACTCATGTCTATGTCTCAGAGATTTTTGCCTACGTTTTTTTCTAAGAGTTTTATGGTTTCATGACTTACATTCAGATCTTCGATCCATTTTGAATTTACTTTTGTGTATGGGGTTAGACAGTGATCCAGTTTCATTCTCTTACATGTAGCTGTCCGGTTTTGTCAGCACCATCTGTTAAAGAGGCTGTTATTTCCCCATTGCATGTCCATGGCTCCTTTATCGTATATTAATTGACCGTGTATGTTTGGGTTAATGTCTGGAGTCTCTATTCTGTTCCACTGGTCTGTGGCTCTGTTCTTTTGCCAGTGCCAAACTGTCTTGATTACTGTGGCTTTGTAGTAGAGCTTGAAGTTGGGGAACGAGATCTCCCCCACTTTATTATTCCTTCTCAGGATTGCTTTGGCTATTTGGGGTCTTTGGTGTTTCCATATGAATTTTTGAACTATTTGTTCCAGTTCGTTAAAAAATGTTGTTGGTAATTTGATAGGGATTGCATCAAATCTGTATATTGCTTTGGGCAGGATGGCCATTTTGACAATAGTAATTCTTCCTATCCAAGAGCATCGGATGAGTTTCCATTTGCTAGTGTCCTCTTTAATTTCTCTTAAGAGTGTCTTAATATTTTTCAGGGTATAGGTCTTTCACTACCTTTGTTAGGTTTATTCCTAGGTATTTCATTCTTTTTGATGCAATTGTGAATAGAATTCTTTTACTGATTTCTCTTTTTATTACTTCATTGTTAGTGTACAGGAGAGCCACAGATTTGTGTGTGTTAAATTTGTATCCTGCAACTTTGCTGTATTCCGATACCAGTTCTAGTTGTTTTGGACTGGAGTCTTTAGGGTTTTTTATGTACAGTATCATGTCATCTGCAAATAGTTTAACTTCTTTACCAATTTGGATTGGTTGCATTTCTTTGTTTTGTCTAATTGCCGTGGCTAGGACCTCCAGTACTATGTTGAATAAGTGTGGGGAGAGTGGGCATCCCTGTCTTCCCAGTCTCAGAGTAAAAGCTTTCAGCTTCTCGCTCTTCAGTATGATGTTGGCTGTGAGCTTGTCATGTATGGCCTTTTTTATGTTGAGGAATTTGCCCTGTATACCCATTATGCTGAGAGTTTTTATCATGAATGGATGTTGAATTTTGTCGAATGCTTTTTCAGCGTCTATGGAGATGATCATGTGGTTTTTGTCTTTCTTTTTGTCTATGTTGTGGATGAGGTTGATGGATTTTCGAATGTTCTACCATCCTTGCATCCCTGGGATGAATCCCTCTTGGTCATGGTGTATGATCCTTTTGATGTATTTTTTATTTCAGTTTGTTAATATTTTGTTGCGTATTTTTCATGTATGTTCATCAGGGATATTGGTCTGTAATTTTCTTTTTTGGTGGGGTCTTTGCCTGGTTTTGGTATTAGGGTGATGTTGGCTTCATAGAATGAGTTTGGGAGTATTCTCTCCTCTTCTATTTTTTGGAAAACTTTAAGGAGAATGGGTATTATGTCTTCTCTGTATGTCTGATAAAATTCCGAGGTAAATCCATCTGACCAGGGGGTTTTGTTCCTGGGTAGTTTTTTGATTACCGCTTCAATTTCTTTGCTGGTAATTTGTTTGTTTAGGTTTTGTGTTTCTTCCTTGGTCAGTCTTGGAAGGTTGTATTTTTCTAAGAAGTTGTCCATTTCTTCTAGGTTTTTCAGCTTGTTAGCAGATAGGTTTTCTTCGTATTTCCTAATAATTCTTTTAATTTCTGTGGGGTCCATAGTGATTTTTCCTTTCTCATTTCTGATTCTGTTCACATGTGTTGATTCTCTTTTCCTCTTAATAAGTTTGGCTAGAGGCTTATCTATTTTATTTTCTCAAAGAACCAGCTCTTGGTTTCATTGATTTTTTTCTGTTGTTTTATTCTTCTCAATTTTATTTCTTCTCTGATCTTTATTATGTCCCTCCTCCTGCTGATTTTAGGCCTCATTTGTTCTTTTTCCAATTTTGATAATTGTGTCATTAGACTATTCATTTCAGATTGTTCTTCCTTCCTTAAATATGCCTGAGATGTTATATACTTTCCTCTTAAGACTGCTTTCGCTGCGTCCCACAGAAGTTGGGACTTTGTGTTGTTGTTGTCATTTGTTTCCTTATATTGCTTTAATCTCTTTTAATTTCGTTGTTGAGCCATTGATTATTTAGGAGCATATTGTTAAGCCTCCATGTGTTTGTGAGCCTTTTTGCTTTCTTTGCACAACTTAGTTCTGGTTTTATACCTTTGTGGTTTGAAAAGTTGGTTGGTAGGATTTCAATCTTTTGGAATTTACTGAGGCTCTTTTTGTGGCCTAGTATGTTGTCTATTCTGGAGAATGTTCCATGTGCACTTGAGAAGAATGTGTATCCTGTTGCATTTGGATGTAGAGTTCTATAGATGTCTGTTAGGTCTATCTGTTCTAGTGTGTTGTTCAGTGCCTCTGTGTCCTTACTTATTTTCTGTCTTGTGGATCTATCCTTTGGAGTTAGTGGTGTGTTGAAGTCTCCTGAATTGAACGCATTGCATTCTATTTCCTCCTTCAATTCTGTTAGTACTTGTTTCGCATATGCTAATGCTCCTGTGTTAGGTTCATATAAATGTTTATAATGGTTATATACTCTTCATGGACTGAGCCCTTTATCACTATGTAATGTCCTTCTTTATCTCTTGTTAGTTTCTTTGTTTTGAAGTCTATTTTGTCTGATACTAGTATTGCAACAGCTGCTTTTTTCTCCCTGTTGTTTGCATGAAATATCTTTTTCCATCCCTTGACTTTTAATCTGTGCATGTCTTTGGGTTTGAGGTGAGTCTCTTGTAAGCAGCATATAGATGGGTCTTGCTTTCTTATCCATTCTATTGCTCTGTGTGTTTTGATTGGTGCATTCAGTCCATTTACATTTAGGGTGATTATTGAAAGATATGTACTTATTACCATTGCAGACTTTAAGTTTGTGATTACAAAAGGTTCAAGGTTAGCTTCTTTACTATCTTACTGTCTAACTTAACTTGCTTATTGAGTTATTGTATACACTGTGTGGTGAGTCTTTATTTCTCTCCCTTCTTATTCCTCCTCCTTCATTCTTCATATGTTGGGTGCTTTGTTCTGTGCTCTTTTTAGGAGTGTTCCCATCTAGTACAGTCCCTCTAAGATACCCTATAGAGGTGGTTTGTGGGAGGCAAATTCCCTCAACTTTTGCTTGTCTGGGAATCGCTTAATCCCTCCTTCATATTTATAGGATAATCATGCTGGATACAGTATCCTTGGTTCAACGCCCTTCTGTTTCATTGCATTAAATATATCATGCCATTCTCTTCTGGCCTGTAAGGTTTCTCTTGAGAAATCTGATGATAGCCTGATGGGTTTTCCTTTGTAGGTGACCTTTTTTTTCTCTCTGGCTCCTTTAATACTCTGTCCTTGTCCTTAATCTTTGCCATTTTAATTATTATGTGTCTTGGTGTTGCCCTTCTTGGGTCCCTTGTCATGGGAGTTCTGTGTGCTTCTGTGGTCTGAGAGGCCATTTCCTCCCCCAGTTTGGGGAAGTTTTCAGCAATTATTTCTTCAAAGACACTTTCTATCCCTTTTTCTCTCTTTTTCTGGTATTCCTATGATGCGAATATTGTTCTGTTTCAATTGGTTACACAGTTCTCTTAATATTCTTTCATTCTTGGAGATCCTTTTATCTGTCTCTGTGTCAGCTTGTCTACGTTCCTGTTCTCTGATTTCTAGTCCATTAATGGTCTCTTGCATCTCGTCCATTCTGCTTTGAAGTGTTTCCAGAGATTGTTTTATTTCTGTATTCTCCGTCCTTAGTTCTTGCGTATTTCTCTGCAAGTCCATCAGCATGGTTATGACTTTTGTTTTGAATTCTTTTTCAGGAAGATTGGTTAAATTTATCTCCCCAGATTCCTTCTCAGGAGAGGATATGGAAGATGTCTGGGTTAGCCTGTACTGGATCAAACCTTTTTTGCATTTCATGTTGATAGATGCAGTGGTATGCTATTGACTCGTCTGTCAGCTGGAATTCCACTTGCTTCTGGCCTTTCTTTACTGCGACAACGGTGACCCCTAGCAGCTTGTGTTGGGCAGTTGCGCGTAGACTGGGTCTCTGTTTCTTGCCCCGCCGCTATGGAGGGAGCTCCCTTTCTGTGGGTGTGGCCAGCCTCAGGGCGCTGCTCTGCTATGGCGGGGCTCCTCCGGAGGGGGTATGAATGGGGGGCTGTTTATCGCCATGTGGGGTCTCAGAGCTGCTACCCAGGGGGTTAGGGTGCCTGCAGTTCCCTGGAATTCCCAGCTGCTGGGCTAAGTATCCTGGGACACTTCCGTCCAGCGGTGGGGTCCCTGTCCCTTTAAGACTTTCAGAAAGCACTCGCTTTTCTTTGTCCCAGGGTTGCCGGCAGCAGGGACCTGCTCACAGGTCTTACTGTCCTGTTTCTCTAGTGTCCAGCACCCCATGCACTGTGTGTCTGCACTCTGGGTGCAGATGGCTAGGGCTGGGTGTTTAGCAGTCCTGGGCTCCCTCTTCCTCGCAGCTCCGACTCCTCTTCTCCCGCCGGGAGCTGGGGTGAGGGGCGCTTGGGTCCCACCGGGCCGGGGCATGTATCTTACCCCCTTCATGAGGCACTGAGTTCTCATGGGTGTGGATGTGGTCTGGCTGTTGTCCTGTATCTTCTGGTCTCTGTTTGAGGGATAACTGTATTTGTTTGATTTTCAAAAATATATATTTTTTTGGGAGGAAATTCTCACTGTCCTACTCATGTCGCAATCTTGGGCCCGTCTCTATCTTGTCTATTTTTTTTTAAGAAAAAAATGAATAATTACTGTGTCCTCCAAAGCTTTTCTCTTTTGTTCACCTCTTTTATTCTTCTGTTAAGCCATTTACTCATCATGGTGACAGCAGATCCCCAGCTTCTGCCCAAAAGTCATCACGCAGGTCAACAGTCCCAACACCTGCCAAAAGGAGAAGTAGCGTCCTGTGGTCAGAGACGTTAGGCGTCAACATTAGAGAGTCTTTAACTGCCAAAGAAATCAAACGTCAGGAGGTAAGCTGCCATTCAGTAGCGAGAGCATATATATTGGCTTATACTAGAAAAAAAAGTACCTGTTTTTTAAATAGGTGTTTTGCCAGAAGATTAGCAAACTAATGCCTAAGGCAAAATCAACTTGCAATTTTGTATTTGACAGTAATTCTTAATACATGCTAAGCAACACTTTGTGATTGGTGGGGGTCTCTTGATGGGGTAAATTCATAATACATAGGGCACTATATAAAACATTGAGACTCCATTCTGAATTTGAGTTTTCAGACTGAGACACTTTAAAAAGGACTGTTTGAACATCAGTTAAATAATGGTGAACATCAATTGTACATAATTTTCCTTTCTCAGAGGAATGGATGGTAACTTATGATGTTTGCTTCATTTTTTTTAGGCAATATATGAAATGTCCCGAGGTGAACAGGATTTAATTGAAGATCTCAAACTTGCAAGAAAGGTCAGTGTATAATTTTTTGTCATACACTCTGGTTTTTAGAAATTATATTTAACAAATTCTGACATAGTTTTCTTTTTAGAAGCAGCAAATATCTACTAGTGAATACTTTTTTTTACATGAGCTTTATTAGACACATCTTCAAATATGAATGTCAGTGAGAGAGTCTTTTAGGGGGATTAGCAAACATATACTTTAATTTCTTCTATTTTTTACAGTAGAATCCACAGTAGCTTTTGTACAGTTACTCAAACTTGCATTCAAGTACAGATCTCTCATAATGTCTTCTTTGCTTGATCTCTCTGTGTGACGCATTTCTCCCCCTCTGGTAGGCCTACCATGACCCCATGTTAAAGTTGTCTATCATGTCAGAAGAGGAACTCACACATATATTTGGTGACGTGGATGCTTACATACCTTTGCATGAAGGTGAGATATGCTACATAATTTTCTTTAGAATCTTGAACAGCAGGAATAAAAGGAAGTTTAAATCTAAACTTCTAATTTAGTGCTGCATTATTTCTACAATAAACCTCTTCTTGGTGTTTCTGCTTTTTTATGCTTCAGATTTGTTGGCAAGAATAGGAGAAGCAACCAAGCCTGATGGGATAGTGGAGCAGATTGGTCACATTCTTGTGAACTGGGTATGTAGTATTTTACTCCAGATAGTTTTTCACAAGTACATGCCACACTTGTCATTGTAATGAATATCAGAACCACTTGATCCAGGAACTGGATCATAAAAACAGATAAACAACACATTAAAATTGAACAAATTTTTGTAGCTATGAGAACTTACAGTCTCTGTTTAAAAACCTACTTGATGAATGATACAGTTTTCTTTTAAAGATATGTTCCTCCTTGCACAGAGTTTTCACATTATATGCTGTTAATTTTCTGTTTCATTTTTTCAGTTAATATTTGAGTGCCTGCCAGATGCTTGGCACTATTGTGGGAGGGATCACTGGGAATTGAGAGATAAAAGGCAGTCTCTCCATGACTAATCTAGTGAGGGATAGTCAAATAAAGAAACAGTCTGAAGGTTGGTGATGAAAGTGATACAGGAAGGCTATGGTGTCCTGGGACTAGAAAAGACTAGCATCTAACTAGTTGGGGAAAGTAAAAGTCATGAGTGTTTGGCTGAATTTAGCTACATTAGGGAAATTAGGTGTTTGGTGTTGGCCCAGAATACTCTACTCCCCCTAATATCACCTGCAGGACAGTGCTCACAGTTTGTCAGCTTTCCAGAACAGCTGTGAGCTTTACGTTTCATGTTCACAAGCTTACTAATGGGCTGACGATAGCAGGAACTTACCATACTTTGTTTTCTCGTGTCACTCTTCAGTTGCCAGGCTTGAATGCCTACGAAGGCTACTGTGGTAACCAGCTGGCAGCCAAAGCTCTTCTTGACCAAAAGAAACAGGATCCAGGAGTCCAGGACTTTCTCCAGCGATGTCTTGAGTCTCCCTTCAGCCGAAAACTAGATCTGTGGAGCTTCCTTGATAAACCCCGAAGTCGCCTAGTCAAATACCCTTTATTGTTAAAAGAAATTCTTAGACATACTCCAGAAGACCACCCTGATGTTCAGCTTTTGCAGGAAGCTGTAAGTACTCCAACTAATGATTCTTGTGTTTTTCAAATTTGTACATTAGCTTATCTCAGAAAGTTATGCAATGCTACTCCCAATTATGCATAGTGACTCAGCATCGGGAGGTGTTTGGTGGATGTTTTAAGCACCCCATATGCTCGTGCACCACACACTGAGTAATAAAGAGGCAGGACGCAATCTGTATTTATATTCTAATCAAAAGACTGGATTCTGGTCTTACCATTTCCACTAGCTAACTGGAGAACTTTGGGCAAATTACCTATTTAGGCTGAAACTGTTTCTTCATCTGTAAAATGAAGGGACTGACTGAATTAACTAATTTCAAGAGTCCCTTCAAGCTTTAAAATTCTATCATTTTGATGTGGTGTTTTAGCCCTGTAGGGACACTGACTACATTACTCTGAAAAGACTCCATCAGTTTTTTGATAATTTTTAGATATTGATAATACAAGGAGTTCTCTCCGAAATCAACTTGAAGAAAGGAGAGTCAGAATGTCAGTATTACATCGACAGACTGGAGTATCTGAATGAAAGGCAGAAGGATCCTCGAATTGAAGCAAGCAAAGTATTGCTTTGCCACGGGGAGCTGAAGAATAAAAATGGACATGTAAGTGTATCTTAGAACTAATAGGAAATGAGCCATTGCTTCCCTTTCCCACCCAGTTTGTTTCCAAATAGATTATGAAGTAGGTTGTAAAATGGACTCATCAAATAGTGAAAGGTTACTGGTTTTTGTTCTTTGTTACCAGTTTTTATACCAGTTTTCATAATGCACACATTTGGTTTCTGTCTTTACAGAATAACTTAAATGTCTCTGGAGAATCAATAATATTTTATTTTTTAGTTTTGGAGCATAAATCAATTAGGCTAGCAGTTTTTCTGAATAAATTGTTAGTTCCATGTTTCATAAAAAAATAACATATCCTTCAGAAGATTTTTCTGAAGAGTTGATAGTGATGGAAGTAGTTTTAGCATTACTAACCAGATTTCTGCAGCAGACTAACTGGAAACAAACTTACTTTTGGAATTTTAATTGAAAAATTACCTGCCAGAGCTGAGTATAAGCATGAGTGGTGTTTTTTGTTTCATTATTTGCTTTTCAGAAGCACGATTAATAAGTTGAGGTTCTTTTGTGAAAAAGGTGAAATCTGATGTCTCTGATTTATATTGTGAGTCCCAGCTGTTCTTTAAAGACTGAAATTTGTGTGGGGCAAAGTAGAACCATTAACATTTATACCAGCTTGCATTGTTTAAATCCTTACTTTGTTAGAAGACTTTGGTATACAATCCTGGTCTTTCCAGGCATGTTCCTACTGATAGGTCTTTGTGGGGTGCAGTGATTACTCAGCTGCTACCTCATCTACTGTTATATACCAATAAAAAGTTTTTATAGTCTGAGATTAGACAGGCTCTCCAAGCAGAGCATGCATCGCCTTCGAATCCTCCTCTTTCTGAGGTCATGTATAAGGGGAATCTCAAATAAATGTGATGAAATCAGTCATGTCTAAATTCCAATCACTTAAAATCACAGGGTTCCACATTTAGGAAGTATTTGTTTCTCATTTCTGCAGAAATTTTACGTTTTCCTGTTTCAAGACATCTTGGTTTTGACTCGTCCTGTTACACGAAATGAGCGTCACTCTTATGAAGTTTACCGACGACCAATCCCCATCCAAGAGCTGGTCTTGGAAGACCTGCAGGATGGAGATGTGAGAGTGGGTGGGTCCTTTCAAGGGGCTTTTGGCAGCTCACATAAAGGTAAAAATACAAATTGTAAAATTGTTTCAATTAACAAACTCAGAACCTAAGTGAATTTAGTTTTAATCTTTAAAAATTCTGTCTCAGATTAATATATAAGATACATTTAAATATTCACACAATTCAACTCCCCACACCAAAATCTGATTTAAAAAATGAGAACCCGAATGGAAATTTTCTGAAGATGTACAGATGGCCAACAGACACATGAAAAGATGTTCCGCATCACTAATCATCAGGGATGTGCAAATCAAAACCACAATGAGATATCACTTTACACTAGTAAGAGTGACTAGTATTAAAAAACAAACAAATAACAAGTATGGGCAAGATTGTGGTGCACTGCTGGTGAGAATGTAAATTGGTGCAGCCTCTGTGGAAACAGCGTGGAGGCTCCTCAAACAGTTAGAGAGGAATACCATATTATCCAGTAACTCCACTTCTGAATACTTACCTGAAGAAAACAAACACTAATTCAAACAGATATATGTACCTTTATGTTAACTGCAGCACTATTTACAATAGCCAAAATATGTGTCCATCAATAGATGAATGAATGAGGAAGATGTGGATACATGTGCAATAACTCAGCCATAGAAAAGAATTAAATCTTGCCATTTGTGACAGCATGGATGGACCCAGAGGATATTGTACTAAGTGAAAAAAGAGAAAAACAAATACCATATGATTTCACTTCCATCATACAGCATCTGAAAAACAGACAAAACAGAAATAGGCTCATTCAGACAAAGAATAGGTGGTTGCCATGGTGGGGTGGGGTATTAGGCAAAATAGGTGAAGGGGATAAAGAGGTGCAAACTTCCAGTTACAAATTAGTCACAAACTGAAGGTACAGCATAGGGAAAATAAAAAAGAATTCTGTCTCCACACAAAAAATTACAAATGAAAGGATTCCATTGTCCTATAGTGCTGCTGTCATCAAGTTGTGCTCTGACACCAGTAGGTGCATTTAATATATAATGTCCCAAGGCTTTATTTAATGCATCCACCTAACAAGTGTACATGTGTAGAAATTCCAGCACCCATACCAAGATTATATGACCACTTTATCTACACAAACTGTTTTTAAGTCTGATTTCCTTTCTTTTTTCCAATTTTTCTTTTCCTAGCTAAAAATATCTTTAGAGTTGGCTTTCAAGACCCCTCTCCCGGCCAGTCTCACACTCTGCAAGCCAATGATGTGTTCCACAAGCAGCAGTGGATCAACTGTATTCGAGCCGCCATAGCCCCTTTCCAGCAGGCCACCAGTCTAGCCGAGCTGCAGGGTTTGCCCGAGCTCCATGAGGAGTGCGTGGAGAACAACCCCTCCGCTGGGAATGTCGAAACCCAGAGAAGGGCATCTACAGCATCCAGTGTGACTCAGGTCGAAGTTGATGGGGACGCTTCAGCGTGTCTCCCCTGCGTGCACCACAGACGACATGAAGAGTGTCAGAGCGCACTGAGCACAGCCTGGCTTCCCAAAGCCAAGGGACAAATCTCCATTGGGTGTTGAATGGAAAGAGACTTCAGTATAAAGGAAGTTCTATGTATTACTGGTGCAGAGCCTGTTTATTTATAAATGTATACAGTTTGGGTTTTCTTGTAATGTGAGCATGGGAGCATTGCAGGGTTACTTAACACTAGTATTCACATTTTCTGTTTTTGGTTCTTTTTCTTTTTTTTTTAATGGCAGCTAAAGATATATATACAGATTACTGTTAAAACTGCAGCCTTTTTTAAGATATATCCTCATAATTTGGAACATGTAAGCCTGGTTTTTTTAATTAAATGAAATATTTATGGAATTGGTTTCTTCTTCATTCTAAATTCATTAGGACTTTCCAATACCTACCTGTTGTGATATTTACAATATCTACCAAACCTTAAAATTTTTCAAATACTGGGATTTTACCAGTGTTTCTTTGATAAACTACGTGTGCAGAATTTGAAATTCTAACATTGTCTCCTAAAATCTACACATAATACAGGTGTGTAATACATTAGAATTTATACTGAAACATAAGTTCCTTTTGAAACAAAGTATAAAACTTTATACAGATATTCCATTTTATGAACTGGAATACTTTATATTAGTTTTTTTTCTCTACACCTTCCTCATTTTCATTCACTTAACCTGCCAATTATTTAATTGTTTTTTCTTATAATGTAGTTTTTGGTATTTGCTTTATTTATTTATTTTTTACTTTGACACCTTTACAGATTGGTAGCCTTTATTTTTCCACCTTGATAAAAATGTGTACATATGTGCATATATAGATATATATATATGTTTTTAAAATCATACTAGCTTTATCAGTGGAAACCAAGCCATACTGTTTTTGAGCTAATTAAGAAAACTGCGATTTTTCCAGTGTAGCATTGCAAGGTGGTGAACACACATGAACTGACTCAGTGTATTCTGGACTTCTGAAAGAATACCACCTTAAGGGTTTTGTTGAGAGCTTTAGTGTTGTCTGAAAAGCAAGAGGGCAGGCAGTTGGCTGCTAATACATTAAAAAGAGGGAAAAAGAGAGTAGTTTGGTCTTAAGGTAAAAATATCTGGTTGTGCTAGAAAATGCAAGAAGATAGTAAAAGCTAAACTTGAGGGTATAGAGTAAGTTATCGAAGGCTTGGGGAAAGTGAATTTTATTTGTTGGTTTATAATACCTGGAAATAATGAGTTTGAAAAGAAGCAGGTGTGTTGAAAATCTGACCATATTATATCAATTTTTGTGGATTTATTCATGAGGTAAAAAGTAATGAATCTTTAAATTATTTCTTTTCAAATGAGATCATAGTCTTTAAGTGGAGGACTAAATGCTCTGTGTCACAGCAGATGTATAATGTCAATGATCATTCAAGGAAATGTTGACTATTCTGTGAATTGTATTTGGCCAGGGCAAGTGAAAATGGAGAAAGATTGTAAATAGATAAATCCAAATGACTTCTTTTTATTTTATTTATTTATTTATTTATTTATTTGTTCATTTGTTTATATTTTTGTTATCATTAATGTACAGTTACATGAAGAACACTATGTTTACCAGGCTACCACTCTCATCATATCCCCCACACACACCCCACTACAGTCACTGTCCATCAGCGTAGCAAGTTGCTATATAAACACCACCTGTCTTCTCTGCATTGAACAGCCCTCCCTGTATCCCCCACAACACTATACATGCTAATCGTAATGCCCCCTTTCTTTTTCCCCACCCTTATTGCTCCCTTCCCACCCATTATCTGCAGTCCCTTTCCCTTTGGTAACTGTTAGTTCATTCTTGGGTTCTGTGTTTCTGCTGCTGTTTTGTTCCTTCAGTTTTTGCTTTGTTCTTATACTCCACATATGAGTGAAATCATTTGGTACTTGTCTTTCTCTGCCTGGCTTATTTCACTGAGCATAATACCCTCTAGCTCCATCCATGTTGTTGCAAATGGTAGGATTTGTTTTCTTCTTATGGCTGAATAATATTCCATTGTGTATATGTACCACCTCTTCTTTATCCATTCGTCTACTGGTGGACACTTAGGTTGCTTCCATTCCTTGGCTATTGTAAATAGTATTGTGATAAACATAGGGGTGCATATGTCTTTTTGAAACTGGGAAACTGCATTCTTAGGGTAAATTCCTAGGAGTGGAATTCCTGGGTCAAATGGTATTTCCATTTTTAGTTTTTTGAGGAACCTCCATACTGCTTTGCAGAATGGTTGAACTATTTTATATTCCTACCAGCAGTGCAGGATGTTTCCCCGTTTCTCCGTATTCTCGCCAGCATTTGTTGTTCCTATTCTTCGCTATGTTGGCCATCCTAACTGGTTGAGGTGATATCTCATTGTGATTTTAATTTGCATTTCCCTGATAATTAGCAGTGTGGAGCGTATTTTCACGTGGCTGTTGGCCATCTGAATTTCTTCTTTGGAGAATTGTGTGTTCATATCCTCAGCTCATTTTTTAATAGGTTTATTTGTGTTTTGGGTGTTGAGGTGTATGAGTCCTTCATATATTTTGGATGTTAGCCCCTTGTCATATATGTCATTTATAAATATATTCTTTCATACTGTAGGATGTCATTTTGTTCTGCTGTTAGTGTCCTTTGCTGTACAGAAGCTTTTTAGCATGATATAGTCCCATTTTTTTCATTTTTCATTTTGTTTCCCTTGCCCAAGGAGATGCGTTCAGATAAAAGTTGCTCTCTAAGAGTTTTATCATTTCATGACTTACATTCAGGTCTTTAATTCATTTTGAGTTAACTTTTGTGTATGAGGTTAAACAATAATCTAGTTTTATTCTCTTGCATATAGCTGTCCAGTTTTGCCAACACCGGCTGTTGAAGAGCTTGTCATTTCCCCATTGTATATCCATGGCTCCTTTATCATATATTAATTGGCCATATATGCTTGGGTTTATATCTAGGCTCTCTAGTCTGTTCCATTGGTTTATGGGTCTGTTCTTGTGCCAGTACCAAAGTGTCTTGATTACTGTGGCTCTGTAGTAGAACTTGAAGTTAGGGAGCGTAATTCTCCCTGCTTTATTCTTCCTTCTCAGGATTGCTTTGGCTACTCGGGATCTTTTGTGGTTCCACATGAATTTTAGAATTATTTGCTCTAGTTTGTTGAAGAATGCTGTTAGTATTTTGATAGCAAGTGCATTGAATTTGTAGACTGCTTTAGGCAGGATGGCCATTTTGACAGTATTAATTCTTCCTATCCATGAGCACGGGATGTGTTTCCATTTATTGTTATCTTTAATTTCTCTCATGAGTATCTTGTAGTTTTCAGGGTATAGGTCTTTCACTTCCTTGGTTAGGTTTATTCCTATGTATTTTATTCTTTTTCATACAATTTTGAATGGTATTCTCTTCCTGATTTCTCTTTCTGCTAGTTCATCATAGGGAATGCAAGAGATTTCTGTGTATTCATTTTGTATCCCACAACTTTGCTGAATTCGGATATTAGATCTAGTAGTTTTGGAGTGGATTCTTTAGGGTTTTTTATGTACAGTATCATGTCATCTGCAAACAGGGAAAGTTTAACTTCTTCCTTGCCTGTCTGGATGCCTTTTATTTCTTTGTGTTGCCTGGTTGCTGTGGTTAGGACCTCCAGTACTATGTTGAGTAAAAGTGGGGAGAGTGGGGGAAGGTTTTTTACTAAGTAAAATAATTTTGCATTAATTTGAGTTGTGCTAAGTTGTATGTTTTACGGACTATGTCTAATTTATATTGGCATGTAGTTTCTTTTTGTATAATATCTTATGTTTGTGGGATGCGTAGTGATCCTACAGGATGTGTCTTTTTCATTCCTGACATTATTTGTACCTTTTTAAAAAGAAGTTAACCATTGTATTAGTCTTAAACAAACCCATTGTCTTCCTTGACAGTTCCTCTATTATATATGTTTTCTTTTCATTAAAATATGTTATCTTTATTATTTCCTTTCTTGTTTCTGTGGGCTGAATTTTCTGTTCTTTGTCTAATTTCTTGAAGTTGACAGTGCATCGTTTTTTCAGTCTCTTTTTCTATTGTATGCCTTTAGGGTTACACATTTCATGTAAGTGTGGTTTGCATATATAGCTTTTTGGTCATTGGGTTAATATTGTTTCTATAATTTCCTTTGTGATTTCTTCTTTGGCCCATAGGTACTTAGAAATTTACTTATTAATTTTTGAAGATTTTCTACTTAATCAGCTTAATTCCATTGGAACTGAAGAACATACTCCGTTATGATTTTGATTTTTTTGAAATATACTGAGACCTGCTTCATGACTCTGAATATGGCAATTTTGGAAAATGTTCTGTGTGTTTTTGAAGATCATATATATTCTGTAGTCATTAGGTGTAATGTTCTATATGCATATCCATCAAAAAAGGTTTATTCAGTGTTTAGATTGTTAGTATCCTTATTGATTTTTTTGACTGCTTGTTTTAACTATGAGAGAAATGTGTTAAAATCTTTCACTACAATCTATCAAACTGGATTTGAACATTTTGTATTTTTTGCTGTGTATGTTTTGAAGCTATATTACAAGATAGAAGCAAATGTAGAATTGTATCTTCTGGGTGTATGGGCATTTTTATTATTACGCAGTATTCTTCTTTAAGTGTAATGTTTTTTGTTCTAAAGTCTTATTTATCTGATAGCAGTATAACTACCATAGCTTTCTTTTGATTTGTGTTTTCATGGTATATCTTGTTTTGTAGTCTTGCTTTTGATCTTTCTGTATTATACCTAAATTCATTTATTTAAGTAGTGTAATTTTTAAAAAATCCATCCCTGAAATATTTATCTTTTAATTGACATATTTAGTTAATGTACATTGAAGATAATAACTGATGTATTTGGGCCTAAAACTGCTATCTTACCATTTGCTTTTTATTTGTTCCTTCTATTCGATATTCTTTTTAGAATCTCTTTTGTCTTTGGATTATTTTCTGTATCCCAGATTAAGCTTTATTTCTCTTGTATTGGTTATCGTAGAGATTATAGTATGCATCCTTGTCTTATTAAAGTCTAATGTAAATTAATACATTTTCCTCATACTAAATAATTTGGAAGTCTTAGACCAGTGCTACTCAAAGTGTGGTTTTTGGTTCAGTCTGTGGTCTGTGATGGTTAATTTTATCTGTCAACCTTGTTAGGCCATAGTACCTAGATATTTTGTCCAACACTAGTCTAGATATCACTATAAAGGTATTTTAAAAATGATATTAAGAGCAGACTTCTGTAGCCTACTTATTTAAACTCAGTAGACCTTGATTAGAGCAGGTTATGTTCCACAAAGTGGGCGGCCTTCATCCAATCAGTTGAAGGCCTTGAGGAAGAGGGGTTTCTGCGTCCAGACTGCGTTCAGACTCCTGATGTACCATGAACTCTTCCCTGGGTCTCGAGCCAGCTGCCCAGCCTGTTGTGCGGATTTTCGACCTGCCAGCTTCCACAATCGTGTGAGCTGATCCCTTAAAGTAAATCTCTCTCTCTTTATATCCATCCTGTTGATTCTGTTTCTCTGGAGAATCCTGACTAATACAAGGCCCTACACCAGAACCTGGGGAGTTCACAAGGATTTCCTTCCTTGGCAGGTCCTAGATTCTCATTTTTGTCCCCTTGCCTTATAAGTTTGTTGAAAGTTTTGCTCCATTTCTGTGGCTCTCAGAAGGGAGATCTCCCTAGGGAAAAGGTGGTTGACAATGGTAGACCCATTTCTCTGAGTTCCCTTCTTTTCTTGGTCTGTAATTATTCACTGCCCTGTTTGTTCTCTGTTGCCCTCAGACAGATTCAGAACTATTTTCTCAGCTTTTCTAATTGTTTCAGTGGGAGAGTTGGTCTGGTTTATGTAGTCCACTGTTACCGGAAGTGATTCCCCTGGCGTAAGTGGCTGTCTGTCCTTCTTGTTCAAAATGTACACAGGAAGTCTGAGACTTCTTTTGGATCAAGTCTTCTGTTTTGCTTTTATTTCATTAGAGGAGCTTTTGAAATATCCAAGGTAAGAAAACCTTGGATAAACAAATCTAGAACTCAGGAAGAGAGATCTCTGGAGAAAAATTTTGATATCAGCAGCATGTAGATAACATTAAAAATGATGAAATGAAGTCACCTAGGAGAGAGTCTAGATGGGGAAACGAATAGGAATTGGGAATGAACTTTTAGGAACTCCAACATCTAGACGTTAGAGAAGGAGCTATAGCTGAAACTAGGAAAAGGTTGTCAGCGGGATGGGAGAGAAGCCATGAGAGTGTAATGGCATAGGAGCAGAGAGCAAAGGGGATGTAAAGAATCAGAGAATGACTAAATATGATTTATCTGATGCAAAGTCTGACAAGACAAAGCCTAAAAAATCTGATTTTTGAGCATCACAAATATACTAGAGACACTTCACAGATGACCATCCTTGTGAAGGAGTTTATTTATTATAGCCTGAGAAAGAGCGACTGGGGGCTGTGGGAGGCCTTCCCAGCAGCCATCGCCTCTGTGGCTTTTGATGTCTAATGATAATAAGCTCGGTGCTATCTCAGCCTGAAAGACTTATTTGAAACCTGTGCTCCTTCCTTTTGGAAAATAACTTGGGCAATACCTGTCAAGAGCAAAGAAGGATCGTGATGTCCCTACTTCTCCCTAATACTTACCAGCTCTTCAGGGAGCAAACATGTAGTTCCTGTTCTAAACCTGGGCACAGCCGCACCCCCCGAGGCGTGCTTTCATCGCTCACCCCCACAGAACGCCCTCCCATACTGCGAATCTCACCAGAACTCAGAGGCAGAGGAAATGCTGATTTCTCATCCTAGGGATGTGTGCTTCTTCACAGCAAGCTTTTTACTTTGAGTTCTCAGTGTAGCTTTCTGTAGTCTTTGGTTCAGAGGAAATTTCAGACTTTAGGAGAACCTGTTACTTTTACTTGCCAATTTTTCCCAAAATACTGGTGTCAGGGATTGGAAAAAGTGGCAGTAATACACAGCATATACTTAACTACAATCTCCTTATTTTCCTAGAAAATATTAAAGCTTGGGTGCTTCCCCTTAGAAATGCTTGGCAATGTGTTTGTGTATCTGTGGTGAATTTGACCACTAGACACACTGATGGTACCTAGACTGTAATGAAAAGGCCATTGCCTAGCAAGGAAAACAGGGACCCCAGTGCCCACTACCCTTGGCGGATGAGTGTGAGGTGAAATACCCGACTCTGAGCTATTGACTTGGAACCAGGTACAAAATGAATTTAGTTATTTTTTTAGTTTATCTGATTCACACCTGGTGAGGTAAGCAGAGTCAGTTGCTAGATCTTGGTGGTTATTAAAGAAGATGTATTCATGTATGGTAATATGTCTGTGGGTAAAATTAAATAATTTGTTGAGTGATTGGTAAAATGACACAACCTGAAATGTTTTAGTTCTGCGTAATTGAGTCACTTCATCTTTCTGATTTTGATCCCTAAATGTAGTATGAGAATAATAGAATCCTTGTCCTACCTACATCACAAGGTTATGAAGATCAAACAGGACAATGTATGGAAGGCTCTAGCTAAAGATAGGACTTTGTTTACTGTAATGTAATCTTCTTTGCCAAAGTCATGTCTGTAGCTTTATCTCCTGTCAGTCACCGAGTATTGGAAAGGCTCTCTGTAGTCTCACAACACTGGCCCAGTTTAATCACTATCCGGCACTCATAACCACCCAGGACCACCATAAACCCTTGAGACTTAAAACAGACTTGTTTAAGCACTAAGGAAAATAGCCAAGAGCTTAAGCTGAAAAGGCCATAGATATTGTCCTGTGGTTGGTCATTTTAATAGCAGAAGGAAACGTGTGTATTCATTGGCTGATGACAGTTGTAATAGGCAACTGTGCCAGCACCAAAGCCATGAAGCATAAGGAGAGAGAGAGAGCCGGGAAAAGCTGGTGTATTAGGGTTCATGAAAGAAACAAAACCAACAGGATATATATGTACATTCATGTGTAAATTTATCTGTGTGTGTGTATATATATATATGTATATAGTGTGTGTGTGTATGTATATAGATTATATGTATCTATGTATATATATAGAGAGACACACACAGATACATATATTTATTTATTTATTATAAGAATTGGCTTACAAGATTATGGAGCCAAGAGGTCCCATGACCTATTTGCAAGCTGGAGAACCAATAAATGTGAAAGTGTAATTCAGTCCAGTTCAAATTTCACACCTGGCATCCACAGCAGACATTGTTGAGCAGTCACAGCTCTCATTTTACTTAGTCAAGGTGACTGAGTGGCAAGGGGAAGAGTGATCCCAGGCGTGAAGTACTTGCTGTGTGGGAATGTGGAGAGTGTCACCCACAGCCTAGTGGAACAGCATGTGAAAGGGATAAATACAATTCATAAAATTATCTGATTCTCACCTGGTGAGATAAGCAGAGCTGGTGGGTCAGGTCCAGAAATGTAAGGATCTGGTCCACGTAGATGTCAAGACAGTGCTCTAGGTTGTTGCTACAAACCCATTAGAATAGGCACAAAAAATGAAATCTATTTGCCACCAGAATTTTATTCAGCCTCTTCAAATGACAATCAGGAAACTGTGGGACAAGAAAATGAAATAATGTGTTGAAGTTCACACAAATAGTCAACCAGGAGTAAACCCCAAGTTTCTCTTGACTCAGTTGGAAACTCAAGACCCATGTCTGTTTGGGGCTATTTTACTGAAAATTGATTCCTGGAGTGGTTGGGCAAAGTAGAGAAAGGAAAAATTTTAGATATTAAGGTTTAAGCCAGTGGATCTTGAGCGAGGGTTTTGTTAATATACTAGCTTGCTTGGGCTGCTGTAACAAAGTACAAAGACTGGGTGGCTTAATCACAGAAACTTACTGTCTCACACTTTTGGAGGTTAGAAGTCTGAGGTGTTTAGTTTCTTCTGAGGGCAGTAAGAGAGAATCTGTTCCATGCCTCTCCCCTGGCTTCTGGCAGCTAGCTGGCAATTTTTTGTTTGTTTGTTTCTTGGAGTGTAAACATGTCACCCTGGCCTCTGCCTTCACATTCTCTGGGCATTCTTCCTGTGTGCATGTGTGTGTCTTTCTATCCAAATTGGTCCTTTTTTGTGTGGACAAAGTTATAGTGGGCTGGGACTCACTCTAATGACGTCATTTTACTTGGTCATCCGCAGAACCCTATTTCCAAATATAGTCAGGCACATTCTGAAGTACTAGGGGCTGGGACTTCAACATACGAATCTGGGAGATACAATTTAACCCATAATGGTAAGGTTCAGTTTCTCCCAAGTGTCAAGTCTCTGGCTATGGGAGTCTGAATCCAGTCTAACAGCTTTCTTAAAGAAGTATGTCTAACATTAGGGTTGATTCTTCAAGAAGTTCTCAATAACAGAACATGCAGATGATTTCAGAAACCGTTGTTAATTCTGTTTATTGTACAATGAAGGTGTTCAGGGTGCATACAACTGTGCTTACGAAGGAGAGGGAATGGCCAGGGGAAGGTAAAACCATGCAGCAGAGAATGATTCCTCAGAGACTTTGGAGCGAGGTTATGCTATGCTGCTGCTAGTTAGAGAAATGGCTAAGGACGACCACAGCTGGACAGCTGGCAGATACCCTTGGATGAGGCTCATCTATACATAAAGATTAAGGAGATGCCAGGAAACCACCATGTTTTCTGGGACTGGACAGAGCCAGAGGCATGTGAGAAGGGTAATACTCTGTTGCCTGAGAGCGTTGCTCCCCAAGAAAATTACTCTTAAAGGGAGATCTAAAATACAGTGATTCACATTTAGGTATGAATGACTGATAAGAGTTTAAAGGGGGCTCTGTCTTTGTCTTGAATGATTTGTGATTGTCAAGGCCTTAAATTAGAGGAGTAAAGCTCTAAGGCTAGAAATATGGATAACCCAATTCTAAATGGCACCTCTTTTATTAGCTAATCAGCCCCAAATTAAAATGCCACAGTGTTCATATATGTTCTACAATTGTCAGTGATCTAAGAATTTGATGACTACATTAGCAATTTTTTTAATTCCAGGAAGATGCAAAATAGGAGGTTATGAACATATGAGCCTAAACTTGCTTGCCATGCTTGCCTCACCTACATTTGTGCTGGCAATCTCATCTGATTATCCAGAGTTTGTCAGAACAGGACGTGTTATCCAGTCCATATCATAGCCCCCTCTCTTTTCACCTGACTTCGATGTATAAAGCCCAATTCTGTTTGTTTCCTGGCAATCAGAAAGGAGCTTCTCTTTCTGCCATGGATTTCCTGATAGTGCCAAATAGTGCAGAATCACTGAAAGAAGGGCTTCCCCTATTTCTTTTCAGAATGGTATTCACCAGCCTTCCCTGTCCCTTGTCTCTGCTCAATCCCCTTGGTCTTTTGTCTAACTCAGTCGAAGGGAAAGGGTGTAGATGTCTTGGTACAGGTTAAGTGTAGGTATAAATGTAGATATCGATATCAGTGCAGGCACAGGTGCAGGCAGGATGTAGGTGCAGGTGTAGTATGGAGGAAGCCTTGGCAGAATCTGGCAGGTGAGGATGGCCTGGACTAAACGTCTCACGGATCCTGACTTAACTCACTGCCGTCTCTCAGCAGCTCTGGAGCATGGTTTGGTCGGCCACTGAAGGTGGCTGTCAGCTGCTATGGGGTCTCCCTGGCAGACAGCCAACTCCATCACCCCTCAGAGAGCTCATGATACCCTTAAGAAGGCAGGCAGGATTCCTCCCAGGAAGTTAACACAAAATCAGAGAATCCCTGATCTTGCTTTCCCTCCTGCTCAGACAATTGACCTAACAACTTTATAGGACATATTAGCATGTAGTGGATACAGGCAATAGGATCCCCAGATAATAAATAATTCAATGAGAAATACATTCCAGAGAAGTTGATGTGATCAGAGAGCTCTTTGATAAATACAGTGTCTCCAATCACTCATTATATTATTATTGCAAAAGCTAATTTATTCTGATTAAAAAATATTCTCCATGAAAAGAATGGTTGGGGGAACTTAAAGTTCTGGTGAGAACAACCCCAAAGTTACATTTAAATAGCTCCTCTAGAGTAAATGCCTTTCTGAATTAATTGTCAGCTCACTGAGTTTCTTTGCTGTTATGTACTTTGAGGCCTCACTCTTGCAGAGAATGGCAGGGTAGAGATTCAAGACCAGGTTCTCAGCAGACACCCCCAAGGCATGATATTCCTGTCTGGCTGGGTGAATTCTTTCAGGAGTGTGATGAACTGATCGATAGCTTGCTTGATTATCTGACTGCCTGCCTGCCCACACTCTTTCTTTCCTTGACCTTACAATTATGTTTATTTGATGTGCATAAAAAACTCAAAACACGTCAAAAAAAAAAAAAAAATACCCCAGAGTTACAATTTCAAACAGTACCAAAAAAAAGAAAATCCTAAAAAGTCAAGTTTCCTTCCACCCTTGACACAGTTTCCTAGTTCTGTTCCCTATAGGCAACTAGCATTGGCAGTTTCTCATGTGTCTTTCCAAAGGTATACTAAGTAAATGTTAATATATGTATGTTTCTCTGTTTCGCTCCCTCTCTCAGTCACTTACATAATCATACTATACATGTGGTGTTATGCCTTGCTTTTTTCACTAACAATTTCTCTTGGTCATTGTTCTGTCATCTATCCATCTCTCTCTCTCTACCTATCATCAATCTTCTATCTATCTCCAGCCAAAGTATTTATAATGGCTGCATAGTATTCCATTTCATGAATACCTTCATTTATCTAGTCAGTTTCCTGTTGATATTTGGGTTGTTTTATCTGTGGCTGAAGTGATTGCTAAGGTGGAGGTGGGGAGCATGTGCAGAGACTGGGCTTTGTTTTGAGGGTAGGTACCTCCTAGATTGTTGGGACAATTGAGGGGCATTTGTGGAGGCTGGGTGGGAAAAGGTAAAGAGTTCCATGTGAGAACAGATGCCCAGTGAGTGACTGGGTGAAGTCTTGCTCTGTGGGATGTGATTCATTTTTTCCTCCACCTTCCCAGGAAGTCCTCAGTAAAATCGGCATCACTAGCAAATGCTTTTGACCTTCATTCACCCATTCATGACATACATGGCATTCCTTCTGTGTGCTAGTCACTGACCAAGGTGCCGTCTCCCCAGCACAGCAATGCACAAAACACCCCCCACCACCCTGCTATTGTGGTGTCTGCCTGATACATGTTTTGTCTTCCCTTCAGTAAAGTAAAATTCAAAGCAGATAAATATATAACTCTTCCCTTCAGGAAAGTAAAATTAAAAGCAAATAAATATATAACTTTTCCAAAGACAAAAACAGGCAGGCCTGGAGAGGGACAGCAGGTGTTGGAATTATCTTCCTTGGCAGTGGTGCTGAGTGTTCCCGTCGGCAAGGTGAGTTCACGGTGGGCTCTGAGGCTGCTGGGCAGTATCAGCACATCTGGTGTCCTGGGATACCTGTTGGCCTTCCCTCCCCTCCCCTCCACATGCCCACACAGGCCTGCTGCCAGCTGGGCATCACCAGCAGATGCTGCCTCTAGCCAGGAGTGGAGCACCATCTCATTTCAAGGTACAGTGTATGATGGAATTTGTGTCAGAGGCAGAGAGGAAAGAGGGAGTAGCCTGGGGAAAAACGGGGATATTGTACCCTCAGATTAATTCAACATCATTGCATTACCAAATGGCTTCTCATCGTTCATGTTTAGCAGGGGGCAGGGAAAATTATTCATTATTCAATATGAACTGAAATGAAAATGCCACACTTTTTAAAACATGCAAGGTTACCTACTATGGTAACTGCTTGTGGAATTTTAATGTGTCTGCAGCACAGCTAATGAACTTGCTCTGAGCTTCGTTGGAGTTCCTATTTGAGATGATTGTCTTGGTAACTGAATGCACCACAGAGAGTGAGAACATCAGAAATGCTATCTGAGGCTGCTGTTACCAGTCTGAGCCTTTTTTCAGGGCTTTCTCAGCCACCACTATGAAGGCTGTTCTGTGTCCCTGTCTAGTCCTTTTCAGATGTGTAGGGTGGTCAGGGTTTTCTAGAAGTTCCATGGCCCATAATGTTATATGTGCTGTGGTTTAGAATCCAGACTCTGAAGTCAGACCAGTCTGGGTTCACATTTGCCAGAAGCCATTCACTGTGTGACTTCAGGCATTTAACATCACTGTTTCCTCATCAACATGTTAGAATAATTTTAGTACCTACCTCAGAGAGGTGCCGTATAAACCACAGCAGACGTGTTTGTAAAGCCCCTGGTCCACGTAGGCGCTCAGTAAACAGAGCTGTTCTCTTCTCATTCTCCTCCTCCTCCTTTGTCACCACCACCACCACCACCATCATGACTGGCATCATTTGTTCCCCTTTCTGCCTGTGTGTGTAATTGGTGTGTTGGGATCTGAGGTATTGTGTCCAAACCAGGCAAACACTAAAGGGAGGTGTTGGCACAATGGGTACCATCTTCTAAGGCCCCAAGGAAACAAGCAAGTGGGTGACTGAGCTCTGGTTGGTCCAGGCTTCGTGGCAGCCATGTGATTTGGGCCAATCCTTTCATCTCTCTGGGCCCCACCCTCCTGTTTGGTAGGACAGAGAAATCAAACATAATGATCCCAGGAGCTGTCTGCTCCAAGGGGAGTGGCACCTAACAGACCACACCTAGCTAACCTAGGGTGTGTTTGGCAGCAAATAGCAAAGTAAACAACGGACAGTGGCTTAAACAAATGACACAGGCTTAAAAAAATTCCAAATAAATTTTTAGCAAACCAAATCCAACAATGTGTAAAAATGGTTATATAGTACCACCAAGCTGGAGTAATTTACTCTTTGCATCCTCTGAATACAGCTCATTCAATAACCCACTTAACATGTATATAGTTTCTTCTTTGACAACATTGGATCTTTCTTGAGAATGCTGGTGGTATCATATATTTTTGTACCTCTCAGAGTTTCTAGTTTAGTATTTTGCAAAATAAGCATCCATTAATTTAGCTGAAAAAATTAGAATGAATGCAAAATCCTGGTAATCATCATGGTGCCCAGCATGTTACTGCCAGGTATGTCTCAGGTCTATCAACAATTTGTAAATTGGTAGATTGTTGAGACTTCTTTTTTTAGTCTAATGGTTTGCATATGTAATTCCTCGTGAACTCTTAACATATCAGAAGAATATTATAAAACAGCAATTGACCTTGTGAACAAAAGAGAAGTCACAAACATTATTTATTACTTTGCCAGTCTTAATAAAGACTTAGTGTGCTAATAGTTTCTCACGGAGACAGCTGCTATCAGTTAAGTAAAAACATCATTAAGTTGCAATCACAAGTATCAATAGAAGCAGAAGCAACTCATTTTCTGATTGCTGCCAGGCATTAACTGGTTTAGGGGTATCCATTCCAACAGCTTTCTGTTGTATTATGTTATTTTATGACTGTATATTCAATGCATCCACATCTACACACATTTATTGAATATTATAGCTGGAAGCACTTTAAGAGCATCTCACCCAACATTTTCAAACTGTGGCCCAAAGATCTCTTAGGGGTTTCTGGAAACCTCTTAAGGGAGTTTCTGGGTGTTGTAACACAGGGCTGGTGTACAGTTCTTTGGGTGAAGTGGGACACTTTGACATGGCCATCTTGATACGAGATTCATCTTGGCTCAATCCGTTCGATGCAGACCTTGTGTCATGGCATGGCTGCGCAAAATGATCCTGTAAAGTCATCACATCACTGTTCCTCATCATCAGTAATGCGTGCAATAGCTATTCTTGATCCTTACTCTACCCTAATCCCTACTCCTGTTCTGGGGATTTTCATTTTCTATTTTATTCATTTATCAATTGTCTGAATTCTTATGCTGCATATTTATTACTTATATTCAGAAACAATATTAAAGATATTTCTTAGAAGTCTGATTAAACTGGGATAGGTTCTTAGGAGCATTGTGCGGATCTCCCCAAACCAGCAATATATAGAAATATTATGAAGTGAAAGTGTATATTACCAAAAGGTCTGAGAGAACTGTTAGAAATATAATTGGCAATTTCCTGTGCAGGCTGGAGCTGAGAATAAATGGCTAAATATCTCTACACAAACGGTCTTTAACTCTGATAGGTGAATTAAAGAATTTGAGACATGGACCAGTCAATGAGTAAATTCTTAGAGAACTCCTGAGCCTCACTCTGTCTCAGAGCACATCCACCCTTCACCACACCTTCAGCTTCACCCCATGCCTACTGCTCCATCCCAGAATGGTGTTGGCAGCGTGAATGTGTCGTATGGGCTTATTGGTTTTTCACATTACTTTGTGTATTAGTTTCCTGTGACTGTTGTAACCAATTACTACATACTTGGAGGCTTAAAACAACAGAAAGGTATTCTTTCACAGTTCTGGTTGCCATAAATCCCACATCAAGGTGTCAGCAGAGCTGTGATTCCTCTGAAGGCTTAGGGGGGGATTTCCCCTTGTCCCTCCCAGCTTCTGGGGGCTCCAGTGTTCCCTGGCATGTGACCACTGAATGCCAGTCTCTGCCCCTGTGTTCATATGGCCTTTTCCTGTGTGTCTGTGTCTTCTCTTCTGTATCTTATAAGGACACCTCTCATTAGAGGTAGGGTCCACCTAGACAATACAGAATCATCTCCTCATCTCAAAGTCCTTAACTATCTGCAGAATCCCCCTTTTTAAATAAGGTAGCATTCCGTCTTTTACCCTGTAAGGTAATATTCACAAGCTCTGGGGATTAGGCTGTAGATATGCCTTTTTGAGGCTCCCATTCAACTTACTGCATTGATAATTAAAAAATGAAATGGGTAGTTGTTTTAAAAGCTTAAAAGTTGAAATTTCAGCTTATTGTATTTTCTTCTGAGTCAAAATATTCTTTGGTCAAACAGCTGCCAATATCAGAACGTCACTCATCTGACTCTGAAGTCCATCTCTCTATCAGCTGGAGCCGCTTACCTATTTCAGGCCTCTCTCCAGCAGCTTAGACTAGAATAAAACTTATACAACTACATGTAAGATTGGTAACTCCTACTTCTTGCCTAATAACTTCATTTTTTTCTATGAGGAAATGAAGGCCCAGAGGTTGGAAAGAACACCATTTTTGAGTGCTAAAGGCTGCAAACTTTGTTCCATTGTCACCAATCACCAGTTCTGGGACTGCAGTTACATCACCTAATTTCATTGCTCTTTAATCTCTTCATTGATAAAGAGATGCTAATAATGGTTCTGCCTCTCATTAGAATTGTTATGAGTAAAAAAATGCTTTAAAAGTAGGTATAGGGGCCATCAGGTGAGAATTTGGGGATCAACAGAGGTGAGGCTCAGAACCTCACTCCCCCCTGCTTTGAGAGAAATCTTCTGCATCTGTGGATGTCTTGCTGCCCTTGTCTAGCCTGGATTAATACTTAGTCCATAGGCACACACCTGATCATCTGATCATCTACATTTGCCCTCTTATAGCACTAAACTATGTTTTCTACCTTTATCTTGCATCTACCTACCACTTCAGCATTTTATTAAAAATAAAAATAATAATAATAATAGAGGGAGAAATGTGGGATCAACATATAAATCAAGTACAAAAATCAAACGAATATTCATATTTGACCTGATTGTTTATAGGTCATAATGCGTGATCAAAACCGAAAGTTTATGTGATGAATGCCCTTGTACTGTTCACCATGTAAAAATTTATTCACTATGTAAGAATTCGTTCTCCATGTAAGAACTTGTTCATTATGCTTCAGAAGATTGGAGACTGACGAGAATTAGGCTTGAGATGGATTAATGATTCTACATTGAGCATTGACCCCCCTATACTGAATTGTATTGTTGTTAACAACCATTTGATCAATAAATATGACAGATGCCCTCTCAAAAAAAAAAAAACCATCAAAAAAAATTAAAAAAAAAAAACGTAGGTGTAACATTCTATTTATGATATTATGAGGATTTCTCAACATATATTTGAAATCACCCCAGAAATGTGTTTATGCCTTGACATTAAAAGTGAGCAGGGAAGACAGGTAATTATGAACTCCTGAGCTAGAAGAGTCTTACTCTTTCATTATAACCTGCAGTTACCTGGGGAGCTATTGAGAACACAAACACAAATTATAATAATTTAAAGGTTCGGAAAGGGAAGTAAGGAAGAAGCTATGAATATTAGGGCCCATTTAGAGCAGAGGTGGCAGATTCACAAGCCTAAAGAGGCCAGGCAGGTAATAGAAACAAATAAAGCAGGTTAAGCATAAGAAAAATGGAGACAGACATGTAATGGAAAATGGTAATGGATATAATGGTTGGGGAACAATGAGTAGTGAGGAGTGTAGAGAACTGGAAACTGGGGAGCAGTACTTGGTTCCAACTCAGGGAAACTGTTCATCTTTAGTTGTCTGCTGGTTGTTGCCACTGAGCAAGCTAGATCTTCCAAGGAGGAAATGTGTATTTTTACATGAGCTATTCTTGTATCAATAGGTGGGTAAGCCAGCCTATGTTGTAATAATAAACAGCTCTCAAATCCCAGTGGCTTAAACAATGCTTTATTTCTGCCTCATGTGACCTCTGGGAGTCTGACAACTCTTTAGTGCAACTTCCCGCTGTGCATCAACCCAGCATCCACGCTCTGGCATCTCAACACCAGGCCTCCATGTTCCCAGTGGCCAAGTGTTATGGGCTGAATTGCATCCCCCAAATATATATATATGTTGGAGGCTTAAACCCTAGTAGCAGAAAATGTGACCTTATTTAGAGATTCAGTATTTATGAGCTAATCATGTTTCAATGAGGTCATCAAGTGGATCCTAAAGAACTACCAGAAGCAAGGAGAGAGCCCTGGATGGATCCTTCCCTAGTGCCAGAGGGGGAATGACCCAGCCAACACTTTGGTCTCAAGGTGAGACAATGATTTCTGTTGTTAGAGTCACTCAGTTTGGGGTACTTTGTTACAGCAGCTCTAGGAAATGAATACCCCGAGAAACAGAAGACTAGGAAACACGCATAGGGGCTTTTCCCTGCCTCAGCCTCAAAGACACATGTCATTTCTGCTCACAGTGCATTGGCCATATGCCCTCATATGGCCCCACTGACTGCTATGGGGCTCGAAAATATGTCCAGGAGAGGTTAAGTGGATGTTGGTAAGCACTAGTAATACCTATTTTCTACTCCTGATTTTAGAGTGTTGGCATCTAATATAGTTTGAAAAAAGGAAAACAAGACTGAACAAGCCTACATCGAATGAGCCAAACAAACCCTCCTTTGCTCTGGGGTCTCACCAGTGGGTACTGGACTGGGACCTGTAGGCAGTGCTGGACTGTTCATGGGTTAAGATTTTTGCTTCTGAAGGAATGTGGGTTTTGGTTATGGGCAGGCATCAGCACAACTGGAGCATGGCACCTTTGGTATCAAACGGAGGTCTGAGCTTGGAAAAAGGATTCCAGAACATGAGACAGTGCAGATGGAGGTCTTGGAAAGCAGAGGATGCAAAGACCACCACCCACTGATGGTTTTTGGCTGGAGCCGATTTTGTTCCTGTCCTACGTCCTGTGTCCTCTTTTGCTTCCTTGCTGAACAGCTACTCCATTCTCTCCAAGAACCAGGCCAGCCCTACCTAGTTCATCGGAATTACAGGTGAGGTTGGTTTATGCAGATAACCTGGGGAAGCTACCTACTATTCGTGGCATTATTACTGGAAACACACAATTTAAATTTCAAATCACTGGCTTAGAAAATAAGTTTCACAAAACAGCTCATGGGTGAATTTGGGAATGTGGGTGTATGAGCATGTACATATTTACAACCTTGATTTATGCTCAACCTAGCAACAGCATTTTAAAATTATTGGTGTGCAATATACTTTACTCATGTGCATATAATTTAAAAATAATATGTCTGGATGCTTTCAACTGAATTTCTCTCAAAATATGTATCATATTAACTTGGCTCATGGATCGTGCTCAAAATTATTCTTGAAGAACATGCTTGGTTGGTTTTGCTGAGCCAATTTTTTTTTTGAGTATTCTAAAAAGCAAGAGAAATAAATGAGACAAATTGTATTGTTCATGTCCTGCGGCACAAGCTAGAGAAATATAATTGGGCTTCAAGCCAAATTCTGAAGGCAACTGGAGTGGCTTATGTCAACTGGGCATAATTATTCCTCAGCTCCTATTGACAGAAAGAAAAATTGGTAGTGATCTGCTTCCTGATGCTGGGGATTCAGAGAGAATATATGGGTTCCAGATTACAGCAGATGGGTGCGTGCAGAAGCTAGTGATTTGTCATGTGTCAGGAGCAGGGGATCCTCCGGTTTAGAGGAGTCCTTGTGGATCAGTTGCCTTGGGCATCTGTTCTATGGCTGGAGGCAGCACCATGCACTCAGCAAATGTTTGTGGAATGAATAATGAATGTTTTTCAGAGACTTTCCCTGCAAGTGTGTCCTCCTTTTCTCTCCACCTGACCGCTGTATGGTCCATTCTCTGATGACCATAGGAACGTACAGAGTCTGGACCAAACAGGCTAAGGCTCCACCGTTAGATTCATTTATTCAACAATTATTTATTGGACCTACTAGATGTTGGGACTGTGCTAAGTCCCAGATGTCTAGCTAATCATAGTCAAATCTGGGAAAATGTAGTTTTTCTTGAAAATGAGAGAGATGTCTGAGCAGGACAAAGGTCTTCAGTACAGCAGAAATGGTTCTGTGAGAGTTAGGAGCCTCGACATGCTGATTTTCTTTTTAGGCTTCAGAGATGTAATCTGTCCATGCAAAAGATGGTTGTGCCTGATGCCATTCCTTCCTCCTGGACCTTGCTGCCTTGGAATCCTTATACCATCAGTTTCCTACCCTCTGTTATATTTTCAGTCTGCTGTTTACGGGCACACCTCCCCCTCAGCATATAAATGTGTTTAAATCTTTTACCTGAACAGAACCAAGTCCTAAATTTGCTTTTCAGTTCCTCTTTAGTTTCCACTTTCCTTGTTGTTTCCTTCACGCAGAAACAAGCAAATAGGAAGGGTTACTTTACTCGGTACCACCCTTTCCTCATGCCCCCTTGTCAGAGCCGCCAGCATGGCTTCTGCTTCTTGCACTGTGCTTAGAACTGTTCCGATGGGGGTCATGCATCACGATTGCACGCTTAATCCTTTTAAAATCGACATCGTTAATTGTTTTGGTGGCATTTGACCCTGCTGACCAGGCCTTTACTAAAACCCTCTCCTCCGTGGCTTCTGTGACCTCTTGCTTTCTCGTGTACCTTCCTGATTCTTTTTCTCAGGTACCTGCACAAGCAACTCTTATTCCACCCACACTTTAAATGTCCTTTTCTGAGTTCTGGATTTTGGACACCTCTGCTTTGCATGCTATTTACTTTCCTCGGGTGATTTCATCTACTTGCATGTCCTTAGCCAGAACCTATGCTGACAATTTCCCAGTCTGTTTTTCTAGCCTAGGCTTTTTTTCTGGGTCAGACCACATACCTACTATTGTTAAATTCTCCACTCATATATCCCCCAAGGACTTCAAATAAACAGTGGAAAAGTGAACTCTTCATCTTTCCCCTCCATGTTTTTTCCCTTTGCCTCAAGGCATGTTATAATTATTCCCTCAGTTGCCTATCATACTGCAATTAACAGCCACTAGGTCTCATCAATCCTGCCAACTTGAGACACTTCCCCCTTTCTGCATCCCTACTCCCACTAGCTTGTGAAGGCCTCATAACTTTCTGCTTGGATCGCTGCTGCAGGTTTTACCCCTCTGGCTGGCCTGCCACCTAGGTTGCCCACTGTCACAGACCACGTGGTGACCCACTCCCCACCAACCCCACCAAAATACATGCATTGAAGCCCTAACCTCCAGTGTGACTTTATTTTGAGATAGGACTTTCAGAAAGTAATTAAGGTTAAATGAGGTCATAAGGGAGGGGCTCTAATCTAATGTGACTGGTATCCTCATAAGAAGAGGGAGTCAGCAGGACTGAATACACCACAGAGAAAATATCAAGTGAGGATGCAGCAAGAAGGTGGCCGTCTGTAAGGCAGGGAGAAAGGCCTTGGGAGAAGCCCAACCCACTCTCACCCCGGTCTTGAACTTCCAGCTACCAGAACTGTGAGAAAATGAATTTCTGTTGTTTAAACCATCTGGTCTCTGGTATTCTAGTACACCCACTGTTGGGTAAAGGGAAGTTTTCAACTAGAACGTCCTACCTGGTCCTGATAGTGGTATGCATATAAGGGCCTGTTTATACTCAGTGTGAAGTTTACCATCGCTGGTTCATCTCAGGGCAGGTCAGGAGCATGAGGTGGAGAGAAAATGGCCATTTCCTCCTCCTCTTCTGTCTTCGTGCCCAGTTGGTCAGGCGGTCACCAGTCATAAGAGATGTGCCCATGGTATTACTCCCAGAAGAAGGGATGGGGTGATGGGGAGCACCCACCACTGTCACAGGGAGGGCTGGAGCTTGATTTGTAGCGAGGCCAGAGAGGGAGGACTAGAGAGCACCACAGCAGAGGGGACTGAGCTGTGACAAATAAAAACCCTTTACCCTAATCTCTCATCCTCGTCTTCCTTCAGTCCTATCAGATCCATAAGGAACTTGCCCTTGGCAGGGAACCCACTCCCTCTTGGAGCCACACCCACTTAAATAGATTCTTTCAAAAACAAATTTGATCACATTGCTGCCCTGCTTAATCTTCTTTTTTGTGTAAAGTCCCCTCTGCATTTCCTGCCCCTCCCCTGCACTCAGTACTCTGGCCTTGCTGAATAACAAAATGGGCCAAGCACTCTCTGTATCTTTGCAAATGTTTATTACTTGGCTGGGTTGTCCTCCCTTGTCTAGACCATCCCCCTTCCTTATAACTTCCATTTGCCTTCTGTGACCTGGCTCTCACCTTTCTAGCCTGTGGGGTGCTGTCCTAGAGCTTCCATAGACCTCGGCTTCTCCATTCTCCAGACTGTGAACTCTTGAAGGTCAGGACAGAGTTCTTACTCATCTTATTTTCAGCACTCTGTATGATGCTTGGAAGATAGCAGACATTCAAAAGTGATTTTAAATGAATGGGCAGACAGTAAAACTATTTTCGGGGGTACAAAAGAAAATTGGACAAATTTTCACAAATCACCGTGTTAAATTATGTTAATCACATGTATATCACAGTGATAAAAGCCAGTCAGGGAGTAACCTATTTTTGGTCCTGAAATATATTGGATCTTCACATGTTGGTGGCCCAAAGACTAAAAAAATCACAGTATTGTCATTGTTGCAATAACAATAGCAGTTTTCACTTACTGAGCCATACTCTACGCCTGAAGTATGTCATGGGTTATTAGAGTCTGAGCCCAATTCTTTTGTGTCCATGTTGTGGGGTTACCCACATCACCACTAATTCTCTGATGCCACCAATGGCCAGGAGGAGCAGACACCACCCCCCACCCTGTCCACTGCATGGATATGTAGTATGAGTGAGCAACAAACTCTTGTAGTCTTGACGCTACTGAATATTTTGCTACAGCATGTTAAATTCCATCTTGACTATTAAAGATCCTTGTCATCCCCTCCACAGGGCAGCCCTGGGGTCCATTGCAGCAGTTCCCTCCCCGGTATAAAGAGAATGTACAAAGCAGAAGGGAAACTTGTACTTCTCAACAATCGAACCATCTCTGCCAACACAGAGTAAGTCTGCTGGATTCCAACTGCTCAACCAGGTCTTGCTGGGTTACTAAGTGTCTAGTATCATCTCTTTAAAGACCTTAAATTTCTAAGTTGGAGAGACAAGAAGGATGAAACTATAATCAACAAAAATATGTACAAATACAAGCTGTAATTATGTGAATGCATTGTGGAGGTGGTTAGCCACCAAATGATATTAATTATAATACATTAATGACATCAATGAGGGATGAAAGGTAGAGACCTTGAACTGTCACTTTAAAGTTGAAGGAGTTTACTGCAGATTTTTCAATCTTAGCATTACTAACATTTTAGGCCAAATAATTGTTTCTTTTGCAATTCTTTGCTGTTCTGCACATTGTAGGCTGTTTAGGGTATTACAGTATTCCCGCCTCTATTTGCTAGCTGCCAGTAGCATCACACCCGACTCCAGTGGAAAGCCAGTGATGTCTATATCATTGCTACAAGTTCCCTGGGGCCAACACCACCCCACCAGCTGAGGACCACTGGCTTACTGAATGCAGCTGTGGATGATCTGATCTTATATTTCTACCAGGAGGTAGACCAGTGTAGTATGGAGAAAACAGCAGTTGCTTAGACAGAGGCTTGAGGAACAGGAAGGTGATGGCCACAAATGTTTCCTCTCCATGAAAGACATATTCCCTGGAGACCTTGGCCAGGGATCCCTTGTTGTGGGTTAAGCAGAGAGGCCTTGCTTTCTGTTTTAATGTTTAATATCCTTGAAAGGATTGCACAGGAGGCTCTGGCCAAGTATTTATAAAGCAACAAAGGGAGAATCTAAGAATAAATTAGAGCTAAGAGAAAAAAGTAGCAAGACACTGCACTGAAAGAGCAGCAGGGCCCAGGAGGCAGAGCTGATAGCAGGAAGGAAGGATAGCAGAAAACTACTAGAATAGTGTTGTCTGCAGGCTGGCGGAGGATGAGAGCCTGGGTGTTTTCATGGGGAGGAAGGAGGGTGAGAGACGATTTAGGAATGTAAGAGGAGAGTGTGCAAAGCTGAATCAGAAGCAAACTTGGGGAAACTCGGAGGGCACTGGGTGCTGGGGTGAGAGGAGAAAGGAAAGCCAAAGGAGAGAAAATCCTCAGCTCCCCGGCATGTGTACAGGGGTCTGTTGGCCAGACCGTGTTCCTTCTATGGCCTCATCTCACTGCACTCCCCCGATGCTTGGGGCCTAGCCACTGAGGCCTTCATCTAGTTGTTAAAATGCTCTGAGTTTCATCCTGCTTTCCCACATGCTGATCTCCTTCCCTTATACCCCCCTTCCTTACCCTGCCGGAGTTTTTATCTATACCCCTTTTCCGACTTAATGATTACCCATGCTTCACAGCTCAGCTCTATGTGTTACCTCCTCTGAGATGATTCATAGCATCCTGCTTTTCATAGAACATTTCTTATTCATAACTGGACATTGATTTGTGGGGTTACTTTATTGCTGACCGTCTCCCTCCCAACTTAAGGCCCTAATGATAGCAGAAAATCTCTCAGTTTTGTTCACCATCTTCTCCAGAGAACCTAACTTCAGGCCTGGAATATAGTATCTGCTCCATAAATTATTTTTTGAATGAATTCATAAGGGCCAGATTTTTCTACCTCAGAATTGTGCCTGGTTGTGTAGCAGCAGGATCCAGAGTGGTATAGAAAAAATAGTAGGGGATAAAGAAAGCAATCATAACAAAAGATACAAACTTATCACACCAATAGTCTTATTAAAAAGATTTGTTCTCATTAAAATTCTAGGTTACTAAAAAATGACATTGCTGGCTTATATGTTCAAAGTTCCCCTAGAAAGGTGCTAATAATTAGGTCAGGGAACTGTTTTGGCCAAAATGAAGTTTCTGTTTCATTTTGAGTTGAACCCTACTGGTCAATGGGGCCCTGGGTATGTGGGCTCAATGAATCTGATCAGCTATGCTCCCTGCAACTGGGAGTTTGTGAAACCCATTCTCATGGCTGCCACAGCTGGTAATTTATCAGAAGTTGGTTTGTAAAGCATGGCTTCTCTATGCAACAGATGCAATTGTTTTCAAGATTCTAAGGAAACATTTGGCAGGACAGATCCCAGTCACAATTTCCAGAATGTTGGCTATCTTCTGTCTTCAAAATGGATGAAGTCATAGAAGAAATGATATTTCTGTATCTGATATATGCAAGTTTTATAAATCCAAAAAGGCACAATGAAGTCTGATGATGGATGCAAATTATTTGAATTGAAATAATACTAGAAAATCAAGGTTGTAAGGATTACATTTATCTCCTAACTTTGCCTGTTGGTTCTCTTTCATGACTGAAACCTGTTTCCTTGTTAGACTAAAAGAACTTCCTGACATGGATTGGCTCTTTTGGACTTCACTCCACCCTCTTTCTACTTCGTTATGTTAAAAGCTAAAAAAGCAATTTGAAGTATTATGGTGGCTGAGTCATTTCTCTTTTCTCGCTCCTTTTGTTACAACTAATCAGATATCCATAACTGAAAAAGAAGCACCTCTGCACAGCATACCGGGCCATCTGAGTGATCCGTCCATCTATCTGCATCTTAAAGTGGGTGGATTGGCTGTGTAGCAGGTTGGAGTGAGGAGGTGGCAGTGGAGATGGCTGTGGAAGAGGCAGTGACAACAGAGAAGGTGTCAGCAGGTCCATCAGCAGCCAGCATGACCTTTTTGGTAAAGGGAGTGGAGGGTGAAGGTAGAGAGCGGGGGTCTGCCTGGCCATGCCTGCTGCAGCTGGAGGGGCCGGGTGCTCTCTAAGAAGATGCCACAGTGACTGGGGGAGGAAGAGGAAAGGGAGCTCAGCAGACAGAACCTGAAGGAATTCTCCTTCTACTGTCAGCCCTGGGAAGCAAGAGGACCACCCAGGGACCTCTAGACACTCCCTACTCCCAAATTTGAGGATACCCCTATTCTGCTGTAGGCATACCAGGAGCCCCAAAGCTCTGAATGCTAAGTAATTATACCCTGTCCTCACCTTTGCTTTTTTTTTTTTTTAAATCGGGCATGCTTCCAAACTTGACAGCAAGTTGGCTCCAATAAAAGAAACCAAAAACTTGTGCCCTAGTGCCACCTTGTGGATAACAAAAGGATGGCTTCTAACTACCAATCTGTTGAACTGTCAGACTCGAAAGTAAACAAAGCCTTGCTTAAAACAAGAAATATTCACTGTTTCAAATGCTGGGGCAGAGGAGTTCTGAAACATTGTAAAAAGTCATGATAATATGGTATCAGGAAAAGAAAATGACAATTTCCCAGCAACTAAATCCAAAGACGTGAGATAATGTGATCTAACTGATATACAACTTAGAATAGCTGTTATGAAGAAATTCAATAAGCTGCAAGAAAAGGCAGGGAGATGATACAGTGATCTCAGGAATAAAATGAACAAACAAAAGGAATGACTATTTTACCAAAGAGAATGAAATTCTAAAAAAGAACCAAACAGAAATTTAAAACAGAACCAAACAGAGCTGAGGAACTCAATAAATGAGATGAAGAATTCATTAGAATGCATTGGAAATAGAGCAGATCATATGGAAGAGAAAATTTGCAAGCTTGAGGATAAATATATAGAAATAAGTCAGGTGGAAGAGGAGAGAGGACTAAGATTTTTGAAAAGTGAAAAAAACCCATGAGAACTGACTCTTATTAGAAAAGCTAACATAAGAATAATGAGTACACCACAAGAAGAAGAGAGGTAAAAGGGAACAGAGAGTGTATTTAAAGAAATAATAACTGAGTGTTTCCCACACCTGGAGAAGAAATGATATATACAGGTCCACAAAGTTAATGCAACATCCTATTATCTCAGTACAAGAAGACCTTCTCAAAGACACATTGTATTAAAACTGTCAAAAGTCAGCAATAAAGACTCTAACAGTAGACAAAGGGAAAAAAAGATGGTAACTTACAAAGGAACCCCCATGAGGCTATCAGCAGATTTCTTAGCAGAATTTCTATGGGCCAGGAGGAAATGGGATGACATATTCAAAATATTGAAAGAGAAAAACTGCTAGCTGAGAATACTCTAGCAGGCAAAGTTACCCTGCAGACGTGAAGAAGAAATGCAGTTTTCCTGAACAAAAGCTGAGAGAGTTCACTGCCACTAGATGTGCCTTACAAGAAATGTTGAAAGGAGCACTTCAAGCTGAAACAAAGAAATGGAAAGTACACAAAATTCTGATTAAGGTGATAAAAAGCCAGTCAGATTTAGAATACTGTAATACTTATAAAATGTATATACTATTTTAAATATATTTTAATATGTATTTTAAAATATACATATTTATAAAAAATATCCTATTAACTATATTATAAACATTAAAGAGAGCATTAAAAATAACTATATATTTTTAAATGACTAAATAACACTACTACAATGTGCTAACAAAATCACAGCATAAGAAGAGATGATTTGTGATGTCAAAAATATAAAAGGGGAAGAGTAAAAGAATAGAACCTTTAAGGGTAAATGAAGATAAATTGCCACCAGAAGAAAAAGGACTATTTTATCCATGAGATGTTTTATGTAAACCTCATGGTAACTACAAAGCAAAAATCTAGAACAGAGACACAAAAGAGTAAGAAAGAAGCGAAGGAGACTGACCAAATCATCGTGGAAAACCACCAATTTACAAAGGTAGACAAAAATATAAGGAAAAAGAAACAATGGAGAGACAAAATAACCAGAAGATAGAAGATAAAATGACAAAAATATAAGCTCACATACCAATAACCACCATAAATGTGAATAGATTGAACTCATCAATCAAAAGGTACAGAGTGGCTGGATGGATAAAAGAAACAAGACCCTGACTATCTGCTGCCTACAGGGGGTTCATTTCAGCTCTAAGGACACACATAGGTTCAAAGTGAAATGATGGAAGATGATATTCCAAGCAAATGGAAATTAAAAGAAAGTGGGCATGGTTATATTTATATCAGTCAACATATACTTCAAGCCAAAAAGGGTAACAAGAGACAAGATCATTATGTAGTGATAAAGAAATCAGTGCATCAAGAAGGTAAAATAATCATAAGTATAGTCCTAATATCTGAGCACCAAAATATATTGAGTAATTAATAACAGATCTTAAGGGAGAAATAGACAATAATAAAATAATTGTAAGGACTTCAGTACCACACTGTCAATATTGGATAGATTTCAGACAGAAAATCAACAAGGAAACATTGGGATTGAGCCACAATTTAAACAAATGGACTTAATAGACATACACAGAACATTCCAAAAGTGTCAGAATCCACATTGTTCTCAAGTGCACATGAAACATTCTTCAGGATAGATCATATGATAGGCCATAAATCAGATCTTAGCAAATTTAGAAAATTGAAATCATACCACATTTTCTCTGACCACAATGGTAAGAAACCAGTAATCAACAAGAAGAAGTAAGAAGATATTCAAATATGTGGAAACTAAACTACATACTTGTAACCAACCATTAGGTCAAATAAAAAAAATCAAAAGGGAAATAAAAAATTATCTGAAAACAAATGAAAATGAAAACACAACATGCCAAATATTGTGGGATGCAGTAAAAGCAATTCTGAGAGGAAAGTTTATAGTAATAAATGCATATATTAAGAAATGAGAACAATCTCAAACAACCTAACTTTGTGTCTCAAGGAGCTAGAAAAAGAAGGACAAATTAAGGCCAAAGTGAGCAGAAGGAAGGAAATCATAAGGATGAGAGCAGAAATAAATGGGAATAGAAACAGAAAAATAATAGAGAGGATCAATGAAGCTAAGAGCTGTTTCTTTGAAAAGATAAAATTGATAAACATCTAGACTATGAAAAAATGAGAAGACTCAAATAAAATTAGAAGTGAAAGAGACATTTCAATGGATACTACAGAAATACATAGAATCATAAAAGACTACTATGAAGAATTATATGCCAACAAATTACATAACCTAGAAGAAATGGACACATTTCCAAAAACACACAACCTCCCAAGACTGAATCAGGTAGAAATAGAAAATCTGAACAGACCAATGAGTAAAGAGAGAGACTGAATCAGTAATTGGAAAAACTTCCAACACAGAAAATTCCAGGACCAGATGGCTTCACAGGAAAATGCTACCAAATACTTAAAGAAGATTTAATACCGATCTTCTCTGAACTCTTCCAAAATATCAAGGAGGAAGGAGCATTTCCAAACTCATTCTATGAGGCCAGAATTGCTTTGATACCAGAACTACAGAAGGATACTGTAAGAAAAGAAAACTGTAGACCAATATCATCAGTGAATGATGAATACAGATACAAAAATTCTCAACCTAATATTTGCAGGCTGAATTCAAGAACACATTAACAGGATTATATGCCACGACCAAGTGGGATTTATCCCTGGATACAAGGATGGTTCAATGTATGCAAATCAATAAATGTAATACATCACAGCAATAAAACAAAACATAGAAATCACACGATCACCTCAGTAGATGCAGAAAAGCATTTGAGAATACATCTTTCCATGATAAAATACCTTAACAGCTTAGGTATAGAAGGAACATAATAAAGGCCATAAATGATAAACCCACAGCTCACATTATACTTAATGGAGATAAATTGAAAGCATTTTCCTGAGATCAGGAACAAGGCAAGGATGCCCATTCTCACCACTTGTATTAAACATAGTACTGGAAGTCCTAGCAGGAGCAACTAGGCAAGACAAAGAAATAAAAGGCATCCAAACTGGAAAGGAGGAAGTGAAATTGTCATTATTTGCTGATGATATGATCCTATATATAGACAATCCAAAAGAACCAGTCAAAAATCTGTTGGAATTAAGCAATGATTTCAGCAAAGTGGCAGGATACAAAATCAACTTCATTCCTTTACATTAATGATAAAATCTGAAAAAGAAGTAAAACCATCTCATTCATAGTAGCATCAAAAACAATACCTAGGAATAAATTTAATCAATGATGTGAAACATCTGTACAATGAAAACTACAAAAGTTTGCTGAAAGAAATCAAAAAAGACACAAATGGGAAGACATCCATTAATGGGTCAGAAGACCTGATATTGTTAAAATGTCCATACTACCCAGAGTCATCTACAGATTCAATATAATCCCCACCAAAATACCAAATGCATTCTTCATGTAATAGAAAGAATAATCCTCAAATTTGTGTGGAAGCACAAAAGGTCCTGAATAGCCAAAGCAATATTGAGAAAAAGGAACAAAGCCAGATATATCACACTTCCAGATTTCAAACTAGAGTTGGCCCTTGAATAACATGAGTATTATGGGTGCTGACCCCTGTGCAGTCAAAAATCCACCTATGATTTTTTACTCCTGCAAAACTAAACTATTGTCTACCATTGACCAGAAGCCTTAACAGTAACATAAATAGGTTAATACATATTTGTATTTTATGTGTATTTCATACTGTATTCTTACAATGAAGTAACCTAGAGGAAAGAAAATGTTTCTTCAATGTGTCTCAAATCTCCAAAAATTTTTCCAATATATTTATTGAAAAAGATCTGTGTGTAGGTGAACTCATGCAGTTCAAACCAGTGTTGTTCAAGGGTGAACTGTTTACTACAAAGCCATAGTAACAAAAACATTATGGTACTGGCACAAAAATAAACACATTGACCAGTGGAACAGAATAGATAGACCAGAATTAAAGCCTGGAATATAAAGTCAATTAATAAGCATCAAAGATGCCAAGAATACCCAGTGGGGAAAGGATAGTCTCTTCAACAAATGGCTCTAGGCAAACTGGAGAAGCACATGCAGAACAATGAAACTGGACCCGTATCTCACAACACTCACAAAAATTAACTCAAAATGGATCAAAGACTTAAACATAAGACTTGATATCATTAAACTCCTAGAAGAAAATGTAGGAGAAGAACTCATTAATACTGGTCTTGGCAATAAGTTTTTGACATGATGCCAAAAGCGTAAGCAACAAAGGAAAAAAATCAACAAATGGGGCTTCATCAAACTCAAAAGCTTCTGCACAGAAAAACAATTTAATGAAATGAAAAGACAATCTACACAATGGGAAAAAATTTTTGCCAACCATGTATGGTAAGGAGTTAGTATCTAAAATAAAGAACTCAGTTAACTCAATAATAAGAAAATAGACAATCTGTTTAAAAAATAGGCAGAAGAACTAATAGACATTTCTCCAAAGAGAACATCAAATGGCCAACAGACACATGAAAAGATGCTCAACATCCCTAATCATCTGGGAAATGCAAATCAAAATCCTAAGATATGACCTCACACCTGTTAGAGGGAAAATTGGGAAAATAGTAAATACCCCTTGTGAAATCAAAGGTATTTTTTTTTCTTTCTTCCTTGCTTGTCAGATTCTATTCCAGCTGACAGCCGGCCACCCTCAGACTATAAAATACTAACACAAACAACATTTCTTCAAAACGGATTCATAAATGTGTTAAATATCAGGATTCTGGGTCTATCACTGATTTGTCTTTATACTTTGCTCCCTGAGATCCTGCATGATCTCAAATAAAAAAATTAATATTTTGATTTCACAAGGGGTATTTACTATATTCCCAATTTCATAGATGATGAAACTGAGACTTAGAGAATATGAAGGACTTGTGCCATCTTACAATTGGTAAGAGGCAGAGCAATGACCTGTTTTCATTCTTTTGGCCCTAAATCAACTATTCTGCTACATGACTTCTTATATCCCACTTTTCACTGTGGCAGACTGTACCCACTTTCAGGATTCCCTTCTCAGTCAACAAATTATTTTGCTCAAGTTCCCATATATATTTTATATGTTTGCTGTCAGATTCTATAAAAACACAAGATAATTAGAAAACAATTGAACAGTGGTTAACCTTATCTCCAGATATCACACCATCTGATTTCTGACAGAGACACACCAAAAAGCTTGTGTTTGTTCCACCTTCCCCATGACCCCAAATAAATGAAGGATTGCACTGTGGCTGCCATTTCAACCACCAACCTTTCACAAAGGGTCTGGAATGGATTAGACTTTGGGGTTCATGTGTGTCCTATGACATAAGGCATACATACTGAGCATTTGTAAGATCACAAAAATACTGTGATGGCCTTTACAAATCACTTGTGACTACTTGTTCATCTATAACCTGGTTACTGAATAATGCATTTTTGAAGGTGTCCAATTCTTTTTTATTCACACTGCACATCTAACACTCATAGCTGCCTCCCAGCCCCAGGGGAATTCCACCAGATGAGAGGAAGCATGTTGAGTTTTCATTTATTATTATTATTTTTTTTGTGTGGCACTTGAAGCAATACTTTAAAAGTTTGGAAATATAAGCATAATTAAAAAAAGCTTTTTTAAATTGTATGAAGCTCTTCTATTGATTTAATCATTTATATTTCTGAGGATGGTGTCATTTTCCCAAAATCAAGTCTGGGTTATTGGAATTCTGGAATGCCATGAATTCCGGCTTCCTAATGGGCTCCCGGCAGCCTAACTCCATTTCCTTGAGCACTCTTAGGGTGTGACCATCTTGCGTTAGTCACCGGCCCTGTCATGGTTCTTCCTGCATTTCTCCTCTAGGTTGAGCTGGGACTCTTCCTCCCAGTTGGTTAGCTCAGGTGTGACCTCATTCCTGGGGGCCTGACCCAGGGCATGATTCCTCTATTTTGGACTGGGCTGTCTGAATAAATGCCCACAAGTGGGTGAGATTTCTCTCTTCTGATCTTCAAGTGGATCTCCCTTGAGAAGGAACAGGATTCAGTGAGTTCACTGATACTTTAACATCTTGCCAGTCAGGCACCAGGGGCTTCTCAACTGTAGCCTTCTTGTTTTATTCTCAAGGAATAGTACCTTCATGTCTCAGATGAAAATGACCATAAATTTTCTAAATGGAATGTTTCCTGCCTCCTTCCAATCCAGGGGGACAGCGGCTTTGGCTTTCAGGAGCGCCATCACAAGTGGGCAAGGACATGGTTCCCTGGCCTCCCTGAGACCTACTGTCCAGCACTGTGAGCTACAGAAATGGCTCTGAGCCTCTGCTTTCAGAGATGCTGAAGGGCTGTTATAAATGGGAATTTCTAGCTCAGAGAAAGGAAAGGAAATTACTGTTTTAAAGGGAGAGATAACATGTGTGGATAATGAGAAGGTTCCTATGGCCAGGATTCTCACCTGGCCCTGGTTAGCTAGCTCACTGCACATGCGTGGGTGATACATTGCTATTGACTCTATAAAGAGCTCTGCCCAGTGCTCTGGATGACACGGTGGCAGGGCCTCATGGCTGCAGGAGAGCAGCGGCTGGAGTGGGGGCAGTGCAGAGGACAGAGATGGAATGGCTGCCAGGTAGAGGCCCAGAGGCAGAGACCAGCTTGCTGCATGCAGACACGATCTGAGTGGACAGGATTCTAGTGACTGACCTGCCACCGTGGGAATAAGTTGGATACAACCCTTTCACCCCAATAACATTCCATTGTCATTTTTTGGTCTCATTGAATCTATAGTGAACTTGCCCGAGGCTAAAACTCATTGACAAGACAACTGATGACACCAGCAGGATTCATTGTTGACCAAGGAAAAGAACAGGCTGCCCTCATGGGAGGGGTGCTTCAATGGGCTGCCCCTGTGGATGGGGAGACACTCAGGTGTCCCCCAGTGGACGTGTGGTCTGAGGTGGCTTGCCTCCTAGAGTGCTGAGCCCCATCCCAAGACTGGGAAGGAGTGGAGGCGACACCCAGGCAAGTAGGGATGGCCCTTGGTATAATAAGTAGGTTCCTTGAGAAACAGCGTGCCAGTGAGGTAGTGGGAAAGGCGGGGAGTCTTTTTCCTTACAATATTGAGAAAGGCTGTAAGGTAGAAAGATGCCCTCCTGCAGGAAGCGCAAGAAGAGGCAGCAGGAGAACATGAGCTGCGACATGCCATTGAAGAAGTAAAAAACTCACTGGTGACTGAAATGGCATCACTATGAGGTGCTGTGGAAATGGTAAAGGATGCCATGGTAGCCCAAGAGGAAGCAGCACGAGAAGGAGCAGCAGCCGGAGAAGCAGTGCCTGAGAGAGTGCAGGCCACCAGGTGCCGTGAAGCAGGTAGTGGAGCCGTCAGAAATGGAGGAGCAGAGGTTTGATGAACAGGTGGGATGGAGGCCCTGCCGGTGCCAGAGGTATCAGCCCCTCGGTTGAAACCCCATCTGGCTGAAAGCTGGTGGAAAGCCCAAAAGAAAATAAAGACAACTGCAGATTCTTCCAGGAGGAGTGCAGACCCCTCCCCAGGTCGTGGAGCACTCTATGGTCTGCTCCTATCCTCAGACTCAAGCAATGAAAATGAGAAAGGAAATACGGTCTGCTACTTGAAGGAAGAGTTTCAAGGGCACCATGAAGGTCATGAGGACCCAGATGTGGGCTGATTTGATAAAGGCAGGAGCAGATGGAGAGAAATTGGATGGAAAGCCAAATATACTCTTACTGAAGCTGTGGCAACAGTTGAAACCAGAGCAGTGGTTCCAGCTGCTGAGGACTCAGCAGAAGCCAGAGACAAAGCGACAAGACCAGCCTGTGGGTCTGCAAGACTTTTTGCTGGAAAGACTGGAGACACTGGAGAAGGTGGGTATTGTAAGGCCCACATGGTCCTTTCGGTTAACTCATTTGAGTAGAACTGGTTTGCACACAGCCAGGATGACCACTTGGTGGCAATGGATCTCCACAGGCTTGAGGGTTATTATAGTTTGTCATAATTTTTGTTATTTGTATGTTATTATGGAATTTGCTTACAATGTTCCAGCTTCCTTACACAGGGACCATTGCAGGAGATTAAGGGCATTTAGATTGAGAGGTGAGAATCCTAGAGGGGGGGAGTGTGGATAAAATGAGAGTTCCTGTGGCCTGTCCCCAGGAGAGATTCTCACCTGGCCCTGGTGGGCTAGCTCACTACACACGTGTGGGCAATACATTGCTGTTGCTATTGACTCTATGTAAAGAGCTCTGCCCAGTGCTCTGGTGACACAGTGCCACAGCTGCAGGGGAACAGAGACTGGAATGGTGGCAGCCCTGAGGACAGAGACTGAGATGGCTGCGTGGGTAAAGGGACTGGCTTGCTGCGTGCAGACTCATCTGAGTGGACAGGATTTTAGTGACTGACCTGCCACTGTGGGAATAAAGTTGAATATAAACCCTTTCACCCCAAGAAAGTTCCATTGTCATTTTTCAGTCTCATTGAATCCATAGTAAACTTGCCCAGGGCTGAAATCCACTGGCAAGAAAACATGCTTTATAATTTTAATAGCAATTAAATGTTACTTGGGATTTATTTATCTCTTTTTTGCCTCAAATAATGGCTATTTTTAAAAGGTTCTTTTTATTCATTTATTCAGGCAGGTATTTAACATGTTCCTTCTATTTCTTTAATAATAATAATCATAACAAAAATTCACAAAGCCCTTACTTTGTTTGAGGACTGTGTTAAGTATCTTGCAACCAGTATTTGAGCCTCTAAAAATTCTGTGAAGTGTTATTATCAATCCCATTTAATAAATAAGGAAAGAGAATTCTAAGAGGTTAATGAAAATTAAGGGTAAATACCTAATAAGTGTTATGGGGGATATTAAAGGGACAATTGCTGCCTCAGAAGTCTAGAATGTTAGAATGAGAGGGATCCCCCTTACAAACACCTCCTTTTGTAGAAAAGCTCTGAGAGGTTCCATCCTTCCCCCAGGAACATGCAGTGATTAGAGGCAGGGCCTGGACAGAATCAGTAACTCCCAGCTCCCATCCCAGTGTACTTCCCACTCTACGCTGCCTTCCTCCTGCAATTTGGAATATTGTGGAGACACTGCCCCTTATGCCCAACGCCCAGCATTGTTACAGTGAAAGCGGGCATGCGCATCATGTAGAAAAGGGGTGCAGTTGGAAATTTCCACAGGTGCTGAGAGAAGGAGGCGGTCTTCAGGGGCTGCTGGTGTTCCAGGAAGGCCTGGTAGAGAAGGTAGCACTGTAGCTCAACCCAAAGCACTGGAGGACGTGACTATTCAGGAAGAGAAGAGAAAAGGTATTCTAAGGACCAGTCTGAACAAAAGATTTGCGTTTCAGGGAGGGATAAGGTGACACCTGCCTATTGGCAGGGGAGTCACATAAGGGAGGGAAGGGAGACAAAGGAGGCAGTTATTCTAAGCTTTCCATGTCATGTGTAGTGGGGGCCGGGGGAGCAGATGGAGGCAGAGGGAGCGGGTTTTGGAAATAATCTAGATGTGAAATGATGATGGCCTGGGTTCCAGTGGTGACCCTGGAGGGGGAGAAAGGGCATTTTCCTGTGATGATAGGATTTAGGGCACTTCAGGGGGAAACACACATTTGTGCAAACAGGCAGGTGTTGGGGGGAGGAGGTTGAGGTGGGCGGGAGGAGCTGTCCTGGGGCAGGGGAATGATGTGGCTCAGCTCTGGCGGTGGGTGCAAGGCCCCAGGGCTGAATGCAGTGGAGTTGCACCCTATTGATTTTTCTGAGCAGACCATTTTCACCTCATTGCTTTCCTTGGTTGATTGGCCTATGTTTTCTCCTTGGTTAGAGGTCCCTTTGTTCCCTTTAGATTCATTTTTGGCCTCTTGCTACTTCCTCTTGTTAGTGTGTGCTGCTCCAGTCATGACTGCCAGCTAGTGATCAAATGTGACATTTCCACCTTTGATAGTTTTAATGTTTGGAGAAAAGTTGAAGTTGCAATCAAGAAACTGAATTTACAGAGGAGTTTGAGCTTAGCTCAGCCATCCTGAGAGAGGTGTCACCAGGGGTAGCACAAAGAGGCAGGGTAACACAGGAAGGTGACACCAGCCATGTGTTAAATGCTCGGGGTGGACCATTTAGGACAGGTGGATAAGTGACCAGAGGTGCCTGCTCACTGCATTGTCACTCCCACCATTACAGCTGAGCCAAGTTTGTTGAAAACAGCGGAGAAAAGACCTCGGACAAAGCCATTTCATTATCGTGGCTCAGGTTTCATCCTCTGTAAAGTGAGAAGTTGTTATTGATACATGAATCCCCCATCTGGCTCCTCCTGCCATTAAAATCCCATCAGCCCTCCTAGAGGCGGAGATTCCAGAGGTCTGTTGTGGAGCCTAGGGGTTGGTATGTTTAACAAACTCTTCACGTAATTCTAACAAACTCGTCTGAGGTCTGCTGTCCAGTGATCTCTGACCCGCCTGCCCTGAAGGATCCTCATGGTTTTACTTGTTTGCCTTTTTCTCTGGGTTCAGGGGGACTTTAGGGTGCACTGTCTTCCCTTTTCAACTTAGGGGTTTGGGGATGGCACAGGGTCTTCCTGTGAGAGAGTCTGTAAAAGGGAAGCCCTATATTTTGGGTCCTTTTAATTCTTCTGGTCCTTCCCAGGGAGAAGATGGGAAACCACAGCAAATTTAATTTCTTCTTACCTACAGATTTTATGTCTCTTGCCAGGTTCCCAATTTAAATAAATAGTCTCTAAACAGCACAAGTATTTTAGCCTTATGGAGAGCTTCCCTGGAGAATTTATTTCCTAAGGATAATAATAATGGATGGTAATGGTGATAACTATCTTTATTGAGAGCTTACTATGGTCTGCACAGCCTGTGCTCAGTACTTTCTTATATCATCTCCATTTAATTTTCACAAAAGCCATTTGTGATAGATACAATTGCTATCTCCACTTAACAGATGAGCAAATGAAGTTTAGAGAGGTTAAGTAATATATCTGTCACCACATAGCTAGTGAGCAATGGAGCAAGGACTGAGCATGGCTCTTGAGCCTCTTAAGGCCCGAGGGCTGAGTCACCACACTGTCACCTGAAGGGTGTGATCCGATAGAGGAGAGCCAGGCATGGTCAGCAGGGGCCTTGGATTTGGATCCCTGACATTAGTCTATATTTCACTGCATTTCTCTGTATCTGCATCTCGAGTCAAAGCAAAGCTTAGGTATTTCCTGCTGGATGGGAGGGCATGTGACAACCCCAAGGACTTTTCCTGCTGCTTTAACTGCAGGTGAATCGGAAAGCTTTTGCCTCACAGGCATGTGCAGCACAGGCTTTGAGACCAGGGAAAAAGCCCACTGAGCTCTCCTCCCAGCTTGGAGTCCTCAACTTTCTAGTTAAACTCTGGTTGGGATCCCTCTTTCACAAAGTTAACTTACTTCTGCTATGGTTAGGGTATGTACTTTGTGTGACTTCCACTCCTTTAAATTTGGTAAGGTTTGCTTTGTGGTCCAGAACACAGCCTGTCTTAGTGCCCTGTCACCTCAACTCTCTAATGATTTCAAGAAAACTTTCAGATGTGCTGTTTGGCTCCTTGTCAATACTTTTTTGTCAGTGTAGAGTGGTGCTCTTTTCGGATTTCTCTGTCTCAACCAGGAACTGGCAGTCTCCCCATGCAGCTGCAAGCCTCCCTGCTTCTGAACGCATTGTGCCTCACTTGGGCAAAGGGAGGGACGTTGCTCTCCCTTCCTGTCTATTTGGCAGACCCCTGCTTGTCTCGGTGAGCTCATGTTCTCATCTTCTCAGAAGACAGGTTGAGTTTACACAAAGATTAAACTATTATATAACCTTGTGGATTCATAGACAAAAATTGGGATTTACTATCAGAAAACAGAATTTGAGTCTCACCTTTACCCTCAGCAAATCCTTTGTTATACTGAAGCCTAAGGTGCCTTATTTTAAAGTAGGAAGGCCAATATCTGCCTAACACCCTCTGCTAGGTGAGATAAGGTGTGTGGCAATACCTGAGATGCTTTCAAAGCTCAGTTCCAGCCCGTCAACCCAGCAACAGGCCTGCCCTGAAGAAAACCCAACTCTTCCCAAGAACTCAAGAGCATAGTGGCCGGGGGAAGCTGGCTTGGTCTTGTGCAGTCTTGTGTGGTCTTGTGGTCTCTGACAGTGGAATCTCCAGGGGGACAAACCCTGTCCTCAGCCAGCAGCCATGAAGTAAAAGGCTGGCCTGGACCTGGAAGCCCCATATATCCTTATTTTGTTAAAAAAGCTTACTGCCAAGCAGTAAGGAAAATAAACTGAAATCGTCTTTACCAATGTGTTAAAATTGCTGCAACCCCTCATAATACCAAATAGATTGACTGTATAAATTGGAACATAGTTTGTACTTCAGGCAGGTCACAAATCTACTTGGCGAGAGCATATCATTCATGGTACACTGATTATAAAAATTAGTTAATTCAAGACAAACATTCCATTCTCTGATTCCTGGCACAAATCCTTCCAAATTCTCCATGCATTACTGCCACGGAGCCAGAAGTTAGATCTCCATCAGGTCACTTGTTTCTCCGCAGACCTGATTTAGATGGTACTTACGCTAGTGCATCCACCAAGAAGAGACAGATCTCATTTGTTAAATCTGTCAGGTGAGAACTTAAATGATGAGATTTAGTAATTTTGCATTAATCTGTTGCTTTTATTTACTCCACCCTGTCTTACTGGTGTAAATCTTCTCATGGAGAACGCCTCCTAATTCGTTCATTGTGACTCTCCTCATGAGGAACGGGGGTGGCTCATGATCAGGGACATCTCACGAGAACAAGCATTTTTGAGTGCTTCTGTGCAGTGGACGATGTCAGTGCTCCACCCAGATCCTGAGTAAGTTTATAATGGTGTTAGTAGTGGTGGCATGTGTGTATGTGTTGGGAAGGGGGCATGCAGCACACTGAGCCAGACACTTGGTGAGACAGATAATGCAAAGATTACTTTTGTTCCCCCATTGCAAATACCAAGCATGAGACCAGAAGAGGTTTGCTGACTTGCTCGAGGTCAGGCAGCACGTGTGGAAGGACTTGCTTGGATATCCTGAGACCAAGAACCAGCACCCTTTGCCACTCACCAGGCTGTTAGAGTATTTTTAGTGCATGTTATGAAGTTTTCAGGCTATCTGCCCATTGTGGGAAAGTCACTGGGAATACAGTTGCATCCATAATTATGGTTTGCTGAACCCTCACAACTCTGATCTTCTGAATTAATTCAGTGCATTCTGAACTTGGCACAGGCATGAACTATGCTTCTGAATTTCTCTTCCTGGGGTTTCAAACCATGTTCCCTGGAAGTAGGACTGTGGGCACCAGCACTCAGATTTTCTCAAACAGGTCCTGGGGACACTCATGCTCTTATTCTGCCTCATATTTACAATCTACCCAGGGCTTTGTGATAAAAATCTTCAAAGTCATTACTCCAAGCCTTCAAGTAGGTCTTGTCTTTCTTCTTTATCAGTGATTAATGATCCACATGAGCTTGCCTCTTTGGCTTTTCTTATTCTTCGATTTCTCACATTTTATAATGCACCAGCCTTGAGTAATACAAGCTCATCTAAGGAAAAATCCTTGGCCATTCATCTCCTGGCCATCTATAAATCTTCATCTTCTCAGCAGCCTTTCTGTCACCCCTAAATGTGCTTTCGGCTCTCTAACAGATTCTCCTTATCCCATCGCCCTCACTCCAGTCTTAGGCTTTACTGGCCAAATCTCTGTTAGGCAACAGTTGTTCATCTCAGTTTTCCTGGGGATGTATTCAGGACCTAACACAGCACATGATAAAAAAAAATTCGGTTTTGTCAGTGATCCTTGCTATTTGTAGCAAATAATTGAAGCATATGCATGGATATATTCTTTCTTTGGGACACTTTGATGCTAGTGGCCTGAAAGTTTGAGTAATGTTTTTAAAGTGATACTATTTAGCAGTTCTAGCTCCTACCCAGAAACCTGGGGCAGTCTCGCCGATGGACTAAACCAGAGGTTTGATTTCAGGTCGATTGCATTATGCTAAAGGTATAAATAAATAGAAACAATAAAATATGAATAGAAATATACAAAGCACCACTAAATGGTGAGACTATAGGCTCCTGACATGCCCCACGGTGTTTTTCTTTGCCATCACACCCTGTGCAGATCCCATGAAGGCTTTTCCGTTACTAGTATTTATTTTGGTGCTGACTTGCCACACGTCTCTCCTACTGATTTGTGGGGTCTGCCCTCCTTACCGCTAGCCAGACACTTCCTCATGCAGCCCCACTCTGCATATGGTCTCCTGTACAGTAAGATCAGAAATTGAAAGGAAGCACTTAGAAACTTTAAGTAATTGTATGTCTATTGAAGATAATAACAAAAATTATTATATTGTGTATGTTTTGATTTTTAAGTTCTTTTTCCAGTAATTCATGGCTTATTCTATTATATAAAAGCATTAGCCTATGATGGGTTGGAACTTCCTTTTTAATGATCCTTCAGATGGTCTGAGAAACTCAATTCTGATAGGCTGTAGGCAATGCCCCAGTTTGCCCCGAAATGGTCAAATTTTCTACAGAACAGTAACACCCAGTGTTGGCCAGGGTGTGCAGAGTTCTGCTCTTTCCTGTAGTTGGGATCCATGGCCACATGTATTCACAAAGTGTTTGCAGAAACGTGGAGTCAACAGAGAGTAAAGCTTGTTCAGGGAGCTGAAGATAGTTCTGTCTGCCTGGCAAGCAGGGCTCAGGCAGAGCCTGAGGAGGTGGGCAGGGAAGGAGGCAGCAGGAGGTGACGGCTGCCTGCACTACGGCCTTAATAACTCCGGGTAGGGGGGAAGTAGATGGTCAGGACCTTGTTATGGACGGGACAGGGATGAGGGAAAGGGATGAGTCCAGGGTGGCTTCCAGGTTCTTCCTCACATGGGACGCCTGGCCAGGCATGCTCAGCAGCAGTGCAGCGCACGTCCAGAAACTCTGTCATCCCTGGTGCCTGCCTAGCCAAGACAATGCAGAGCTTTGTATTCTGCAATGTACATACAAACAATGATATTATTCCATTCTCCAGATATAAAATCACTTCATCTCCCCACCCCACCCCCACCCCCCCACCCCCCGGTGCTTTTCACACCATGCAGGGAAATGTACCCTCTGTGGTTTTGGAGCCATCCCTCTGCCCCACCGGGAATGGCTGCAGGAAAGGAAAGACCAGGAAGCCCAGAGGCAGGTAGCCCTGGGCTCAGGCCCTGGATCCTTTTCATGTGACGGTGTAATTGGCCAAGTTGCTTTAACTGCCTAAGCCTTTGTTTCCTCCCCTTAAAGTGAATATAAACATGCCTATTTATTTTAACTTGTGGGGTGGTTGTAAGAAACATGTATCCTTCACTCACTCAATAATACTCACTAAGCATCTATGTGTGCCAAATACTGCATCCTGCAGAGTATTCATTTGTGAACAAAACAGACATGGTTGGCAGCTGGCAGTCTTGTGCAATAATAATAAAAATAAACAAGTAACCTAATGATAATATGATTATATATATGGTAAATGCTCCAAGGAAATAGCAGGGTGCCATGAGAAAGCATTACTTATCTGGGTGGTGGGCGGAAGCAGGTTGAGAGGGCTGGGTATAGACCTCCACAGACAGGTGGGCCAGGGAAGGTCTCACCATGGAAGTGAAACGGAAGAATAAGAAGCCACCCATGCTCCACAGACTGAAGGGAAGGGTGTTCCTGGAAGAAGGAGCAGCAGGTGTGAAGTCTGAGGGAAAGAAACCCTATGTTCCAGTCAAAGGAAGCTATGTTGCTACAAGCAAGTCATAAAGTATCAACAGATGAAGGTGCACAAACAATAGGAACGTTATACTAATTTCTCTAGTTTTCACAACCTCTACAAGGTATTATACCTTCTTTTTTATGGTTGAGGAAGTGAGTCTAAGAACTTAAATGATTTGACTGAGGACCTGAAGCCACCGGATGTTGGACCCGAGGCTGTGTGACTCTGGCACCCTTCCTGGTTCCTTATGCCACGCTGCTTCACTGCAGTCCTTGCAACCCATCAAAGACTACAGTCTGTGCCACGGGGGGTGTTCTTGGTATTATAGATGAGACGAGATGACCGATGGCTGGCTCTCCAAAGGGATGTGCTATTTGATTTGTGCAGGGGTGCAACTCCCACACAATGAAATGTGCATACAGACCCCTCCTCTTGGTTTCAGGAGCTTGTCTAGTGAGAAGAGAAAATGAGGCCAATGGTTCACAGAGAATTTCTGGAATAACAGAAAGGAGAATTAGAAAGATGTCTTTGAGAATGCAGAGTGACCCAGACTGCCAGGTATAGCTTTAAACTGGAGGGTTGTTATTTATCTCTTGTAAATACTCCAGTACAAGAGATGTTACTGGCGTCATTTACTTGGCTTTGGGGACAAAAAGCCACCATGTCAATTATCTAGCATAGTTTGAAGACAAATTATTTTCATGTTGACTCCAACTTTACAAATCATTCTAATTTAATCTCCAGTGGGGAGTGTGTCTCCATGTCTCTCCTAGTCTGGCACCAAAGTGACTCTAAGGAAAGGAACACTTGGGACCTGGTTTCTCCCACTGGCCGATAGACAAGGTTGGCAGAAACTGAAGGGGTTTTGAGAGCACAAACACAGCAGCTTTGAATGGTATTTCATTTGGTTCATTGGAGGGAGTTTCTCCTGATCTGGTGACCTTGGAAAAGCTGTTGTGAGTCCTAAAACAGAAGAAACATACACAAACTGAAATTAACTAATTTCCCCAGACAGGAAGTAGGGACAGTGGTGTGGGGAAACATTGAGAAAATATGATGAGTAATGTGACTGTTCAGTGCCTTGATTTATAGCACATTGGTTCCTTACATATGCCTGAAAAAACAAGTTTAGATGGGTCACAGAAAAGCAATCCTCCATCAAAGCCTTATCACAGCATCTTATAAAGCACATGCTGTCACCAAGAAGGAAAAATGTGTCCCATGGAAATACATTTTTGAATATCTCAAAAAACACCCTCTTATTTGGGAGAAATTGCTTCTCAAACAGAAAATCAAATATGCCTTCACAGGAAATCATTTTCTCTCCTCCTAATGACTTGTAATCATTCTGTCTTTATTTTGCCAAGTTTCCCTTCCACAAGTTTCCACGATGCCAACTTCAAAATGTCTATTCTTTCTTCAGCTCACAAAAACAGAAATAATTTCACTCTTGGTACAAAGTCACAATATAACACATAGTACATTTCTGTAATAGGCTAGAAATAGACAGAAATGTAATAATTTACATTTCTGTTAATAGACTAGAAATTTATGTAAGGAATTTTTTTAAAACCCTCCATGTCCCTCATGCTGCAGGGTTCTACAGGCCCTTATTTCTATGTTGAACATAACCAATCCCCTGGGCATCTCAGAGAGAATGTTTCTCATAACAGCAGCAAAGGGATCTATCAGATAACGAATCATTCAGTACCTTGTGGGATCAAGTCTATTGTTCCCTTATGATCTGAAAGCTTCTGTGTTTTGATCATTTCATGAGTTAACAAGGACTTTCTCCCAGTAGGGATGGCAGTTTAACAACTATTAATAGAAATAGGGCATAATTCTAAGAGTTATTGAGGTAATGTAAAGAGGAGGTACAAGAAATTGCTTTGTAAAACAAACTATTCTTGGGGCTCCCTCTCTCTGTGAGAGGTTGTTTCCTTGGCCCCAGTTCCCAGACACCATAAGTAACCAGACTGTGGCCTGAGCAGGTGTGAGGCCGGTGCTGTCATGAACCCTGCTGACTGGACACTGCAAGCGAATATGACAGCCGGCTCTGCTTCCTGCTGGTCAGGACCCCAGCAAACCCCACCCGGTGAAGAAGGTGCACAGACCACTTGGATATCTTTAGGAGGAGGCTGAGATCTACAATCTGGTGTAAGATCAGTGAGGGTAAGGACTTCACCATAGTCACCATGCTGAATCCTAGGGCCTAGAAGAGTACTTGGCACAGAGCAGATACTAAAATATTTAATGATAGGAGAAATGAGGGTAGGAAGGAAGGAAAAGAAGGAAAGAAAGAAAAGGAAATCTCTTTTTCTAAAGGGAGAAATCTATCAGCAGGCTCGGATTTCCTGGGTCGGCAGACACCATATCCTACTGCGTGACGGCATTTGTAGAGAGGGAAACAAGGAGGTTAGGGCACATTAATCACTCATTAGGCCACAGTGTTTCAGTTTAGAGCTAGCGCGTGGGAGGACTTGACCTTTAGGGATGGTTTGAAGTGAGAGCTGCGCTGGAAGACTTCAGGCCTATGGGTCTCCTCTGCTCTTCTGTTCAGGGAGAACAAAGGCTGTAGCTCTAGCTGGTGCCTGAAGCCACAGCCACTCAGCCTGCTTTCAAAGATCTCACCCACAGTAAGAGATACAGGCGTGTCCATAAGTGAATGTGGCCCAGCTGTAAAGGGATCAGAGCCCTAAGAGAGATTCCAGAGAAGGGGCTGTGGGCTGCTTGACTGATTGTGCTAAGTGGTGGTGGTGGCATGTTGTCTGCAAAGGGGACATTTAAGCCAGATTGGAAAGATGACAGCACATAGAGTTAGATGCTCCACACTGGTCATTTCAGAGGCAGGCAGGCTGTCAGAGGATGACCTTACCCTTCTCCCGCCCAAGTGATGGCTGGAATCATGGGGAAGGCAAAGGGACACTGTCTCAAAACGCCTGCCAGCTCGAGTCTCCACACGTTCCCAGCAGAGCCAGAATTGGCCACCAAATTCCTGAATCCGAGCTGTCTTCATTAACATTTCACCCCTTCAGAACACATAAACCCCAAACCTCGCCCTCTTCTTGGTCTTGGTTTGAGAGCAGGCCTCTAAGGCTGGAATGGGAAGAGGTACGGAAGAGAAGTACCTTAGTTCATTCCAGGATCCCCACCAGGACCTCCTGAGATCAAGTCGGGTTCCCTTATAAGCTGAACAGTTCTGTTTTAGTCATTCACCAAATTGGAAGAAATGTGCTCCAAACAGGGCTGGCAATCTGACACAGAGTGCTAAGGGTTATTGAGATAACAGAAACAGGAAGGGCAAGACTGCTTTGTAAAACAACTAAGTCAATTTGCTACCATCAAAGATCTGATGAATTTCTGGTATCTTCCTGACCCCTCACATTTCACACTGTCCTATTGAAAGGTATGTTGTGTTTGTGTTTAATCAGGCTCCCAGGACTGTAAACCTCAAGCACACTAAGTAGGAAAGCAATAAATGGGGGAATGGAAAGTGGGTTTTGTTTCTGAGAGGATAAGGTTATGAATCACTATTTAAATGAATCCTCAGGGCTTTGCAAAGTCTTAAAAAAGGATCATTTAATTGTGTAATACTGAGTCCTTAACTTTATAGTGTCTGGAAGAAGATAGCCTTTGTGAAGTGGTGGAGGGTAAGTGCTGCCATGTGATGCTAAGATGAGGACAATAGCTCAAGATGTGAGGAGGAAATTGGTGTATTGGATCCTGGAATGAACTGCAATAGCTGTCAGGAGGTCCTTGCTATGCCTGGGAAGATCTGTCACGCAGAAAGGCTCTGTAAGTGCATTCATGAGATTGGTGGGGGAATTTCTCTCCCTTTTGGGAGAGTACCTTGACTAAAAGAATGTTCTGGATGTAAAATCGATAGGAATGGATCATTCTAAGCCTCTTTTTTCTTTTTATCTTTTTTCCTCACTGGGAACAGTTTTCTCAGTTCTTTGATGAGCTGCTTCAGGTAAATTAAATACAGTGTGAGTTTAAGGCTCTGGTTCTCACCCAGGATGATTGCGCACTGCCACCACCACTCCCGCAGGGACAGGAGACGTCTGTGGGTGTCACAAGTGAGAAGGTGCTAGAGCATCTAGAGGGTAGAAGCCAGTATACCGGCAACCACTCTGCAGTGCACAGGGCCGCCCCTCACCAAAGACTTCTTGGGCCCCACGTGATGACAGTAATGAGGGGGACAAAACCTGGCTTAAGTCTTTTTGTTGTTTAAATTGTCCAGGTGAGTCATATTTGTAATGACTTCCAAGACCAAAACGGAACCCTCCACATGTACTTCACCCACACCTGTGATGTCTACTTCTTCCAAATTTATGAACCACATATTTACTCCCTTAAATCAAGAATCAAACAACACTGTTGTGCTATCTGTCTCATGTAATTTTATGAGAAACTATGCCATTATATTTAAACAATAATGATAAGGTATCATAGACCTGGATACCACTGCCCCGGAGAGCAACATAACAAAACAAACATAGCAAAACACAGCATAAGGATAATACCCATATATTCAGAATTACTTCTGATAACCTTGGCCACATATCAGGTCTTGGTGAGACAGATGTATTGCAGGGTCCCAGGAACACTAATCACTATACTGAAATATCATTTGTGTTTCAGAGAAAATTGCTTCAATTCAGAGGAAAAATGAGAGTAGCTACCACTTTCTAAGTGTTTGTTTTTTACTAGTTTCCTTTTCTCAGTATTTGGCATGATTTATTTTACCTAATACAAAAGTCCTGCAAGGTGGGTATTAGTAGCCTTATGTTAGGGATGGATTGTCTCAGGCCCACAGCAGTAAAGGAACTCACCCCATCACAGTGAATTCCAGCACATTGTATGTTTTCTATCATACTCACATCCCCTTTTTGGTGCCTGACAAGTACTAAGTCAGAGAAAACAGAGGGGGCCTTTTGGAAATGTAATCCCAGGCACAGAAATGGGTTCGCTGAAGAAGGCAGATGGATGGCCCTGCACAACAAAGGGCTGTTTTCTCTGCCACTGGAGTCTGTGAGGTGGCAAGCCTGCCTGGCCCTGGGCCTGACAGAAGGCGCATTGTGTGGAACTAAGCAGTCATAGACCACGCTGCAGGGGGCAAGGAGAGGTGGGTCCTGGAGGTGGCCAGCAAATGCAAGCATAGGAAAAGCCTCAGAGAGTGGGGCCAAGGGGGGCTACTGGGGAGCTCTCTGCCAAATGGGAGGGGAATGGCCACAGGCAACTGTCCTGAGAGACAAAACAGGGATTGTAAGCTCCAATGCCTTTTGGAATCTGGTTTGGGGGAGGCAGTGGATAGTGTGCAGGATCAGGGACTCTGGTTTCAGCCACTTGTATCTACATCCCAGTTTTACTGTTGATCAGCTGTGTGGCCTTGGGCCATATACTTGACTTTTCTGTGCTTCAGATGGTGTTCATTTTCTTAGGTTGTTTTTACCCCTTTACTTAATTTCTTTTTATATTGAGGCTAGTTGAGATTGACTTTTTTAAAAGTCACCCAACATTTAATAGAAACAAGAATTAATCCCAGTTCTTTTGATTTAGTGTTTAGGTGTTTACTGCATACCATCAAAATGCTCCTAAGAGGGGTAGGTTACTCATTGCTGCTATGGGTGATAGTACAGTGGGTGGAGGGAAGGCTGTGAGGGATAAAGAATAGAGAAAAGGAGGGTGGGGAGTAACATGCTGAAATAATGAAGAAGAGGTGATAGAATTAGAGGGGAACTGAGAAGGAATAAAATGAATGTCGAATATGGACAGAACGAAGGAATGGTTGGTGATTAAAAGACACTTATGCATCTTAGTGATGGGTGAAATGAGCCTTATGTGTTAAACTATTTCTAATTTGAACAACAATTTGTAAGCTATAAATGTTTATAATGAGTATAATTTGTTCCACTTATGTGAATAGGATAAAGTAAGACAGAGTGATAGCCATTAGGAGATACTTTGCAGATTTACAAAGGAATAATTACTTTTTTGGTTGGAACATAATCAATTCAGACATAAATCATTTTATTACTGTTAAAGTCAGAGAAATTCAACTTTCAGATAAATCTAAAAGGTAACCCTATCAATAGCTGCACTGATCACTGGATTTGAAATATAAAAGCAGGTTAACTGACCAAGATTAATGGACACTAAAGAAAAATAACCTGACCCTTGGTTAGATCTTAGACTGAATAGC